>NC_143558.1:71287500-71912500 GCF_054136105.1 Typopeltis vanoorti | reverse complement strand
TTTAGCTCGGACAAATGTTACATTTTAGAGTGTCATACCTATCACCCTTATTGATATCAGAGTGCACTGCATGGGCAGAACTGTACTTCAAAACGTGGATTAGATTTGGGTTGTTGGGATGATTGTCAGTGGTGGCCTGAACTTCAGAGGGCACATAAGTGTTGTGAGGAGTATGTATCACATTGCTTCTGTGATAAGGAGCATACTGACTTGATCACTTTACATGCCATTGATAAACACTGGACTACACACACACACACACTGCTGTGCCAACATTTTCTTACTTGGTCCATATTGTGATGTGAAAACTCTGGATACAATAGATGTGTAAATTGGTAAGATATGTAATATAGAAGAGATTATAACGTGGCGAGTGAGAGATCAATGCTGGAAGTTGCATAAGTAAGTTGATTTTTAATGTGGAAATGGTGGATGAATGGAATGTGTTGTCTCATTGTATTATAGATGTAAGGAGTATGAATGAGTTTAAGGTTAATTGAGATAGCCATGTCGCTGACTGAGTGATTGTTATTATCATATTCGATCTCCATGGAGTCAAGAGACTCATTGAGTGAGATCTCACTCTCACAATACCCTAACTTAAATGCATTCACTGTATCTGCACTCACCACACTCTCAGGAAATGCATTTTAATCACTCGCCACTCTATATGCAAAAAATCTACTCCTTTCCCACCTGCTCAAGCAGATTGACCTGTAATTCAAAGCGTTAGTCTTATCCACACCCTTTTGTGAAGTGGAACAATTTTGCCCTCTTTTCATCCTTTTGAAACTTGGATCAGTGTAAAACTCATGTTAAAAAGGTAAGTTAAAGCTGTTGTTAACTCCCTGGAATATTCCCTCATGATATGCAGGCTAAAGAGAATCCTAAACAGTTTTTTCGATATGTTGCAAGTAAAAGGGAAAATGTATATGGCAGAATGATTTTAAAGAATGCCGATGGTAGGGAGGTAACTGAATCAGTTGATATAGTTGAGTTACTGAGTGAGCACTTTGCAAGAATATATCATCCAGGTGGTGACATTGTAGAAACGAATGTACCAGTAGATTATACGGGAATTGTGGTGAATGAAATGGAGGTGAGTAGTCTATTGCGTAACCTCAATGTCAATACATCTGTGGGATTGGGTGGTATACCAGCTCGTGTTGTAAGAGAAGCAGCTAAAGAATTGTCAGTACCCTTGACCATTTTGCTTAATTTGAGTCTCGGGTCTGGGTTAGTCCCGAGGGAGTGGAAAGAGGGGAAAATAGTTCCACTACATAAAGGTGGTTCCAAGACTGCTGTTGTAAATTACCGACCAATTAGCATATAAGGAATCATTGTCAAGGTCTTAGAGAAATTAGTCAAGAAAAGAATACAGGATTGGATAGATGAAAATGGGATATTGTATGGAGGACAACATGGTTTTGTGAAGGGTAGATCATGCCTCAGTAACTTGCTCACGTTTTATAACACAGTGACGGCTGAACTGGATAGGGGTAATGGGTTTACAGTAATACTACTGGACCTTGCCAAGGCTTTTGATAGGATACCACATAGAACCCTAATCAGTAAACTGGAGCAGATGGGTATAGATATAGGGTTGGTGAGATGGATAGGAGGGTGGTTGAAGGAGAGATACCAGAGAGTGGTTTATTCAGGAGTGGAGTCTAAAAGACGGCTTGTGACTAGTTGTGTGCCACAGGGCTCTGTTCTTGGACCACTGCTTTTCAATTTGTTCATCAATGATATAGGAAAGGATTTGAGAGGAAGTGTTCACTTGTTTGCTGATGATGCAAAGTTGGGTCGAGCATTTGTGAGTGCACAGGATGTCAAAATTTTACAGGATGATTTGGATAGTTTGGAGGACTGGGCTAGGAAAAATGGATGTCAATTTAATGTTGCAAAGTGTAAGGTTATGCATTTTGGGGTGAAAAGAATAGCAGTATATCACATTGGTGGAACCGTACTCCAGGAGATTGATGAGGCCAGAGATTTGGGAGTGTTGGTGGATAGGGAGTTGAAGTTTAGGGGGCACATTGCAAAAGTGGCTAAATCAGCTCATCAAATCACATGGCTTCTGAAAAATACTTTAATATGCAGAGACAAACAAGTTATTGTTCCTCTGTATCGAGTCTTGATAAGACCCCATCTGGACTACTGTGTCCAGTTATGGGCGCCAGGGTTTCTTCGTGATGGAGAGTATCCAGAGACGAGTGACCAAGATGATAGCAGGTCTGAGGAATGAACCTTACGAGAATAGGTTGAAGATTTGTGGGTTGCAAAAATTGGTCGATAGGCGGAAAAGGGGTGATATGATTGAGACATTCGAATTACTGAAGGGTTTCTATAAGATTAATCCAGAAGATATTTTTGAAAATAGGACTGGTGGTGGGAGGACTAGGGCCATGCATGGAAGCTGGGCAAGAATATGGTTAACAAGGGTGTTAGAGCTAGGTTTTTTATTTGGAGAGTGGTGAATGAGTGGAATAAGCTGCCAGAGTCTGTTGTCAGTGCTACGACCGTGAACGAGTTCAAGGCAAGGTACGATAGATACTGTGTGAATGTCGAATAGTTGTTCTTGACATGATGTTAGGGCCTCCCTCGATGAGTCTGTCGACTCCTTGGAGTTGCCCGGAATAATAATAATAATATTTGCTAATATACCATCAAGTCCCATGGCCTTGTTGACAGCAAGTTTATTCAATTTTGTCACATGCCTCCTGCTCACTCACTATCAGTGGTTCCTTCCCCATTCCCACTGTTCTCAAGTTGTGCATTATGTTACAATTACAAGGATGGAATATTTTAATGAACTGCTCATTTAACACCTACTTTATCCTCCTCAGTGTTTATCATTATCCCATAATGATTCTTCCTTCTATGGACTACATATAAAAAAAAATCTGCCTAAAATTTCTTTTAGCCTCATTTGCTAACTGCTGCTCCTGATGCACTTTCACTATCCTTAGTCACTTCCTTGCTTGCTCTTTGTACTCTTCATGTAACTGATTATTGCCACTTGTGCTGCCTCTACAATGCATTTTCTTTGAGATTGCATGCTTCACCTCTTCAGTCCTCCATCTTACCCTTATTTTATTTAATCTTCTGAACCTTTGGAATAGACTTAATCATTGCCTCTGCCAGATGGTTCCTGAGTAGGAACCAAGCAGCATTAATTTCCTTCCAATCCTATTCCTCATTCCATGCTGAAAGCTGCCTCTTAAGTTTGTCATAATCACTTGTTTTATAGTTCCACATATAACTCTTTCTCATAAAAGTCTTGATATGGCTGGCACCACCTAAGTGATCACTTTCACTAACCGGAGGAAAAGGTGATACTTCATTTACAATAATGTCTTCTGATGAGATAATTAAATCAAAGACCCTCGATCCACTTGTAGCCTCTCTTATGTACTGCTTAAGATAATTGTCCATCTGAAACTCAAGAAAGTCATTTTCTTTGGTTCTAGGTGCTGTCTCTTCATTCTAGTCTATATTACCCAATTTATGCTCAATGATGAGTCTGGTGACTCTACAGAGATTTGTTATGATGAAAATGATAAGTCTGAATTTATTTCTGCTATTTAGTGAAGGGATACAAGATTCATTTCCACTATTATTTCTCCACTAATAAATGACTGCTTGAGCCATTATGCTTTTTCTGCACAATGAGTAGGCACATGAGTGCTGTTCCATAGAAACTGGCATCCTGGATCTCATGTCACCATTTCTGCTAAGCTTGAAATAACTTGAGCATCACTACCCAGCATTTGTTTACAGGTCAGCTGCTAATGTACTGTGCCTGCTGCTCATTTTTTTTATAAAATACTTGGATCCTCTGTGCAGTCTGACGACTCAGAAGTTTTGACCACTCACAAACCACAATAACTATTGCACCTATCCTTGAAAACATTCCACATTGGAATACTTGCCATCCATTCTGGCAATCACTCATTCATTACTTGTCATGCAAGGGGGGGGGGGAGAATCTTGTTTTCCATTTCCTTACAATTTTTTTTATATTGATCTCATACACGAGAGGTCTAGGGACCTATAGGCATGAGACTAGGTGAGAGACCGCCACTAGAGGGCTACATAGTATGTAGTGTTGGTAGAGAGCTCCTGAAAAGATAAGTATTATTTTAAGTAATAATTGGTAAAATTGCGTGAATCTTATGTAGTATTATTTACTTTTCGTATCTTAGCATATCTGTGTGATTTTTGTGTGTTTTCTGAGTTATTTCGATTAGTAATTTGATAGATACGATTATTAGCGTGCACATGGTGCTGATAAGAAGGAATACAATGGCGTCCAGATCGCCATGTTTGTCCAAAAATTTTCATATAAAGGAGTTTAGCGGTACACTGAAACCGCTTGTGAAATATATGCGTTGAGGAGAGCGGTTGGAGTCTGGTTAGACAATGATAGTGGAGTGAATGTCTGCAGAAAGTGTAAGGAATGTGAGGATTTAAAGTGTTTCAGATCGTGAAAGTGATATTGTTGTTGAAAGTCAGAATGTAGAAAATAGTGATATGAGAGGTATGAATAGTGATATTTGCGAGATAGTACCAGATAGCTGTGAGAGTGCCGTTGAAAGTGAGAATGAAGGTAAAAATACCGAATGAATGAATTAACGGATAATAAAAATGATGAGACTGATGCAATGAGTGAGATCGCATGGTTGCACGGAGCAATACATAGGGCGAATCGGCAGCTGTAGTGTTGGCAAAAATGTTTACCGAGCATATCAACTAATAAACGGCAAAAGTATGAAAAGAAAAATAAGAGTATGATCGTGAGTGCAAACAAAATGAAAGAGTGAGTGTTGTATGGAGATTCTTTAGTAAGAGGTGTGATAGATGAGAGTTTGACAAAATCATACCAACCTGGTGCGAATGTTAAAGATGTTAGTGAGTCAATTAAAAGCATATAACTGCCATGTGTGGGGTGCAGATGAGGACCAAGATAGAAGTTTATTTATTTATTATATAATGAACTGTAGGTTGTAGTTTGGGGATACTTCTTGAGGAAGGCTGTTCCAGAGACCAGAGGTGGACAGAATAAAAGTGAATGAATGGAAGCAGTTTTGGTATGTTTACAGTTGCACGATAAAGTGGAAGAATGATGGTTGCTAATTCACTGAAGAAGTGACATCAAGGTATGTGTGGAAGTACCTATTCACAATGTTGAAACACTATGAATAGGTACTTGTGATAGCACATGTGAGATATAGGTTGAAGTGAGTCTGTAAGAGGGGGATCATCTATGAACCTAATTGCAAGTCTCTCGACAACATCAAGTATTTTAAGGAAAATTTTAGGTGTAACACACCAAATGTGTGAGAAGTATTCTAAACATGGACAGATTTGGGATTTGTATATAGTAAAGAGTTCGTTTTGTGTAAAATAGGCTCATGAATGTAAGAGAATGCTAAGTTTCTTGGATGCTCGGGAGGCTGTTGATGTGATGTGTTTATGGCAGGAAAGACTGGAGATAAACGTTAGTCCAAGTAAAAGAGATCTAATCTTGTCTGGTGATTTGTGTATTACAGAGGGTAAGGGTAGGTGAGCTCAGATCTCTTTTGCTTGAGAAAAGGCAAGTCTATGTTTTGGTGGCATGTTCAGTGCCACCAAAACACAGATTGTCCTTGCTCCATTGGAGGATAGTATGTAGATCAGTGTTGCAGATGATCAGCCTGGGATATCAGAATACTGCATGGTTTTTCAAATGAGTAGGATGAGTGGCGAGTACTATTGTCTTCAAAGCTGTTTAAGGGATTAGTCGTTATTGTGGGTAGGTCATTTGTGTACAGGAGAAAGAGAGTAGGTAACAGGACAGAGCCTTGAGGCACCGCAGCATTGGTGGTGAAGCTTGAAGAGAGGGAGCTGTCTACCATGACTCACAGAGAATAACCAGAGAGAAAGCTTGCTACCCAATTACAGAGGGTGGCAGAGCGACCAAGGATGGCAGGTTGTTTAGTGGGCCTTGATGATATACACAGCCGAAAGCTTAGGAAATATCGAGGGCAGCAGCACAAGTTTTTCCAAATCCTTCCATGGTATGTGCCCAGTAGTGGGTGACATATGCTACAAGGTTAGCTGTGGATCTTGAATGGCAGAATCCATACTGGTTAATACTAATTAATTTGTGGAACTCTGAATAGTGGTGGAGTTGATTGTTGATGACTTTCTCCATTATTTTGGAGAGGACAGAGGTGATGGCAATTGGTCAGTAGTTTGATGGTAGACATCTGTCACCCTTTTTTTGGAATAGGATGGACACAAGATTGCTTCCATGAATTAGGATAAATACTAGATATGTATAATAAATTACAGAGATGATGCAGGATGGGTTTTAGCTCTGTAGTACAATGTTTGAGAACAATTGGGAGATGCCATCTGGGCCAGAATACTGTTTAATATCCAAGTTATTTAGTAGTTGACTAATGTCTTATTCTTGAAAAACTATACGAGACATATGGTGCATGGATTTTGTTATGGTAGGTAGGAGTGATTTCTCTTGGACCTCTATGCAAGAATTTGAGGAAAAGTGCGATGCCAGGTGGTCAGCTTTATTTCTGGGTGAAGTAATGCTGGTGCCATCAGGATGAGACAGATGTAGAATTGCAGGAGAGCAGAAGTTGCATCCAACGGCCTTAGCAAGTGACCAGAAGGGACAGTTATGAAATCAGATTTGGATATACTGATGTTGCATGCTTTGGTATAGGTAGAATATGAAGCTGCAAGGTGAAATTTTTTCTGTAACTGCTTTGATGCATTTTTGGTTGAACCAGGGCTTGGAGAGTGGATATAGTTTATGGGTTGAATGAAGGATGAAGGCCTTTATAACAGTGAGAATAATTTCTGTGACTCATTCACAGCAGGTGTTAGGGGTCATGTGAGTGGAAGCAATAGTCAGACCAAGGAATGGAGAAGTATAAATTCTGGAAGACTTCCCAATTGTCTCCTTTGTAGTGCCAGAGGATGAGGTCAGGAATGGTTGGAGGAGGAGCATTCTGTGAGAGAGGAGACTTGTATGAGATTGTGGTCTGAGTTGCCCAGAGGAGAGGTGACCTCTATGGTGTACTTGATGGTCTAAAAGAGATCCAGAGTATTTGGAGAGTGAAGAGGGTTATCATGGATTCAAGTAGGTAGATGTATAGTTTGTGTTAGATCACAAAGAGTTCTGCTTCTCGTTCTGCTTGGTTGGTGGTATCGGAGTAGAGGTGGAAGTTGAAATTATGAACATTGAGGTTGCCCAGGAAGATCACCTCACTATTTGGATAGCTAGATTGTAGGTGGTTATGGAAAGGAATGTGAGAAGGTCTGAGTGGTTATTAGTGTTTGGAGACCAGTAAATGCAACAAATGAAAGTTACTAAATGGAGCAAGGAATTATGCCAGAGAGGGTTGAATAAGGGATTCTAAATTGTCCATTTTCTGATGGGCTATGTTAGATTTCACAAAGGCACAGGTGCCAGCCTTGTGATGAAAATAAAATCATGAAGTGTATAGTTTGGGCACTGGAGGTGGGCACTAGTAGATGTAGCTGCAATCTGAATTCCTATCAGAAATAAGACGTCTAGTGTGGAAGACTGCAAGTGATGGTGTTTATTATTTATGTTTTTGGATGTGAAAGTGAGTTTTTAGTGAAGAGATTGTGGTATGGTTTTTATGTTGTAGCTGGTTGTGACTTTCTTTTGATGGGATTAGTTTATGCAGGAGATTTTGTTGCAGTGTCACTGTTATTGTTTGTGAGAGTCTATAAGTTTGATTAGATGGATGGAAGGATATATAGTAGGAATATACAGTGGGAGAAGATACTCTTGGACTTGACTGTGACTCATTCACAGGTTTGGGAATTAATTGTTGATTGTGAAGCCTCTCCATTTTGGACAGGTTCAGGCCTGTGCACTACACTAGTGGCCAAAATTGTGGAAACCTTTTGGAAAAAGTGTATTTTTGAGGTTTGATAATACCATAATCATACGGCTCATAATACCACTTTTTTTTGGTGTAATACCATAAAATTATATATATATCAATGGAAAGATAATTTAATTAAGAGTAATGCAACAAAGTTTATTCAATTATCTGTATTCTATGAAAAGTTATAGCCAAATAACCAGAAAAAAGCACAACTTGCTTAGGTTAATATGAAGTAGCTTTTCTTCATTTGAATGTAGCCAGTGAGCATGAGTGTTTAGAGAGAGAATCAGGTGTCATCTTGTTTTGGCAATGAGCCAGTAAGGTCACAGTAGGATTCAGTTATTGATGTCATGTATTGGAGCTGAGAAGAGGACATTTGTCAGTGCTTTATGTGATTGCTATCAAGTTGGTTGTTTTTTTTTTGTGTTCTTTCATTTCATGAGCTTGTTAAACGTAATAAAATTAAAGAAATGGCACAAAGAGTTGACTGGCCACCCAGAAAGTAATGTAAAATAGTACTATTAAGTGAACAAGGCTACGGTTATGAAGAAATTAGAAGAAAAATTGGTGGAACTTAACTAAAGGTGGCATTTCTAAATTTTTGAAGAGATATAAGGAGACTCAGTCACTACAAAACCAGATTTGTAAAGGCAGGAAAAGGTGCACAACAGCAAGTGATAATAGAAGAATTGAGAGACTGTGCCTACGTGATAGAAGAAAATCATCTGGATGTATACAAGATGAAATGGCGCAATACAATGTGAAGTTGAGTGCAAGGACTGTTCAGTGCAGACTGCAGGAATTTTGTCTGAATGCTAGAATTCCACGAAAAAAAGCCATTTTTATCTCTCAAACAAAGGTTGAAAAGATTAAACTGGACAGTGGAACAATGGGACAGTGTTATTTGGAGTGATGAGACCAAAATCTCCCTGTTTGGTAGTGATGGCATAAAATACGCAAGGAGAAGAATCGGAGAAGATTTGCATCTGATTGCATTACACCTACCGTGAAACACCCACTTAGTGTTATGATCTGGGGTTGTATGACTTCAAAAGGTGTGGGCAGAATTTGCGTGATTAATGGGAATATAAATGTCCAAAAATACATGAATGAAATACTTGAGCCCAAACTGAAGCCTTCTGCATGTGATCTTTTCCAAGATAATGAAACATTTATATTTCAACAGGATTCAGCTCCATGTTATGTTGCTGCTGTGTGCAAAAAATGGTTTCAAGATAATCATATTCCGCTGCTGGAATGGCCTGGGAATAGCCCAGACCTTAACCCAATCGAAAATCTATGGAGCCGACTAAAGAAACCTGTTAGTCGGAAGCAACCCACCGATAAAACCCAATTAATAGAAGCAATAATTCAATCTTAGTTTCACATTATAACAGCTGCAGAACTAAAAAACTTGGTTCACTCCATGGGAAGACGTTGTAAGGTCGTAATTAACGCTAAAAGTTACCCAACTAAGTATTAACTCACATTGTGAGAATTTTTGTATATCTCATTTTTTCTATGTTTCACTTTTCTTCTTTATAACTGCTGTTATAATAAAAAATCCTTCATAAAAGCTATTGCATTACGTTCTTGATTAAATTATCTTTCCATTGATATATAATTTTATAGCATTACACCAAAAAAAAGTGGTGTTATGAGCCATTAAACCTCAAAAATACACTTTTTCTAAAAGATTTCCACAATTTTGGCCACTAGTGTAACTGGCAACCAGCCTGCAGGACCACTGTTGTAACTGATATACCCTCAAAACGGAGGAGTTTATGGGTCTCTTATCTACATGACCTTTTGTACAGTTTCCAGCAGTGATCATGCTCATTCTCTCACCACCTAGTGTTTTTGCTCCCTCCCCCCCAACTTTTCATATCATGATTGTCCAGTTGTGTTTTCATTGGAGGTAAATGGCTACTATTTATTATCACATCTGCTTTGCAAAGAGTAACTTATTTTAACTACTCAGGTACAGTTTTTAGAGAATAAGATAAAAGGAATTTGGAAATATGTGGTGGAGGGTCAGTATGGAATATACAGAGTGGTCCACAAGTCATGGAACATTCCATAGAAAGAGCCAGTCTTTGTGAAGCCAAAAATGGAAGGCATTTATGTAATGTGGTTTTACATGACAAAAAAAATCTGGTGATGTTAAACTTATGCATTTGCTTCACAAAGACAGGCCCTTTCTACAACATGTTTCCTGACTAATAAGGTCACCCTGTACTTAATGAGGCAAACTAAATAAGCAGGAATGTAGAAGCATTTCTATCATATTTTGATCCGATATGACCAAAATATGCAAATTTTGAGAAAAAATTAGCTTGAACACATATATGGTATCAGGGGCACAACCATTCTAAATATGAAGGAAACAGAATTTCATATTATATTCAATACTATGTAAGCCTAGCTAATCCAAGTTGTGAAAAGTTTTTATTGTTCAGCTTAATAGTATACTTATCTGAAGCATCCACTGTAGTGGATACTTTGAATAAGTATACTATTAAGTTGAACCCATTCCCTGTCCAGGAAATTCTTTTAATAACTTATGAATTACTTCAAGGATATACTTCTATTATAGAGAATATTTTAATTCAAGGTTCTTAACTTTTGTTCCTTGAAACTGTAAGGTTCTGCTGAATCTTTCTAAATTTAGCAATTTATTTTGGACAGGGAGTTGGAATTTTTTATGAAATAAGTGACTTTTCATATAATATTGTGTACACAAGGATATTATTTCTAAATCCTGTTCTTTTCACTTCTATATTTATAATTTCTTTTCCATCTCTATTTAGTGCATATTTAGCCATTTTTGTTCCCAATTATAATCAACTTCTGTAATGTCATCTGCAACAGTGATGCTTTTTAGGTGGAAAAATCAGGCTTGATTTCCTTTGTAGTATGAAAAGAAATTTTATAAGGTCTTAACTCAAGATTAGTGAATATTATAATAATAACTTATAGCTTCTTCATATTTTATTTAAAAAAAGGGAAGCTCATACTATTGCATCTGTTATAAAACCGTATGCAAAAGATTCGATAGTTATAATGAAAAATATAAGTTGATCATGTATCTTGTTCAGATTACAGTTTGTAGATGCATTACAGATATAATTTTTTATCCATCATGGAGTTATGGGAAGTCCTGTCACATGCACCTGATCAGTCAGTGTTTTAAACTTGTTATTTTCACACTTATCACACTTGAATAATGCATTCTGTTCATCAACCACTCCATGAAAGGGGGGGGGGGAGAAATGATGTTTTATGATACAAAAGTGTGCTATAAAATTTTTTTATCAACAAAATGACCAGAAAAATAATCTGGTAATTAATCTATGACAAAAATGAATTAACCAAAAGTTTGTCTTTATGTATTTTCAGTTTATTTTGCAGAGTTATATAAAACTACTCAGTTACCAAAATGTTTACTATGTTGTGCGATGAAAATGAAGTATGCATAAAACATTGTGTGATGAAATAAGATGGTTGCATAAATATTAATTCACATAGTAGGAAAGAAAACAAAGGATACAACCCATTTTATTTTGCAATCTGGAATTCACACATTTTGAGGGAATGCATTTATGAAATATTCAGTGCTTCCTTGTAATTGGTAATTTAAATGTATCTGAATAGCCATTAAAAGAAAAAACAGTTCATTGGTATTTGGATTGATTTCAAATTAAAAAAAAAATTCACAGAGTAAAAATCATGTAGTTTTGAGTTTCTACTGTGTTCTACTATGGGCTTGAACCTAAGTTTTTTTGAAGTCATCAAATGTTTTATTCAATGTGTACATATAAGAAAGTAGTTAACACTTACTTTTCACAATATATTGGTCAGATGATTTGGTATCCAGCCCATCTGCAAGATAATTTTTTTTTTTTTTTTTTTTTTTTTTTTTTTTTTTTTGAATAACAGTATTAAACGGCTTTTCATTAAGTAAGTTCAAGTATATAATTACATTAATCTACACATTGGAAATTGTGAAAGTAGGCTTGTGCAATGCTATATTGTGAATTAGCACCCACTTAAGAATTGTTAAACTAATTTGTTTTATGGTATCTGATTTTTTTTTTTTTTTTTAGAAGAATGGTAATAACTTGCAAGTTATGCAGCATAAATGTCATTTAAGAATTCTTGAATATTCATTTCCAAATTAACTTGTGAAATTTTATAACAGAGAGTAAGCGATAAATAGCACCTCCTGTTGCTGTGCATTGGAATTTTTTCACTTTCTGAAAACAGTAGCAAGGTATATCTTTGAGAGCATTTTCACGCTCACTAGCTTTTAGCACATGGAAAACAGTTTATGAAGGAATTGTTAAATTAAATACTTATATAAGGTACTAAAAATATAAGACACTCTCCGAATTAGAAGTAAAATGGTTTCATAAATTAGTTGGCAACCTTCAGTAATTGAATAACATGATAATGAACAAGATGTTTTTAATTAATTAAAAAAAAAAATTATGTGAAGGAAATAAGGTAATACATTTTTTGAATGACTTTAGAACGAGGCTGAAAATTCACTTGTGCAATAACTTGCCTCAGGCTAGCGGAAAAGCAAATTTCTGGACCCTGTACACACACACTAAATATCAGTGGCATCACATATCCATTTAGGTAGGGTTTGCTTTGTGTGGCTTATGCAATCTACACTACAAAATTCACTTCTGTTTGACTGTATGATTGCATTTTTATTGAGTATGAATGTTTAAAAGTGCATAGTGCATCAGCGTTTATCTTAATTGGTCCAATGCATTTAATTGTAAGATAACTTTTACTTTAATTTATCAGTTAATATTATTTTAAATATGGAAAGCATAAAGGTCAAAGGAATAATAGCTACACTTCACGCACGCTATTTATGTAAGAAGCACAAAGGCTTTACATCTCATGATGAGATTAGATTATCATTGGCAAATACTAGAGTGAGACACAGATAATTTGAATTTTGGCATGATTTTTAAATACAGCCATATAATATGCACAGAAATTGGAAAAAGTAGTCACTTGGGAGATTTATTATTTTTCCAAATTGAACCCACAGAAAGACTGAAATAACTCGTTTTACTTACTTATTTATACACAAGTTCCAACCTCCTTTGGCTATAATCATACAATCCACGAAAGCTCTGGCAGAAAAACCGGACTTCAGTAGATTGTCAGCACTGTTTTCCATTGTAAATATGGGCAAGAAAGTTATAAATTATTTATAGAAAATTATATATAAAACATTGTCTATATTGGTGTCCTAAACACGTCGGTTAGTTTAACGTGTAAACATGTTTACATGTCAAAAATGTTCTCTTAATGAAGCATTAGTATATTGTGTTTAATTTCAGGAATCATGAATCCAGGAACATATTAGGGAAGTCTAACAGGAATAAGTGCAAAAATATAATATTGATGATATTGCTGTTCCGTGAGTGTGCATCACACACCTAGTACACCCTGAATGTATGCCCCTGCTAAACAAACACACACACTCTCTCTCTCTAAAATGTCCATACTACATATAATAAAGTAAAAGCAATAAAGTTGATATCAAACATGAATTATATTACCATGTCAATATAACATGGGGGGGGGACCCTCAAACAATACAAAAACAGAAATTAGGAAATATTTTATTTAATACAATGGGTTTGCTTTCCATAAAATATTAGATGGATTAATTTTTATTCACAGAAATACAGATTTTAGCTATCCTTTTCTTTTGGGTAGCAATGAACAACCTTTCCCCAACAGACGCAATATTGTAAATGCAAGAAAAATAAGTAGCTTTATTGTATCACTAAATACTGTACTGACAAAATTAGTCTACATAGTATAATCCTAAATGAAAACTATCTGGCTCTGTGTTGTGATAAACATTCCCCCCCCCCTTCTAACATATGCTGTACATTATTATTAAGACACTTCACCAATACTGATTTTACAATAAAATTTAATCAAAAACATTCAAACTAGCATGCCATATATATTTAAAACTCTGTAAAAATGTGCTCACTCAATGGGAAAGGATCAAATATACAGTCAAACGAGTTCTCACTTGAATGCCTGAAGCTAAACATAGGATGCGACATTGTCCAGCATGAACATGCTAAAGCTACGAAATCTGTGAGATTACGCTCTGATATTTCTATTATACTTCATTTAAAAAAATGATGGTCATAATCATCTAGATTTTATGACCTGCAGTTTGAAATACACTGATCTTGTTGAATCTCCATGATATGCAGGGTAAAATTATTCAAATATGTGGGTATACTTGGTATCACTGATGTTCAAGTTGGCTATACTATTCAGCTATTGCTCTTTTCGTATCAAGGAACTTAAGTGGGTTCCTGGAAAACGTGCTCCAGACTGTCATTCAATTGCTGTTGCCTTGGATTGTGATAAAATATGATGGTCCATTTGTTGTGGATTCATTGTTCTTTGTTACCTTTCCTTACTCTTCGTGTCCATTTTTGATGTTCCTTTGCTATTATAGTTATATGATTTTTGGGGGGCAGGTGTGACACCCTCAATCATCTGCTATTATATCCTATTTGAGACAGTGCTTACTACATAATACATTCCTTACAGATCTGATTGTGTCATGTAGTCATTTGATTGTATATGACATGTTGAACTTCTTGTTGAACTTTGTTTTAGATTTGATTACAGATGATGATATTAAGGCCTATAAGTTGGTGAGAGGAGCATATCATATTTGCTGCCATTGGTTGGCCAAGTGGATTGCATATCTGTCCTCAGTTTATGGATAGTATTCACACAAAATAGTTGTATTGGATAATTGTGATAGTTAAGGTTAGTGTTGGTTTCCTTACAATCGTGTGTGGCAGAAGTCATGAGCAATAAAACCAAGCTAGCATTTTGGGATAAGTATAGGTATAGGATCCTAAAGACATATTCTTATTCCAATGCTAACTTGGTTATATTGCTGAAAACTGCAACATGATTAGCGTAGTAATTTCATGGGATATATTGCTTGGAATAATATA
This sequence comes from Typopeltis vanoorti, assembly GCF_054136105.1. Classification (NCBI taxonomy): domain Eukaryota; kingdom Metazoa; phylum Arthropoda; class Arachnida; order Uropygi; family Thelyphonidae; genus Typopeltis; species Typopeltis vanoorti. Next base: position 71,897,538 of record NC_143558.1, on the reverse strand, counting down.
TAATGAAATAAACCATGAGTCATTCATGAATGGAGTGTAGCAAGTGAGTTTTTGCATAGGATGCATTGCCGATACTGGTAGTGTTTTGTGTATGTTAATGTGTGTGTGAACTGACATGAACTTTTTGCTATATTATATTTTGTTGATGGAAAAGATTTAAAGACAACACAGAAATGTATTCCAATTTTATGATATTTCTTCAAAATCTTATGCAGATGAGTTCTTGACTCCAAAAGTTATTGTTGTTATTATTTTATTGTGTTTTATTTATTTTTTATACGAAAGCAGGATAATGAAACTGAGGCTCTGAGATGAAAGTGATAAATACACAGGTATTTAATGTGCACTTTTATAACAATCTTTAACATGCAGTGATCAGGACTTCTGTATTTCTGAAGATCATGCTGAGGATGTTATAATAGGCATTTGTATAAATGGACTAATGACTTCAGAATTGTGAAATCATAATCACTTACTACTGATTTCTTAAATCTATTAAACTAATGTCAGATGGTAAAATACTAGTGACATTTTAGTAGTAGAAAGTAATAAACTTGTTTTGTGCAGTATATGTTCTAATAGATACTATGTAGTGTTGTGTCCTGAATAGTCAGAAAATTAAAATTTAATTTATTCAGGAACAACTACCTTTAATTGTAGGCAGACAAATGTTGTGTTTTGGCATGGAAATTGAAATGTACATTATAATTTAAAGCAAAACTGAAGAAATGTTTAGTTTAAGAAATGTGAGACTTAACCAGTTTGGTACAGAGTCAAATAAAGGATTTTATTTAAGGTTATTATTTAATTAGAGTATCCCATTCTATGTATTGTGTGAAAGCAAGTTGAGTGTAAGCTATAGTCCAAAGGTCACACTTTAGCTGTCCAGTACAACGTATGGCCTAAGGGAAGGAGAATTTATTAGGAAAGCGAAGCTAGAACGCTTTCTCGGAAGAACGTCACACCAAGTGAATGAATTCTGCGCGGTAAACGACGTAGCTAAACGCGAGAATCTCCAAGAAAGAGAGGGAAAATATAAGGGTCTAGCTCCCCCCACACAAGGCTTTTTTTTTTTTTGGTTCCTGGTTCCCGTGCTCTTGGACGTTGGCTCTCCGTCTCTGCCAACGGGATGATTCCGGGTCGTCCGTAGAAGTCATGAAACGCTTATTGAGGTTCGCGAGGCAAGGCTAGCTATCTCTTCATAACAGATTAGCTAAGCTGTATTGTGTGACCGATGATACAGATGTGTTCCCGGTTCCAGAGAGAGACCAGAGCGGCACACTGCCTTATCGTCCCGGAGAACCTGATCGTGCTGCTATCATATGTGACCCGAAGAACGGTAACCCACAATGGTGCCTTGATATCCAGACAAGGCTGAAGACAGAACAGAAGGTCATTCCATGGGATGGTAACGTAGAATGTTAAAGTATCTGATTTCCAATTAAAGATATGAGAAACTTTATAGGTTAATTTGTGAATGGACAAGTTGTAGAGAACTTTAGTGATTATCCCATTTGGCAGTAACCTGTCTGTTTGAAGAAGGTCTCCCTAGAAGGGATCTGTGTGTGAAATAACTTAGATGTGTTGTGAGATATGATTAGTGACCCTAGAGTGATTAATGATAAGACATTTTAAGCTGGAAATTTGTAAGCTTATAGAAACTCTATGATCCAAGTTATGATTTATGTATTATAGGGTTATTAATGATATCAGAAATTGCTAGGAAGGTGATTAAGTTAATCGTGTACCTTATATTCTTCATGTATATCTCTTAAGCTTTAAAAAATATGTTTTATATCATTTGCCTGAATCCAGCTGATTTTATGAATTCAAATAGCCACTCATAAAATTACTACCGAACCTGGCGGGAGGGACATATGAATATAGTTTGATCTTTCAAGCCACGACTGCATGTAAAACTAAGAGAAGTGAGAATAGTTAGATTAGTGTTTGAAAATTTATTACTGTGTATTACTCTGAGATAGCCACCTTGGATAAGAATCTTATCTATCCTCTGTATTGGCTGGCGCAGCAAAAAATAAATTCGTCAATATTTAACAGGCGGACTGTCTCAGAGGACAAAATTTCAGGGCCTTGTCCCATACATAGACAAAGCCCTAATGAATGAAAGGATTACACGTGACATAATTTGGGAATGGCCTGAATCATAGTTTGTTTAAGAAAAGGAGAGTGATAGCTGATTTATTTAATTTATTGGAAAACTATTATAGAAGCCGGAAAGGAAATAACTGTATAGGAGAGTATAGAGAACAGCGGTAAAGGCAATAATAACGATAGAAATATATAAAGAAGAAGATCGAATGATAACATTTGGCACAAATGACGTGACTTGATTGAGTAAGGTTTTAGATAAGAAGGATAGATTAAGTCAACAACTATATTAAATCATATAGAATCATCGATATAACCATAGACGACGATACAACAGTAGATACTGAGAAACCAACATAGAGCTTTCAGATATTTTGTGATCAAAGTAGAGAACCATAACCATACTTATTTCCATTTTGTAATATGCAGGTGTAGTTCAGATATGACAAAATTGTTTATATTAGGATGTACAGTAACAGATAAAACCTCATTAAGTTATTTTAAGTGATCAGTTTTTAAAGGGTATTTTGATTATGTGAATCAGTTTTTCATCTTCTTTGAAAATGAATTTTTTTTTTTTTGAGTTAGAGCATATATACATATTAGCTTTAAATGAAGAGAGAGATGACATTGTGCTTTAAAAGTTTGGCTGTAAATATTCAGGTTACATAGTGAATTGGCAAGAAACCAGGTCTGAATTTTTTTTTTAAAGGACAGTGTAGATGAAATAAATTGTTAAAGGATATTGCATTAATATTATTTGGCATGGTTCGAACTAATTGCATATGCAGAGCACATTTGGTTAAGGCAAGGATAACTGAGCCTGTCTTGTCTTTTTTTGCTTTTTCTTTTAACTTAAATTTAGGTTTCAGTAATATTTACTGTGTAAGCACTAAAGAGGTAATTGACTTGGTGAACTTTAACCTGTTGGGTATTTCTACATACAGAATTGGCAGGGAACCAGATCTTGTTGAAATTCAATTCATTCTTCCTGTCCTTCATAACGATCCATTATAAATGAAGCTCTTACTCAGGAAATACTGTTTAGTTTCTCTTTGTTTAGTGTATATTAATTTTGGCCTTGAAATTATTCATACAGGAAATAGTTCGGCAATTTCCACATCATATGTTTATTTTTAAGTTTCTGTTTTAATATTGTATCAAATTGAAAATTGTCATAATAAATCTTTTCCATTTGTTGAATAAGTATTAATATTTCCACATATTTGCAAGTAGATATATTGGCATTGTTTGTTGTATTTTCATATTCAAATTAATGGCATATTATAATTGAATTACAAAGGTGTTTATTATATATAATCAGAACACAAGCAAATGTTTTGCTTTGATCAGTACTTAATTTGTCACATTAATCTTTTTTTTTTTTTTTCATAAGTAACATGCTCGATAAGTAACAACTCAGTTTAATAATATTATATGAATTTTATACCTTGGTTTAATGCTTTAAAATTCATTCTGTTTACAATATGTAATTAGATATACTAGAATAATTAGAATATTTTCTTTGCACATTCATTTTAATAACTCAAAACATTTAGTTTTAAAACTGCAAAAAATTCATTTAGTTTTTTATTTATTTTTTATTTCTGTTTTTCTGTAATTTCAATGTGAGAAGTTCACTCAAGTGTTGCTTCTTACTTTTTATGCAAATATATTGAAGCAGCAATTATCACTGTGGAATTCAAATTAGTTCTCTATTATCTGTATTTCTCTCATTTGGATTTTTAGTAAATGTGGTTTAATCAAAATGAAAAAATACCTCAAAGGTCAGATATTTTGATAGCATGAGGATGGCCTTAAAAATTTTTCATCTTGATATAGTTTAGTAGAGATGGGGGAAAAGGATGTAAAACCTTTTTGGAACACCTGCATATATACAGGACTATTTTGAAAATAAAATCATTCAGATTTATAAAACTGTTTCTTTAACAGTTTTATAAATGTGAGATTACAAATAATGAAAATGGATATTCACCTGAGAAACATTAAGAAATGCTAATCCTCTTACTTATAAGAATTATTTAAGGTGAATTAGAAAAATTTAGCATAACTTGCTTTTTCTTTTTGATAATACCCATATATCTAAAACATCAAATTATTATTTTCCTGATGTGCACCTCAAGACTTTCCTGTTATAATCCTTTCATATCTAACATCTTCAGCTCTCAAAAAAACCTGATGTCATCTCTACCCTAGACACTGTTACTCACCTATACAGCTGCCAACATAACTTCCAAATCCCCTCAACCTTAGAATATAGTTCCCACATTTAACATTTTTGACCAAAAATTTTCTTAAAAATTCTTAATGCAGTATACCAGAAGAGGGGATTCTGATGCCTCTTCTTTTTGTATTTGAATGCAGAGTGTCTTGCTGAAGTGATCACATTATTCTACCACTTTCCTATAAGAACAATGGCAGCTGCTGGTGAACATTTATTGACTCTAAAGCTTCAAACATAACAAACTGTCATCTTGTCTTCTCTTTCATTTCACCTATCTCTATTTCATTGGAGCAGCCTTTTTCACACTATTTACCCGAAAGATCATGATTTCTAGCTGTTCAAGAAATGCATCAACAGGTTCACATTTTATCTTTTAACTCTTAGCTACAATGTGAGGTATCGGTTTTGGACCTTTCATGTGTGTATTTGAGGGGGTTGGCAGTTAAAAAGAATGTAGCATTTCCTTTCTAGAATGTATGGAGAACTAAAAACTTGCCCTATTAGGCAGAATCTCAGCTCATTTTTGTATCTGTTTATTATAACTAACCAATTAAAACAGTACCTTTTTTTTTGTGTACCAGAGGTTATCAGGTAGTAGGCCACATTCTTCATCTGGACCATGGCATGTTTTATGTTAACTGTGTACAGAACACAAATACATAATAAAAAAAAAAATAAAATAAAAAAAGTGTGCATATTCTGTTATCTGCTTTCCATGCTGGAGTAATGATCAGTTACATGAGTAACTGATCCAGTAGCAGAATTCCAGAATATTAATTAGTAAGAATATTAGTTAGAGGGCAGGCTGGCTTGACAATTGTCATTTACAGCAATACTTTTCTGACTGTGACCCACACGAAAAATCACATTTTACATCTTGATTCAGTGTATGTGCACTCACACACAATATAAATACACACACACACACTATATGTATGTATGTATGTATATATACAGGGTGTTTGGGATAAATTTGACATATTTATAATTAATTATATTTTTCCGTAAGTTACATGTATTAACACACACTTCTCTTCATTTAAAAGTTTGGACCCTTCTTCATTCATATACAAGATGTCAGAAAGGATGGATAGCTGGAACCCACCTGAATCATGGAAGAGAATAACTTGTATCATGATGATTCGTGCCCGCCATCAAAATAAGGATATTACGACTGCTGCCCAATGCTCCCTGAATACAGTAAAAACAATCAGGCATGAACTAGAGACTTGCAATGGTGACTACGAGGATGTAGCAAGAAGAAAGATCCCTAGCAGACGATCTGATTGCGTTCGTACAGCAGAATTCCTCGCAAATCTGCAGGAACAGGTGTTGAAGAACCCTGGCATTGGAATTCGGGCTTTGTTCGTGGAGTTGCTAACTGTAGTCAAGCCCTGGATAACAAGGGTAGCCAATGGTAGGCCGTATGTATGGCAGCAGGATTCGGCCCCTTGCCACACCTCTGGGAAAAGTCAAAAATGGTTGTCTGAAAATTTCTACGACTTCACCAGTCCAAATGTTTGGCCTCCAAACTCCCCAGACCTTAACCCCATGGATTATTTTGTATGGGGCGCAGTTGAAAAAGACACCAATCGCACTTCCAGTAATACAAAAGCCCAGTTAATGGATAAAATTAAAACAGTTTTTGCGGCCCTTCCCAGGGAGACTGTAGCATCAGCTTGTTCGAGGTTCCGAAGCAGAATTGAAGCTGTGATCGATGCTAATGGTGGTTATTTTGAGTAAATCTTGTTGATAGTATTGTAATTAACTCTGCCTGTAATGTTTTTTTGTCAATTCATTAAATTTAATAGATACAAAGAAGATTTTCTTTTTCCTTACGAAACTGTCAAATTTATCCCGAACACCCTGTATATATATATATATATATATATAAGGCTGAGAAGCAATATCTTGGGTGGGGGACTGAGGTTGTACAATACCAGATAACTCGCAGTAAAGTGGAGCAATCCTAAAGCACTTAGCCACCTTTCAAAAAATCAGTTGAATATCTTGTGCCATGTATCAGACATTAAAGTGATAAGAATACTACACTATTATCTTAGCTAAAAGGCTGGTGAATAAAAAGTGTATCTATTCTTATCAGTTGAATATATGATATAGGTTGCATTTGTCCCCCAAGATATTAAACTGATTTTTTGAGGCAGCAAAGTGTGTGTGTGGATTGCTTTGCCTTTACTACAAATTGCCCTGGTGTTACACAAATTCTAGGATCAGCACTCAATCAGAGAAAAATGAAAAACATATATATGATGAACAAAAGTTTCATAAAACATTACACATCCTTCATATATATGATAAAGTATTAGTCACAAACATGAATTTTGTCATGATATATATACCCTCAAGGGGTGTACAGGATATGATACTACTACATGAAAAATTACATCATTACTAACTTCCTATCTGCAATTTTTCTCCAAATCAGTCTGTTACCTGTCAAGACTCCAACATTATCAGATCTTATATTTTTATCTTCCACGGCATTTTTACTGTATCAATCCACCTATATCTTGGTCTTCCTCTGGGTCGTTTTCCTGTCAACCTGGCAGAGAACACTTGTTTTGCTAATCTTTCCTCTCCCATTCTATTTAAGTGACCATATGAGACTTGAGATTAGCTCTGCTAATGCATTCCTGGATGCTGACAATGTCAAGTTCTTTCCTAATATCCTCGTTTTTAATATGGTATTGCCATTGATGCCATCTGTTCATGCCCCTAATCTTTCTCATGACTCTCATATCGGCGGCCTCTAGTCTTGGTCGAGTGTTGTTTTACTTCTGATTCAGCTCTCAGATCCATAAGTTAAAACTGGTTTGAACACTGTCTTGTATACAGCTAATGTAGTGTTCTGGCTAATTTCGCTCTTATTCCATATAAATTTATTCAGTTGACTTCTTACCATACCAGCTTTGTTGATTCTGTTGTCTATTTCCATATTTAATTTACCATCTTCACTAAAAATCGTGCCTAAGTAGCTGAAATGTTTTACTTGTTCAAAAGATTCTCCATTCACAATGCAGTCGACATTTTCAACGATTCCACCTATTTTCATTGTCTTTGTCTTTTTAATGCTGGCCTTCATACCATATCTATTACAACAGTTATTCACTTTAGTCAGGGAATCTTGTAGCGGATTTATTTAGAAGTATAACATCATCCGCATAAAGCAAAGAGCTAAGATTAACATCTCCAATTTTGATATTAGGTTTATTACCACTTTCCTTCATAATGTGATCCATATAGATAATGTATGACGGAGGGGATAATGTACATCCTTGTCTGACACCAGATTTAACATTAAACCATCTTTCTGTACTTCCTTCAATTCTAACTGCTGACTTGCAACTCAAATAAAGACTAAGTATTGCTTGATATAATGCCCAATTGACACCATATAACTGTAGCTTTTCGAATAGCTTCTCTCTCTCTTGGCACCTTGCCATATGCCTTTTCTAGATCTACAAAACTTAAATATAGATCTTTGTTATATGCCATTGATTTCTCAACTATTTGTTGTAAAGTGAAAATCTGATCATAACAGCCTCTATTTCGCTTGAATTCAGCTTGTTCTTCACCAAGCTTCCCTTCCACACTCCTTCTCAACTGTTTCTCAGGTATACTTGCATATATCTTACCAGGAACACTCAGTAGAGAAATACATCTGTAATTCTCATATTCAGTTTTATTTCCCTTTTTATATATAGGTACTATGAGAGCTCTACTCCAATCATCTGGAATTCATCCCTTTGTCCAGGCCTTGTGAACTATGCAGTGCAGCCACTGTAAGACTTCTATACCTCCATACTTGAGCATTTCTATTCAAATATCATCTACTCCTGTTGCCTTTCCACATTTCAGGCTTTTGATGGCCTTTTCTACTTCAAGTATGGATATGTATTCCTGACTGCATGCCTGGTCAGTTTTTTACCACTGTGTTGTCATCACTGCTTGTTTCATTTAGCAATTTTTTGAAGTAATTACTCCATACTTCAAGGATATCTTTTTCTCCTGTTTTCATATCACCTCTAATTCCTTTTACAGCACTCTTTCCTACATTTCTGAGCTGCTTCAATAACCTCCAGAATATCTTGCCACCTTCTTGATATTTATTTTGTGTTCTTACCAAAGTCCTCCCATGACTTTTGTTTAGCTAGTTTTACACACTGTTTCCCTTTCTTACATTTGTCTTATATTTTTTAGACAAACATAAGAAATATATTTCTTATGTTTGTCTCTGTATTCTCTAAGTGCACAAGCTGACTTATTTGCCAGTAGCTTTTGATATGCTTTCTTCTTTTCTTTCACATTGCCTCTTTAACTACTTGTGTCCACCATGGAGTTCTGATTTTTCTATCCTTACAGAGAACCTCACCACATGCCTGTCTAGCTGAATCAATCAGTTCTTCAGGGCTTGCTACTGAATCTTCAAGGTTTGATTCCTGTTCTCAAACTCTTTCATTTTTTAAAAAAAAATAAAAAAAAAAATCTCTGGTGTCCTGCACCAAGGAGAAAACATCACTATCGACAATAACATAGTCAATGAGACTTTTCTTATTCCTTGCCTCTTCTCTCCATGTGAATTTGTGCACATTTTTATGTTGGAACATTGTGTTAGTAATAACCAGTGTATATCCTGAGCATATATCCAACAGGTATTTGCCATTATTATTAGCTTTGCTCTTTTCTCCAAATTTTCCCAATATATTTTTGTATGTCTCACATTCATTTCCTACTCTGCTATTTAGACCCCAACATGGACCAACTTTTCCTTTTTCATTGTGTCAGTTGCTTTCTGTAAAGCATCAAAAAATTCCTCCACTTCTACCTTAGTAGAACCTTCTGTGGGACCATAGGCACAAATAAGTCTCATTGTCCATTCCCCATTCTCATATTTGCCCACATTACTCTACTTGAGACTGCCTGCCATTCAAGAAGATTATTCTCGTATTTATGAATTTTATTACCATTTAAATGCAACATAGAAAAACAAATTTAAAACAAACAACAGAAATTGGGGAATTATTTATTGCCACAAATGAAAATGTCCCTGTATAATGATCAATATCCAATATCCACTTCCCAATGGATATAATGCAAATGCAAGAAAAGCAAAGTAATTTTATTGCACCACGAAATACAGTAAGGATACCACCTGCATACTCTATGTTGTGATGGTTAGAGTAAACTGGAGACATCTCTGGAATGAAAATAACCTGCCTGTGTGATACTCTCCTTTCTCCCCCTTCCCCCAGACACTATACCTTATCTTAAGATGATATTAATTATACAGTTAGTTTGATGAAGAAAATTCAGAACATGCCATATATATATTTAGAACTTTGTAAAAATGCACCTACTGAGTACAGAAGGGACATAATATACCCACAAGCGAGTTCCCACTTGAAGGGAAATGCATATATATATATATATACATATATATACATATAGCACTTGGAAAGGATTAAACTGATTTTAATATTTCCAATATTTCATCTGTCACTAAGACATCTTCAGGGATTACAAAAAACTAATGTAACACACACTCAAATGCAACACAATAATAAGCCAAACACGTTGGTGACTCTAAAGTTCTATCTAGGTGGTGCACCCTCTACGGGCGATCGTAGGTAGCCTAAAATGTAAGATGGATCTCGGATAATTAATGTTTTCCCAAATTTTTGCAAGTTTATGCAACCGTATTTTAGATTCGGTTGATTCCGAGTGCTGCTGCTGATTCTAAAAATAGTCTTTCTTTTTTGAATTTACTGTGGTGGAGCATGGTGTTTTTTTTTCTAGGAGGCCCTGTGGGTTGTATCCAAAACATGGTCTGCCAGGCCAGACTGATAGTCATGATTGCAGATATGATTTGTGTTCTTCTAAGCAGGTGGTTGCTGATCTACCATCTGTCCAAAGTACACCAGCTTGCAGGAACAGGGTACTTTATAAACTCCAGGCACTGAGAGAGGAGGGAGCTGATCTTAAGTAGAATGGATAAAGGTAGCAAGTCTGCGGTATGGCTTAAGTGCTGTGTGGAGGTTGTACTTTTCTAAGGAATTTTTTGTTTTCTTATGTGCCATGGATGTAGGGTATGGTGATTGAATTTCTGAACTCCTGATGAGACGAGATGGCTGGGGAATGGGGGGAGGAACTGATTATTTTTTTGATACTGTAATCACTGTAGCCATTAGAGAGGAAGGTGTTGTGTATGTTGTAGAGTTCGGTTGAAAGGGCGGTTCAACTGGAACAAAGATTGTGGGCTCTCTTGGTTAGAGTTTTAGTAATGCCATATTGTTGATTGGGGTGGTGGGAAAGTTTGAGTGTGTGTGTGTGAGAGAGAGAGAGGTTTTTATATACAGTGAAGGAAAGTTTACCATGGAAGATGTGTAACTAAGGTGTCTAGGAAGGGTAAACTATTGTTATTTTCCTTTTCCATCGTAAACTGGATTCCTGGATGTTGAGGTGCCTGAGGAAGGAGTCTGATGTGTTTCGTTGATGATATGATGAGTCTGGTTGAGGATGATGATACATAGATGATGTGTTCTCTATTTGGCCTCATGGGGGGGGGGGGGGACATAAGCAAGAATATTTCCTGTTAGTGACTGTGTCATAGTCCACACATGGGTGTATACAAAGTTCATGCAAATTTGCATTTCAGTGGCGGTTCCACTAAAATTAAATTTGCTGAGTAGAATTTAAGCTGTATATATTGCTAAAGTGTATTTAAAATTATTGGTGTGAAAGTTTTATATATAACACTTTTTTTTATTTTTTTTTAATCTTTATTCTTATTTGATTTCAATAAAACATGATATGAAAAAAATATATATATGAAACTTTTTTGGGTGTATAACTATCTCTCCCATCTCCATATCATTTGCCAAGACTTGACTTGGACATATTTCCTTAATCTCATATTTGTAAATTTAGGGACACAAAAACACATGTGTTGAACAGATTATTTTATTAATTACTAATAAAATAAAACTTGACGTTTCGACCCCTGTATCGAGGTCATCATCGGAAGAATAATAATAATTAGCTCAGTAGAAGTGGCGTTTGCACCCTACAACACTTGACCGCACAAAGAAAGGATTTGGTGGTTCAAATCTAGTTGCCGACTAGACGAAATTTTTCTAAGCTTTTGGGGGTCGAGTTCGAGGTTATATCGTAGTGTGTAGTGTTCGTGCAAGCTCCTGATAAGATAAGTATTATTTTCAGTTATCGTTGATAAAATTACTTAATATTGCGTAGTTTTGTTTGCCTTGCGTATTTTAGTGCGTCTGTTTGTGTGTTTTTGGTGTGTTATAACTTATTATTTGATAAAACACGTTGCAATAATTATGGCACCTGTACGAAGGAAAAACGTGGCCAGTAATGATGGTTCGCCATCTTTATCAAAGAACGGTAGTATAAAAGAAATGAGTCAGTGTACTAGCTGTGAAATGTACGCTTTGCGGAGTGCAGTCGGAGTGTGGATAGATGATAATAAAGGATTGAATGTGTGTAGAAAAGGTAGGGAGAATGAGAAATTGAAGTGTATTTTGGATCGTGAGTGTGATATTTTTGTCAAACTTCAGAATGAAGAAAATAGCGATATGACAAGAAACGGCAAGGTTGTACATGAGAATTATGAGAGTGTGAATGTAGAAAGTGTGAATGATAGTATTAATGGTTTCTCAGAGAATAAAAAAGATGAGATAGATGCATTGAGTGAGATCGCGTTGTTGAATGGTGCGATAGAAAGGGCAAAACAGCAGCTAGAGTGCATGAACAAAAGTCGACTGAATGAACCAACCAATAATAAAAGGTATGACAGGAAAAATAGGCGTATGAATGTGAACATGAACAAAATGAAGGATAGAGTGCTATACGGAGACTCGTTAGTACGAGGTGTGTTAGTAGAGGATTTGACAAAATCGTACCAACCTGGTGCAACCATAAAGGATGTAACTGAGTCTATTAGAGAGCAAAAGGAAAGGGTGAAAGAAATGATTGTTGTGGCAGGTACGAATGATTTGAAAGGAGATAAAATGGAAATGATAGAAGACCTGAATGAATTGTTTGAGGTAGCAAAAGAAAAGAGTGAGAGAGAGTTAGAATGATTAGTCTTTTGCCATGGTATGACAGTGAAATGTTTAAAAGGAGGGCCATAATTGCGAATGACTTTATGCGTGGGTTATGTATGACGAGTGGTGTGGAATTTGTGGACGTGTGGAGTGAGTTCGATGGGCGAAAGGATCTATATAAGATGGATGGCTTGCATTTGAATGGTTATGGTGTAAGAAGACTTGAGAAAGTGTTGCTGAATGTAGTGGATGTGCAAATTCAGGGAAACTAGATTTGTTAAGGGGGGGGGGGGGAGTAGATATACAGTCCTTAGGAAGGCAGTTGAATGTAAGAATGAATATAATATGCTAGAGCAAATAAGGACAACAAACCAGAGTAGGATAGTTAATATAAGGCATCAAGGTAGGGTTGGGGCTAATGGGGGTCTTAAATTCGTGTACACTAATACTAGGAGTATTAGGAACAAGAAGGAAGAGTTTTTGGCCATGGTTGGCACTTCCAGACCACAGGTTATTGGTATTAGTGAAACATGGCTGACTGTAGATGATATAGCTAGTGGGATTGAATGTGATGGGTATAGTGTGTTCAGGAATGACAGAGAGAATAAAATGGGGGGAGGAGTATTGTTGATGATAGCTGATGAGCTACAACCAAGGAGAATAGAAGTTGAATTGCAGGATAGAGAAAAGAGCACATTTGAGGCTGTTTGGTGTGAGATTGTGGCTAGCAGAACTAAATATACAATTGGGTGCTGCTATAGACCAGGTGATGGAAAAGATGGTGGTGACAGTATGCACAAGCAAATAGAAGAAATGAGTGGAAGGAGGGTAATTATTATGGGAGATTTCAATTATGGTCGCATTGATTGGAGTGAGGAGAGGACACACGGGAGGAAGGAATTGGATTTTATGCGGTTATTAAGGGATAACTATCTGCGACAGCATGTAATGGAAAATACTAGGGGTCAGAGAGTGCTTGACCTAGTAATAACATCTGAGGATTTGGCTGTGACAAATATGACCACATTGCCACCAATCGGTGAGAGTGATCATAGGGTCTTGACTTGGGAGGTGGCTAAAGGTGTAGAATTTTCAATTAAGACGGTACATGTGGAATTATCGGGTTGGAAAGTATGACAAGCTTAGGAGTTTGATTGGCTCAGTGCCATGGCATGTACAACTGCAAGGACTAGAAGTTGATAGTGCATGGGAGGTAGTTAAGAAGTGCTTGCATGAAGCAATGGCTGACTGTATACCTAGAGTCCGAATAATAAATCAAGTAGGGGTTAAATGGATGAATAACACCATTAAGCTTGAGCTGCAAAAAAAGAAATAACTATGGAGGGAATTTAAGGAGAAAGGTGACCGGCAGGCACATGAACAGTATAAAGCGCAGGCCAGAAGGGTGACGAGTGTGGTAAGAAAAGCAAAAAAGGATTACGAAAGAACATTGGCCATGCAGGCTAAAGAGAATCCTAAACAGTTTTTTAGATATGTAGCAAGTAAAAGGAAAAATGTACATGGCAGAATGATTTTAAAGAATGCCGATGGTAGGGAGGTAACTGAATCAGTTGAGATAGCTGAGTTACTGAGTGAGCACTTTTCAAGAATATATCATCCAGGTGGTGACATTGCAGAAATGAATAAACCAGTAGATTATATGGGAATTGTGGTGAATGAAGTGGAGGTGAGTAGTCTATTGCATAACCTCAATGTCAATACATCTGTGGGATTGGATGGTATACCAGCTCGTGTTGTATGAGAAGCAGCTAAAGAATTGTCAGTACCCTTGACCATTTTGTTTAATTTGAGTCTCGGGTCTGGGTTAGTCCTGAGCGGGTGGAAAGAGGGGAAAATAGTTCCACTGCATAAAGGTGGTTCCAAGACTGCTGTTGTAAATTACCGACCGATTAGCATATAAGGAATCATTGTCAAGGTCTTAGAGAAATTAGTCAAGAAAAGAATACAGGATTGGATAGATGAAAATGGGATATTGTATGGGGGACAACATGGTTTTGTGAAGGGTAGATCATGCCTCAGTAACTTGCTCATGTTTTATAACACAGTGATGGCTGAACTGGATAAGGTTAATGGGTTTACAGTGATTCTACTGGACCTTGCCAAGGCCTTTGACAGGATACCACATGGAACCCTAATCAGTAAACTGGAGCAGATGGGTATAGATATAGGGTTGGTAAGATGGATAGGAGGGTGGTTGAAGGAGAGATACCAGAGAGTGGTTTATTCAGGAGTGGAGTCAAAAAGATGTCTTGTGACTAGTGGAGTGCCGCAGGGCTCTGTTCTTGGACCACTGCTTTTCAATTTGTTCATCAATGATATTGGAAAGGATTTGAGAGGAAGTGTTCACTTGTTTGCTGATGATGCACAGTTGGGTCGAGCATTTGTGAGTGCACAGGATGTCAAAATTTTACAGGATGATTTGGATAGTTTGGAGGACTGGGCTAGAAAAAATGGATGTCAGTTTAATGTGGCAAAGTGTAAGGTTATGCACTTTGGGGTGGAAAGAATAGCAGCAGTATATCGCATTGGTGGAACCATACTCCAGGAGATTGATGAGGCCAGGGATTTGGGAGTGCTGGTGGATAGGGAGTTGAAGTTTAGGGGGCACATTGCAAAAGTGACTAAAACAGCTCACCAAATCACTTGGCTTATGAAAAATACTTTAACATGCAGAGACAAACAAGTTGTTGTTCCTCTGTATCGAGCCTTGATAAGACCCCATCTGGACTACTGTGCCCAGTTATGGGCACCAGGGTTTCTTCGTGATGGGGAGGAAGTGGAGAGGGTCCGAGTGACCCTCTCCACTTCCTTCCCATCACGAGACGAGTGACCAAGATGATAGCAGGTCTGTGGAATGAACCTTATGAGAATAGGTTGAGGATTTGTGGGTTGCAGAAATTGGACGATAGGCAAAGGAGGGGTGATATGATTGAGACATTCAAATTACTGAAGGGTTTTTATAAGATTGATCCAGAAGATATTTTTGAAAATATGACTGGTGGTGGGAGGACTAGGGGCCATGCATGGAAGCTGGTCAAGAACGTGGTTGACAAGGGTGTTAGAGCTAGGTTTTTTACTTGGAGAGTGGTGAATGAGTGGAATAAGCTTCCAGAGTCTGTTGTGGATGCTACGACCGTGAATGAGTTCAAGGCAAGATATGATAGATACTGTGTGAATGTTGAATAGTTGTTCCAGACATGATGTTAGGGCCTCCCTCGATGAGTCTGTCGACTCCTTGGAGTTTCCCGGAACAACAATAATAATAATAATAATAATAATAATATAAGCGTATAAGGAACCAAACTACATGCTCATGCCCTGTATACCGGTAAACTAAATCTACGTAGTTAATTAATCCTTTTTCCTAGCCTGATCTCTAGTGATTAAAAAAAATATATATTATAATAATAATAATAAATAAATAAATTAAAAAATTTTTTAAAAATTTATTTATTTATTTTTATTTATTTATTATTATTATTATTTTAATCACTAGAGGTCAGGCTAGGAAAAAGGATTAATTAACTACGTAGATTTAGTTTACCGGTATACAGGGCATGAGCATGTAGTTTGGTTCCTTATACACTTGTATTCTTCCAATGATGACCTTGATACAGTGGTCGAAACGTCGTTTTATTTTATTGGTAATTAATAAAATAATCTGTTCAACACGTGTGTTTTTGTGTCCCTAAATTTACAAATATGAGTGCTGATCACCGTGTAACCTTAAAAGAAAGAATATGTGCTTAATGGCAGAGTAGTTGGTGTTAAGATTATTTTCAACCTTATATAAATATCTCGTAATGCATTACCATTAAGTTCAAATTGAGATACAATTGGAGAAGCTAGCCTGCAAAGCTATTTTATTTATAATTGGAAAGATTTTGTTACAGGAAATAGATACCACTTACACATGACAGGAAGTAGGAAAAGTAAACTTTGCTCTAGAGCTCTAATATGGTTTTACCTACTTCAGGCATCTGTTAATTAAGGAGGAATTGCACTGGGTGGTAAAAATCACCTGTCACTTAGAGCATTGCATTCTAGTTATCCTTTCTTCCAAATAGGAATGATATGCTTTGTAAGTGGGTTTTTCTTTTGTGGAAACAGGGCCCAATTAATAAAATGGCAGTTCAAAAGAGATGCGATATTCAGATTTTCTGTTCATGTTGTTTGTTTTGTGAAGTCTGTAGCTCACAGCATTTGCACTTTGGTTTGAAAGATCCAGGTTAAATTCCTCTGTATTAGCTAAGGAACCTTTGTAAAGTTTTCATTTGAAGGTGAGCCCCCTCCTGAAACAGGTGTGCAAATTGACTAGCTACCAGAGGTTTGTGGGATCAGACTCGCACCATGCAATACTCCCGTTTGATGGCATATCATTCAGGCTTTCCCATTAGGTGGATTAACATATTATTTGACTTAGCAGTCATTCAGTATATGCTCCATAATATGCTGAATGCGATATTTCATCACAACTGATGTAGCTAAACTATCAGATTTTTAATAAGCAAGGATATGAAATATATTACTCTCCATGTTGAACTTGAAGTTAACAAATATCAGACATCCTCATGAATGTTTCAGAACTGCTCATAATCTCAGTTGCTGTTCTTCCTGTACTTAGATAAAATTTGTAATGATCTTATGTAATTCTGATATTCATTTAATATATCCTTTTTTAAATCACTTTATACTGCACATTGCACATATTCTATTTCACATGAGTAAGGATTCAACATTGTCTTCCAGGCCAGGATAGCATTTTTACAAGGTGAAAGGAAAGGTCAGGAGAACTTGAAAAATGATTTAATACGAAGGATAAAGATGTTAGAATATGCCCTTAAACAAGAAAGGTAAGTTTTGAGAAACTTGATACGCTGAATTTACATCATCAGAAAAATTTTAACTTTCACATGAGTTAATCATAGAATCTTTTCAATCTGCATATGAAAAAAATTTCAGAAGTCTGTATATCTTATGTTACTTATATGCAAGTAGTAATACAAAAATCTCTTGCATGGAATAGTAGATTCTTGTATTACATATTTTGTATTGTCATATATCACAAGCATTCCAAATTGCATCATTAGCTGATTTAAAAGAATTCAGGCCTGAATAAATACAGGCCATGTGTGACAAAACATAAATACATTAACATTTTTTGATATAATTTTTTGTTAATATTATTAACTAAAACTTTACTTCTTAGGTTGCTGTTTTAATTTCGTGTGTGTTCTGAAAATTCTGCAGTTCATCATATACAAGTATTCATAAGTGATTAAACAGAATGAGTGATTTTTTCCAATTTTATTTTTACAGGACTTTCATTACAGTCCATCATACTAAGAAGCTTTAACTATTTTATTTTTATGGTTCATTTGCTGAAGTTCAGGAAACAGTTTTGATCTTTGTAAAAACATCAGTTTGCTTTTCATCCCATTGGTTTCTCTAGTCTGGCAATTAGTTTTCCACTGTTTTGTAAGTTTTGTTTTAAAATGGCATTTTATTATACAGGTGTTTGATTTTTATATACATATATATTGTGTGTGCAAGTGTCAGTTTTATGAGAGGTCTCACTTTTAAAAATACCATATATATATTTTTTCATTTTTATTTATTTATATTACATTCTATTACCACTGCTCAATGTTGCATCATTTAACTTTTCTTCTCATAAAGCATTTTAATATGCTGATTATAAATATTTTATTAATCGTTTTTATGAGGCTAAATCTTTTATTGTACTGTCACTTAAATTCTTGCTGCTGGAAATGTCAGTCATATTTTGATGCTATGCATAACTGTGACATATTTAAAAGTTCTAAATAAAAACTGATATGCTATCCACTCAGTCTGGTTAGCTGAATGGAGAGCTTATCTGCTCTCTCACTCATAGGTTTGAATCCCACCTTGGAAATGGATGTTTGTGAAAGCCTGCTCTAGACAATCATGATAGTTCTTTAAGTTTAGAGGACAACATGTGTACTTATTCCAGCAATGTAAAGTTTATTTTAATATTTGATTTTAGGATCAAATGAAGAATAAGCACACGATTGCAAATAATTAGCAACACAAATAAAAATTATCAAATTATTAGATAATGATCTACAAAGAATGGAAGACCTGAGGAAGCAAGAGGTGATGTTGATTAGCATGAAAGTAGGATTGGAGAGTTTGTGAGTGGCATGATTTGAAGAGAATGAGAGAGAAGGAACACAAAACAGACAGGGAAATGGCAGAGGGTTCACGGAAACACTGTGAGAACTTCACAAAGTCACATTGCCCCCTCATACAGTATCATATTTTTTATCCATCCATTCTTGAATTCTCTTTTTGACCAATTTTTCCAGTACTTTTACCATAATACCTGAGATGCTGATTGGTCTATTATTTGCAACTGCAGTCTTAGCAGTTGCAAATAATAAGACTTTTTTATTTGCAATTTTAAAAAGTCTTAGAATTTGACTATCTAAGACTTTTTAAGACTATTTTGCCCCCTTTCCACTCCCTTGAAACTCTACCAGAGCTGAGACCTAAATTAAAGAGCCTAGTCCGAGGCATTGCCAGTTCCCTTGAACATTCTCACAAAACTCGAGCTGATATCCCATCTAATCCCACAGCTGTAGTTACATTGAGATTCTGCAATATCCTAAGGGCCTCCAATTCATCCACCTCTGTTCCCACATTAGTGTCTGTCACATGTGTTAAAGTAGCAACCTCTCTAGGATATGATATATTCTTGCAAAGTGGTCACTCAGTAACCTAACTATTTTATCTGCTTCCGTCACATCATCATCATCAGCACTCATTAAGGTTAATCTTCCATGGTAATTCTTCCTCTTACCTGCCACATAACGAAAGAACTCTTTGGGATTTCCTTTGGGCTGCTCGGCTAGATTCTTCTCATAATCTGATTTTGCCTTTCTTGCCTGAGCCTTGTACTGTTCATGAGTTTGCGGGTCACCTTTCTCCTTATATACTCTCCACAACATTTTCTTCTTCTGTAGCTTGTGCTTAATGATATTACTCATCCATCTGGCTTCTGCCTGATTAACCCTACTTACATTAGGTATACAATTTAATATTGCTTTCTCCAGATGGCCCTTAACTATCTCCCATGCACTACAGACATCTTTACCCTGCTGTGCTTTATGCCATGGCACAGATTTTAGCTTCTTCCTAAGCTTGTCATAATCACCCACCTTGTAGTTCCACATATACCCCTTCTTGACAGGATATTCCTCATGTTGTACAATCTCCCAAGTCTAGACCGCATGGTCAATTTCACTAATCAGAGGCAATATGGTCACATTGGTTATGGATAGCTCTTCTGATCCTATGACCAGGTCCAATACTCTCCCACCTCTTAGTCCCCTTCATCATATACTGTCTCAAGTAATTATCTCTCAGTAGTTGTATAAATTCCGTTTCCTTCCTGCCATGTGATCTTTCTTCCTTCTAGTCTATATCTCTATAGTTCCCCATAATAATCACTTGACCTGTATTCATTGTACTAATTTGGCAATGCATGTCTTCCATATCATTTGTGGACTTCCCTGGTCTATAGCAACAAGCAAAAATTTCGGAAATATTTGGGACATAATGGCAAATGACATCAAACTAAAAGTAGGCTAAGAATAATGGACTTTGTTCTATTTAAAAATTTGAAAATAGCAAATTCTTTATAGACATAGATATGCATAAAAAATGGGATGCAAAAAGACCTTAAGTATGTTATTGATTGCATAATATTAAAATACAAATGACTAAAAACAATACATTTAGTCACCTATATTCTGCCATGCTCTTTTAATATTTTTATATTTTTTCTTATACTTCTTTTCCTGTGCTATTTTTGATTTTTTTTTTTTTTTTGCCTAGAAAAAAGCAAAAATAACAGGAAAAGAAGTATAAGAAATTGGAATTCGCATATAAGAGAGAGAAAATAATAAGTATACAGACAATGGTTATCTTCCAATCCAATAAAAAATATATTACAAGAGAAAACTGGATTAATAATTATGTAACGGAACTAGAAATCATTGTCTAGAATACAATCATCACAAATAAAATTGTAAAGTAACTGAATAAAGAGTCTGCGGAGTCAGCCGAGTGGTTACTCGCTCCACAACCATATGCCTGGGAAAGGAGTGTCCTGCGTTTGATTCTCGTTGCTGACGTGAGGAGCAAAGATCTTTTAGACATAGCCAAGTTAGCCGGTCTTGGGCATGGACTGCAGGGTTTTTCTCCCCAATTTACATGGTTTATTTTTTCCTGCAAAGCAGGCAAACCGGTCTTAAGAATACAACACTTCACAGGCAATTACACATGGTTGAGTGTGAGGGTAACAACCTGCAAATAGACAAAACGATTGGCAAAAAAATGACCTCGTAGTGAGTTATGAAATCCAAAAATGGGAGGCCAAGGCCTTACATGGGGTTGTAGTGCCGAAGAAGAAGAACTGAATAAAGAAATCAAAGAATGAAGTATATAATATAAGTTAAAAAAAAATGGAATAATTATATAAAAAATTGTGCAAAGATGATTTTCAAATACCGAATGTAACAGAGCCGAGCCCTCTGTAAGCTTAGTCAGTAATGATAATTCCCTTTGGTCAGAAAGTCCTAGGATTGCAAAAAAACCTTTATAAGGGCTTTTCAACTAAAGGAGAGTTAAGTGGTTCCATACAGAGAAGTCAGAGTTCACCCAACCCTGGAAATGCAAGTTTTTCCACTTGCTAGACAAACTGTCCTTTACAGTCACAGTAGACTATTCAGATAGGAATCACTGTTCTTATGTAGTATTCATTAGTTTTCTGTGAATCTGAGTTATTACCGTAATAGATGAGAATAATAAAGAACTTATAATGCTAGATGAACTAAAATTATGAAACAAATAAAATAAATACCCGAAGAGATTATATAAATATGGAATTATTTAAATATATTTCCTTGGAATTACATAAGAGATTATTCAATAAAATTGCAAAATTAGGACCCTTGTCTATCTTCTCTTCATGAAAGACTACATATCCCTTCTTTATTCCTGTCAGAATGTCATCCTTCTTAAACCATGTCTCACTTATTCCAACAATTTTTGGCTGAACAAACTCTATCAATGCTACAATTTCATTCCCCTTGTATCGAATACTTCTAATATTTGTAAATATATGTTCTAGGTCATTTCTGTTTCTGTAACAAGGCCCACTGATCTATCCATTCCTCTCTATCATCACTGCTATTACATCCATCTCCAGACCTAAATGTCCCCAACTATCCATGACTTATCCAGTCTTATCTACCCTACTGTCACAGAAAACACAATCAAATATTTTGTAAAACCACACATACAGCACAGTCATTGTGATTTTTACAAAATAATTATATACTTTATTTGATTTAATTTACCAATCAAAATTCTATATCATGAAATATCATCATCATCATCAAATTCCTGCCATGTACCCTCAAGGGGTGTACAGGATATGATAGTACTACATGAAAAAAATTACATCATTATTAATTTCCTATCTACAATTTTCCTCCAAATCAGTCTGTTACTTGTCAAGACTCCAACATTATCAGATCTTATATTTCTATCGTCTAAAGCACTTTGTACTGTATCAATCCACCTATATCTTGGTCTTCCTCTGGGTCATTTTGCTGCCAACCTGGCAGAGAACACTTGTATTGCTAATCTTTCCTCGCCCATTCTGTTTAAGTGACCATACCACCTGAGATTAGCTCTGCTAACGCATTCCTGGATGCTGACAATGTCAAGTTCTTTCCTAATATCCTCATTTTTAATATGATATTGCCATTGATGCCATCTGTTCACGCCTATAATCTTTCTCAGGACTCTCATATCTGTGGTCTCTAGTCTTTGGTCAAGTGTTTTACTTCTGACCCAGCTCTCAGATCCATAAGTTAAAACTGGTTTGAACACTGTCTTGTATATAGCTAATTTAGTGTTCCGACTAATTTCCCTCTTATTCCATATGAATTTATTCAATTGACTTCCCACCATACCAGCTTTGCTGATTCTGTTGTCTATTTCTATATTTAATTTACCATCTTCAGTAAAAATCGTGCCTAAATAGCTGAAATGTTTTACTTGTTCCACAGGTTCTCCATTCACAACACAGTTTACATTTTCAATGATTCTGCCTATTTTCATTGTCTTTGTCTTTTTATTGCTGACCTTCATACCATATCTATTACAACAGCTATTCAATTTAGTCAGAGAATCTTGCAGACTTGTAGCAGATTTATTTAGAAGTATAACATCATCTGCATAAAGCAAAGAGCTGACATTAACATCTCCAATTTTGATATCATGTTTAATACCACTTTCCTTCATAATGTGATCCATATAGATAATGAATAACAGAGGGGATAATGTACATCTTTGTCTCACACCAGATTTAACATTAAACCATCTTCCTGTACTTCCTTCAATTCTAACTGCTGACTTACAACTCAAATAAAGACTAAGTATTGCTTGATATAATGCCCCATTGACACCATATAACTGCAGCGTATTGAATAGCTTCTCTCTTGGCACCTTGTCATATGCCTTTTCCAGATCAGCAAAACTTAAATACAGATCTTTGTTATATTCCCATGCTTTCTCGACTATTTGTCGTAAAGTGAAGATCTGATCCTGACAGCCTCTATTTGGCCTGAATCCAGCTTGTTCTTCAATAAGCTTTTCTTCCACAATTCTTCTCAACCGTTTCTCAAGTATACTTGCATAGATCTTGCCAGGAACACTCAGCAGGGAAATACCTCTGTAATTCTCACATGCAGTTTTATTTCCCTTTTTTATATATGGGTACTATGAGAGCTCTACTCCAATCATTGGTAATTCGTCCCTCTGTCCAGGCTTTCTGAACTATGCAGTGCAGCCACTGTAAGATTCTTATACCACCATACTTCAGCATTTCTGGTCGAATATCATCTACTCCTGCTGCTTTTCCATATTTCAAGCCTTTGATGGCTTTTTCTACTTCTAGTATGGATATGTATTCCTGACTGGATGCCTGGTCAGTGTTTTTTACCACTGTGATGTCATCACTGCTTGTTTCATTTAGCAGTTTTTCAAAGTAATTACTCCATACTTCAAGGATATCTTTTTCTCCCGTTTTCATGTTACCTTTATCATCTCTAATTCCTTTTACAGCACTCTTTCCTCCATTCTTAAGCTTCTTCAACAACCTCCAGAATATTTTGCCACCTTCTTGATATTTATTTTCTATATTCTTGCCAAAGTCTTCCCATGACTTTTGTTTAGCTAGTTTTACACAGTGTTTAGCATTCTTGCATTTGTCTCTATATTCTCTAAGAGCACAAGCTGACTTATTTGACAGGAACTTTTGATATGCTTTCTTCTTTTCCTTCACTGCCTCTTTAATTTCCTGTTTCCACCAGGGAGTTCTGATTTTTTTATCCTTACAGATAACCTCACCACATGCCTCTCTGGCAGAATCAATCAATGTTTTCTTCAGAGTTTGCCACTGAATCTCCAAGGTTTGATTCCTGTTCTCAAACTCTTTCATTTTTTCTTCAATAATCTTTGTGTATTTTAGCCTACAGTTCACATCTGAGAGCTGCTCAACTTTTATTCGCTTTAAAACTTTCTTACATGTTATTCTTTTCAATATGAAATTCAATTTTATCCTGCTCAAGACTAAATAGTGATCACTTCCAATTTCAAATCCTCTGTACACTCTGGTGTCCTGCACCAGGGAGAAAACATCACTATCAACAATAACATAGTCAATGAGACTTTTCTTATTCCTAGCCTCTTCTCTCCATGTGAATTTGTGCACATTTTTATGTTGGAACATGGTGTTAGTAATAACCAGTCCATGTCCTGAGCAGAAATCCAACAGATATTTGCCATTGTTATTAGCTTTGCTCTTTTCTCCAAATTTTCCCAAAATATTTTTGTATGTCTCACAATCATTTCCTACTCTGCTATTTAGATCCCCAACAAGGACCAACCTTTCATTTTTCATTGTGTCAGTTGCTTTTTCTAAAGCCTCAAAAAATTCCTCCACTTCTACCTTAGTAGAACCTTCTGTGGGACCATAGGCACAAATAAGTCTCATTGTCCAGTTCCCCATTCTCGTATTTGCCCACATTACTCTACTTGAGACTGACTGCCATTCAAGAAGATTAGCCTTGTGTTTTGTGTTGAATACTATGGCTACTCCTTCTTTTCCTTGATTATCATTGCCTGAATATAACATTTTGTATTTATTGCTCAGAAAGATCTCACTAGTTTTGGCCTTTTTTGTTTCAGTCACCCCTATTATGTCGATCTGGTACTTATCTAATTCCTCAGCTAGCTCCATTTCTTTGCCATTCAGGCTTCTTTCGTTGATAGTACCGATCTTTAACTCTGGTGATGTTGAGTTGGAGTTTATTTTCAGATTTGTTCCAGTAGCTGACTTTTCGCTGTTCGCCTTGGTTCCCTGGCGAAAACAACGGGGGCCTTGTTTAACCGGGCGACGCCCCAGCCGGCATGAAATTTTGTCATGTTGTACCATCATTCTATATTTTCATGAAATATGACATCAGGAATTCTGTATCAAATAATCATTTGCATTGCAAACAGGTTCTGAAATTCAGATTTTGCATAAAACGTCAAGATTTCTTATTTCTAGCTTTTTACACCAGACAGTTTCCAAAAAATAAAGAGATTAAAGGATTAGTAACTCTTTACTTGGAAATAACTGCAAAATCTAAAAGTAGTTGTTTTGTGGAATAAAATAATAGAGCAATAATCTTTAAAAATACTCAGAATAAATTTCCCTTATTAGTTACTTGGAAATAAGTTGTTAGGATATACTGTACCTGGTGCTACAATAAAATTTCTACTTTTGTTTTGCTGAGTGATATGTTGAAGAGGAAATTGATGTTAGTATGGTGTTAATTACTGGATTATTATTTTTAGTAAACAAAAAAAAAATTGTGAAAAATATATATAAAAAATAAAAAAAGAAACATGCATGACAGCAGCAGGCAACAATTAGTTGCCTTTGTGACCTGGGCTTTTCTCAGCATAGCTTCGCCTAGTTTGTGGCACTCTATGGATTTCCTTTTGGAAAGAGGATCATAATAAGGACAGTGATTTCATCCCCAGTGACAATGGATTCCAGCACTTCTCTCTGATTCCCTTGGTAAAGCTCTAAAAACTTGTGGGAACAGGTAACATGATGCTTGTTCTGAATTGAAGAGAGAAGTCAGGGCATCCACCTTGCATTGACCTTCGTCGTATGAAGCTTCTCATGAATGATGCAAAAGACGATTGTTATAGAAAGCCCCAACAATGCTGAGATTTCTTGGAGCTTCAGCTGTTTGTCATTGAACAGTTCCTCTTCAACAAGAGAGACATTTTCCTTAGTCATCACTTCCACAGGCTGATCATCATGAGGATCAGCTTCAATGCTCCCTCTTCCTAGATGAAACTGTTTAGCACATTCCTTTACAGTGGAATATGAAGGAGAAGCTTCCCCATAAACATCATCCAATCGCTGTTTAATAGCACTTGGAGAAAGGCCTTCTTTGGTGAAAAACTTTTACCTACACTACACTTTACATTACACTACAGCCTCTTAGCATGTCATGTGTTAGTCAAATGAGTGCCTCCAACAGAATGATGCAGGTAGAGAGTTGAAACTGGTACACTAACCTCTCCATAGATGGTGCTATCTGTCATGCACATCATTTTACAATTGGTGCAAATTATGTATGTCAGGCTGGTAACTTTTCAAACCTACCTCGTATTATGATAGTACCACAGGAAAACATACATCGTTACTAATTTTATACAGACAATTTTGCTCCAAATTAATCTGTTATCTGTCATAACTGGTAGTTAGTTTACGGAATTAACAACGCATATGAAGTATATTAATTAATTTGAAAACTCTTCCTCTAGCGCCCGTTTACAGGCGCTAGAGGAAGAGCTTTCAAATACACTCGGCCTTGATCTATGGTCTATACTTCATGACATCTCATGCACATCGGCAAGAAAGGAATTCGAAAAAATACGTAGTCGGCACGTGAAAAAATACGAAAACCTGACTAAGACTTCTACTTCCATACCTCAGCCACCACTCAACACTGTAGTCAACCTCTCGTCGGCAGTTTTAAAGCCTGAAGCACTCACCGCACTTTCACGTGGTCACAATTTCGCCCTAGCTCCTAAAAGGATACCTGCTGAAGAAATCATGATCCAAATAGAGCGTGGATTTCGCAACCTGCCTAACCATATCGCCAACAACGTGAGACTGGATGTAGTCGGTGTTCTCACTAAAGCCAAACCTCCAAAATCCAACTTATCCAAAAACGAATATACAGCCCTACAAGAATTGAAAAACAACAAAAAAATAGTAATCACCAAAGCTGATAAGGGAAGCGCCACTGTGGTACTCAATCAAAAAGATTACAAAGGTAAGCTGAATTGTTTAGTACTTGACCGTACTACTTACCTCCCCATTGAATATAATCCGACCAGCTCTCAGATTAGAACTATCCACAGACTCCTTAAGAAAGTCACATCTTGGCCTGTGGAAGTCACCAACAAACTTAAACCTTATAACTCTAGACCCCCCGATTATATGGACTCCCAAAAATACATAAACAAAATGTGCCATTCCGTCCCATAGTGGATGGCATTGATTCCCCCACATATAAATTAGCCAAACATTTAGCCAAAACGCTCACACACTACACTGGCAACACACCATCACACATAAAAAACTCAGCCCACTTTAAAGCCAGTATAGAAAACCTCACACTCCAACACACTGACATAATGGTCAGTTTTGACGTTTCCTCCCTATTCACTAATGTCCCACTCAAAGAAACCTTTGAGCTCATCCAAGCCAAGTTTCCTCCCGATATCTCAGCCCTATTTCAGTTCACAATGAACTCAGGCTATTTCGCTTGGCAAAGAAAGTTCTACAAACAGATAGAGGGGACAGCCATGGGTTCACCACTTTCCCCACCCTTGACCAATTTCTTTATGGAGACATTTGAATAGAAAGCCTTAAACTCTGCCCCACAAAAACCCACTATTTGGCTTCGTTATGTGGATGATGTGTTTGCTATTTGGCCACATGGCTCAGACACACTCCACTCCTTCCTAGCACACTTAAACAACCAACACCCCAGAGTCCAGTTCACCTTAGAAAAAGAGGAAAACAACACCCTCCCCTTCCTAGACACTTTAATCACCTGCCAGCTTGATGGATCTTTGGTTTTCTCTGTTTATAGAAAACCCACCCACACTGGCAGATACATTCACCAGCAATCCCCCCCCCCTCACAACAATATGGGGTGATAAAAACACTATATAACAGGGCAAAATTAATCTGCTCAGATGACAAGGCCCTGACTATTGAACTAAACCACATCCTCAACACTTTCTTAGCCAATGGCTATAACCCCAAAAAAATCCAAAAAATACTAAAACCTGTAAACCACAACCCCCCTCCCCCCCTCCACAATAAAGATTACACCAAGTCTATCACCATCCCCTACATCCAGGGCACCTCTGAGAAAATAACCAATATCCTCAAAAAATATGACCTTACTTTCTGTTACAGACCATATAAAAATTTGGCATCCCTTATCCGCTCTACCAAAGACCAACCACTTCCCCTAGACCTACCTGGTGTATACCAGGTCCCTTGCAGCTGCAAATTGTCCTACTTTGGCCAAACAGGCAGAACAACAAATATCAGGATTTCAGAACACCAAGACTACATCCGGTTTCACCAGTACAGCCGCTCTGGGCTGGCAGACCATGCCTTAGATACCCACCATAAAATTCGTTGGAAGAAAACAAAAATAATTCATCGCAGCAAGTTTAAATACGAAAGATTATTCAGAGAATCTTCAGCAGCTCTAAAAAACGTTCCTAACCTCAACAAATTTGGGTGCATGAAACTGCCCCAAATTTGGGAGAGTTTCATTATGAGAACTTCAGCCCAACTGCCAAGACTACCAAATTAGCCCGCAAGAGGGCACCATTAGGACTTTAGGAACAATATTAGTTTCTTGCTTCTTCCTCATTTGCTTTGTGTTAGTTCCTGAGTGCACATACCTTATCTTTATGTTCCTGAAGATGGCAATGTGACATTGCCGAAATATAGAAGTTATTCATTAAAGTTACCTTTAATTAATATACTTTATATGCGTTGTTAATTCCGTAAACTAATTACCAGTTATGTCTAACCAACGTATAAGTCTTGCTACTAGAATGTTATCTGTCAGAACTCCAACATTGTCAGATCTTATATTTCAGTCTTTGAAAGTGCAGGTAACCCTTGTACAACGCAGTTTCGATACAAGATGGTCTACAAATTGTAGTAACCCTTTATCTTTTCATATATTTTTCAATGTGCAACTTAGATAAAATCAAATTTTATCTTTGTTAAATTTGCGTCTGCCCATATTGTGCATGTAGTTATAAGTAGCGAATTTATGTTAGGGGAAATACCCTTTGGCACACATATGTCAATTGTTTACCATATAAAGTGTTTATTGTTGAAAATTGTTTTTGTTTTCTGCCAGGAAATCACATTAAAAATCATAAGTGTGTTAATCTCAATCTGAGCACTTTATTTTTTGTGAGTTACATACAATATGTAATGTTTTTTTTTTTTTTTTTCATGTAAAAAAATTAATTTTATAGTAATGGCGATATGGTTGAAAACGAAATTAGTGAATTAATTGATGGGGAAATAGATTTAAATGAGGAGGAACTGGTACAATTAATAGATGGCAGGGAAAGTTCTACCGAAGATTCTGATTGAGATGAATCCATTAAAGAATTCAATTTAAAGAAATTAGCAGACGGATTGAACTTGGCAAGAAAGTTATTTTATGGATAATGATCTCTCAATGGAGTGCTTCGGAAAATTCATGAGACAATTCGATATTTGTATAGCTCCGTATTATTATGAACTTAATAAAAAAATTGCAGCATAGTGGTAAGCAAGGTCTTATTACTGACTTCTTGATAACTAAATCAGCTTAAGTATGCAATGAGAATTATACAAATGATGTCCAAGAGATTTCAAGTGACGACTACGTTTGGCCACTCGTAAATAAAGAATATCTACAAAATGTTAGTTTTAAAGAGAGTGATGGTGATTAAAATATACACTTTATTTTATTTTGCCTAAAACATTTATGCATTATATGCAATGAAGTTTACGTACAATTTATAATTTTATACTATGTATTTGTTTCATAGTTTATATGTTTTCTTAACTTACATGAATTATCTGAATTAAATAAAAATATATCTTTTGTTAGATATGTCATTGTTTATATAATCTTTAAAAAAAAAACTATTTAGGAACCTAACCCTACTTTTTCTATGTGATCTGAGTCTCGCATGACGCGCCATTTCTATGGAACCTAACATCCACATTATACGAGGGTTACCTGTATTTCTTACTTCATAATTCCACTTAGATATTGGTCTTCCTCTAGAACTTTCTTACCTTCCTTTTCCCGTTCCATTTAAGTGGTCATGCTTCTTTGGATTAGCTATGTTTACACATTCTTGAATGCTAACAATGTTACGTTCTTTCCTAATGTCCTTGCTTTTAATATGATGTTGCCAGTGATGCCATCTGTTCATTTCTCTTAATCTTTTTTAGAACTCTCATATATGTTGTCGCCAATGTTTTTATTTCTTTCCCACTTCCTGGATTCGTAAGCTAAAATAAGTCTGAACACTGTTTTATATACAGCTAGTTTAGTGTTTTGACTAATTTCTCTCTTATTCCATTTATTTCCAACCATACCAGCTTTGCAAATTGTATTGTCTATTTCCATATTTAATTTGCCATCTTCACTAAAAATTGTATCTAGCTGAAATATTTCACTTGTTCTATAGGTTCTCCATTCATTTTGCAGTTGACGTTTTCAATGTTTTGATCATTTTCATTCTTCCTTTTACATATCATGTAAAATCTGTTGACTGACTTATAACTTTATGGCATTCTCTCTTTTCCACTGTTGACCAAAGTATGCAATCCATACTTCATGTTCAAAATCATCTATGCAGTCATCTTCACATTTGGCATTCTATAGTTCTAATATCATCTTAATTATCATTCTTCTCTACTTTTTCTGTTGACATCTTGCCAAAACCCAGATTACCACCCTGTGTGCATTAGCTCATGTGGGTGAGATAAAGCTTATAAAGAACAATAATAACTTATTTCTTCTCGTCCATGTCCCTTTTGACATTGTATTTATACTATGCATCATCTTTACCATCTTGCTTTGTGTCCCTGAGTTTCACTTCCCTTTTCATTGTCACATAGATTATTATTATATCACATCTCCAGGCAGTCCAAAGACTCATCGAGGGAGAGCATCAACTCTACGTCTCACTTCTCCACCAACCTTCATCATCTACATCAACACCATCTACTGCCCACCATCGTCACTAGTGCTTTCACAGACAATCACAAACATCCATGCCCACGGCGGGATTCTAACGCACAGCCTTTTGGCTGGAGAGCGGATATGCTAACCACGCCGGCCTTCCTAGGCCAGAATCCCCAGATTCCTAGCCTTCTCACTCTTCTGAAGTTTACTCCCATTGATATGATACACTCTGCAATCTCTTCTGTCCTAAACTTTACACTTTGCAACTATCATCCATGTTCCTCACTACTTAGGCAGTTTCAAGCATTCTTGAATTGATACTATGTTAATCATTTCTTCATCACTCTTCCTGATTGAAACTGACTTTATTCTCCTTTAAACCATCCACAAAGTTATTTATTTAGTGGTCAACACATACAATACAAAACAGAATAAAAACATATGAATCTGAATATAATATAAAAACTACAATTGCATGTCTAAGTTTCTGATCCACCCTAGTGCTGATGGTGTAGCTTTGAGAAAATCAGACCAGTCACCTTGATAAGCACGCAGGCTGCATTCCATGATGATGATGTGATGGATTCTTTGTTTAGGAGTACTGCTATCACATTGAGGAGAAAGGCACTTTCCCCACTTAAATAACAAGTCTGCATATATTCTGTGGTTCGTATGAATGCTATTCAGGGTTAACACATTTTACAGGGAAGTTCAAGAACAGAAGATTGGTTACTAATTCATCCACAGTTAAATGTAATGATAGAATTAGGTGTTGATGATTATTCATGATAGTATTTCATGATATAAACAACATTAGAAAAACCATAAATAATTCACTTAGTTAGTAATATTTTACTGGATTTCTAATTAGCATCTTGACAGCACAAGTGTAGTAAGACATTCAGCACTCACTTAGATTGTTGAACACTTGAAACTGTAACTGAAAAGAATTAGTGTCCTAATGTCCTGTCAAGGTGCCTTCTAGGAACAGGATTAAAAAATTAACTTAATTCCAGAAAGTCATGCTAAATGTGGTCATAGTTACTGTCTCTCAGATCTTAGGCAAATTAATGCAGACTTACTTATGAGGTGATAGGAGTGTTTCATTGCCGATGCTGATTCAGTAGTCTCTGAACTTGTGGCAACTTCTGTGCATTACAATTGCCTTCTTTCATTTAATCTTGCATGAAAGAGTATCCATGGCATAGTGCCAGTCCCTTACTTACCATATAGATGATTGCAAATGTAGTTTTTATATTCTTCAAGGTTGTTAAACAATCTACCAGTCTGTCCAAAGTAGGGCTAAGATGTAAACACAAGTAATCTTATGTCATAGAATGTGCAAGGTATTGAGGCTGATCCTTCATTGAATGGATGAAATTTGCTAGTTGAATGTGAGTTACATGAAGGTTATATTTACGAAGAACTGGTGTGGCTGCTTATACAGGTATTTTCCTGTTTATGTGTGTGTAGGTTTCCTATAAACAGAAAAGGATAATGCTACATTTGGTAGTCATGTAATTAGTGTATCCAGGAAAGATATACTAATTTTAAACATACTCCAGTCTACAAGAAGATTAAGTGCTTGGTTTTCTAGAAATTCTATATAGAAATTTTGATGCTTTAGAAAGAGCAGCTGAAACAATGGAAAAGGAAAAGTTGATCCTTGTTGGGGATCTAAATAGCAGAGTAGGAAATGATTGTGAGACATCCAAAAATATTTTGGGAAAATTTGGAGAAAAGAGCAAAGCTAATAATAATGGCAAATATCTGTTGGATTTCTGCTCAGGACATGGACTGGTTATTACTAACACCATGTTCCAACATAAAAATT
Organism: Typopeltis vanoorti; assembly: GCF_054136105.1. Taxonomy (NCBI): domain Eukaryota; kingdom Metazoa; phylum Arthropoda; class Arachnida; order Uropygi; family Thelyphonidae; genus Typopeltis; species Typopeltis vanoorti. The sequence goes on along the minus strand of NC_143558.1, from coordinate 71,864,814 downwards.
TGCACAAATTCACATGGAGAGAAGAGGCTAGGAATAAGAAAAGTCTCATTGACTATGTTATTGTTGATAGTGATGTTTTCTCCCTGGTGCAGGACACCAGAGTGTACAGAGGATTTGAAATTGGAAGTGATCACTATTTAGTCTTGAGCAGGATAAAATTGAATTTCATATTGAAAAAAATAACGTGTAAGAAAGTTTTAAAGCGAATAAAAGTTGAGCAGCTCTCAGATGTGAACTGCAGACTGAAATACACAAAGCTTATTGAAGAAAAAATGAAAGAGTTTGAAAACAGAAATCAAACCTTGGAGATTCAGTGGCAAACTCTGAAGAAAACATTGATTGATTCTGCCAGAGAGGCATGTGGTGAGGTTGTGTGCAAGGATAGAAAAATCAGAACTCCATGGTGGGCACAGGAAGTTAAAGAGGCAGTGAAGGAAAAGAAGAAAGCATATCAAAAGTTCCTGGCAAATAAGTCAGCTTGTACAATTAGAAATTACAGAGACAAATGTAAGAAAGCTAAACACTGTAAAACTGACTAAACAAAAGTCATGGAAGGACTTTGGCAAGAACATAGAGAATAAAATCAAGAAAGTGATAAGATATTCTGGAGAGGTTGTTGAAGAAGCTTAGAAATGGAGGAAAGAGTGCTGTAAAAGGAGTTAGAGATGATAAAAGTGACATGAAAACGAGAGAAAAAAGATATCCTTGAAGTATGGAGTAACTACTTCGAATAATTGCTAAATGAAAAAAGCAGTGATAGTACAGTGGTAAAAAACACTCAACAGGCATACAGTCTGGAATAAATATCCATACTTGAAGTAGAAAAAGCCATCAAAGGCTTGAAATGTGGAAAGGCAGCAGGAGTAGATGATACTCGACCAGAAATGCTGAAGTGTGGTGGTATAAAAGTCTTACAGTGGCTGCACTGCATAGTTCAGAAAGCTAGGACAGAGGGACGAATTCCCGATGATTGGAGTAGAGCTCTCATAGTACGCATATATAAAAAGGGGAATAAAACTGAATGTGAGAATTACAGAGGTATTTCCCTACTGAGTGTTCCTGGTAAGATATATGCAAGTATACTTGAGAAATTATTGAGAAGAATTATGGAAGAAAAGCTTGGTGTAGAACAAGCTGGATTCAGGCCAAATAGAAGCTGCCAGGATCAGATCTTCACTTTATGACAAATAGTCGAGAAAGCATGGGAATATAACAAAGATCTATGTTTAACTTTTGTCAATCTGGAAAAGGCATATGACAAGTCGTCAAGAGAGAAGTTATTCAATACACTACAGTTGTATAGTGTCAACGGCGCATTATATCAAGCAATACTTTGTCTTTATTTGAGTTGTTAGTCAGCAGTTAGAATTGAAGGAAGTACAGGAAGATGGTTTAATGTTAAATCTGGTGAGACAAGGATGTACATAATCCCCTCTGTTATTCATTATCTATATGGATCACATTATGAAGGAAAGTGGTATTAAACATGATATCAAAATTGGTGATGTTAATGTCAGCTCTTTGCTTTATGCAGACGATGTTATACTTCTAAATAAATCTGCTACAAGTCTGCAAGATTCCCTGACTAAATTGAATAACTGTTGTAATAGATATGGTATGAAGGTCAACAATAAAAAGACAAAGACAATGAAAATAGGCAGAATCGTTGAAAATGTCAACTGCATTGTGAACGATGAACCTGTGGAACAAGTAAAATATTTCAGCTACTTAGGCACGATTTTTAGTGAAGATGGTAAATTTAAATATGGAAATAGACAACGAATCAACAAAGTTGGTATGGTAGGAAGTCAATTGAATAAATTCATATAAAATAAGAGAGAAATTATTCAGAACGCTAAACTAGCTGTATACAAGACAGTGTTCATACCAGTTTTAACTTGTGGATCTGAGAGCTGAGTCAGAGGTAAAACACTTGGTCAAGTGTTCCACACTTGACCAAGGTTTCACAGGTTTTGGTCAAAGACTAGAGACTGCAGATATGAGAGTCCTGAGAATGATTAGAGGTGTGAACATATGGCATCTATGGCAATATCATATTAAAAACCAGGATATTAGGAAAGAACTTGACATTGTCAGCATCCAGGAATGCGTAAGCAGAGCTAATCTCAGGTGGTATGGTCACTTAAACAGAATGGGCGAGGAAAGATTAGCAAAACAAGTGTTCTCTACGAGGTTGGCAGGAAAACGACCCAGAGGAAGACCAAGATATAGGTGGATTGATACTGTACAAAGTGCCTTAGACGATAGAAATATTAGCTCTGAGAATGTTGGAGTCTTGACAAGTAAGAGACTGATTTGGAGGAAAATTGTAGATACGCAGTTAGTAATGATGTAAATTTTTCATGTAGTACTATCATATCCTGTCCACCCCTTGAGGGTACATGGCAGGAATTTGATGATGATGATGAAATTACCTGGGGTGGGAAGCCAATTTGCAGTTCCATCTAAATGTATATTTTTCCTTTCCATAAAAATTAATCTGATGGTCTGGTCAAGTTGAATAATTTAAATACACTATACACTTGGTCTTAATTTGTGAGGGGTCTCTCTCAATGGCGCATTGGTAAATAATGAAGTGATATCAGAGCTGATCATATCATGATGTTTGAATTAATGCTGTTGTAATTTGTGTGCTTTGAAGATGCTAGTTTGAAATTCAGAAAAATATTAGTAACTCAAATAATTTATTTTGTTCTTCTGGTGGTGTTTATACGATAAAGTACTATTATGAACATCTACAATGTTAATATTGGGTTGTTGTAAATGAAATGGCCGATTTTAAGGATGATTGAAAAAGAAGAGAATAAAAAGAAGAATACCTGTTTAATCAAAGTAATTTCCAGCAGCATCCATGCATTGTTGCCAATGTATGGCAAGGTCATTTATACCACATTTGTAAAAATCAGTGTCTCTGGAAGTGATGAAGTCCTCCACTGCCCGATAAATTGATGCGTCGTTGGCAAAGCATTTCTTAGACAAAAAATGGCTCAAGTGCCGGAAAAAATGGTAATCTGTTTTGGAAATGTCAGGAGAGTATGGAGGATGAGGCACAATTTCGTATCCCAAATTGTTGATTTGCTGTATGGTTGACACTGCTGTATGTGGTCGGGCGTTATCCTGAAGCAATAGGACCATGTCATTCACAAGTGCTGGTTGCTTAAGGCACAATTTGTCATGCATTTGCCGCATATCGAGCTGCATTTATCGTTTCACCTCGTGGAAGGAATGAGTAGTGAATAACACACCAGCAGAAGACCACCATACAGTAAACATCTTCATTAGATGCAGAGATGCCTTTGGAGTCCTTCCTGGAGCATTTTTCACTCCCAGCCACTGCGACGAACATGTACGATTGTCGTAGAATATCCACTTCTCATCCACAGTCACAATTCATTGCAGGAACCTTTCTTCTTTACTTCTTAAGAGAGAAGAGCACACTTCCAAACGGTGTGCTTTGTTTTCATCAGTGAGTTCGTGAGGCACCCACTTGTCGCGCTTCCTTACTTTTCCTATTATTGCCAAGTGCCGTGAAACAGTTGAGAAGTGTACATTTAGTGTTTGGGCGATCTCTTGTACAGTTTGTCATGGATCTGATTCGATTAAATCCTTTAATTCATTTGAATCAATGGAGGAAGCGTGATGGCCACGGTGTTCGTTTTGTAGCCTCAAATCTCCTGAGTGAAATTTTGTGAACCAACGGCGAGTGGATCTCTCATTAGTTGTTCCTCCACCGAATGCTTTATTAATGTTTTTTACTACAGCCACTGCAGAATTTCCCAATTTGAACTCGTAAAGGTATAGCAACCTTAATTGACTGGGTTCCATGATTGACTTGATATTGGTAGTATTCAATGTTTAATGCTTGTTGAACGAGACAAATACTACAATTGCATCACCCACGTGTGGCGCTGTCACATGACAAAAAATTTGCATATACCTCAGCGCTTGCTTTCTTCAGCAACCAGTAGAAACCTGACAGTCATTCAACGCCCATTTCATTTGCAACAACCCAATATATAGAACTTTGCCGACAGTGGCCAGTTGACAGAAGTTCTCTTTGAATCGCTAAAACAAAGATTTCCCTTAACAGAGCTTTATTGCTTCTCTTCATAAAGTTTTCATATTACTATCTATTCACCTCTGAATTCTGATCCAACTCTTCTAAAACTAGAATAACCACATAATAATATCAAAGGACAGCCATTTGCTTTTCACATTCTTTTAACATGCTGATATCCCATCCAGTTGCAATGCACTGTTTACATGGATATTTTTCAAAATTTTTAAGAAATCTAGCTCATTCATCTGCATGTAATCAGTATATCTATTCCATCATTTATTCTTTTTTCCAGTATAACATATTATATCGTTTCTACCTGGATGACATACACTGTTGTGGTTATTCAGTAATTCACCTACTTTTGCTGTGGTTATTTTCTTGCTATGTGACACACAACAAAACAGCTTCCTAGAATTTTCTTCATTCTGCTTGCTTAGTTTCTTCCCACTCAGTTTTGCTTTGCTTTCTTTATCATACTTGTTTTTCAAGTTTTCTCTATATACCACTCATGTATCACTTTATATATTTTCTCTTCAATAGCTACTTTTTATGTAGCGCCTGCTTAATTATACCATTCATCCATTTAATTCCGAATTGTTTTACCCTTCTAAATCTGAGAATACAATTTAACATTCTTTTCATATATCTTTTCATTGTATCTCATGCACTCCTTGTCTTTCCCTTGCAGTTCTTCCTGCCATGGTATTGCTTCAAGCTGTCATTTATCATAACTTCCTGCTCTGTATTTTCGCTTGTATCCTTTTATATTTTGTTACAGTTGTTAAATGAACTATCCACAATATACAATAAGCCAAAAATGGTTCAAGTTTAATTGCTGTCATAATGAATGGCATCACTGTACAAGAATGCTTCATAAAGCACATTTTATTTTGGTCATTGTTTTTTAGAGTTCACACATGTAGTTAAAGTATGATTTAAAAAAAAAAACTGATCAATAAATAATGAACAAAATCATTGTTATTATTGCTGTTCATTATGTATTTTGTTCTATTCAACATTGTTTTCTTATTATATTTTAAGAATGGATTATGGTAAGAAAGAACATAAATGCTTGATAAGCTTATTCATAATAGTATGTATTAACAACAAAACAGTCTGTTTTGGTACCTGGTTCACTTGGTGCTGGCATTGACACAGAGCATAAAGAACAGACTGTAGCAGTTTTGTTTGTTACAGGCTGTAGAACCTACATAGGATTTGCAATATTCATAACCTCATGAGGTATTTTGAATTTGCAGTTATTCAAAACGATTGCTGATATTTTCAGGACAAATGTTTGTTACAATAGTTAACAATATTGTGAATGGAAATTAGGAATGTTTTTTTATTTGTGGTTAGCAAGTTCAGTTTGTGCTCCATGTGTATCTTGGTACATCCCATTAATCAGTCAGTATTGGTATATGTTATGTGCTCCAGCATTTCTGGAATAGCTTTAATTATAATGTCTCTGATTTTGGCTTACCCTTAAATTCATGCATACACACACACACCACTAGAGTAAGCAGCGTAATATGATTAAAGCAAAAATGGCAAGCAAGTTTGTCTTTTTCTACTCTATCGCTTATTCAGGAAATGCATATCCAGAATTTTGTCACACATTGTTATCAGAATGTGGTGGAAATATAAGGGGACTGGAAAATAATCAATTTTTTGAACTACATTTTTAATATAAATTTTATTAAAGAAAAAATTAACATTATTCAATTATATAATCACCATCGTTAATTATAACCTATTCCAACGATCTACTAAGTTTAGAATTCCTTGTTTGAAAAAAGTTTTTTGTTTAGAGGCAAAAAATGATATCAAACTCCTTTGTACATCATTTTGTGAACAGAAGGTTTTATTTCTTATGCTGTGTTCTAAGGACCTGAATAAGTGATAGTCGCTATGGGCAATATCCGGCGAATATGGAGGATGTGGTAAAAGTTCCCATCCTAACTGCCTAATTTTTTCTTGAGTCATTCTTGCAGAATGTGGTTTTGCATTATCCTGCTACAAAATTACCCCTTTTCAATTGACAAGCGCAGGACGTTTGATTAACAATGTTTGATGTAGTTGCTCTAATTGTTCACAGTAGATGACTGCTGTGATAGGCTTACCTTGTTTCATGAGTTCGTAATGAATATCCCACCAAATGCACGACGGAACCTTTTGTGGATGAAGTCCATCTTTAGGTGCTGGAATTGGAGTTTGATTTGGAGAAAGCCGCTGTTTTTTGCATTTAATATTCTTATACAGCACCCATTTTTCATCACCAGTTATGACATGACTCGTTCCAAAAGGGGTCATTTTGTTGTCTGGTCAACAATGAATTGCAAATCGTCTGTCTCTGTGCTTTATTGTTGTCTGACAGTTCATGCAGTACCCATACACCCTGTTTAAGAACCTTGCCATTCTTATGTAAGTGCTCTTGAACAGTTGACCATGATGAGTTAAGTTTCGCTGCTAATTCTTGTATGGTTTGTTTTGGATATGATTCAATGAGAGTCTTAAGAGCATTGTCATCTAGAGTAAGAGGTCTTCCAGATCGAGGAGGATCAGAGAGATCAAAATTTTTTTCTGCAAATCTCCTAAACCATCGCTGACATTTGTTAACCTTTAATACGTCTCCATAAGTTGAGCAAATGATTTTGGTAGCCTCAGTAGCATTCTTTCCTTGGTGAAACAAAAACAGCATACAATGACGTAAATGGTGCTTTTCAACTTTGAAGTCCCCATATAATCTGAAATTTAAAAAAAAAAAGATTTTTTAAATAAAAAAGTAATTCTAATATTTAAATAAAAATAAAAATTAATAATTTGTGTTATTTAAAAAAAATACAATTGGCTAAAAATGAACTATTAAAAATAATTGATTACTTTCCGCTCCCCCTTATATCTAGTTAGAAAATAGTATCAGGACATCCATTAAACTGTGGAAGTGTGTAATTTTTTAAAACGTATAAACAATACTGTTGTTTGTTTTGTAAACGCCTGCTTTTGTAAACAAAAGCAGGTGTTGTATTTCTGTATGTGGAGAAATCTTAAGAGATCTAGAAACATAGTGGATAAACAAAACCTCACATTTGATAATTGTGCCAATTTACATTTTCTGAGCTGTGAAATGATGCTCATTTGAAAATGCAACTCTTTTGATGAAATTGCCCTGTTCCAACTTTTTACACATAATCATAGTAAATTCAAAATGGTCTCAAACCAATTTCAGTGTTATTATGAACAGCCTGTAACTAGAAGGGTATATTAGTTTTTTTTTGAAGCACCCTGTGAATAGTGGACTGAGGGAAGCCCAACTTCAAACTTGTGCAAATTAGACTTTATATGGGATCAAGCATTTAAGTCTCCCTAGAACCTACTTTTCAACCTTGCAAGTTTCTTAAAATTGTATCACCACTTGTTGGGATTTTTATGAGGTGGATACCTTGATAGATTTAAATTTATCATTGCAGCAAATCACTGACTCATTTTGCACACTGCAACACACTTAGCTCTTTATTAAACTATTTATCTTGACACCTAATGATGTCAAGTAGGATGGATAGTTGTGCATTTGCACAAAACAACTCTTTGAACTGATAAACAGAAGTCTAAATGACTTAAATAACTTATCTTATATCACCATTTTTAATAAGGTTCTGTCATTGATATTCTGTAGATGAAAATGTCATACATTCGAACTTTTGATTCTTATTTTCATATCAGATTTGCTATTTGCTACAGTAATTTAATTTGGTTAAAGAGCTTTGAAGACTTGTAACATTTAAACTGGCAATGTCATCTATAGAGTATTAAAAATGAGCTTATTATTCCCTATTTTGACATTATTTTAATATCTCATCATCACTTTCCTTAACAAATCAAGCCCAGTGGTATGATGGTCATATAATTTAGCTTTCATAAGCATAGCATATAGCATGAGAGGGAAGTAATATCTACATGGTGTGCTGTATTTCTCCATCAGTGTTCATGGTTGGTTTGCCTGTTTTGTAGGAGGAAAACCATGCAGAATCCATAGGATATTGGCTAACTCCCCAGATGAAAGCCATTATGAAAGTTCCTCATGTGCAGGACAGTGTTTACACCCTATTTTTTACAAACAAAGGACATTATTGTTACTGACAGTGTTATTGAAGTGCTTTAGGTTTAATGTTAAGTTGCTTATTAATGTCGATTTAGATTAAAAATCAGGGCAGAGTTAGTGTAGAACTCTGCAATAATCATGCCATTTTGTGCAGCCTAAATTCTGTTCTTCATTCCTCTGTATCATTTATTAGAATAAAATAATTGCATAAAGAGGTATGGATATTGTTTTTATACCTTGTATATAATAAGAAAATTAAGTTGTTTTTGAACTTCTTATCAGATGTTATAATTTAAAGGAGTTCCCAAACTAGATAACTATGTCAGTGGAGGAGATAGGCTAAACTTCTTAAGAATTAAAGTATTATCATAGCTAAAGTTTAAACATTAATATAATAACAATTAATTCTATTTTATTCAGTTACTCTTGATCCACCCTATAAATTAAAGATACCAAGAAATTATATACTTGGTTTAATCCTTTACCCAAGTGTAAGCAAACAAAGTTTGCACCTGAAGTATTTTCAGGACTGAGACAACTCATATATAGAAGCTAATGATTTCACATCACTTGCCTTAGTATCTCATAATGCAATAATGGTCGAAACCAGTCTGGGTAGTGACCCTTCCCATAATGTATAATGCATAGCATTATACATTATGGTAAGTCTGCAAGGATGCATGCTTTGCATTATGGGCTGCCGAGTTTAAACGTGGCCACACCAGCCTTGAAGATGATCCACGTGAAGGATATCCAAAAAGTGTAACACCACCAGAATCATTGATTAAGTGCACGATATAGTATTGGATGACCGGTGAGTCAAAGTGTGTGAAATTGCTGAGACTATAGGCATTTCAAAAGAACATGTACAATATATTTTGCATGAAGAATTGCAAACGAAAAAGCTTTGCGCAAGATGGGTGCCGTGCTTGCTCACAGCAGATCAAAAACACACTCGCATGAAAATCTCTGAACAGTGCTTGGAGTATTTTAACAAGAATAAAACTGATTTTGTGCATCGATTTATTATTATGGATGAGACTTACATTAACCATTACACACCAGAATCCAAACAGTGGACAGAAGCCGGTTGTTCAGCACCAAAGAAGACAAAGTCGGTTCAATCAGCAGGAAAGGTCATGGCATCGGTGTTTTGGGATACTAAAGGCATTTTGTTTATTAATTATCTTGAAAAGGGTAAAACAATAACCGGGAAATATTATTCTGAATTTTTAACCAGAATAGACAAAAAAATTCGTGAGAAAAGACCCGGTTTACAGAAGGAAAAAAAAATCATCTTTCATCAGGACAGTGTACTGCTGGCAAAGGTGTTTTGGCAATGGGAAAATTAAGGGATCTGCACTATAAATTGTTGAAACATCCACCTTATTCCCCAGATTTGGCTCCCTCTGACTTCTATCTCTTCCCAAAACTAAAAAAAACTCTTCCTCGCTAGTCAGTGTTTTTCTTCGAATCAAGAGGTGATTGCAGCTGTAGAGGTGTATTTTGCAGATCTTACTGAGAACCACTACAGGGAGGGGATAATGGCGCTGGAGCATCGCTGGAATAAATGTATTAGTCTTAAGGGAGGTTACATTGAAAATAAAAATAATTTTGAAATGATAAATTCGTTTTTTCATTATTAGGCCAAGAACTTCTCAGACCACCCTGTGGTCTGAGTAGTAAGAAAATCCTATTGGCCTTCTAGATGAAGTATTACAGAAAAGTTTTGAAGATACCATACACAGCACACATAACAAATGACAAGGTTAGAAGGAAAATCCACTCCATTGCCAGAACACAAGAAAATATTACTAAAATATGCCAGAAACAGCTCCGTGCCTGAACCACATGGCTAGATCAAATAGTATACCTAAAATAGCACTATAGGACTTGATTTCTGGTTTAAAAAAAAAAACAAAAACACTAGGGATGATTAGATAGATAGATAATGAGAGAAAATGAACTAATTCTTCATTCTCCACATTGCTAAGGAGATCCCAAGACAAAAACACCCCGATAGAGAGACAGAGAGTATGGTAGGACTGTCACCTTATAGTGCTCTAATGGTCTACGTAGACTATGAAAGAAGATTATGATGATTAGTGATCCTTTCCATTCTGAAGGTATCTTTTCATTTTGCTATTTTAAATTTACCAGTTTATGTATTTCCACAGTTTATTCACTACCTACCCATATTTGACTTCTGGTATTACTCCATCATCTAGTCCCCCCCCCAATTTTATCCGGGCTATGGAACCGGCACAGGCTGACAAATCAAGCCTATGGCTTGATTTGTCGGTATTCCCGGCGCTGTATTCTGTGGGTGTTCACGAGACCAGTTTGCCTGCTTGCGGGATGAAAAACCCCAGATAAACTGCTTGAAAAAGCCCTGCTGTCCCCGCCCAAGACCGGCTAACTTGACTATGGCTGAGGAAGATCCTTAAGCTCCTCGCGGCATCAACGGGAATCGAACCTAGGACACCCCTTCCCCAGGTATATGGTTGCGAAGCGCAAAGCCACTAGGCTAATCCCACAGACGGCAGATACTATGAAAATAGCATATGACGAAGATATCTTAAACCCTCCAGGGAGGGTATCTCCTGATCTTTCACATCTGAAAACCAAGAGTCTTCTCTTAAGGCTTGCAACTTGAAATGTAAATATCTTATATGAAGCTGGGAAGTTAGATAAACCTTATACAAGAACTTCAAACAATGAAAATTGACATTGCTGGTATCAGATAAGTCAAATAGACTAATAGTGGAAAAATAAACAGAAAGAGCCATTCAATTATATACTCATGTGAAGACAGTCATAGGAATGAAGTAGCATTTGTACTAAATAAGATTGCACAATCCTTACTTGGATTTTGGTCCATAAGTGACAGGATAATTGCATTAAAAATTGCAGCTCGACCTTTAATATTTTTATTGTCCAAATATATGCACCTACTTCTGATTGCCCAGATGAAGATGTAGAATGTTTCTATGAAGGCATTCAAAAACCACTTAACAATGCTAAATCAGGTGACATAACTATCGTTATAGGAGATCTAAATGCTAAAGTAGGCTCAGAAAATATCTCTTCCTGCATGGGAAACCTGGGATGTAGAAATCCAAGAGAAGAAAGATTAATACAGTAATCTGGTAATAACAAATACTTTATTTAGCCAGCCTCCTAGAACAGCGCTTCCCAAACTGTGGGCCACGACCCCCTTGGGTGCCGTAAGTTTTATTGAGGGGGGGGCCGTGAAATAATGAAAACAAATTAAAAATGTTTTAAGACTAAGTAGATTTTTTTTTAACTTAAAAGAAACGTATTTAATTTTTATTATTTATTTATTTATTTTTTGTTATTTTTTATATTTTAAATGGAAAAAATTGCACATTGGTGTTGGTTCACGAATTTTGCTTCCTGCATATTTTCGCCGCTTAATGAATAATAGTAAATATATGCTTGTTCATATAAGTTTCATTTCAAAGGTATTCATAAGAAGTACAAAAAAAAAAAAAAAAAGGTTACAAATGCAAAATCTTGAATTTAAATTGTACTGAATATAAATACAATAAATATAATAATATATGTCTGTATTTTTCGATGGGGGCCGTGAAATATTTAAATTTTTCCAATGCGGGCATTTACATAAGTTTGGAAGCACTGTCCTAGAAGACTTGACACATGGAAAAGTCCCAGAGACAGCTGTAGGAACCAGATGGACTATATAATGATTTTAAAAAAAAGATTCTGGAATAACATCTTACAAGCCAAAACATACCCAGGGGCTGATATTGGATCAGACCACAACCTTGTGGTCATTAAAGCAGCAATAAAATTAAAGAAAACAATGAAGCCTATAAACATAGAAAAATATGATCTTGGGTCCCTTAAAAATCAAAGAAATACAAGATGAATTTTTAAAGGAACTGGTACAATCCACTGCTGTTAACGTTCTTGATTCTGCCAAGTATCCTTACCCTGAAGATGACATTGAGGATAGATGACAGAAATTTAAAGAGGGCATAAAAAAAGGCAGTAAAACAAATAATCCCAAATTTGAGAAGAAGATGAGTAAACCCTGGATAAATGACAAGATACTGAACTTGAATGATGGAGGAAAGAAAGAGATGCAAAAATCATCCTGAATACAAAAACTTAAACAAGGAGATCAGGAAAGAATGTAGGATTGCAAAAGAACTATGGCTCAACAACAAATGCAAGAAAATTGAACTTTTGGACAAAAAGCAGAAAACTAGAGAACTTCGTGAAAAAGTTAGGGAGCTAACTAGCAAATCTTACAAAAGGGTAGGCTCTCATTGCATTGAGGATACCAGTGGAAATATCCTAATGGAGAAAGACAAAATACAGGATAGATGGGTAGAGTATTCAAAGGAACTCTACAATCATGATAGAATAGATAAGCTGATGCAAGAAATTTAGCCTACTATTCTTACCTGGGAAGTAACAAATGCCATTAGGAAACTGAAACCAGGAAAAGCCTGTGGAATGGATGGAATTATAACAGAATATCTAAAGGTTTTAGATGAGAAGGCTATAAGATCACTGACTGACATATGTAACAAAATATCAGAAACTGGGCACCTGCCAAAAGATTTTAAGCACTTGACATTCCTACCAATACCTAAAAAATCAAAGACAATCAAATGTGAAGAGTACAGAACAATCAGTCAGATAGCAAAAGTTATGTTATATATCATGCTAGAAAGAAATAAACATAAAATCAAAATGGAAATTAATGAAACACGATCTGGTTTTCAGGAAAATAAAGGAACTAGAGAAGGCTCTTCAACATTAGAACTATTATAGAAAGATATCTGGAGAAGCAGAAAGAAGTCTACTTATGTTTTATTGACTACACAAAGGCCTTTGACAATATACATCATGAAAAACTAATCAAATGCATCAGAAAATTAGGAATATATGGTAATGATACAAGATTACTGATAAATCTATATTGGGAGCAAGCTGCCTTAATAAAAATATCAGGAGAAACCTTGGAGGAATTCCCAGTAAAGAAGATGTCAGACAAGGCTGTATTATTCTTTCTCCTATATTGTTTAACCTCTATACTGAAAGTATCTTTCAGCAATGTAGCATAGGAGGTAGGAATATAAACAACGTAAGATATGCAGACGATACAGTACTGCTAGCTGAAAATAAAAAAGATCTTCAAAACCTACTAGAAGAGACACGAAACTAAGTGAAAAATATGAACTTTCAACTTCTAAAACCAAAACCGATATATAAATATTAAGATCAGAGGAAGTACTTTAGATCAAGTCGAGAGTTATATATATTTGGATCAACTAATTACAGAGAATGGGAAGTGTGATAAGGAAATATTAAGAAGAATAGAAATTGCTAGATCAACCTTCATTAGCATGAAAAGCATTCTGACTTCAAGAGAAATCACACAAAAACAAAAAACTGAAACCAGGACAATATCAAAATATTGTGAAAATAAACTCAAAGCCTTTGAGATGTGAATTCTTAGAATCCCATGGACTGCCAAAAAAAAAATAACCACCTACCTTGGTCACATAATAAGGCATGAATCCCTACAAAAAACACTTCTAGAAGGAATGATACAAGGAAAAAGAAGAAGAGGAAGACAAAGAACAGATTGGATGGGAAATATTAAGGACCGGACCTTTTTGTCCTATGAAGAATGTAAAAGAGAAGCGCAAAACCATACATGGTGGAAGCTCATGGTAGTCAACCTCCTGGAAGGAGATAACATCTGACAAGACAAGATCAGTTCCAAATATGTTGATAGTAATTTAGGTTTGCCTAATAATATATCATAATTATCTTATTGAGTCATTAACCTAGTGTAAAATTGAGTAGGGGGTGCCAGGCCATACAAATAGTTGAAAGGGGAGCCAAGCAAAAAAAGGTTAAGAACCACTGGTGTAGATGATGATGATAGTTGCTGCTTGTTGTAGTTGGAGACAGAGTTGTAGAGTAGGTGCCCTTCTTCGATGGACTTCCTGGAGGTGTCACATAATAATAATATAAGTATACATATAAATTAAACCAATTGTTTAGAGTCCTAAAGTCAGGATTTGCTGGAAAACTTGAAAAACTAAATAGGTTGAATGTGTGTCATCTAAATTCTTGATTTTTATGCCACCATTATTATTAAGATTAGGATGGTTAATCAAAATTCCACAGGTTTCTTTAAATTTTCATTCATACGGGTATTTTTCCAATCAGTTTGGTTTATGGTATTAAGAGCATGATCTGAGAGACCTGCTTCACCAAAATTGATAAATTTAATGTGCCTTTTGTGTTCTTTTTTATGGATAGGGATTGTACATCCAGTTTCCCCAATATAAGGTAAGTTACAGGTGCAGTAGATACAATAAACTCCAGAGTGAGCCAATGGGGGTGGGGAAAAAGATCCTTAGAGGAGTTGAATATTTTTTAAATTTTATATGTGGTTTAAAAGTGGCATTAAACCACATATAAACCACATATGTGGTTTAAAAGTGGCATTAAGATTATAATGGTGTAGGATTCTATTTATTCTTTTCTGATAACCCTTTAATGTATGGATAGCTATGGTTTTACTGTAATCTATATTACATGTATTTTTTTGGTAAAGTTTTATGAAGAACTTTATTGATAGTATTTTTGCTATAGCTGTTATTTATAAATGTGTTGCTAATAATTTGTAATTCTTGTTTAAGAGCTTGTTCATTAGAGCAAATTGTTATAGCTCTGTTTTTGAGGGTGTTATGACCCCAAGTTTTTTCCAAAGGGTGGTGATATGAGTTAGCATGTATGTATTGGCCAGTATGTGTAGGCTTGCGATAGACAATGAAGGATAGACTGCCTGAGGGAAGATGTGTGACCAGTGTATCCAGGAAAGAAAGTGAGTTCTGATTTTCAATTTCAATAGTAAATTGTATACGCTCATGTTGTTTGTTCAGGTGGCTGAGGGTGTTTAGCGTTTGCTGGCCGCGTGGTCAGATAACGAAAGCATCATCAACATATCTGAGCCAAACTGTAGGTTTTAAAGTAAAGGAATCTAGAGCACCTTGCTCAAAAGTTTCCATATAAAAGCTAGCAATTGGAAGGGGGGAGGTAATGGTGAGCCCATGGCCGTACCTTCTTTTTGAAGGTAAAGTTATATAGCGTATTGCTCACACATGAAAAGTTACATTACAATAATCTTTAATATATATAAACATTTAGTGTAAAATAGACAAACATTATATAAAACAGTCATAAAAGAAACATTCAAGAATAGACTACAACATGTCTAGGTTCATTATCCAATCAACTGCACTTGGTGTAGCGTGGATGAAGTCTGACAGGTTTCTGTGATATGCATGTTGGGCAACATTCTACTGCGATATGACTAATTGTCTGGCAGGATGATCTGCAGTCGCACCTGGGTTAATCAATCATTCCCCATTTGTAAAAGTGGTCTGCACATCTGGCATGGTCACATCAGCCTTAATGTTGGGCAGAAATTTGTTTTGAATAATTGTGTCACTGATTGGGACATTTGTGAAAACAGCTGAAACATCAAAACTGACTAATAAGTCAACTTTGCCAAGTGTTATGTTTTTAAATTAATTCTAATTGAATTTTCTGCTGCCATGTTTTCAGATATTTTAATTGTGTTCATTCTCTCCTAGATACTTATTTTTCAATTTCTGTTTTAATTCAATCTCATATTTTCTTCTCTCCTCTGTTTTGTTTAGTTTGTTAATATTATATTTCAAATGATTAACATGTGCTGAAAATATTTATATTGATCTTGAGAGAGAGATCATCTACGTCCATCCATCCATATATTCATTAGACATCAACAGATGACGAGTCACTCAGATGCTTGGTGATGTGCCACACTAGTCCTAGTCATGTGGTCCTGTTATATGTTTTTCTGGAGGCTTCAACTCTCTGAAGATCAGTTACTCCAGACAATCCATCCATCCATCCATTCATCTCACTGATAATATACCCCATCCTCCTTTTCTAGATCTTTTCCTTCTATTACTGTTTTGAGAAATCCCCCTTACTTCTTTTCAGTGTGTCCAAAGTATTTCAACTTCTGTCAATATCCTTAAGGACCCTTAAAGTTCTACCAATTGTTTCTAGCACCTGTCCATTTCTCTGCCTTTCAGTTTATGATATCTTCAACAACTTTCTGTAACACATCTAAAGTAGCTATTCGTTTCCTATCAGACTTCTATATGTTCCAAGTCTCACATCCATAAGTCACTGTTGGAAAAATAGTTGTTTCCATAATCCTCAACTTTGTTCCTGTTGGGATAGATCCATCCTTCCACATTTTAGACAAGTCTCTGACTGTTGTTTTAGTCATTCCGAATCTTCTTCTGACATCTCCTGAACAGCAATTCTTCACATTAACCCTGCAGAGGTCGCGGTCGAAAAAATTGTAGGGTAGGTCGCGTGTATCTGAGCGATACATTCATTACTAGTATGTGCTAAAATGCGATAAAACTTAAAAACAAAAAAAACTGCAAATATAATACATGATGGTTTATTTATTTTCAGTTACAGTCTAGAAATAATTGAACAAAGAAACAAAGGAAAAAAAAAACTAAACCAATACAAGACCCATCTCTCTCTCTCTCTCTTAGTTGCATCATTTATACTTCTGCTAGGAAGCACATACAGGTCGGTGTGTCCCCGTCAATGAGATGTCTCCCCAACACATTACCTCCATCATAAGTGTCCCTTTCACAGATATTAGGTAATAATGAGACCTGATTTCAGTAACAAATGAATACATGAAGTTTGTCACAGTGCACCAAGGAATGGGGTCATCCCCTCGGGGCATTGCAGCACTACAATACTTCATACTGTTTAGAATGAATGGTGTCCAGGAGCTTAGTTAGGTAACAACGTTATTTGGACATCTTCGTTCTTGACTATTGGCTTCATGTACCCATTTGTTACTGAATTAAACTATTTATTCACAATTTCTTTCTCATCTCATATCATACTGATTTTCATTGGATTGCATAAAAATTCATCATACACTTTTTGAGTTATCATGATTTTTCTCTTCTTCTTATCATGGATTTTAGGCCAGGTTTCCTGTTCTGGTCTCATGCCATCTCTTTCTTGGTCTTCTGATTCTTCTTTTTCCACTTAATTTATATCTGTATAATATTTTTGTAGTCTGCTGTTGTTCATTCGATTTAAACGTTCTATTCATTTTTGTTTATACTGTCTTATGCAGTAATTAATTGGTTTTATATTCAGGGATTGTAAAATTTCTTCATTTGTGTTTGGTCTCACTTGGTATATCCAGCGGTTTTTCTGAGAAATTTCATTTCTGCTGTTTGAATTCGTTTTTCATCTTTCCGTTTTATGGTCCATGTTTCGCTTCCATATAGTAGAATTGATTTTGCCAAGACATTATATAGTCTGATTCTGGTATGTTTTTGTACTAGAGTTGGTTTAAATATATTATTTATGCCATTCACTTTGACAAAGTTTGATATTTTAGTGTGTCTTTTCCTTCTTAATGTGATAAATCACATCCCAAGTATTTGAAAGTATTTATTTGTTCTAATATTTTATTATCTATCACTATTTTACTTCTCATTGGGTTTTCTCCCTTTGGATGGCATTATTTTTTAGTTGTATGCGAAGGTTTCTGTGGTTTATCAGTTCATAAGAAAGATTCCTGTAATTGGACCTCATGTTTATTACAATAAATAACAATAAAAAAATAACCCGACAAGTTTCGTAAGTTGTATGACTTACATCTTCAGACATACATATATATATATATATATATATATATGGTACCTATTTTTGGAGATATTATCCTGAAACTCCCTACTCCCTTTTGATCCCAAATCCATTCAAATGCATGCCTTACCGAAATCCTTCCTTCCATCAAATTCACTCCACACATCTGCAAACTCCAAACCATTCCTCATCCCTATGGATACACGAAATGAGAAATTACTCAAAATAGTTCATTCTATGCAGTTGTCTAACTGTTCATTAAATTGAATATCCGAATGTAGATTCAGTGCAATGCTAAGTTTGAACAATGCTAGATGCCGTCACGTTGTGTTGTTCACGTTCACATTGTCCGAGGTCTGACTTGGGTATATTTTTTATCAATGCTGACCAAACTTGGTGTAGAATTAGGCCCTGGTTTTTGTTGCATTGCGTTGGAATTCTAAGCATGTTTGTAGCTTCTTTAAAAGAAAGTTGAAAAGATAAATGCACACATACAATAGTACATAGGGATTTCAATGCCTACATACTATTGTAGGTAGAGTTGGGTAAAGGCTAACCTGAAGAGAAATATGCAAGTCCATGGGGGAATAGATGATAGAAATGAAAGAGGAGAGCATCTAGTAGGGCATTTCTTTCACATATATACCAAACAGGCAATGGGTCTCATGAGTGTAATACTGTTTCCCAACAGAGAAAAAATACACTAGTCCATGTTGGATATTTTGGAAGAGACTATTTTTTGGGTAACTAAAAGTTAAAACACACGAAATGAGAAATTACTCAAAATAGTTCATTCTATGCAGTTGTCTAACTGTTCATTAAATTGAATATCCGAATGTAGATTCAGTGCAATGCTAAGTTTGAACAATGCTAGATGCCATCACGTTGTGTTGTTCACGTTCACATTGTCCGAGGTCTGACTTGGGTATATTTTTTATCAATGCTGACCAAACTTGGTGTAGAATTAGGCCCTGGTTTTTGTTGCATTGCGTTGTAATTCTAAGCATGTTTGTAGCTTCTTTAAATTTCCTTATGAAACAATTTTTTTCGATGTAAGATATGTTTGTTTTTTGCCACAGTACATTATGGCCGGTGGAAGTTGTATGGTATGTTAAACCTGATTTGTTTTCTCTTCTTTTTTGCATGTCTTTTTGGTGTTCGTTCATGCGAATTTCTCCTGATCTTCCCGTCTGGCCTACATAGCAGATGCCACAGGAACAATGAATATTATATACATCTGGTTTTTTTAAAGGATGATGTGGAGGTTTTGGGGGATGTAGAGATCTTGAAATTTTTTCCAACGGTAGAAAAGCCACTTTGATATTATTATGTTTGTCTAGTAATTTGGCCATTTTGTCTGTAACATTCTTGATGTATGGAAGTGTGATTGCATTCTTGAAATCTTGCTTTTGTGAGATGATTGTAGGAGGTGTGTTCAGGATTTTTTTTTGATAGTCTTCGGTTCATAACCATTTTTTTTTGAGGATCTGTTTTAAATGTTGAAGTTTTTCATTTTGGGAACAAAAAGGAGGACTGGCTATGGGCTCCATCCTCTCCCTGGCTTTAGCTAACCTATATATGGAACATTTTGAAAATAATGCTTTAAACAATTATCATAAAAAACTGAAAATCTGGCTATGCTATGTAGACGATATTTTCATCATATGGCCAGGAACAACAGAGGAACTAACTGACTGCTTTCAAAGATTACCTGAATAATGTACACAATAACAAAGTTTACTTTGGAACAAGAAGAGTAAAAAACTTCCCTTTCTTGATATCCTAATAGAAATCAATGAAAAAGATAATAAATTATCCTTCTCCATTTATAGAAAACCCACCAACACAGGAAGATTTCTTAATGCAGCCTCACACCACCACCATCCCTCGCAAAAGATAGGTTTAATTAAAACCTTGAGGAACAGAGCTTATAATATTTCAAGCACAGAAAAAACAAAGAAATGAAGAACTTCAACATTTAACACACATTCTCAAAAAAATGGTTATGAACCAAAGACTATCAAAAAAATCCTGAACACATCTACAATCATCTCTCAAAAGCAAGATATCAAGAATGTTACAGACAAAATGGCCAAATTACTAAACAAACATAACATCAAGTGGCCTTTCTGCCATTGGAAAAAATTTCAAGATCCCTACATCTCCCAAAACCTCCACATCATCCTTTAAAAAAACCAGGTGTATATAATATTCATTGTTCCTGTGGCATCTGCTGTGTAAGCCAGACGGGAAGATCAGGGGAAATTCGCATGAACAAACACCAAAAAGACGTGCAAAAAAGAAGAGAAAACAAATCAGGCTTAGCATACCATACAACCTCCACCGGCCATAATGTACTCTGGCAAAAAACAAACATGTCTTACATTGAAAAAAATTGTTTCATAAGGAAATTTAAAGAAGCTTCAAACATGCTTAGAATTCCAATGTAATGCAACAAAAACCAGGGCCTAATTCTACACCAAGTTTGGTCAGCATTGATAAAAAATATACCCAAGTCAGGCCTCAGACAATATGAACATGAACAACACAACGTGACAGCATCCAACATTGTTCAAACTTAGCATTGCACTGAGTCTACATTTGGATATTCAATTTAATGAACAGTTAGACAACTGCATAGAATGAACTATTTTGAGTAATTTCTCATTTCGTGTGTTTTAACTTTTAGTTACCTTTGACCCCTGAAGATGTAAGTCATATGACTTAATGAAACTTGTCGGGTTGTTTTTTATTGTTATTTATTGTAATAAATGGCCCAATTACTGGAATCTTTCTTCTGAAGGCATTATTTTTGTTTTTTCTTTGGATAGTGTCATATTATATTGTTTTGAAATATCATTTAATGATTTTAATGAGTTTTGTAAATCCTCTTCTGATGTAGCTAATACTATTTGATCATCTGCAAATAATAGTGTATCTATCTTCATTTGTGGGGTTATTTATATTCCAAATACTGTTTCCAGATTGTTATAATTTTATTTATATATATATATGTTGAAAAGCAGAGGTGAAAGGGTGCATCCTTGTCATACTCCTCTTTATATCTTTTCTTTCCGTTCTGAGATGTGTTCTAATTTAACTGCTATTTTATTTCCTATTATATATATACATTTCTTGAATGGATTGTAAAAGTCGGTTTTATATATTTAAACTGGTTAATATTTTGAACAATTTTTGTCTACTAATTTTGTCAAAGGCTTTTTCATAATCAATAAAGGCCATGTGTGTTTCTTTTTGAAATTCTCTTCTCTTTTCTATTAATAATTTTAGAGTAAAAATTGGATCTATGCAGATCAGCCTTTTCAGAAACCATTTTGTTCTTCTTCTAGTTTGTCCTCTACAATACTGCTTAGCTTCTCTTTTAATATTCCTGCATATATTTTATATCCTGTATTTAGCAGACTAATTCCTCTATAGTTATTGCAATCTTCTTTATTTCCTTTTTTATAGATTGGAATAATCAGTACTTTTTTTTCCCCAAGAGTTAGGAGTTTTTCCAGACATCCAAACCATATTAAAAAATTTCAGAAGGCTTTCTTTAAATTTTTCACCTGCATTTCTGCATAGTTCTATATTTATATTGTCTTCTCCTGGTGTTTTCCTACTTTTCATCTTTATTATATTTTTCAATTCTAACATTATGATATTTTCTGTTAGGTCATTCTTTGTTCTCATCTGTTCAGAGATTTTGGAAATAGGTTACCTATTTTTCTAAATCTATTGTTTATATTTTTATATTTTCTTTTATTTCTTTATTCTTGTAGTTTGTTACTTAATAGGTTTTGGGTTGTGGCTTAAATATATCCTTTTCTAATTCTGTTACGAAATTGTTCCATCTCTCTCGCTCTCTCTCTCTATATATATGTGTGTGTGTTTTTCCTTACTTCTCGTTTTGCAACTGCACTGTTTCTTTTATACTCTCTTTCTGCTTCTATTGTTTTGGAATTCAGCCATTTCTGGTAACTGTCCTTTTTTGTTTATATTATATTTTCTATTTCCTTTTTCCAGTCTCGTAGTCCTCTTTTTCTAATCCATTTATGCTTTATTCCTAAGCTTTCTGTTGTTATTTTTGTGAGAATTTGTTTCAAAGTTTCCCATTCTTCTTCTATGTTGCTTGATTCTTGTGTGGTTTCTGTATTTAAGTTTGTGCATTTTTGATATTGTTTTCTAACATGATGATCTTCTAATGAAGAAGTTTTGTAACTAGGTTGATAAGAATTTACAATTTTCTGTATTTTTAGCCACTTTGGTTTAAATTGAATTTTTGCTGATACCATATAATGATCAGAGTTTAATTCAAAACCTCGATATGCTGTTTCGTCTAAAATTTGCAATAACATAGTCAGTTACTGATTTGTATTCTTTGGCTGACCAAGTATATTTATGTATTTCCTTGTGTTTAAACACCAAATTAATTATTTTCATATTATTATAAATCATTTATAATATATTATAAATTATAAATAATTTATAAGTTATAATTATAAATTATTTATAAATTATAATATATTATAATTTATAAATAAATTATATTATAAATTTTATAATTTATAATATTATAATTGTTAATTATAATATTATTTAATCACAAATTATAAATGACAAAATCATGCAGTCTGTGACCATTTTGATTGCATGTATCTTTGCCAAATTTACCTATGTTTGTATTTTTTGTTTCCTATTCTGGCATTTAAATCTCCTGCTATTTCTCTTTGTTCCTTAATTTATGGAAACCAATGTATTATTTATGCATCTGCAAAAGCAAAAACATCACCTTGTGTGATTAACATTTCTAAATATTTTATTTTTTTTAAAATTGAAATCATCGAAGTTTGCTGACTGTATTATTATTACGTGACACCTCCAGGGAGTCCAAAGACTCATCGAGAGAGAGTACCTACTCTACAGCTCTATATCCACCAACTGCAGTGCCATCTATTGCCCACCACCACTAGTATTTCCATAAACAATCACAAACATCCATACCCATGGCGAGATTTGAACCCCGAACCTTTTGGCTGGAGAGCAGATACTCTAACCATTTGGCCAACCAGGCTAGCATTATTTAAGGGAACATCATTTCATGCTCATATGATTGACTTGAAGAAACCACCCTTTATGTCACTTGCCACATCACCGTATTCCAAAAGCCTGATGTACCTTTAGTTTTTTCACATCTCTCCAAAACCCAGAATACCAGATCAGTAGTCCAGATATAGCACATTCAGGCCTTACAAAGGAAAATTTATCCTCTTCAGACAACTAAATCCCTTTTCAAGCCATCGATAGCATTGTTAATATAATTATTCAAGAAGCAATAACCTAAGGACAGTCCTATCAGTACCCAAGTCTTTAACCTGAATGTTTTTCCCATATGCTCTTATGCCATAACAGCATTGCAATAGCTATAGTAGGCTGTCAATGCCTCTGCATTGTCCAGTAGTATCACATTATATTCATTTTCCAACTAGGTTGTGTCATTTTATTTAAAAATTACAGGTATAATCAAGACATCTTCCTTTAACATAGTTATGTAATCTTCTGTAATTATTTTTTTTTTATATGAATCCCACACATGAAAGATTATAAACTATAAGCCATTAAGCACCAAGTTTTAGATACATTTTTAAATCCTACAGACCAAATGTGAAATTTTGTTTTCCATTTTTTTTTTTCCCCACTTGGGAATTATAATAAACAAGTGGTGGTGGTCTCACATTAGGTGATAAGAAGCATTCACTTTCTAATGACATTCTCTCTCTCTCTCTCTCACACACACACACACACACACACACACACACACACAGAGAGAGAGACAGACAGAGATTTGAATATGCATATCACAGAGTAATGACAAAGCAAGAGGGTCATCTCGTTGTCATTTGTTCTCCATTATCACCATATCCAGCATAAGCTAATATTTTGCCTTGGTCCCTAAGGCCTCTTCATGGACACAAAGAAATTCCAGAAATTGATAATTTATATTTGTTTCTGTATGGGAGGGAGAATTTTTTCTCACAGGATCCAATGGTCTATATCCATGACATGGTCTTCCACCCTGGAATGAGTGGGAAAAAAATCCTTCCCCTATACAGATATGAATCAGACTATTTTGGGAATCTGGAACAACACACAAACATTTCCCAAACCTGAAGAAATTCAACTGCATAACTTCATCACAAATCTGGACCATTTTGAGACCCTCAGCAAGATTCCATCACTGTACCCATAGAGTGCTAGTTAGTACTACAGGAGTCCACCTTTTAGTCAGGATTTTTGTTGGTGTACCTGTGTGCACATGCTTAGTATATTTCGTTGTGGTCGTGAATATAGGCAACCAAGGTGAAATATTGGTGAAATTGGAAAAATAACTAAATTTATTTCGTAATCTAATCATCTAAATTAATTTAGTTCTTATTCAATCTCCACATGACAAAGGAGTTGTGATCCAATGTATTAGTCTTCTCTACCTTTCTGTCTTCTGTCATTCTAGATGCATTCTCTAACCTTAGTCCAGTTAGAGCAGGAATTTGATCCAGCCATCTCCCATGGGGCCTGTCACTTCATCTAGCTGCTTGTATCTTGCCATGCATGAAGAGTTTTCATTGACTCTGTCTTTTTTTTTCCTCCTTGAGATGTGTCCAAAATATCTGAGGATTCTTCTCTCTACCATGTTGCACAGACTCATTTCAAGATTCAGTTGGTCTCTAATGCTTTGTTTGTTTCTTTTTTCTGTCCAAGGAACTGAACTTCCTTCTCCAGGCCCTCATTTCAAAATTATTGATCTCCTTAATTTCCTTGTTCAATGCCCAAGACTCGAAAGCTATAAAGAACCACAGAGAAACCCAAGGATATGTGTTTTTTGTGGTAGATATTTTTCTATGCTTCCAGATCTTTGTGAGATGAGTCATTGCAGATCTTCGCATTGTAATTTGCCCTCTTACTTCTTCCATATGACTCCTGTTGGCACAGAGCAGTGAGCGCAGATGGATAAACTGATCAACTTTATCTTTGTTAGCAAGCAGCCTGAAGTATTTCCATTATTCTTCCAAGGTGTTCATTCATATCATTTTCATATCCTGTTATTAGTATTGTGTTTTCAGAATATCTTAAGTTATTGATGCTTGAATCTGCTTAAACATTATGCCTTTGTTCCAGTTGTTTTGATTACTTCCTCACCATAGAGATTGAGAGATACAGAAGATCAACCTTGCCTTTCTCCTTTCTGTAAACTTAATCGATCTAATAATGGGTTATCAATTCTTACTGCAATTGACTTCTTGTCGACTTGTTAATTGGACAAGATGTTAGGAAAATTTAGTTAATTATTAATTGTGGACGTTTTTCATGAAGTCCTATTTATCACCTTCTGAAAAGATCACAAGTTTTTGAACAAGTAGATATGAACAGACAAGCACCTCAAGCCTTATCTCTAGAGTAAGGTGTAATGCCTATATTCCACCTTATTATTATACTGATTATGCAATTTACAAGCAATGCTTTGGTCACAGTGATTCATAGCATGTTAAAAATACATATAAATGAGTGAGAGTTCTGCATATATGCATGTGCTCTTACTTTAATTACTAATAACAAGATAGCAAGCCATAAGAATGCATAAGAGCATAACAATAATAACTATTTATTAAGGGCTTCATGTTCTGTTATGGTTTTCTTGCTTTGTTTAAGTTAGATGTATAACAGGAGATAAGCAGTTACTGGAAATACAAGTAAACTAAAATGTTCATTACTATTACATGACACTTCCAATTACTATTACATGACACTTCAAGGTCTCATCAAGGGTGAACCTTTTGCTCTGCTATATATAATATAGATGTGTATTAGAAATGCTCTACAGTATGAATACTGTAATATAACATTCCTAATACATTCCTATAAGGTTTTTTTTTAGTCTGTTTGCATTTTTAATATTTTTATATCTCAGCAAAATAGCAAATGAGATCTTAAAACTGCCATTTTGTTTATGCATCTAACTTGGGGGGAGCAGGTAGTAACAGAATATAGAGCCTTCATCAAATAGAATTTGCTCTGTATATTATCAGACTTGCCATCTTGTTATTACATTTTATCAATTTGTTCTATTCATAATTAATCTTTTACTATTAATTTCTATACAAAATTCTTTTAATAACATTTATTTAATATCTTAAATGATAAATTTTGTCAGTAATATTAATAAGCAGTTCATTTA
Organism: Typopeltis vanoorti; assembly: GCF_054136105.1. Lineage (NCBI taxonomy): Eukaryota > Metazoa > Arthropoda > Arachnida > Uropygi > Thelyphonidae > Typopeltis > Typopeltis vanoorti. The sequence continues at coordinate 71,838,633 of NC_143558.1, read as the reverse complement.
ACAAGTAACTCTTTCCTTTCTGACATCACATTATGATTAAATAATGACTACCTATTGTCTTAGTTGCTTTGCAAAATTATCCAAATTTACATGCTGCCATGCTTATGCAGCATGAGTAGTAATTGTTCTAAATTCAAATTTTCATTTCAAATCATGGAATATACTGCTGGAGTTACTAACTCAGAAAGAAAAGGGTTAAATTCTATGGTACAATCAAGTTCTCTTATATTCTGTTTATTTTTCACAGAGCAAAATTTCACAAACTCAAGTATGGGACAGAACCTAATCCTGCAGAGTTCAAGGCACCAATATTTGATGATATCGGTAAAGGTGAGATTTTGTATTCTGGGTGGGATAGGAATTAAGGGGGGGGAGGTTAGTCGAACAGTTATTGAGATTACTTTTTCACAATTATTATTTAATCCACTTCATATCTTTGTGTGTATTGAAATTCTATGAGCTTTTGTCTAACAATCGAAATTGTGATTAAATGAAAGCACCTACAAAAGTGTACACTCATTTTAAATCTTATTATCCCATAATAGTGAAGTAAGTATTCTCTTAACATACCCATAATTTGCATTCAAAGCTTAGACTACAGCAGAATTGTCAATTAAGCAGTAATTAACAATTCCAACAATTAAATTGTTGGAATACTACTGACTGCCTATGTCTAATGGATAGCACGTGCCTTGTGATGAATTCATAACTAATAACTCACCATCTCATTACAATTCACTGACAGGGACCTGGTGTTGCACTTGCAGTCAACTTGCAACCAAAATCCTATTGATACAATACCATTCTAGAGGAAATTCTTTGTAATATACTTTTCACTATAACACATTATTCTTGTGGTTCTATGAATTTTCCATATGAACTTATAGCCATCTGTATGTTATAGTAAGCTCATGGGAAGTTCCCACAGAAATGTTACTGAGTATATTATAACATGACTACTTCTGGGCTAGTATTTACTACTATCAACTTTACTGACATAAGGGGTGAAGCAAAGGCTTTTCATATTCCCGGATATCATGATAGAAACTGTGAGTGGAGAAAGTTTATGAACCAATTGCTCTCCCCTGAGTGGCTAGGAGATTAGTCCTCAGTGTTGAAGTTTAGGATGGCTTTAGGTCTTTTATGTTTGAAATAATCCATTGCATCATAATCTGCAGCCAGTTGGATCAGTTTGTTAGGGTGCACAGATGCTTTTGAGAAGAATTTGATTGCTATAGTCTGCATGAAAGTGTAAATATAGGGGACATTTGGGTCCCGATGTAGCTGGACAGTTCGGATGAACCACGGGGCGCCCAGGATCATTCTGAGACATTTATTCTGGATACGTTGTAATTTGAGAATATTAGTATTTGAAGTATGACTCCAGGCCAGTGAAGCATAGGTGAGATTGGACAAACCATCAGTTTGTATATGAGAAGTTTGATTCTGGTGCTCAGCTTACTGGTTCTGTTAATTAGCAGGTAGAGCTGGGTTATGGTTTTTGATGTGTTTGCACAGAGAGTCTTGATATGGGAGCTGAAAGCCAGTTTTCTGTTCCAATATTACACCGAGATATTTGATCTCAGTTTTCCTTGGAATTTTAGTGTTGAAAAGGAGAATATCTTCTTTAGGAAGCACTGATCTTCTAGAGAATAGGACGGCTACGCTCTTCAGGGGATTCACTTGGAGTCGCCCTTTGGAGAAATATTGTTCGATTAGCAGTAGGTTGTCTTGCAGTTTCTTGATGGTTAGGTGAGGCTTTAAAGATGATCTGGCCAATATCGCTGTATCATCAGCATATAGAGCTTTAATTGAAGATAATGGGTTGTGCGGTATATCATACAAGTATAAGGAGAATAGGATTGGTGCTAGTAAGGATCCTTGTGGATCTCCAGCCAAGATGTGTTTTTGTGTCGAGACTACCCCACACATCCTGACTTGCATGCGCCTATCATAGAGGTATGCCTTTATAAGATGAATGATTCCGATTCGTACACCAGATGATATCAGTTTGTATAGCAAACCATAATGCCAAACCTTGTCAAATGCACTGGCTATGTCAAGGAAAACAGCCCCAGTGCATTGATGCCAGTTAAAACCCGTGATGATGTGTTCCACTAATCTGTATATTTGTTACGTGGTGCTATGCGATTGTCAGAAGCCAAACTGCTCCTCAGGCAGGATATTTAGTCTGAGTACTGAATCTTGAAGTCTGGTAAGAATTACCTTCTCTGCAATTTTGCCGAGATTTGAGATGAGACGGATTGGTCTGTAATTTTGAGACAATCTGGGATCTTTTCCAGGTTTATGGATCGATATTATGTCTGCCAGTTTCCAGTAGGAAGGGAAATGTTTGTAGCGAAGGATGGAGTTAATTATATTTGTCAGATGGACAATAGCTCTACATGGTAGAAGCTTTATTACTTTGTTAGAGATATTTGGTCCAGGAGCCTTTTTGTTCTTGAACTTCTTAATAATAGCATATATTTCAGCAGGTGAGGTGGGTGCAATTTGAGTGGAATATGTGAAAGCAGAATTGAGTGAATATCTGACGTTACGGCGGATCTTGTATATATGGTTAAAATCGAGGTGATCGTATGCAGGTTCACATTGTTTTTCAAGATGATTTGCTATTGCTTCAGCTTTATCAGCATCAGTGTGGATGAGACCTGAATCTGTTTGGAGGGGGAGAAGAGGTTTATTTCTGTTTTTAATCTTTCGGATGAGATTCCATATGAAGTGGTTATCAGTAGAGATGGCGGTCAGTTTTTCATCCCAGAGTTGAGTTCTATGGGCTGCGAGGGCATCTCTCACTGTAGAGTTGAACCTGTTCAAGATCCGTTTGTCTTGCGGCACCCTGGTGTTGTGGTATCTTTTTCTTGCCTTATTTTTTTCTCTAATCAGATTCATAATATCTTCTGGCAGGTGGTTGGATTTGCAGGTAGTTGCAGGGGTAGTAACTGCTGCACAAGCTGCTTTAATCTGTTCTGTTAGATTTTTAACAGCTGTTTCAATTTCCTCTTTTACTTAAATGATGGGAACAAGACCAATATATTTTGGCAGTACCTTGGAGAGCCTTTCCCAAGGAATGAATGAGTGAGTGGTGGGGGGAAGATCATTTTTAAGGTTTCCCAATTTTAACCATATTGGGTTATGGTCTGATGACAGATTGTTAATCATCATTAAATTGTATTGGAGTCTGATGTGCTGCAGTATGGCTATGTCCAACACATCAGCCCAACCATAAGTGTGATGGGTGGGGTCAGCAGGACCTATTACATGAAGGTTGTTGAAACCAGCATAGTTTTGTAGTATCTGTCCATTTTTGTTGGTGGAACGGCTATTCCAGGTTGAATGCTTGGCATTTAAATCATCTGCCACAATGATAGGCTCTCCAGTCAAATCCGAGAACAGTAATGATTTTTGTGGAGGATGATATGCTGTGAAGATTTTTAATTTGCCGACAGAACTTGAGAATCTCAATGCCGGTGACCTCGAGGTTGGTGGTAGGAGGGATGTTTATGGAGTGATGAAAGATGAAATTTTTAATGAAAATTGCCATGCCTCCTCCTATGTGGGATAGTCTATCAGCTCTGTACAGTTGGTATCCACAAATTTTGGGGTTGTCTGATGGTCTTAGGTGTGTCTCATTTAGTAAAAGGACATCTGGCTGATGTCTTTGGACAAAATTTTGAAGTTCTAAAATCTTACTCCTCAGGCCGTTCGCTTTCCACGCAATGATCTCTAGAGATTCTGGTTTTAATTTGTTACTGTTCATTAGTGAGCGCTGAAATAATGGCTTGTGTGTCCTTTAGAAATCTGTTAGTAGAACTTTGTGAAGGGTTGGATCTGCTAAAATCCAACAGCATATTTGCAAGAGAAGAGGTAATGATAGCTGTCAGATTTGTGTGTGGTGTTGTCTGTTCACGGGATGACTGTTTAGGACGAGTTACATTCGCATAGGTCCTAGATTGTTGTTTGCGGAGTTACTCTTTTGGGAACCTCTGGCTTTGTCTGAAGGGCGTCTGACCTTTTATATTGAACTTCAGGAAACTGAAGTAGTCTCTGACATAGGTGTGCTGAGTGAGGAAGAAAATGTTTCTGCTTCTGATTTTCTATTTCTTGGATTGTGAGTGCATCCTTTGTAATTGGCAGTGTGAGGACCGCCACAATTGGCACATTTAGCCGGGTAGATTTTGGTTTAGTGCATGTATTTGTTGGGTGGGCGATCCCACATTTTAGACATCTGAATTCAGCTCTGCACATCTTCTGGGCATGGCTGACATCTGTGGCACTGTCCTGTTGAAGCTCTTTTTCTTAGTGGTTCTATAGTAATTTTTAGTCCACAAATGGATGTCAGATCATATATGTGCTTATAAGCTGGACTGATCTCAATTAGAACCAGTGGCATTGGAGTCTTGTCTTTTTTGGTCGTTCTACTGACCTTAATGGGTGGCAAGTCTTGGTGGTGGTGTAGATCTGCAACCACTTCTTCTATGGATACGTCTTCCGAGACACCTCTGATTACTACCTTGAGGTTTCTTTCTGATCCTAGTGAAAAGGTGTGATACTGTATACCTTTGGCATCCAATTCACCAGTCAACCTTCGATAATCCATCACTGAGCAGGGCTGTATTTTAATACCTTCTGTGACATTCTTTGCTTGACTGTATGAAATCTTTAAATTGGACATAATAGTCCTTAGGGACATCCATTTTTTCTTTTCTCGCAGAATAATCAGAGGTATCTTTTCCCTTGAGGAGGTAAGAGAGTCCAGGTCAGGACTGTCTTCTTCCATTCAATCCGCTTTGGGTGGTTCAGAGGCTGCAGTTTTGCATTTTTTGCGAGCGCAAACCTCCTGATAATCGCTGTGATCTGCAATGGAATTGTCATCAGCAGTTGTTTCTATTGCACTGGTGCTATCTTGATGGATACTGGGAAGAAGTTTAGAGAGTTGAGGGTCATCTGAATCAAGCTCTTTTATTTGATGAATTACGACTTTACCTGGCCATTTAGTGTGCAGTAGATTGCCTACATGCTTGAAGATAGCCAGAAGTTCTTTGAAATTTAGTTCTTCATATGGTGCCTCCATGATTGGCCCCAAAGTCTGTTCTGTGGTTCAGGACATGCCTTGCTCTTGTCACGATAGCAAATAGACAGTTGCTTATGATTACAAGATATGAAACAATGGGGGGACACTTGCGGCAGTAGGCCTAGCGTATCGCCCTTGTAATTTCAATGACTTACCTGGATAAATCACTGTGGAAAAATAAAGTGTCTGTTTATGGTAGCAAGCAATTAACTACTATTACTAATGAATAAGCATAAATCGCTAAAAAACATATCAGTCAAATTCACAATTCACCATCAATAATACATGCGAATCGCCATCACGAAAACTCAACCATCTAGTATTTGCTATCCTTATCCTTATAAGGACTGGCTTAAAGGGGCGAAGCAAAAATGCTTTTCATCTTCCCCGTTATCTGTAGAGGACAGTGTAGGGATAAGGTGTTATTGAGCAATTAAGGCTCTGATCATGGCAGGAGGGTAACAGCAATAGCCGAGCCTCAGTTAGAACTTCATTGGCTACAACATTGCCATCCATTACCCTCCAAGAGTATTGGATTGAATGAATCAATCCAATGTCTTTCTCAACTCCTAGTATTTGCTATTTTGAATTTTGTGCATATATAGGGGAAAATCATGTAAGCAGTACTGTGGTGTGACTATCCTTTTTTTAGATCTGATTTGATGTGAATGTATTTTTTTTTTTTTTTAATAGGGTGCCTCCTCTGAATGAATTGTGTGATTAAACATATTAAACATTTTATTTTAATGCAGCATCTACTGCTGGGCATTTAAATTATTGTTACCACAATAGCTTTACTTACCTTAGTGATGAATTATTTAATAAGCTGCTGAAGATTTCAAAATTAAATTGAAAACTTGCTGTAGTCAATTCATAAAACTAAGAGTTTTATACACAAAAACTATAAAGGATTTTATATATAATATTTCCATGACATTTTGGATTTAAATACAGAATTCAGTTTGGGTTAGCTGAATCCCAAACTGCCAGCCCATTCTTATTCATTCAGTATCCGTGTAGACAAGGCTCCAGAAATACTTAAACTTAAATCTACTAGCCAGAAAAAAAGTTTACGCACACAAGGTATCAGTCTACTTTATAAAAAGTTTACGCACACAAGGTATCAGTCTACTTTATATAAATATTGTTGTAGGTGATTAAAAAAAAGGGTGGGGGGAATGTTATGTTGACAAAACAAAATAATATATTCTTCAATTCTCACTATACATTACATGTAATTATGCAGATATAGACTTTTTACGGTGAGTTTAAAATGTATCCACAACACAGCTCATCACAACTCAGTTTGAGTTGTGATGAGCTTTGAATTTATATAAATTACCCATGAACACTAATTTTATAGGGAAGACAAATAATAAAATTCACAAAAAATAAAAATAAAAAAGAGGTAGCACTCACTGTGGAATACTCACTTTTCACAATGCACTCAGTCTGACTTATCTTTGCAAGATGTATTTTTTAAATAACAGTATTCAAAAGAATCTATGCTATGTAAAATTTTTATTCCTTTAATTACACTAAGCTTCATGCAATGAACTGTGAAAGTACAGTCCTCTATTACATTTGCCTACCTACTCAAGGGGTAAAAATGTTTGAAGAATAAGATATATAGATGTACTACAGTATATCTATATATACACATATATATTATTATTATTATCTGAGACCTCCAGGAAGTCAAGGACTCAACAAGGGAGGCTGTAAATTACCCAACCCAGCTATTGTATCTTCCCTTGAATTCATTTACACTAGATGCACTCACTACCTATAAGGGCAAATTATTCCACTCACTCACTGTTCTCTGAGAGAAAAACCTAGCTCTTAACCCTTTCTTGACTGAGAACAACCTTAACTTCCATGGATGTCCTCGTGTTCTCTCCCCATCTTCCATATAACGAAAAATTTCATCATTTGAAATGATATAACACCCATTCAAAAGTTTATGGATCTCTATCATATCACCCCTCTTTCTCCTGTTAACCAGAGTTTGTAATCCACATACTCGCAATCTGTCCTCATAATCAAAATCCCATAATCCGGATATAATCTTTGTAACTCTTCTTTGCATCCTTTCCACAGCTTCTTCATCCCCTTGGAACCCAGGAGACCAAATCTGCACACAGTAATCCAAGTGTGGTCTTATTAAAGCCTTATAAAGAGGCAAAATTACTTCCTTATCCTTACATGTCAAGGTTCGCTTCAACATAGCAATTATCCTCAGAGTTGTATTTGCAACTTTTGCTATGTGACCTTTGAACTTTAAATTCTTATCCACCAATACACCAAGATATCTTGCCTCTTCAGTTTCTTGTAGCATAACCCTGCTAATATAATATGCTGCTGGAACTCTAATCACGCTAAAGTGCATAACTTTACACTATACATGACATATGTAATAAACTATCTGTTCTTTAAAAAAAATTGTATTTTTCTTACAATATAATTTCATCAACAAAATAAACTAATAATTATAAATATAAAACTTAAAATTGGCACTATCTAAGTGTAAGTTTAATATTGAACTAAATGAATGTATCCATTTGATTATTCTTTATTGGAAATGATAACTGCAGTTTAATTTAAATGCATATATGGCATGAAAAAACTGTATATTTTCTAGCACATTTCAAGTGCATGAGATTTACTGTTTTCAAGTGAAGCACTGTAACTATAACACTTAATGGCAGCTGATGTTTATTGCTTCATGGCTGAAACGAAAACTGGAAGTGTTTTGTGTAGTGGAGCATGTGCGGAGGAAATGAACCCGATAATATTGCTGTAAGAGAAATTACATTTTTGGAACTCAAAAGTGGATATAAAAGTTATCAATTATTATGTTACGACAATGATGACAGAAACAACTGTTTGTGGAGGGGGAGTAAGTTATGGCAGGTAGAGGTTTTAGTTATTACTAAAATATGAACAACTGTTCATATGGGGGGGGGGGGGGGAGTTTAAAGGAGATAAAAGGAGGGAAGAAAGTGAAGATGATTGGCTTATGTTATGGCTTGTAGAGAAAACCAGCAAATTGCAACTGTTTTTGAAATTCTTTAAAATAGAATGCTGTAGTGTTAAAATTAAGCATTTCAGATCCAGAAGTGTTATTTCCAACTCTCTGGAAATAAAATTTCTCTAATGAATTCATTGGCAGCTCCCTTGATCAAATAACTTTACAGTGTATGTTTTAGGGGTGTGTGGGGGGGGTAAATTATAGGAATTCACTTGCCACTTGTCTCTGTGTTTACACACCTGTGGTGAGTGGGCAAGTGAATTTCTGAAGCCCTATATATAGATACTACTAATGGGGTTCATCAAGAGAGATGAAATTCCCATTAGGTCAGAAGCCTCAGTAGACTGCATTTCTTAAAATGCTATATGGAGATTTCTCACCCCCTTAAGCACCCCTTATGAAAAAATGGAAATAGGCAGGAATATTCTTGATATTTGTGAAAAGTTAATGGAATGAACAGATGGCATTAGGGATATTAGGAAGGAATTTGATATTGTGATGCTTTATGATCTAACAATAAATGGGGTACTGATAGACTAATCTGAAGGACCATTGTCAACAGGAAGTTAATAATATCTAAACTTATCTTATAGTACTATCATGATATCCTGTACACTCTTTCAAGATACAAATGAGAATTTGATAACAATATATATTTCTGCTGTCACATATTGCCTGTACTGCTATATGAGATAAACAGATATACCTGTAGAGTTAACTGTGCATCTGTATGCTGTCAGTGAGCATTTGAAGAAGAAAGAACTTAATGGACTTTTAAATCCATCACCCATAATAAACTTTAGGCAACATTGCAAGCACCACTCATTTAATTATATGAGGGCCCAAATTGCTAAAAGTGCAGTTGATGGTACAGAAATCCAAGATCAAATGTGAAGTGGTCATCCTGCAGTTCAGAGAGCCTGTAGGATTTCAGGATACTTATAGTATATATGGATAGTGTACACATTAGTTTCCATAGTTCAGTAACTGTAGACATCAAACATGGCAGTCATGTTTGATGGCCTGGTTGGCATGTGTATTCTTCACCCAGCATGCTTGGTTCCAAATCCTACCATGGGTATGGATGTATGTGATTATCTTTAATTAGCAGATGAATTTCATCACTTGGTATGAGATCACCATGCTTATTGGAGACCTGAAATGACTGAAAAAAGTTCCATGTTTGATCTGTAGAGCAGAGTTTCCACGCTAGGTAAATAATGAATGAAAAATACAAAAAAAATTATAAAAGTTAATAAAACTTTATATCTCTCCCCTTAATTACTCATGGTACTGATGTGCTATAGATTTGTAACTTTCTCTGAGAGGGAGTCACACAAAAAAAAGCAGGGTAGATCAATATCAGCAGTGCAATTAACATCAAGATTAGTGTGAAGAGCTTTGGAAATCATGATATAAATAATGAATTGCACTACATTCTTTTATCTGGTGATAGGTGATTTATGCCCGCTTGCATCATCCAGGTTGTGAAGTTTAATGATGGTGGAGATGTAATGATCACAGTCTTTGGACTTGATTTCTTTGAAGGAGATGAATAGTAACAGTTACACAACATTTTTGATTAATATGGTGCTTCCTATGCTGCAACAGTTCTATCGAACATGCCCATATCACTTGCGACATTGGATCTTTAAATTAAAGATCCCAAGAAATTATATTATTGGTTTAATCCTTTATTCAAATAAAAGTAAACAAAGTTTACACCTGAAGTATCTTCATGACTGGGTTACTTGTATATAGTGGCTAATAACTTCTATCCATTGCCTTTGTATCCCACAATGCAAAGCACACTCCCCAAAGGGGGTTTGTGTGTGCTGTGCATTAAGGCAATGGTTGTGAAGTTATACAAGTAGCCCAGTCATCAGGATACTTCAGGTGTAAAGTTTGTTTGCTTATACAAACAAACTTTTCGAGAGTTCGAGAGTGCTTGACCTAGTAATTGCATCTGAGAATTTGACTGTAATGAATATGACCACTTTACCACCAATTGGTGAGAGTAACTATAAGGTTTTGACCTGAGAGTTGGCCAAATGTGTGGAATTTTCAATTAAGAAAGGGTGCATGTGGAAGTACCGGGCTGGTGAGTATGACAAGCTCAGGAGATTGCTTGGTTCAGTGCCATGGGATGTAAAACTGCAAGTGCTGGAGATTGATAGTGCATGGGAAGTGGTAAAGGAGTGTTTGAAGGAGGTAATAGCTGATTGTATTCCTAGAGTCTGGATAGTAAATCAAGTAGGGGTTAAATGGATGAATAACAGCATTAAGCTTGAGCTGCAAAAAAGAAACAACTGTGGAGGGAATTTAAGGAGAAAGGTGACCTGCAGGCACACAAACAGTATAAAGCACAGGCCAGAAAGGTAACGAGTGTGGTAAGGAATGCAAAAGCTGATTATGAAAGGAAATTAGCCATGCAAGCTAAAGAGAATCCTAAACAGTTTTTTCAATATGCTGCAAGTAAAAGAAAAAATGTATACGGCAGAATGATTTTAAGGAATGCCGATGGTAGGGAGGTAACTGAATTAATTGATATAGTGGAATTACTGAGCGAGTACTTTGCAAGAATATATCATTCAGGTGGTGATATTGCAGGAGTGAAAGATCCAACAGGTTATATGGGAATTGAGGTGAATGAAATGGACTTAAATAGTATATTACAAACCTTAATGGGAATACATCTGTGGGTTTGGATGGTATACCAGCTCGGGTCTAATGTGAAGCGGCAAAAGAATTGTCAGTGCCCTTGACCAGTTTGTTTAATTTGAGTCTCGAGTCTGGGTTAGTCCCAAGGGGGTGGAAAGAGGGGAAAATAGTACCACTGCATAAGGGAGTTTCCAAGACTGCTGTTGCAAATTATCGACCGATCAGCATATCAGTAGTCGTTGTCAAGGTTTTGGAGAAAGTAGTCAAGAGAAGAATACAGGAATGGATAGATGATAACGGGATACTGTATGGGGGGACAGCATGGTTTTGTGAAGGGTAGATCATGCGTCACTAATTTACTCACATTTTATAACGCAGTGACGGCTGAGCTGGATAAGGGTAATGGGTTTACAGTCATACTGCTGGACCTTTCTAAGGCCTTTGACAGGATACCACATGGAATTCTAATCAGCAAACTGCAGCATATGGAGATGGATATAGGGTTGGTGAGATGAATAGGAGGGTGGTTGATAGAGAGAGATATCAGAGAATAGTTTATTCAGGAGTACAGTCCAAAAGATGGCCCTGTGACTAGTGGTGTGCCGCATGGTTCTGTTCTTGGACCACTACTATTTAATTTGTTCATTAATGATATCGGAAAGGATCTGAGTGGAACTATTCATTTGTTTGTTGATGATGCAAAGTTGGGTAGAGCAATAGTTGAATGCACATGATGTCAAAATTTTGCAAGATGATTTGGGTAGATTGGGGGACTGGGCTAAGGAGAATGGATGTCAAAATTTTGCAAGATGATTTGGGTAGATCAGGGGACTGGGCTAAGGAGAATGGATGTCAATTTAATGTGGCAAAGTGTAAGGTTATGCATTTTAGGGTGAAAATATTAGCAGCAGTATACTACATTGGTGGAATTGTACTCCAGGAGATTGACGAAGCCAGGGATTTGAGGGTGTTGGTGGACAGGGAGTTGAAGTTTAGGGGACACATTGCAAAAGTGACTAAATCAGCTCATCAAACCACTTGGTTACTGAAGAATACTTCAATGAGCAGAGACAAGCAAGTTATTGTTCCTCTGTATCTAGCCTTGATAAGACCCCATCTTGACTACTGTGCCCAGATCTGGGTGCCAGGGTTTCTTCTTGATGGGGAGGAGGTAGAGAGGAGGCAAGTGACTAAGATGATAGCAGGTCTATGGAATGAACCTTATGAGAACAGGTTGAAGATTTGTGGGTTGCAAACATTGCTTATTAGGCAGAAGAGGGGTGATATAATTGAGACATTCTTATTAGTGAAGGGTTTCTTCATCATCATCACGAACCATGGGCTCACTACCCGTTGATGTCTGATGCCTGTTTCACTATCTTCTTCCACCTTTCTTTGTCCAGTGCACAGTGTCGCAGTTTTTGTACACCCATTCCACACCAATCTTTTATATCATCTATCCATTCTCTGTATGGTCTACCTCTTCTGTTTAAACCATCCAAAATACCAAACATAAATGTTTTTATCTTCCGGTCCTCACTCGTTCTACAGATGTGTCCAAATAATTGCAGCTTCAGTTTTATAATCTTCTGCATTAGATTCTGTTTTGGTTGTATCTTCTGATAGTGCTCTTCATTGGATTTTCTGTACCCATCCTATTCTTAGAATCTTCCTGTAACAAGTTCTTTCAAATGCCAAAATTCTTTTTCTTGATTCCTTATTTATTACCCATGTTTCAGATCCGTACAGTACACCACTGAAGATGCATGTTTCCAATACTCTTAGTTTTGTTTGCAGACTGATCACTTTACTTTTCCAGATGTTATCCATGGCCTTCAGATTTGTTCTTCCCTTTGCAATCCTTATCTTTATTTCTTTTTTACAGTCCAAGTCATATGTCAGTTTACTTCCCAAATATGTGAATTGTTCTACATTTTCTATATTAGTTCCATCCACTTGTATCTTTTGTTTCATGTTCTTCTCACCAAATACCATTGTCTTTGTTTTTTCCAAGTTCATAACAAGTCCAAATCTCTTCCCTTCCTCATTTAACAGTTTCAGTGTTTTTTGTAGTTCTCTTTCGTCTTCTTCAATAATAACAATGTCATCTGCAAATCTCAGATTGTTAATTCTCATTCCGTGTACAGATGTTCTTTTGGCATCTTCCTTCAATTTGTCCATAGCTCTTTCTAAATGTGCGATGAAAATGCTTGGTGATATTGGGTCTCCCTGTCTAGTACCTCTGCTTGTTTTAAACCATTTCCCCAAATCATCACATATTCTAACTGTTGCAACTGCATTCTGATAAACATCTTTTAATATAGCTATTAGTTTTTTTATCAATTCCATAGGATTCCAGAACTGCTAATGTCACTTTCTGCTCAATACAGTCAAATGCTTTCTGAAAATCAACAAAGCAACTATATATGTTTTTGTTTTTTCTCCTAGCTTTCTCTGCTATTAACCTCATTGTCAAAATCTGTTGAATTGTAGTTCTATCCTTCCTAAATCCTGCTTGCTCATCTGCAAGGTATGCTTCCAATTGTGTTCTTAATCTTTCTGTCAATATGATCATCACTTTACCAAGGTGACTTATCAAGGCAATTGTTCTAAAATTTTTACATTCTAGCTTATTTCCTTTCTTGTATAATGTTACTAATATTGATTTCACCCAGTCCTCTGGCATTTTCCCTTCTTTCCATACCATATTACATAGTTGGTGCATTTCTGTAACCATACTTTCACCACCATATTTAATCATTTTTCCAGTAATGTTATCGTTACCAGGACTCTTGTTGTGTTTTAGCCATCCTATTGCTTTTTCTACCTCTCTTAAAATGTCAATATCATGCTCATTACTTGGTGGTGATATCTGCTTCAATTCTTCAGTCAGTTTCCCAACACTATCTGAATCTAGTTTTTCTTCATATAACTCACTACAGTATCTTGTCCACTGCTCTACAATTTTTTCTTTATTCATCAATACTTTGCCTTTTTCATCTTTAATTGTGGTCTGTTTTGGTTGTCACTTTCTATTAATGGTTCTGATCATTTTGTATACCTCCCTTGTTTTATGCTCTCCATAGTACTGTTCTATATTGTTGCATTGGGGTTTAACCATTTCATCTTATCCATTCTGACTGCTTTTTTCATATCATTACACTTTCTTCTATTTGTTCTGATGTATCCCTTATCTTCAACATTCTTTTCTCCTGTACTAACTTCAGTGTTTCTTGTGTAATCCATTTCTTCGTGATCTTCTCTTCTTCTGGTACTGTTTCTTCAACTGCATCTTCTATCGCCTTCATTACTATTTTCACTCTTAAATTCGAGTTTTTTTCTTGCTCCACACTTTTAAGTTTCTCTTCTAACACTGTTCTGTACCTTCTTCCTATTTCTGCTTCACTTATTTGTGCTGTATCTCTTCTATTCTGATGTTGGGGTTTATAATTGTTTTTTAATTTCATCTTGATGTTTGCAATCACTAAACTATGGTCTGAGTCTATATCCGCTCCTTGAAAAGTTCGACATTGCTGTACCGATGTTATCCATCTTCTTTTAATCATAATCATATGAATCATGTTTTTGGTTTTCCCATCATTTGATCGCCACGTCCATTTTCTACACTCCTTTTGTTGGAATCTTGTGTTACAGATCATCATCTTGTGGTCCACAGCAAATTCTAACAATTTTTCACCTCGTTCATTTCTTTCTCCGAAACCATATTTTCCCATGACTCTTGCCCAACCATCATTATCTATTCCAACTTTGGCATTCCAATCTCCTTCAATAATTAGCACATCTTGCTTTGGTATTGTTTCTATTGTCTCTGTCAGATCTTTGTAGAATAAGTCAATATCCTCATCTGTGCTGTCAGAGGTGGGTGCATATATCTGGACTATTGATATGTTGAATGGCTTTGCCTGAAATCTTGCTACTACAGGGTGTCCCAAAATTCACGCAAGAAGTAATTTTGATAGAGAAAACAGGTTTTTAATTAAAAATTGTAATTTTTTATTGATTCATAAAGTATACAGTATAGGGTTATGCATGGAATAGCATATCGGGTAAATGGCCTCCACAGCTTTGCTGGCACATACGCACTCTTTTGTCGAAATTTTCCATGACCGTTTTGCATAAACGTGGCTGAATTTCGTTGATACAGCACTCAATTTCCTCCTTCAAGGCGTGGGTGGTCGTAGGCTTGTTGCTATAAACCTTAGACTTCAAAAAACCCCAAAGAAAAAAGTCCAACAGTGTTAAGTCACATGATCTGGGTGGCCAATTCTGATCACCAAAACGGGAAATTACACGACCAGGAAATGACTCATGCAGTAATTGAATTGTTTCTCGGGCTGTATGGCATGTGGCATCGTCTTGTTGAAACCACATGTCGTCCACATCCATATCTTGCAATTTAGGCAAAAAAACTGGATTATCATGTCGCGATAGCGAGCACCATTAACTGTTATTGCCTTACCAGCCGTATTTTCGAAGAAGAATAGGCCGATGATGCCTCCAGTCCAAAATCTGCACCAAACAGTGACATGTTGTGGATGCATTTGTTTCTCAACAATCTGGGATTTTCTGAACCCCAGATGCGACAATTTTGTCGATTAACGAAGCCATCAAGATGAAAATGAGCCTCATCGCTGAAGATGATTTTGTTCGAAAAATAAGCATCTACTTGTTGTTCCATAATCCATTCAACGAACTCTCTTCGCTGTGTGTGGTCATTTTTAATAACCCTGAATTTTAGCTGTCACGCTGTCTTTTTTTTTCTCATTGGCAACACTTTACCGCACAAATGGCGCTAAATTTAAATCTTGCATGAATTTTGGGACACCCTGTATGATTCGTTCATTAACTGGTTTGTAGCCTAACAGTGCCTCTCGAGCTCTTTTGCTAAGAAGGAAGCCAACTCCTGCTTCGTGCATGGTGTCATGTCCTGACCATATTACTTCGCATCCATTGATCTCTCCAGATGATGTCCATCTCATCTCTGCCAATCCTGGTATATCCCACCGATATCTCTTCATTTCTGCACGAAATAGTTCTAATTTTCCTGACATCCAGAGTGTCTGCCCATTTCACGTTCCTACTGATAACAGTTCTGTTAGTTTCTGTTTCCTTTCGGTATCCCACTTTTCGAGCCAACCCCAATCGCTCGATTGGTATCACGGGCCTTGTTTATCTGGGTGACGGCCGAGCTGGCATGTTGTAGCTGTTGATCGTTTAGGCATCAGATAACAATCGTGTTTTTTCTTTACGGTCAGAGCATCGATACTCATCTGCCCAACCCTCCTCCTTTGTCCAGGCTTGGGACTGGCATGAGACCCCTAAGGATCCCATGGTGGAGTTATGGTGGTCCACAGCAAATTCTAACAATTTTTCACCTCGTTCATTTCTTTCTCCGAAACCATATTTTCCCATGACTTTTTCCCATGAAGGGTTTCTATAAGATTAATTCAGAGGATATGTTTCAGAACAGGTCTGGTGGTGGGAGGAATAGGGGCCATCCATGGAAACTGGGCAATAGCGTGGTTAGCAAAGGTGTTAGAACTAAGTTTTTTGCATGGGGAGTGGTGAATGAGTGCAATAAGTTGCCAGAGTCTGTTGTGGGTGGCTTGACTGTGAGTGGGTTCAAGGCAAGGTATGATAGATACTGTGTGGAAGCTGAATAGTTGTTGACGTGATGTTTATGGCCTCCCTCGATGAATCTAAGGACTCCTTGGAGTTGTCCGTGATGGGGGTAATAGTAATAATAATAGTGATACTTGGATAAAGGATAAAACCAAGAATATATTCTCTTGACATCTTTAATTTATTGTATAATCAAGTGAAAAACACTTAGAGCATCTATCTCTGATCCAGAGTAATTTAATAATAAAGCGATACACCTTTTCACTACTTATACTCTATCTACCAATAATTGTCTGGACACTTTAGCAATTTACAATTGATACCAACAGGCAAAACCTAATATCGAGTATGTCCACCTTTAGGTTTAATCACCTTCCGTACCCTTTGAGGGAAGCTTTCCACCAATGTGCAGCAGATATCAGGTGGAATTTGTCTCCATTCCTCCATCAAAACAGCACTGTGTTCAGCGAAAGATCGAGGATGTGCTGCTCTGCACCTCTATCACTGCTCCAGTTTTTCCCACAGGTGTTCGATGGGTTGAGGTCAGGACAAGGCATTCGTTTAACACCCATCTCTTCATAACATTTCATAACAGCCACAGCTTTGGGGCATTGTCATTTGATAGTAACACAGGTCAATTCCATAAAAACTCCACAGTGTACCAGCAACTGATTATCCAGAATATCAAGGTACTGATCTGCTTTCATGGAACCACAGAAGGCAGTGTGGGTACAACACACTCTGGTAACAAGCGTTCGCCAGGCTGCCTCCACACCCTGCTATCATGATGGCTGGAAACAGGTGAACCTTGATTCATTTCTCCAGAATATTGTTTTCCACTGGTCAGTTGTCCAGTTCACACGCTCTTTGCACTAGGCCAGATGAGCTGCTTTGTTCGTTGTTGTGGTGCTCACCATGGTGTTACTGGCACACTTGAACTCATCAGATGGTCTGTGCCAATTGTCTCTTTGGTTACCTGGCCCTGAAATATTTTTGGAGACTGTTTTGTATCTCCATACTACAAAGTCGTCATTGTTATCCTGATGTGTGTGTTCTTAGGGATGAGAGAGGAGGAGGGGGGGGGGATATGTGATATTATGATCATACTACATGAAACATCATTACTAACTTCCTGTTTGGCAGTTTTCTTCCAAATTAGTCTGTTATCTGTCATTACTCCAACATTGTCAAATCTTGTGTTTCGGTCTTCTAAGGCATCTCTTACCATATCAGTCAACTTTGATCTTGGTCATCCTCTGGGTTTTTTTCCTGCCATTTTGGGGTGGGGAGCAGACCCGGCTGGTGGCATGTGCAATATACACAGGCGCCGCAGAAGAAAAGGCGCCTAAAAGATGGCAAAAAATATGAGATAAGAGTTTAAACGAACAACGAATGGTACAGAATGGTACGTATAATTATGAATGTACATCATCTTCCATTCGGGACCCTTCAGATCTTCCCGGAAGCGAACAAATAAATTCTGAAATTGTATCCTGGACCCGATTATATCACTGTAAATTTTGATTAAAATTTAAGAAAATATACCTAAAATAGTTCTTTATTTTTTGATGTATCATAAATCAACTTATGATTAATTGTTGAGTTCCGTGTAAGGGCTGTATCCTAATTTTAATCGGATCGGATGCATGTGGTCCGGCCCTAAAAGTTGGCTTACTACTGATAATTCATTCCTCTCGACATTCAGGCCTGTTATATTAGCGGGCTGTTAGGGTGGCGTCAGTGACACAAAATAATCAACGAACTCTCGAGTCCAATACGAAACATTCTTGTAAAATTCTCTTATCTATTTTGATTGAATCTTCCTGAGAGAACTAAGTAGTCTAGTATTCTGTAACATTTCCAACAAGTTATATTGAACAATTGTTGGTATAAAAGAAATATTGTTTTGTATAAAAGACATAAAGGTAGGATATTTCACTTGCCTTAGAAGAAATGTAACTAGGTTAAAAAAGATTTGTAGAAATATGGGGTGAATTGGAATTCCTGTTTTTTTTGAAATTTTCAAATATGAGTTAAAGGTCCAATCCTTAGGGTTGATGTTTTCATTAGAAGAATTTAAAAATTTAAAAAATTATGAATTAATAGAAAATATAGGATAAATATTTGTGAGAACCTCCCAGAACTTTGCCAGAGCAATATTTCAAGGGACTTATCTTCCTTATAGAACCTCAAAAATAGTGCTTGGGTAAAGCTCTGGGAGGTTTTTGCATTTGGTAATATTTAATAAACAATAAAGATTTTAATAAAACACCAATATAACATCTAATACCAATCAATATTTTTTGTTCTTAAATTTTTAAAAGACAGTAATTTTATCTTTATTTTCAAATTTATGTTATTCTAATAAAAAATATTTTTTGCAGTTTTCATAATTTTATCATTCTCTAATTTTTGTACATTTTTGAATTTTCCAAAAAACCCAGGAAATCCACTTTGTCCAAAATATGGATCGAAAGAGAAAATTGTCTTGTTGGCAGAATAAACAAAATCGAGAAAAGAGGCTGATAGAGCAATTAAAGAATCAAAGAACGCTGCATAGTTTTCTGCAAGATGGGCAAGACAAGGATAATTCTGTTCACACTATCGGACCAATGGACACAAGTGAGCTAAAAAAAAAAAGCATGATGGTGGAATTGTAATCATTGTGAGGCCCTGAGCTGAAACTGATGAAACTTGCGTTAAGATTGAATCAAATACTGGTACAAGTGCAACTAAACAGGATGTTGGGAACTCAATCAACGCAGTGTTTGAAAGAGAATGTTCAAATAGTGATGTAGAAACGAGTGCTGTGGAGATGACTAGCTATTCTGATCTTGAAAACATAGTGGATTAGCCAGAAAACTTGCAGAATTTTCAATTTGAAAAGATAGTACTGAAAGGGCCAGCATGAGCTAACATTTAACATTATCCAAAAGACCGTGTTGGGCAATCATTTAGCAAAATATATTTCCAACGAAAAACAGTAAATGGTGAATTAGTGGATAGAACATGGCTTGTATATTCAACCAAATTGGATAGTGTTGCAAAATATTTAGTAGTGATGAATTTACCTTAGCAAAGGCCGGCACAAATGATTGGGGACACATGACATTGATTTTGAAGAGACATGAATGAAACACTCAGCATTTTGATTGTTATGGAAAGTGGACTGAGTTTAAAAAAAACAACTTTCGTCAAACCATTGATTCTTTGACGAACAAATTCTCTTTGAGTGAAGTAAAACATTGGGATGAAGTGCTGGAGAGAATAATTTCAATTATTTTAGCGATGGCCTCAGAAAATATGGCATTTAGAGAGGATCATCAGATAAATTATTCACCGAAAATAATGGTAAATTTTTAAAGTTGGTCGAGTGGTTCTCAAAATTTGATCCGTTCTTAGAAAAACATGTAAAACAGGCAATAGAATATCCACACAAGCCTCATTACTTGGGAAAAGATATCCAGAAGGAAATTATTTTATTGATCGCTAAAGCTACAAAGGATAAGATTTTGGACATGGTCAAAAATGCAATGCATTTCTCAATTATTGTGGATTGTACACCTGATCAAAGTTATAAAGAACAGATGTCCATTGTTGTGCGTTACGTCCACATCGAAAAAGCAGCTGAGGGTCACAATGCCAATGTATAAATTAAAGAAAGTTTTTGGAATTTATTGACATTGTAGAAACAACTGGAGTAAAGATGACCGAAGAAATTTTAAATTCCTTGAAGCAAAGTGATTTATCTATTATGAATCTTCGTGGTCAAGGCTACGACAATGGAGCCAACATGCGAGGTAAAAGAAACGGTGTTTAGTCTCAAATTGCAAATATCAATCCAAGAGCCTTTTTCATTCCATGTGTCTGCCATTCCTTAAATTTAGTCGTTGTTGATGCAATAAATGAAGCTATTGAAATTGTTAATTTTTTTTCAACCATTCAAATAATTTGCAAATTTTTCTCGGGATCGACAAAGCATTGGCATATTTTTCAGTCCATGTGTTGTAAATTGACAGTGAAATTGTTAAGCGATACTAGATGGGAAAGTCATGTTAATGCCATTAGTGCTTTGAATACTGGATTGAAAGGTATTTATTCTGCGTTAAAAAAAAGTCATTCAATTGGAAAAAGATTCACTTGCACGTATAACAGCGGAATCAATCGCATCAAAATTAGATAGTTTTGAATTCATTTGTGGATTAATGATCTGGCACGACGTACTTACAGAAATCAATTGTACAAGCAAGTTGTTACAATCACAAAGCATGAATGTTAAATCAGCAGCAACTGTGTTGAAAAAAGGACAACTGAATTTCTCATTTCCCATAACTCTGAAGATTCCTTTGAGAATTATATTTCCCAAGCAAAATGCATCGCAATAGATGCGGATTTAAAAGACGATTTTAGTCCTGAGTTAGATAATTGGATCCGAAAGAGAAAGAAATTCTTTGACGAGGAACCAGATACCCCGGAACCTGTTGATGCAAAAAGGAAATTCAAAATCAAATTTTTCGACATTTTGTTCACAACAGCAATTACTTCAATGAAGGAGTGTTTTGATTCATTTAGTAGCGTTTTGGAGCCCTTTGAATTTTTGTACAACATTACAGAATGTGATAACGTGGAAGACCAACAATTGGAAGAAAAATGTAGTTCATTAGAAAAAGCATTAAGTGACAAAGAAAACAAGGACATTGAAGCAGAAGAACTGCAAATAGAGCTGAAATTATTATCTAGAAAAATTGAAGAAAATAGTACACCAGAAATGGTTTTGAAGTGGATTTATAACAACAACCTTGAAGAACTCTTTGCAAATTCACTGATTGCATTGAGAATACTATTGACTTTGCCTGTTTCAGTTGCTAAGGGAGAGAGAACATTTTCTAAATTACAATTAATAAAGAACTACCTGCGATCAAGTATGAGTCAAGAAACTAAATGGTTTGGCACTAATTTCAATAGAAAAAAATTTCTCAGTCTATCAACATTGATGTACTGCGACAGGATTTCGCTGAAATGAAAGCCAGACGAGGCCCTTTTAGCAAAATTAATGTAAAGAATATTTGAATAAATCTCTTAACTTTATATTACTATTTTATGTTATTTTGAAAATTTATATAACTTGAAAAAATGTGTATAAGCAGGACTAATCCGTAGGTAACATTATACTGTAAAGCGGTTTTCATTTGTTTTTCATTTCCTGTTCGTTTTATTCACACTTTATTCAAAAAAAACTTTTTTGGAAAGGCGCTGAACATTGATCGCACACACAAGAAAAATACTATGCATCGGTCCTGTGGGGGAGGGCATTCTGCTAACCTTTCCTCTTTCATTCTGTTTAAGTAACCATATTACCAGTCGAGGTTTATCTCTTTTCACTCACTCATGAATGCTAATAATATCAAGTTCCTTCCTAATATCCCATTTTTAATATGATATAGCTATTGATGCCATTTGATCACTCTCTGAACCTTTTTCAGAACTCTCATATCTGTATTCTGTAGTATTTGATTCCGTATTTTATATCTAGCTCTTGGATCCATAAGATATTGGTTTGAACACTATCTTTTATATAGCTAGTTCAGTATTTTGACTAATTTCTGTCTTATTCCATATAACTTTATTCAGTTGATTTCCTACCTACCAGTTTTGCTAATCATGTTGCCTATTTCCATATTTAATTTGCCATCTTCACTAAAAATTCTGTCTAAATGACTGAATTGCTTTATTTGGTCTGTAGTTTCCATTCAGATTGCAGCTGAAGTGATCTATATTCCTGCTATTTTGATAGTTGTGTTTTAGTACTGATTTTTCCCATATTTGTTACAGCTGTAATTCAATTTAGTTAAGGAATACCTCAAACTTATACTGGATTTATTTAAGAGTATAACATCATCTGTATAAAGTAAAGATCTGAGACTAACATCTCCAATTTTGATATTAGGCTTAATGCCACTTTGCTTTCTAATATGATATATATAGATGGTAAATAATAGTGGAGATAATGTGCATCCTTGTTTCACACCAGATTGAACCTTGTACCATCTTCTTACAGGAATTCTACTGCTGATTTACAGTTGGATTAATGTAATGCTCAATATCATGTCCCATTTACACCATATAATTATAGCATTTTGAACTGCTTTTCTCTTGCACCTTGTTATATGCATTTTTTAGATCTTGATTACCTTGATGGACCTGTTCTTTCATTCTGGGTGTATCCATGAATGCAGGTTGTAAAGTTTCCAGCGAAATGGATATTGGGCCATTCTTCCCCATTTGTTTCCAATCACTCTGGTTAGAGGATCTTCCCATCTAGTTGGAGGTCTACCGGGTTTTCTCTTGGATACCAGTTTGTGATGAAGTAGTTCCACCTCTTGTCATTGAGTCTTGCAGTATGATCTGCCCACAAGGCCTTGTTGTCATATATGGTTTTCACTACTTTTACTCTGGTTAATTTTCTGATAGTTATATTTGTGATGTGGTCTTTTTTACTTATCCCTAAGATTCTTCTTTTCATGGTGTGCTGGGTGGTTTGTAGACTAAGTTCTTTTTGTGTAGTGCTCCAAGTTTCAGAAGCATAGGTTTAAGATGGAAGGACACAGCTGTTGCACATGCTAGCTCTTATTTTGATATCCAGCTTAGTATCTGTGATTGTGGATTTGATACTGTTAAAGGAGGTCTATGCAGCTCTTTTTCTTTTGGATTTGGTTTATTTTATCTGATATCTCTTTAATGTATGGAATGGTTACAGTTTTATTGTAATCTAGTTTATTTTTGTTTTTAAGTGGTGTTCACTGGAGCAAATCTTCAGTGCCCTGTTTTTTAGTGTGTTAACGACATCTAGTTTTTGTGTTGGGTGGTGGTAAGAATTATATATATATACTAGGGGGCCTATAAGTTGCAGGAGTAGAACAAATAACATGTGATCCTATAAACTCTAGTCTTGCATATTTACATTGGTGAATGATGTAATAAAAAAAAAAACAGTCAGCAGAGGTTTGAATAGAAATATTCTCATTACTGGCAAGTGAATTATTGATAATTTGGCATTTGTGATATTATGTATGTGTGTGTTCTATCTATTGCTGGAGAAGAGTGAATAACATGTGATCCTATAAACTCTTGACTTGCATATTTGCATTTGTGATGGGCATAATTAAAAAAAAAAAATAAATAAACACAGGGAAAGGGATTTGTTTGCAAAATATAAGTAACTAAATATAAGCCAATAGTAAACATTGGCTGTATACATTGGTTGCTCTGTAAATAATTATTGGGATGGACTTATCCAATGAAGTAATAATGCTAATCACGTGATTCATGCAAGTGTGGCAGGAATACATGTGGGTTGCAGCAGCAGCAGATCATCTTGTAAAATTTATTGCGGTTGTTACGTGTTTTTATTTATTTTTATTTTGCTTTGTTTTTTAAGAATTCTTTTATTTACTAATGATCACCGTTTTTTTTATTTTTATTTTTTTTATTTTATTTTATTTTTTTTTTTTTACATATTAACACATAAATAATTCTGTTCTTCATGCAGGCATTTTATTTTAAAAACAATATCTGTCTTCTTCATGCACGGAAAAAAGTTCCTGTTGCAGAAGGTGGACTGATGAAGACAGTCATGTTTTGTTAGGAAATTGTATATAATTTCATACTGTATAGTGTTTGTTTTAGTAATACCATTACATTAGGTTAAAATCAGTAAATTATTCATATATATGAGTCACATTAAACACATGAGAGGGAGGTTTCATCACATTTTGTACATTATGTTGTAACCTTCTTGGATTTCCAGTTGCTAATTTTTTCTATAGCATTCTCTGCAACGCTTACAGGTAGTGCATAGTGGACCTTCCATTTTTCTCAACTGATGAATTTTGTGCCTTTTCACTGTAACCTCTTTAGGCATAGTCTCCACTGTATCTAAAAATTCTTTTATGATTATCCCCTGAATTGAAGAATGAAAATATTTCCTTCAGAGCTGAATTTTCTGTGAATAATTCATGCATTCACAAGAGCTCCAAAGAGTAATTCCATGATGATTTTTTTATGCCACTTGATGATCTTTCTGCGAGTCGAATAATAATATGCCATCTGATTGGAGAGATCAACACCCTTCTTAGACACTTTGTAGCTGAACACTGCATCTGGCTTTTGTACTAGCTCTCCTGCCCTATTCTTATGAGCACTTTCCACTAATTCCCCAACAGTGATCTCCATAAGTCATCAACATAGTTGCATAAATCCATGCTCTAAAGAAAAGAATGTCAAACACAGTATTTCTAATACCTATGGTAGACCATGCTTTGGAAACCTTTCACCAGGTCAAGTGGAAAAAAACACGGTATCTTCCTATATAAAAATAATTTCAAGAATCTGTGACTATTCATGCATAAGCCTGAGAAATAATTCTAATCTCAACAGATATGGTTGCCAGAAGTTGTAAAAATATGTCAAACACTACTGTTTTATTCTAGTAGTATCTGACTAACTTAATAACCAAAGACTGGTTTTTGTACTAGTAATGACTCCAGAAGGTGAACTGATGAGGACAGTCATGTTTTGTTAGGAAATTGTATATAATTCCATACTGTATAGTGTTTGTTTTAGTAATGGTAGTACACCTATCCCAGAAAAATGACTGTATCACCTGGACAAATTTTGGATGCAATCATTGGTGAGCTATGGAAATTTTAACAATGGGCTCGCATCGTCGAGCAAAAAAAAAGGGGCTAACTTAGCCCTTATAATACTTATATTGCGACTTTGTAGAGCTTCTGACAGATATGATAATTCCTGTAGGATATCAATCATTAATGCTAGATCTTTTAAAAATTCCAAATTGAGAAGTCGGTTTAAAAAGCCTTTATATTTATCGTTCAATGCGAAATGCTTGCATAAAGCTGGGTAATTTCTCCACACAGCAAGGGCCATCCGTAAACTGCATGCTGCCCATTGTGGTCCAAACACACACCAATCTTTAAAATTTTGATACCAAGGTCTTTTCCAGTTGTATTTAATTCTTGTTGATTTTTTTAGTGATTGATGATAAAAAGCATATAATTTATCCATAAATATTTCAAAATTATTTATTTCTTTAATGTTTTTTTATCGAATTGTCTAATGCTAAGTGTAAACGATGAGCTACACAATGCTTAATCACAATGTTGGGAAATTTTTGTAGAAGTTTGTTTCCTAACATTACACCAGCTCCATCAGAACAAAATGCGATGAGATGATTTTTTTAAATAGTAATCATAAAATCCATATGAATTTAAAGTAGCATGTATACATTCTGCAGTGGTATTTTCTAATTCTACAAGATTATTAAACAAGAAGAACCAGGGACTCACAAAAATAAAAAAAAAATTAACAAAGGGCTCGCGCGAGCCCCTTATAGCTCACCACTGGATGCAATCGAACATAGTTTATCTTAATCCTAATGGTATAGTTTTAACTAGGCTGAAATATCTTTAATTCAACTGAATAATAGCTAATTAAATTGAATACCAAGGAGTGCATTCTGCCATTGTATCTTTTGTTAGCAAGGTACAAAACAGAGATAGACTGAAAAATTATATTTCATATATGGAGATGTATGGGAAATGGTAAATAAATTTCTTTGCTATGTACCAATGTACCAAATTTAAGTTTGAAAGGTCAATTTTAGTAGTTGTGATTTTATCTAAACTTAGGAATCATTTTTAGATGTAATACAGAGTAACATGCAAATATGATTTGATATGCAAAGTGCAACTGCTGCTTGTGGGTAACCCTTTAAGAAGAACAGTCAGTTAATTATAACTGGCTATTCTTAAATTTTGCAGTTTATTGTTCTGGAAAATGATAGTAAACATTTCTTTGACAAGCCCATTTACTAATAAACTATCTAAAAATCTCATAGGCACTTCTGCTATTCTAGTCCTCACTTCACTGCAGTGAGTTGGCTACAGTGAAGTCTGAGACAGAGAGAAATTGCTATCAAAATTGTTTACTTTTAAATTGACAGCAACTGATAGAAAGATTAATATTTTTAACAGAGGAACCAGTAGACGGTGAAACACTTATCATGACTAACAGCAATGTTTCCTGGCGACAAGGACGACAGCTACTTAGGCAGTAAGTACTTTGTATGTCGATTTTGAAGTATTCTTTTTGCTTATATAAGTTTAGATTGAATTTATATATTGAGTGGTTAAATGCAGTTGTTCCCAAAAAGCTAGTCTTCTCCATAGAAGCAGTGTTAAATATGAGCACCTTTTAAAAGAAAGTTGTGAAGGCTTTTTTACGTCAGCCTAACCTATATCAACCCCCCCCCCCCCTCAAACTTTTTCAGTTCACAAGGCCTTAGTGTAACAGGATTTTTCCGTGGCTCCCAAAGTCAGAATATAGGCCTACTTAACAGTTGCAGTGCAGTTAGATTGGTTAAGTTAAAAAAATAAATGAAATGCATATTTCAAATTCATAAACAAATTTTGTAAAAAGTATTAAATAAGTATTTTGAACAATCAAATCATTGAATGAATAAATCTTAATTAGTGTGACAGGTGAGCCTGTTGTTCACTGCACATCTTCTCAAATCTTGGAATCAAACTTGTACAGTTTGAATCAGACCATTAGGAAGGACATCCGTTAGATGTCCTTCCTAATGGTCTGATTCTAAAACCACATGGGATCAGTGTCATTTCAGTGAAAATATTGGAATATTTCGTGGTCCCCCAGGGTGCCACGGCACATAGTTTGGGAACCACTGGTTAAATTTGTTATGTGAAGTGTAACCTCACTGTTTAAAAATGTGCATAAGAAACCTTACAGTTCAACAAACTAAGAGTGTTGTGTGTTTAGATACTCTTATACTTTAACGTTGAATTCGCTGCAGTCTGATCACTGAACCTCAGTAAATTAATAAATTCTAAAAAAACAACAAAATTGCAAAATAACCACAGCAATAAAACTTGAATGAAAATATAAATATTTCATAATCAATGTGTGAAAACAAGCAAGTCAAAGTAAAGAAATACATGGTTCATACGACAATTGGTTTACCAATTAAACAATATTTGCCATGTGCTAGAACCTGATATTGAAAATAAATAATATTAAAACATTTACATAATATTTTCATAAGATGAGAATCTCCAAAACCTTTTTTTGGGGAGGGGGGGGGGAAGAGAGAGAGAGAGTGTGTCATTTTGATATAGGTTAGGCTGACGTAAAAAGGCTTCACAACTTTCTTTGAAATTGCTCATATTTAACACTGCTTCTATGGAGAAGACTAGCTCTGTCCCAGAGGATACTGTGCTTAGTCGGTACTATGCTGTACCAACCAGACTTTTGAAGTTTTACCAGTTTGATGTTCATCAATTCTTTTTTCCACAGAATGGCTCTGCTCAAAGTATGTCAAATGACATTTCACAAGGAATATCTGGTAAACACCAACTAAAGATAGAGGTGACAGTTTGTCTTTTGTAGATGGTAACAGATGAGAAATTTTATAGAAATAGATGTATTTTGAAAGTCTGATAAATGAAACAAGCAGCGACAAAACTGTAGTAGAAACTTTTCAAGCAGAATGCAAACATGAGTACATATAAATACTGTATGTAGAAAAATAAGCCATCTATAAAAAAGAGAATAAAGCTGAATGTGAGAATTAAGAAGTTTCTCTGTGGAATGTTTCAGGTAAGATTTATGCAAGCATACTTGAAACAAGGCTGAGAAAAATTATAGAAGAGAATCTTGGAGAAGAACAAGCTGGATTTAAGTCAAATAGAGATTGTCATGATTCAGATTTTCACTTTACAACAAATAGTTGGAAATCTTGGGAATATGACAAATATCTGTACTCTTTAAGTTTTGTAGATCTGGAAAATGCATATGACATGAGAAAAGCTTCTCAAAACACAACAATTATATGGGATAAATGAAGCATTATACAGAGCAATATATTCTATATTTGAGTTGTAAGTTAACAGTTAGAAAAAATTTGAAGTTAGAATTGACAAAAATACCTGAAGATGATTTAATATAAAGTCGTGTGTAAGAAAAGAATGTGTATTTCCACTCTTATTCATCATTTTTTGCCCACACATGCACTAATGTGCTATAGGTCTTGTGGCCTTTCATGTGTGGATCAGATATATAAAAAAATATGAATCGCATTATGAAATAAAGTGGCATCGAGCCTTATATTAGAATTCATCATCATCAAATTTCTGCCATGTACCTCAAGGGGTGTACAGGATATGATAGTACTACATGAAAAATTTACATCATTACTAACTTCCTATCTACAATTTTCCTCCAAATCAGTCTCTTACTTGTCAAGAATCCAACATTCTCAGAGCTAATATTTCTATCATCTAAGGCACTTTGTACAGTATTAATCCACCTATATCTTGGTCTTCCTCTGGGTCGTTTTCCTGTCAACCTGGCAGAGAACACTTGTTTTGCTAATCTTTCCTCTCCCATTCTATTTAGGTGACCATACCACCTGAGATTAGCTCTGCTAACCCATTCCTGGATGCTGACAATATCGTTCTTTCCTAATATCCTTGTTTTTAATATGATATTGCTATTGATGCCATCTGTTCACACCTCTAATCTTTCTCAGGACTCTCATATTTGCGGTCTGTGGTCTTTGATCAAGTGTTCTACCTCTGACTCAGCTCTCAGATCCATAAGTTAAAACTGATTTGAACACTGTCTTGTATACAGCTAATTTACTGTTTTGACTAATTTCTCTCTTATCCCATATGAATTTATTCAATTGACATACCATACCATACCATACCAGGTTTGTTGATTCTGTTGTCTATTTCCATATTTAATTTACCATCTTCAGTAAAAATCGTGCCTAAGTAGCTGAAATGTTTTACTTGTTCCATGGGTTCTCCATTCATAATGCAGTTGACATTTTCAATGCTTCTGCCTATTTTCATTGTCTTTGTCTTTTTATTGCTGATCTTCATACCATATCTATTACAACATTTATTCAATTTAGTCAGGGGATCTTGCATATTTGTAGCTGATTTTCTGGCGTATAAGATGAACCCCCGTTTTTGTACACATTTTTTAAGAAAAAAAACTTTATCACTGAATATTATAATGAATTTACAGTATTTAAAATATAAGGTAATAAGTAGGTCTACTTTCAACAAATACCTAAGCCCTGTTTCCCTGTTCTTTAGCACACGTAATCACACGTAGCTTGTATGGAATATTGTAGCAATGCCGACATTTTTCAGCCATAATTTGTCAAGAAATTTAGAGAAAATTAAATGGCAGAAATTTATCACCATTCACAACAACCGTGGCAACAATTGGAAAGTTAAACGAACAGGAACACATCTATGATCGTCGATGACAGCGCATGTACATCCACTGAACTCTACGTAACTGGAATGCTCTCATACACTGCAAGGAAGCAAGAAAGAAATCGCGTAACTCGGAACAGAGAAAATTTCCAGAAATGAAAGTAATAAAAAACTGAGTATCGGCATGTGAGACGCACCCTTTTTTCAGGCCTATTTTCAAAGAAAAGAAGTACGTCTTATATGCCGGCAAATATGGTATTTAAAAGTATAACATCGTCCACATAAAGCAAAGAGCTGACATTAACATCTCATTAATATCATTTTTTGATATCAGGTTTAATACCACTTTCCTTCATAATGTGATCCATATAGATAATGAATAACAGAGGGATTAATGTACATCCTTGTCTGACACCAGATTTAACATTAAACCATCTTCCTTACTTCCTTCAATTCTAACTGCTGACTTACAACTCAAATAAAGACTAAGTATCGCTTGATATAATCCCCCCATTGACACCACATAACTGTAGGATATTGAATAGCTTCTCTCTTCTGCCATCTTGTCATATGCCTTTTCCAGATCGACAAAACTTAAATACAGATCTTTGTCATATTTCCATGCTTTCTCAACTATTTGTCGTAAAGTGAAGATCTGATCCTGACAGCCTCTATTTGGCCTGAATCCGGCGTGTTCTTCACTAAGCTTTTCTTCCACAATTCTTCTCAACCATTTCTCAAGCATTCTTGTGTAAATCTTACCAGGAGCACTCAGTAGTAAAATACCTCTGTAATTCTCACATTCAGTTTTATTTCCAATTTTATATGTGGGTACTCTGAGAGTTTTACTGCAATCATTGGGAGTTCGCCCCTCTGTGTAGGCTTTCTGAACTATGCAGTGCAGCCACTGTAAGACTTTTATACCACTATACCTCAGCATTTCTGGTCGAATATCATCTACTCCTGCTGCCTTTCCACATTTCAAGCCTTTGATGGCTTTTTCGACTTCAAGTATGGATATGTATTCCTGACTGCATGCCTGGTCAGTGTTTTTTACCACTGTGCTATCACTGCTTGTTTCATTTAGCAATTTTTCAAAGTAATTACTTCATACTTCAAGGATATCTTTTTCTCCTGTTTTCATGTCACCTTTATCATCTCTAACTCCTTTTACAGCACCCTTTCCTCCATTTGGCATATTAGAATTGGATATGTCAAACTTAGCTTTTTTGCTTTATACTGATGTTATACGCTTAAATATCTAGTGCAAGTCTCGAGAATTCTCTAACTAAATGGAATAACAACTATACCAATTTGGCATGAAATTTAGCAATAAAAAGACCAAAATAATGAAAATAGAGCAGCTATTCTGAAAGGGGGAGCCTATAGAAGAACTAAAATGTTTGTTATTTAGGCACAGCTTTCAGTGAAGATGGCAAGTTAAATCTGGAAATAGACAACGGGATAGGCAAAACTGGTATTGTGGGGAGCCAGTTGAATAAATTTATATGCAATCCGAGAGAAATTAGCCAAAGCACTAAACTAGCAGTATACAAGACAGTGTTCAAACCAGTTTTGTATTATCATTGTGAGAGTTGGGTTTGAAATAAATGACTAGATTAGATACTCCAGATATGAGAGTTCTTAGAAAAATTAGAGACGTGAACAGATGGCATCAATGCCAGAATCATATTAAAAATTAAGACATTAAGAAAGAAATTGAAATTGTTGGCATTCAAGAATGTGTAAGCAGGCCTTATCTAAGGTCATATGGTTGCTTATACAGGATGGGAGAAGAAAGGTTATGAAAATAGGTGTTTGATGCCAAAATGGCAGAAAAATGACCCACTGGAAGACCAAGGTCTAAGTTGATTCAGTCAGAATTGCCTTAAAAGAACAAAACGTTAGATACGACAATATTGGAGTGCTGATAATTAAGACTAATTTAAAGGAAAATTCTTGATAGGAGATTAATAATAATGTAAACTTAATCATGTAATGCTGCCATACCAGCCTGCATACCTTTTGATGGTACATTTCAGAAAATTGATGATGAGGATGAGGAAAATATATGGGATTAAGAAGAAACGTCTTCAAAATTCTACCAATTGGTTCAGAGATACCAGGAATATAAGTGATTATAACACTGGTTTGTCAAAGAATCCTTAGGAATATAGGAGTCAGCTATTTTGATTTGATGGTGGTTGTAACTATGATCAAATTCATTCCATTAAAGTTTTGGTAGTGAGAAGTTCTTGTTGTGAGCTATAGTGAGAGGAACACACATTATTTGCTCTATTAATTGATGACTTGATATCATCTATTTTTTTGGATGGTCTGATGAGCAGACTTTTGCTGAATGTATCTTCCAGTAAGAGGTAGATTTCTGATAAACACTGGTTTTCAAAGTACTGGAGGCTCTGCTGTTAAAAATGATGTCCAAGAATGGTAAACTGCAGTGTTTTCTTTCTCTATGGTGAATTGAATGCTCGGTGATGGCTATTGATCCATTGTAGGAAGGTGATAAGTTCGTTTACAGAATAAGGCCAAATACCAAAAAACCATAGAAGCCTACAA
The DNA here is from genome assembly GCF_054136105.1 of Typopeltis vanoorti. NCBI lineage: Eukaryota > Metazoa > Arthropoda > Arachnida > Uropygi > Thelyphonidae > Typopeltis > Typopeltis vanoorti. The sequence goes on along the minus strand of NC_143558.1, from coordinate 71,806,301 downwards.
AAATATAGGCTAAGAATTAAATAAGCTCCTTGATGAAGTTGTTATCTGGGATATCAAAATACTTTGTATAAGTTACACACTCATTTTGCAAGAACCTCTTGTTTATATAGTTTACCAGAAATTCATAAAGAGGTTGTCCGGTAAGATTGTAAGATTGTGAATTGTATTGATTCTCCTACATATGGAATTGCTGAGTTTCTTTTACCTTTACAACTGCCCATTCCACACATTTCTTTAAAAAAATCAAGGATATTCAAATACAAGAGTCAGATATGCAGTCAGTTGACCTCTATTTATCAACATGCCATTATCTGACACTATTGGTTTACTGCATGATCCCTCCTGATATTGTGAAGATTTTTGAATTTGTTACACAATTAGGGTATTTCAACTATAAAAACAAGATGTATAAAGAAATTGAAGACAAACCCATGGATGACCCTCTGTCTCCACTTTTGGCAAACTATTTTATGAACCACCTGGAGATACCTTGTTTACATCCACTCATCCCTAACCTACTCTTTGGTTTTGTTATGTCGATGACGTGTTTGCTATTTATCCTCATTCTGAAAATGAGCTTACCGCTTATCAATAGCCTTCACCAACACATTCAGTTCACCATGGAAAAGGAAATGCTGGTTTACCATTCTTTAGCATCCTTCTTACTCGCACAGCTTCTGGTGCTTTGTCAACCAGTGTTTACGAGAAACCTATCTTTACTGGCAGATACATTCATCAAAGGTTTGCTCGTCACATCTCGTAAAAAATTGGTACTATTGTCATTAATTAATTAATAGAGTACATAATGTGTACTCCTCTCCTAAAATGTTGTAACAAGAACTTCTCACTTTCAAAAATTTAATAGAAATAATTGGTTACAACCCTCACCCAGTCCAACAGATAATTGCCTCCTATGTTCCCACAGGGCTTCAATCCCTTTCTGGTATCTCTTAACTGATTGCTAGAATTTTGATGAAGTTTCACCTTAATCCCAGATACTTTTGACAAACTGTTACCTCTATCTTTAGCCAAATTTTTATCAGATCTGTTGCAAATGTATTTTGGGGAGAAAAAAGAATTAATGAACATCATTACGACAGTAAACACAGTATCCTGTGTAATAAAGTCTATGTTCCCACAGGGCTTCAATCCCTTTCTGGTATCTCTTAACTGATTGCTAGAATTTTGATGAAGTTTCACCTTCATCCCAGATACTTTTCTCTCGACAAAATTCTCATTTGTTACTACCAAGAAAAGACAAACTGCTGCCTCTATCTTTAGCCAAATTTTTATCAGATCTGTTGCAAATGTATTTTGGGGAGAAAAAAGAATTAATGAACATCATTATGATGACAGTACACAGAGTAACCTCTGTGATAAAGCTTGTCTTCTCCATAGAAGCAGTTTTAAATATGAACTCCTTTCCAAAAAAAGTTTAATGTTAATTTCTAGCACACAGCAAACATATTTAATTCATAAAACCAATTGTTGCATGTACCTTGTATTCCTTTCTTTTTCTTTGATTTCCTTGTTGTTTTCACACAGTAAGTAAGCCAGTAAGAATACAATTTGGTCAGCTACACCCTCTGTCCAAAAAAAAAAGAGCTTTTCGAAAATAGAAGAAACTAGTGGCACCACTTGTTGTATCGTTTTGTTGTCAAAAGTGGCAACCTTCATTAGTGTTGTGTCAACTGTTTATGACATTTGTTTCATTAGAAGCCGAGTTATAGTGCCAAGAGTGAGAGTATGTTTTGACGAACAGTCGGAAAATGAGTTTCAAATAGGGAGCTGCAATTGACTTTTGTGTTAAACTTGGTAAATGTTTTACTGAAACGCATTAAATGCTTCAAAAAGCATACAGTGATGAATGCTTATCCTGTACTCACGTTTGCGAGTGGTTTAAGTGATTTCAAGGTGGTCGTCAGACGCTTGAGGACAATGAAAAGCTGAGCCATCTAAAAACTGGACTTAAGCGAAGTTAACATCCAAAACGTGTGTGATTTCATCAAAGAAAACCCGAAATCGTCCGTAAGATTGATTGAAGATGAATTGGGGATTCCACAATCAACTATGCACAACATTTTGACCGAGAGTTTGGGCCATCGTAAATTGAATTCACAATTTGTTCCCCACAAGTTGACCGATGACCAAAAAATGTATCAAATTGAACACTGCAAGGACCTCATTAAAACCGTTTGTAAGGACTCAAACTTCCTTGAAATGATTGTTACTGGTGACAAAACGTGGTGTTTTGAGTATGAGCCCAAAACAAAGCACCAGAGTGCTGAGTGGAGACCATCAGAAGAGGAGCATCCGAAAAAAGTCGCTTGGAGAAGTCAAAAGTAAAGATAATGCTGATTTGTTTCTATGATTCCAAGGGCATTATCCACAAAGAATTTGTTCCGCCTGGCCTAATGGTCAATGGTGAGTTTTATCTCGAAGTTTTGAAGCAATCGATAGCGAAAATTCGTCGCGTATGGCATGAATATCGTGATGCAGGCAGCTGATCACTTTTGCAGGATAATGCACCATCTCATTGTTTGAACATTGTGAGACAGTTTTTGAGCAAAAACCTAGTTTGTGTGTTGGATCACTCACCATATTCACTTGATTTAGCACCCTGTGACTTCTTTCTCTTCCCCCGACTTCATTTGCCGATGAAAGGAAAGCAATACGACACTATTGAAAACATTCAAGCAGCAGTAACCACGACCCTCAACAGTATTTCAAAAACCGATATAAAAAACTCATTTAATGAATTAATTGACCCTGCCAAATGCTGTATTGAAGCTGAGGGAGAATATATTGATTGAAATAATTATAATTGGCCTGTGTTTTATTTTCTATCAAAAGTTTCTTTTTGGATAGAGGGTGTAAATCCCAAATTGCCAGCCCATTCTCATGGAGATTAGTGAATCACTGCCATCAATAGAGAAAGACTCAAAGGTACTTGCCAGTGGGTGTTTTGAAGTAAAGGGATTTTTTAAGCCTCCAGCCATTTTTTTTTTTATTATTATTTATTTATATTTTTTTATTATTGGTCTTTCTGTGTATGCCAATTCAGGTCTGAATCTAGTGCCACATAGATGTTTCCACATAGTAGGTTATTCATTTTGGAGATATATTCTTCAGAGCCCATGACAACTGGAGCATTTTCTTTATTTGATTTAATAACCATGATGCTGTTGCTGAAAATTAATTATTTTTAGTGCTGTTGAAACATGTCTTGATGGTCTTCTTACTCTTTGATATTCTCCTAGACTTCTGAGGACAAAAGATCTATTCAATGTATAGAAAATCTACCAGTAGATTTTCTATACATTGGGTTATACTATGCATCCTCTCACCATCATCCCGAGAAGATATAGGAATAATCAAAGCATTGAGGGTCAGAGCCCATATCAACTCCAGCAATATAGAAAAAGCAAAATAAAGAACTTGTTACCTCACCCATGCTCTTAATGGGTATGGATGCAAAATGATTAACGAGATTTTAAGATTTTACAAACTTGCCCAAGACATTAACAACCTAGACTTCACAGGTGTGGTTATTCTCCCTTATATCTGCAACGTTTCAAACAAATTCATGACATAAAGTAGCTTTTGCGACTGTACAACATCTATAGATTCTAATCTTTAAAATCGCCCCCCCTTTCATCTTCTACACACCAAGAAACTGTGATGTATGAAATGCACTTTTTGTGCAGTATATGCTAATGCAATGGTCACCAAAGGGGTCGATATGACATTGTTAGGGGTCGATTGGGGGTCGACAGAAAAATATAAGACATCATTGTATGGTAATATTTAATCCGGTTAACTTGGATTACATTGTCATTGCGTTGTAATGACAACGCAATTAAGAGTGAATCGTGGGATCAGTACCTCCATCTTACAGGTCCATGAATAGGACCTGTAAGATGGAGTAAGGTCATGAAAATAGTTACTGAGGCCAATCAAGTAGGCCAAAATGATGTATTTACCAATAAACGGATGTTGGTGGTGGTTCCTGCTGGCCGGTGCATTGGAAGCGAGATTGCAACACGTGCGCGGTTCTTATTTACTGATACTTACAAGTATTCGATCCCAGTCTCATTTTTGCACATTGACATACAAGTGAGCATTAATATTCTAAAAGTCATCAACATACATATTATAATTCAATCGTTATTCATTCACGAACTAAACTTCTCTATGTTGAAGAGTTGAGCAGCGCTGGTAGTAATACCACTGATATTAATACCAGTAGTTTATTAATATCACTAGTAATACCAGTGATATTACTAGTGATAGTAGTAGTGATAGTAATATAATAATATATACTATATTATACACACAATAAACACTGTAACTATAAAATAAACAATCTAAAAACTCACATAAGCGTCTTTTGTTGCTTGTCCTATTATAATTACGTAATAGTAAAATATAGGGGTCGATAAAAAGTCAAGAAACGCTTGAAGGGGGTCGACGGGCAAATGACTTTGGCGACCCCTGGTGTTAATCAAACAAAATAAACAGTTGTTTATTTAGGAAAAGCATAATATTTTTTTGCTAGTCAGTTTCTCATTTCATGCTAAACTTCCATATTATATTCTTATTCACCAGATTTCACATCAAAACTGCTCTAGTATCCTGTAATGCTTGATACTTTCTTTCAGATGAATATATTGCAATGCATTATGGGATCTCAATCCAGACCAATTTTGACCTTCATTGAGGTCTTGTCAATGAAGATCAAAATGAGAGCTAAATCACCAGTAAAAGTCATGTTTCTGTATGCAAGGGAAAATGGTGTATCACCATGTTATTGAAATAGTTTGGATAAGAAAACTTGCTAATGCTATCATCATATCTGATACATCCCTTGTAAGTATATGCCAGCAAATAACAGATTTTGGTAATGAAGATTAACACAGCAACACAAAGTAATACTTATCATGGCATGTAACCTGTTCGCCCTCATGAAACACTGTCATATTTGTTTACTATTCAGAAGACTTGTGTATTTGCACATGCCAGCGAGAGAGAATATATCTCCATTGTGTTCAGATGTGACAAACTATTTCATTTTGGAACAGAATAATTCTCGTGGTGCACCCTGTGGGGTATCTACCTGGATACTGAATGAACGAGGATGGGCTGGCAATTCTTGATTTAGCTGACCAAATTGTATTCTTATTGGGTTAAACCAATATACAAAATGATGGTACAACATGACAAATTTTCGTGCCGGCTGGGGCGTTGCCCAGTTAAATAAGGTCCGCATTGTTTTCACCAGGGAACCAGGGCAAACTGCGAAAAGTCAGCTACTGGAACAAATCTGAAAGCACACCCCAACTCAATATCACCAGAGTTAAAGATTGTTACTATCAACATAAGAAGCCTGAATGGCAAAGAAATGGAGCTAGCTGAGGAATTAGATAAGTACCAAATCGGCATAATAGGGGTGACTGAAACAAAAAAGACAAAAACTGGTAAGAACTTTCTGAGCAATAAATACAAAATGTTATATACAGGCAATGACAATCAAGGAAAAGAGGGAGTAGCCATAGTATTCAACACAAAATACGAGGCTAATCTTCTTGAATGGCAGGCAGTCTCAAGTAGAGTGACGTGGGCAAATATCAGAATGGAGAATTGGACACTGAGACTTATTTGTGCCTATGGTCCCACAGAAGGTTCTGCTAAGATAGAAGTGGAGGAATTTTTTTATGCTTTAGAGAAAGCAACTGACACAATGAAAAAGGAAAAGTTGGTCCTTGTTGGGGATCTGAATAGCAAAGTAGGAAATGATTGTCAGACGTACAAAAACATTTTGGGAAAATTTGGAGAAAAGAGCAAAGCTAATAATAATGGCAAATACCTGTTGGATTTCTGCTCAGGACATGGAGTAGTTATTACGAACACCATGTTCCAACATAAAAATGTGCACAAATTCACATGGAGAGAAGAGGCAAGAATAAGAAAAGTCTCATTCGACTTTGTTATTGTTGATAGTGATGTTTTTTCCCTGGTGCAGGACACCAGAGTGTACAGAGGATTTGAAATTGGAAGTGATCACTATTTAGTCTTCAGCAGGATAAAATTGAATTTTATATTAAAAAGAATGACATGTAAGGAAATTTTAAAGCAAATAAAAGTTGAGCAGGTCTCTGGTGTGAACTGTAGACTAAAATACACGAAGATTATTGAAGAAAAAATGAAAGAGTTTTTGAACAGAAACCAAACCTTGGAGATTCAGTGGCAATCTTTGAAGAAAACCCTGATTGATTCAGCCAGAGAGGCATGTGGTGAGGTTGTCTGCAAGGATAGAAAAATCAGAACTCCATGGTGGAAACAGGAAGTTAAAGAGGCAGTGAAGGAAAAAAAGAAAGTATATCAAAAGTTCCTGGCAAATAAGTCAACTTGTTCTCTTAGAGAATACAGAGACAAATGTAAGAAAGCTAAACACTGTGTAAAACTAGCTAAACAAAAGTCATCGGAAGACTTTGGCATGAACATAGAAAATAAATATCAAGAAGGTGGTAAGATATTCTGGAGGTTGTTGAAGAAGCTTAGAAATGGAGGAAAGAGTGCTGTAATTACAGATGATAAAGGTGACATGAAAACAGGAGAAAAAGATATCCTTGAAGTATGGAGTAATTACTTCGAAAAATTGCTAAATGAAACAAGCAGTGATAGCACAGTGGCAAAAAACACTCAACATGCATACAGTCAGGAATACATATCCATACATGAAGTAGAAAAAATCATCCAAGGCTTGAAATGTGGAAAGGCAGCAGGAGTAGATGATATTCGGCCAGAAATGCTGAGGTATAGTGGTATAAAAGTCTTACAGTGGCTGCACTGCATAGTTCAGAAAGCCTGGACAGAGAGACGAATTCCTGATGATTGGAGTAGAGCTCTAATAGCACCCATATATAAAAAGGGAAATAAAACTGAATGTGAGAATTAGAGATATTTCCCTACTGAGTGTTTCTGGCAAGATTTATGCCAGTGTAATTGAGAAACGGTTGAGAAGAATTGTGGAAGAAAAGCTTGGTGAAAGACAAGCTGGATTCAGCCCAAATAGAGGCTGTCAGGATCAGATCTTCACTTTATGACAAATAGTTGAGAAAGCATGGGAATATAACAAAGCTCTGTATTTAAATTTTTTCGATGTGGAAAAGGTATATGACAATGTGCCAGAAGAGAGAAGCTGTTCAATACACTACAGTTATATGGTGTCAATGGGGCATTATATCAAGCAATACTTAGTCTTTATTTGAGTTGCAAGTCAGCAGTTAGAATTGACGGAAGTACAGGAAGATGGTTTAATGTTAAATCTGCTGTGAGACAAGGATGTACATTATCCCCTCTGTTTTTCATTATCTATATGGATCACATTATAAAGGAAAGTGGTATTAAACATGATATCAGAATTGGAGATGTTAATGTATGCTCTTTGCTTTATGAGGACGATGTTATACTTCTAAATAAATCCGCTAGAAGTTTCCCTGACTAAATTGAATAACTGTTGTAATATATATGGTATGAAGGTCAGCAATAAAAAGACAAAGACAATGAAAATAGGTAGAATCGTTGAAAATGTCAACTGTGTTGTGAATGAAGAACCTCTGGAACAAGTAAAACATTTCAGCTACTTAGGAATGATTTTTAGTGAAGATGGTAAATTAAATATGGAAATAGACAACAGAATCAACAAAGCTGGAATGGTAGGAAGTCAATTGAATAAATTCATATGGAATAAGAGAGAAATTAGTTGGAACACTAAATTAGCTGTATACAAGACAGTATTCAAACCAGTTTTAACTTATGGATCTGAGAGCTGAATCAGATCCATAAGTTAAAATGGATCTGACCAAAGACTAGAGACTGCAGATATGAGAGTCTTGAGAAAGATCAGGGGCATGAACAGATGGCATCAGTGGCAATATCATATTAAAAACGAGGATAATTGGAAAGAACTGGACCTTGTCAGCATCCAGGAATGCGTTAGCAGAGCTGATCTCAGATGGTATGGTCACTTAAAGAGAATGTGCAAGGAAAGAACAAAGCAAGTGTTCTCTGCCAGGTTGGCAGGAAAACGACCCAGAGGAAGACCAAGATATATATAGGTGGATTGATACGGTACAAAGTGCCTTAGTCAATAGAAATATAAGATCTGATAATGTTGGCGTCTTGCCAAGTAACAGACTGATTTGGAGGAAAATTGTAGATTGGAAGTTAGTAATGATGTAAATTTTTCTTGTAGTACTATCATATCCTGTACACCCTTCAAGTACATATCAGGAATTTGATGATGATGATGATAATTCAGGGTACAGTGAACTGAAGGTAGAATATATGATGCTACTCTAGAAGTCACTTGACGCACCATCCCAAGTTGGTTTACTGAATGTTTGGTTATTTGGGTATCAGATGTTGCATTTTATAGATTGACTTTCATGCGATCTAGCTTATTTTGATAATTTTAAAATGAAAAATTCTTTTAATCCTGTTAAATGTTTCACACTATTCATTTTCATCCTATTTCAGGACATTAATGCTACATGAGTTTTAATTTAGGTACTTGCAAGAAATTGGATACACGGACACAATAATTGATGTAAGGTCAGCCAGAGTAAGGACGCTTTTAGGACTTGCTCCAAGCAATTTAGAAAATGAAGATAAGCAAAATATGCTCCCATCTATGAATGGGGATCAAGGTAAACGGATTACAGACACACAGACACGAAGGTATGTTGTTTCTTCTTATTTTTGTTATATACTTATAAAATATGAATTATTTTGGATTGGTAGTACATCTCCATTAATACTTAGCAAAACTACATTATCCAGAAAGATTATTGCATTACATGTAAACGAGACATTATAAATCTATAATGTCTTGTTTATATGTAATGCAGTAATCTATCTATTACATAATCTCTTTCCTTGACTGAAAAAAACTTTCATGAAAATATCGACACTATCCATAATCAGCTCCTTATATGCTGATCTAATTGTTCAATAATGATGAAAATGGCTGGAATAATTTAGTTAATGTAGCTGTATAACAAAAGTCAGTCCTTTTGTGTTTTCACTGTGCTTGTGTTGTAATATTTCAATATTTGGATAGTATGTTACAGCAATGTCTCAAATGGCATTGATTAAGATTTTTCTTCATAATATAATTGAGACATTTATCCTCCTTACTATGTGATTAAATGGCAGCAAATTGGCATCATTAGTGTTACACTCTAGGATTCTCTTATCAGTAGGTGCTCAGAAATCTCCAAGTTGCATTCTTCACATTGAAAGCATCACTATGTTGCATGTATACTCTCAAGGGGTGTACAGGGTACTATGATATTTAGCATGCTTATATTTAGCACTGTGACTCTGATAATGCTAAGATTTATGTTAATTTTAATTTCAACAATTTTCTTCAAAATTCCTCTTATTTCCTTATTTATGTATCTAGCATTCATTCATTTCAAGCCTTCTGAGGCATTATTGATTACATCGGTGTATCCAGATCTTCCTCTTGGTCTTTTGTTGGCGCCTTACATCTCTTTCTTGACTGACAAATTACTTTTCAATTTAAGTGACCATATTAGCTGTGGTCACACATTCTTGAATGTGAATGATGTCAAGTTTCTTTCTAATACCTTCACTTTTAATACAATTCTGTCATTGATATTCTCTTCAGGTATTATTGCAAAAGTACTATTTGGGTTAGAGAGTAGTGGGATGGGATCAAATATAGAAATTGCACCTAGTAGCCTTTACAGTGCAGCAGGAGGTATGACTGACATTTGAGCATGAGGAAAGTTTTCTCTGTTTAGTTCTTTCAAGCCATACCTACTGTTTTTGTAGTAAGCTGATGGGGAAAAAAAGCTGGGGTCTATCTCAAGCCACTTTCAATATGGACCCCCCCCCCTCCCACTCCACACACACAAACACACAATACCTTGGATCTTGGGTAGAATTTGAGTGGGGAATAAAGCCCATCATTTGACTGCAATAATTTCTTTAACTTGATCACAGCAAGTATCAGTGTCAACTTAAATAAATTATTGTTCTTTGAGTAATGGGCTTCATTTAGTGGATAGGATTATATGGAATTCTAGTTGGGAGATGAACAGTTTTCTGTAGTTTGTTGCTTACTGAAAATACTTTGGCTTCTTTTCCATCTTGGGCAGTGGAATTGGAAGCAGGGAGCCAGTTAGAATTGTGGTCATAGTCACCAATTGATGTCATTGTTTGGGGATTGGACTGCAGGAAATTAAGCCTTGAGGATAAGAATTTGAAGAGGTCAGCGTGACTTTCAGAATTAGGGCAATAAGCAGACAATTTTACATATTGGACAAGGAAACCCAAAGCTAGAGAAGGTCAAAAAGAGGAAATAAAAGATTTGACATCCTCTTGCAAGGAATATTAGATTGCAGAAAACCACACATGATGTTGCTGTACTTGTGGAGAAAGAACCATACAGAGTGCAAATTGAACACTTTGTGGTTTAGTCTAAAACAGGTCCGAGTTGGATATCTGTAGGTGAGGGTGGTGGTGCACATTTAAGTTGTTTATTCTGCAGATGTTGATTCAGAGGTGAAATTTTAAAAGAGCAGGTGGGATGGAGCATAGAATGACAGGAGATATTCTTAGGCATGTCACCCAAACAGTATTTCCTGTGATAATGCGATACCTTTTCCATTGATGCTTCTTAGGTTGATTGTCTGTTTTCTGTTGAGTTTTTCCAGTAGAATGGATTTCTCTGTTTATGCTGGTTCTCTGATGAAAGCACTAGAGCTTTCTTTCACTCTTGAATGCTTCACCTGACGTAATATTTGATTTTGTAACATCATATTTGTGTGTTATTATTAATCAGTACAAAATACAGTTTCTTTGATTAATCCCAAATTGCTAGCCTCCCCTCATTTTTTATCACTATCCAGTTGGGAAAGTAACTTAGCTCATCCTGAAATGGTGAGAATTGATCATTTATTTAGACATTCTATTCCATATGGGATTTTGCAAATTGCCTCTCATTCAGATATCAGTGAACAATTAACAAACTTATTAAATACAGTTAAGTTAAAAGTCATGATAATGTCCTTAAACACAAGGATGAAACTATTCAGTTTTGAATATATTTATTTGGAAAGTGATCAGTTTGTAGATCCTTAATTTTTCTCTTCATGCAATTCATTGGGTCCATAAGATCTTAAAAATTAAACTTAGCAGGGATTGACAACTGGTACCTACCTAGAAACTACTGGTGTTCATCATCATCAAATTCCTGCCATGTACCCTCAAGGGGTGTACAGGATATGATAGTACTACATGAAAAAAAATTACATCATTACTAACTTCCTATCTACAATTTTCCTCCAAATCAGTCTGTTACTTGTCAAGACTCCAACATTATCAGATCTTATATTTCTATCGACTAAGGCACTTTGTACCATATCAATCCACCTATATCTTGGTCTTCCTCTGGGTCGTTTTGCTGCCAACCTGGCAGAGAACACTTGTTTTGCTAATCTTTCCTCGCCCATTCTGTTTAAGTGACCATACCACCAGAGATTAGCTCTGATAAAGCATTCCTGGATGCTGACAATCTCAAGTTGTTTCCTAATATCCTCGTTTTTAATATGATATTGCCATTGATGCCATCTGTTCACGCCCATAATCTTTCTCAGGACTCTCATATCTGCGGTCTCTAGTCATTGGTCAAGTGTTTTACTTCTGACCCAGCTCTCATATCCATAAGTTAAAACTGGTTTGAACACTGTCTTGTATACAGCTAATTTAGTGTTCCGACTAATTTCTCTCTTATTCCATATGAATTTATTCATTTGACTTCCCACCATACCAGCTTTGCTGAGTCTATTTCTATATTTGATTTACCATCTTCAGTAAAAATTGTGCCTAAGTAGCTGAAATGTTTCACTTGTTCCACAGGTTCTCCATTCGCAACACAGTTAACATCTTCAATGATTCTGCCTATTTTCATTGTCTTTGTCTTTTTATTGCTGACCTTCATACCATATCTATTACAACAGTTATTCAATTTAGTCAGAGAATCTTGCAGACTTGTAGCGGATTTATTTAGAAGTATAACATCATCCGCATAAAGCAAAGAGCTGACATTAACATCTTCAATTTTGATATCATGTTTAATACCACTTTCCTTCATAATGTGATCCATATAGATAATGAATAACAGAGGGGATAATGTACATCCTTGTCTCACACCAGATTTAACATTAAACCATATCCCTGTACTTCCTTCAATTCTAACTGCTGACTTACAACTCAAATAAAGACTACGTATTGCTTGATATAATGCCCCATTGACACAATATAACTGCAGTGTATTGAATAGCTTCTCTCTTGGCACCTTGTCATATGCCTTTTCCAAATCGACAAAACTTAAATACAGATCTTTGTTATATTCCCATGCTTTCTCGACTATTTGTCGTAAAGTGAAGATCTGATCCTGACAGCCTCTATTTGGCCTGAATCCAGCTTCTTCTTCACCAAGCTTTTCTTCCACAATTCTCCTCAAGTATACTTGCATAGATCTTGCCAGGAACACTCAGTTGGGAAATACCTCTGTAATTCTCACATTCAGTTTATTTCCCTTTTTATATATGGGTACTATGAGAGCTCTACTCCAATCATCGGGAATTCGTCTCTCTGTCCAGGCTTTCTGAACTATGCAGTGCAGCCACTGTAAGACTCTTATACCACCATACTTCAGCATTTCTGGTCGAATATCATCTACTCCTGCTGCCTTTCCACATTTCAAGCCTTTGATGGCTTTTTCTACTTCAAGTATGGATATGTATTCCTGACTGCATGCCTGATCTGTGTTTTTTACCACTGTGCTGTCATCACTGCTTGTTTCATTTAGCAGTTTTTGAAAGTAATTACTCCATTCTTCAAGGATATCTTTTTCTCCTGTTTTCATGTCACCTTTATCATCTCTAATTCCTTTTACAGCACTCTTTCCTCCATTCCTAAGCTTCTTCAACAACCTCCAGAGTATTTTCCCACCTTCTTGATATTTATTTTCTATATTCTTGCCAAAGTCCTCCCATGACTTTTGTTTAGCATTCTTGCATTTGTCTCTATATTCTCTAAGAGCACAAGCTGACTTATTTGACAGGAACTTTTGATATGCTTTCTTCTTTTCTTTCACTGCCTCTTTAACTTCCTGTGTCCACCAGGGAGTTCTGATTTTTTTATCCTTGCCGACAATCTCACCACATGCCTCTCTGGCAGAATCAGTCAATGTTTTCTTCAGAGTTTGCCACTAAATCTCCAAGGTTTGATTCCTGTTCTCAAACTCTTTCATTCTTTCTTCAATAAACTTTGTGTATTTCAGTCTGCAGTTCACATCTGAGAGCTGCTTAATTTTTATTCGCTTTAAAACTTTCTTACAAGTTATTCTTTTCAATATGAAATTCAATTTTATCCTGCTCAAGACTAAATAGTGATCACTTCCAATTTCAAATCCTCTGTACACTCCGGTGTCCTGCACCAGGGAGAAAACATCACTATCAACAATAACATAGTCAATGAGACTTTTCTTATTCCTTGCCTCTTCTCTCCATGTGAATTCGTGCACATTTTTATGTTGGAACATGGTGTTAGTAATAACCAGTCCATGTCCTGAGCAGAAATCCAACAGATATTTGCCATTGTTATTAGCTTTGCTCTTTTCTCCAAATTTTCCCAAAATATTTTTGTATGTCTCACAATCATTTCCTACTCTGCTATTTAGATCCCCAACAAGGATCAACTTTTCCTTTTTCATTGTGTCAGTTGCTTTTTCTAAAGACTCAAAAAATTCCTCCACTTCTATTTTAGTGTGACCATAGGCACAAATAAGTCTCATTGTCCATTCCCCATTCTCATATTTGACCACATTACTCTACTTGAGACTGACTGCCATTCAAGAAGATTAGCCACGTATTTTGTGTTGAATACTATGGCTACTCCTTCTTTTCCTTGATTGTCATTGCCTGAATATAACATTTTGTATTTATTGCTCAGAAAGATCTCACCAGTTTTTGTCTTTTTTGTTTCAGTCACCCCTATTATGTCGATCTGGTACTTATCTAATTCCTCAGCTAGCTCCATTTCTTTGCCAATCAGGCTTCTTACGTTGATAGTACCAATCTTTAACTCTGGTGATGTTGAGTTGGGGTTTGTTTTCAGATTTGTTTGAGTAGCTGACTTTTCGCTGTTCACTCTGGTTCCCTGGCGAAAACAAAGGGGGCCTTGTTTAACCGGGCGATGCCCCAGCCGGCATGAAATTTTGTCATGTTGTACCATCATTTTTTATTTTGGTTTAACCAATAAGAATACAATTTGGTCAGCTAAATCTCAAATTGCCAGCCCATCCTCGTTCGTTCAGTATCCAAGTAGATACCCAACAGGGTGCACCACGAGAAGGTGAGGATTGGACATTAGGTCAGAAGCCCTGGTCGGTTCTCCGCATTGCTTTAAAGGCTATGTGGAGGTCTCCTCTCAGTTATACAGCTTTGACTCTTAAGCACCCCACTACTGGTGTATGGAGTTGCAAACATGTAGTACATTATTACCGAGCACGACCTAAGAATTTTCTTTCTATTTTCATTTTTTACATAATCTGTTAACTTTTCTCTGAAGTCAAAACATGGAACCTATTCACGCCACTTCAGGTCTCCAGAAATTGGGTAATGATCCCACATTTGTGATGAAATTCATCTCCCACCTAAAGACAATATCACATATCTATTCTCACAGTGGAATCTGAATCTGTAGCCTGTTTATTGGGCAATGAATATGCTAACCAATCATGCATCCAGGCCAGAAGTAGGAGCATTATTTCATAAAAATAATTAATAAATTTGGAATATCAATTTGGCAACAAGTTGTTCCTTTGAAACTGTTTGTTTAGCATTTATGGCAGGCATTACCAATGTTTATATTTGACTGAAATTGAAAGAAATATGGTATAATTCAAATTATGAAATGATTGAAGATCATGAAGAAATCTATGAAATCACAGACAGTAGATAATACAGGGTGTCCCAAAATTCACGCAAGAAGTAATTTTGATAGAAAACACAGGTTTTTAATTAAAAATTGTAATTTCTTATTGATTCATAAACATACAGTATAGGGATGCATGGAATAGCATATCGGGTAAATGGCCTCCACGGCTTTGCTGGCACATACGCACTCTTTTGTTGAAATTTTCCATGACCGTTTTGCATAAATGTGGCTGAATTTCCTTGATACAGTGCTCAATTTCCTCCTTCAAGGCATGGGTGGTCATGGGCTTGTTGGCATAAACCTTAGACTTCAAAAAACACCAAAAAAAAAAAAGTCCAACAGCTATCAAGTCACATGATCTGGGCGGCCAATTCTGATCACCAAAACAGGAAATTACACGACCAGGAAATGACTCATGCAGTAATTGAATTGTTTCTCGGGTTGTATGGCATGTGGCACCATTTTGTTGAAACCACATGTCGTCCACATCCATATCTTGCAATTTAGGCACAAAAAACTGGATTATCATGTCGCGATAGCGAGCACCATTAACTGTTATTGCCTTACCAGCTGCATTTTCGAAGAAGAAATGACAGATGATGCCTCCAGCCCAAAATCCACACCAAACAGTGACACGTTGTGGATGCATTTGTTTCTCAACAATCACTCGTGGATTTTCTGAACCCCAAATGCGACAATTTTGTCTATTAACGAAGCCATCAAGATGAAAATGAGCCTCATCGCTGAAGATGATTTTGTTCAAAAAATAAGTGTCCGCTTGTTGTTGTTCCATAATCCATTCAACAAACTCTCTTCGCTGTGTGTGGTCATTTTTAATGTGGTCAGTAGTCTTCAGTTCTTGAGTCAATTGAACTTTGTAAGCATGAAGATGCAAATCTTTCGTGAGAATACGCTGTAGAGAGCTTCTCGAAATGCCCAATTCAAGACCACGGTGCCGAATTGATGTTCTGGACTCTCAGCAATACTCTCACGAACTGCTTCGATGTTTTCTGTTGAATGACTTGTTGAAGGACGGCCAGAGTGTATAAGATCACTAATTGATCCAGTTTCCTTGAATTTTTTAATTAATCTTTTCACAGTTGAAGTTAAATCACTATTCCGACCATATTTTGTATGAAAATTGTGAATTGTAGCTGCCAAACCTTCATTATTTTTAAAATATTGCTCAACAATGTAAATACATTGTTCTTTATCGTGTAGCGCTCCATTTTTAATAACCCTGAACTGTCAGCTGTCACGCTGTCTTTTTCTTCTCGTTGGCAACACTTTACCGCACAAATAGCGCTAAATTTAAATCTTGCGTGAATTTTGGGACATCCTTTATATACCTTTTTCATATTGTGTCAGACAAAATTCTTTCTATATTATGGGGGTGGTCATTTATGGAGAGTCATGTCTAAAGAAACTTTCATCATTCTCATATATTAGCTCAGGAAGTATACTAGATGTTATTGTAGTCCAACAACATTATTATATTGAATTTCTTGTCAAGTTCTTTCATATTGGTGATTTTTGTATTAAATTTTAGAGAAGGGGGTTGGATATGTGAAAACTATTTTAATTATATAAAATTTTTGCCTTAGTATTGAAGGAATCTCCAGTACAATAGCAACTGGGAATGAAATATAATTAGAATATCAATAACAGATAAAATATCAATAACAGAAATTATTCCTTCCTTATATTCTTCACATATCTATATCTTTAATACATCAGTAATGCCCTAAAAATTGAGTAAAAAGCTAATGACATCATAAAAGGGGTACTCCTAAACAAAAATAGGTGAAATAGCCATAAAAGATTAATATTTATTTAGAGCATCAGTTCCCAACCGGTGGTACGTGCTGGTCTGTTCAGGGGTACACAAAAAATAATCAGTAATGGTGGAAAAATGGATATAAGACTGTATCTTGCATCTTTTGAGGCACTGAACAAAAGTGTCAGTATTTAAAAACGGCTATTTTAAAAACAAGGGGTACAATTTATTGAAATGGGTTTAAAAGGGGGTACACAAGTGAAAAAAGGTTGGGAACTATTGATTTAGAGGAGTAGCATGGAAAATTTTACAGAAATAATATCTATAACAGAAGCATTTTAAAAAGCACTACCATGGTGTATGAAAATAGATGTTTAATAAAATTCCTACTTAATTATCTAAAAAAAAAAAGTGTGCATGCATATATATATATTGAATGATACAGTAATATTTTGTATAGATGGGATAACTGAAGGCCAACATGTTTGTTTAAATATCGATAGTGTGATAAGATCTCACAGCTCTCTTTATATAAACATTTTTTAAGGAATAGAGTTTTGTGTAATAGCTTGGATTTCTTCTATATAGGACATGGTGCTTAGTAGAGATGGAATTTTTAGGTGAGCCAGATTTGTTAGTTGTATGGTGCTAGATGTAAGATTTATATCCTTCATGGTAAACAGCATCAGATCTTTCTGATCTCCTGTCTGAAGTATGACAAGCTACAGGAGCAAGGGATGTGATAGACACATTATCTTACTTGAGCTATGATGGGCCTTTTTTAAAATGCTTTCATTTTTATCATCAAGCAATTGAAGTCTGTTATGACCTGTTCCAGCCTCAGAAACCATTGGTGCATCCTTTTTCCTGGTTGTTTATAATGAAATTGTTTGGGTAGTCTTTCTATTTGCATTCTTATAACATTGCTCAATCTAGTTGTATATATATTTCTTATTTTCTGTATTATTGGTTCCTGTTTTAATTCTTTAATTATTTCTTCATTTATTTTATGATCATATAGGGCAGTGTTTCTCAAAGTGTGGTTTGCAGACCACAGGTGGTCTGCAGGCAGACTTAAATAAATATATATTTTTTAATTGTCCAAACAAAACAAAAAAATAAAATTGAATAAGTAAGTAAAAATTATTGAAATAAAATGGAGACTAAAAAACCAACAAATAGCATCAGAATGTTCAAAGGCAGAAGCAATAAAACTATATTGTTGTTCATTTCACCCCTCTTTTATTATTCGTCATTCTGCTGCTAAATTTGTAGCCACAGAATGATGAATAATAAAAGAGGGGTGAAGTGAACAACAGTATAGTTTATTGCTTCCACCTTCCCTTGCTGTTTTTTTTTTCAGATTTGAAGTGAACATGTGTTATCCACATTTCAACCAATTGCTTGTTGTTTATTAATTTTTATTATTGAAGGTTTCTCTCCTTCAACCAAAACTCAGTATATCTTCGGAAGTGCTAAGTGATACTTGGACAAAGTGTGACATGAGATAACCCCAGTATTTATATATTTTTCGGAAACATTTTTTAATAATGGAAAGGTGGCTTAGAACTAAGACTTAGAAAAGAAGAGCAAATGAAATTTGCTCTTCTTTTCAAAGTAGAAATTTGCTCTAACCCTAATTGTGATACATGTGTTGTAACGTCAAGTAAATCCGATACTATTGAAGTAGAAGAAACAAGCAGTTCAAAGAAAAAATACAGTAGGAAATATAACAGTTCATATTTGGAATCGGGTTTACTTGGTGTGCAGATGAAAGTGAACAGAAACCTCAATGTTGTTTTGTGTTATGAAGTGTTGTTGAATGAGTGCATGAAACCTGCCAAACTCCAATGACACTTAGAAACTAAACATTGTGATGTGAAAAATAAGCCAATTGAATATTTTTCAGCTACACTTAGGGACATTAAATCATGGGAAAGATATAATTTCGGCCATGGATTCCATTAATAGCAAGGCACTGGAAGCATCCTATCTCTTAGGTTTGCGCATAGCGAAAACAGGGAAACCTCACTCTATCAGGGGAAATTTGCTACGTCCAGCTATAAAAGATGTCGTAAAAACTATGTTTGGCAACAAATTACTAAGAGATGTTGGTTTGATTCCTCTTTCAAATGACACTGTTAGTGAACAGAAACCTCAATGTGTTTTGTGTTAACAAATGTTGTTGAACTAGTGCATGAAATCTGCTAAGCTCCATTTAGAAACTAAACATTGTGATGTGAAAAATAAGCCAATTGAATTTTTTCAATAACACTTCGGGACATTAAATCATGTGAAAGATATAATTTCGGCCATGGGTTCCATTAATAGCAAGGCACTGGAAGCATCCTATCTCTTAAGTTTGTGCATAGCAAAATCAGGGAAACCTCACTCTATTGGGGAAAATTTGCTACTTCCATCTATAAAAGATGTGGTAAAACTATGTTTGGCAACAAGTTACTAAGAGATGTTGATTTGATTCATCTTTCAAATGACAGTCAGTCATAGAATTAATGATATGGCAGGTGACGTAGAATCTCAGTTAATCGAAAGAGTTTTGAAGAGCCCTTATTATGAGTTACAAATTGACGAGACTACTGATGTTACAAATGATGCGCAGTTAATTTGCTACGTAAGATATGCGCATGATAACATTCATGATGATATTCTATTTTGTAGAACTTTGCCATCCTGAAGAAGGAAATATTTCACACTCTCAATAATTACATAATAGACAAAGGGATCCAGTGGGAAGAAAGTATAGGCTTCTGTTCAGATGGAGCTTGCACCCTTACGGGCAGGCATAGTAGGGTTGTTTCTATGGTCAAGGAAGTAGCTCTGGATATGAATTAGTACATTGTTTCATACATAGGGAAGTGTTAGCCTCAAAAAGAATGCCACCAGAATTTAAAACTGTGCTACTATACAACTCTGTAAAGTTAGTTAATTTTATTAAAGCTTTACCATTAAGTAACAAGTTATTTTTGGTACTCTGTGATGAAATGAGCAGTGAATATATACAACTTTTGCTTCATTCTGAAATTCGCTGGCTTTCCAGAGGCAAAGTACTAACAAGGTTATTTCAATTAAGGCACATTTTATTTAAATGAAATTCTGATTTTGCATCACTCCTTGTTGACGAAGCATGGTTATCAACGCTATCCTATCTTTCAGACATTTTTTCGAAATTAAATGAACTAAATCTCTCTCTTCTGGGAAATTCTTTAACTGTTCTTGATGCCTACAACAAAATAAAGGCATTCGAGAAAAAACTGGTTTTATGGATTAATTATGTAAAAGACAGACAATTTGCACCTTTTCCAACATTGGAATCCTTTTTAGTGGAATGTTGATTCTGAGTTTCTGTAAAGGGTTTGTGACCGCCTCAAAAATCTGAAATGGAATTTTGAAATATATTTTCCGAATTACTTTTATAAGAAATTTCTGTGGGTTTTGCGATCCATTTCAGGCTTGCAGTCACGAGAACAACCTTTCGTTATCGAAAAAAGAACAGTTAACTGAACTTCAAGTGACAGTGGATGTAAAATGCAATTCCGTGATCTTGGTTTGACTCGATTTTGGATCTCGCCTTCAGTGAGAAGTGAATTTCCCGAATTATCTGAAGAAGTATTGAAAATCGGCATGCAGTTTTCTACAACCTATCTTTGTGAGAAAGGATTTTCATCACCCCTTCAAATAAAACAAAATACTGAAATCGTCTTGGTGTTTGTGCAGATCTTCGACTGAGGTTGACCAATATTGAGGCAGATATCCAGCAACTCTGCAAGGACCGAGAAGCTCAACCATCTCATTAAAAGTAGGTAGTAACATAATTATATCATATTATTTATTTGTTTAATAAAATTAAAACTTTTTACAATGATAACACACTTTTAATTTTACTTCCAATTTAATTATGTTTCCATATTTATGCAAAACATGCTTTTAGATTTATAATGTTATAAATGGCACAATTTTTAGGAAATGTTGGTAATTCCTACATAGGTTTAAAAAAAAATTACGAAATAGTCAAAACGCCATATAGGAAAATAAATTAAAAAAAAACAGAACCAAATCTTGGAGATTCAATGGCAAGCCTTGAAGAAAACTCTGATTGATTCAACCAGAGAGGCTAGTGGTGAGGTTGTCTGCAATGATAGAAAAATCAGAACTCTATGGTGGACACAGGAAGTTAAAGAGGCAGTGAAGGAAAAGAAGAAAGCATATCAAAGTTCCTGGCAAATAAGTCAGCTTGTGCTCTTAGAGAATATAGAGACAAATGTAAGAAAGCTAAACACTGTGTAAAACTAGCTAATAAAAGTCATGGGAGGACTTTGGCAAGAAAATAATATCAAGAAGGTATTAAGATATTCTGGAGGTTGTTGAAGAAGCTTAGGAATGGATGAAAGAGTGCTGTAAAAGGAGTTAGAGATGATAAAGGTGACACGAAAACAGGAGAAAAAGATATCCTTGAAGAATGCAGTAATTACTTCGAAAAATTGCTAAATGAAACAAGCAGTGATAGCACAGTGGTAAATAAACACTCAACAGGCATACAGTCAGGAATACATATCCATACTTGAAGTAGAAAAAGCCATCAAAGGTTTGAAATGTGGAAAGGCAGCAGGAGTTGATGATATTCGACCAGAAATGCTGACGTATAGTGATATAAAAGTCTTGCAGTGGCTTCACTGCATAGTTCAGAAAGCCTGGACAGAGGGACGAATTCCTGATGATTGGAGTAGAGCTCTAATAGTACCCATATATAAAAAAGGAAATAAAACTGAATGTGAGAAATACAGAGATATTTTCCTATTGAGTGTTCCTGGTAAGATCTATGCAACTATACTTGAAAAATGTTGAAAGTTTATTTTTCACTTGGTCAGACTATAATAAATTTAGTTTAATCCTTTATCCAAGTGTGTGCAAACAAAGTTTGCGCCTGCAAGTATCTTCAGGACTGTGGTAAAGTAGTACAACACCGGGCAACTCCTTGCAAAGGTAGAGCAAGCTACCAACACTCCTATCTCAGTATCTCCCATAATGCAAAACACATCTCCTTGCAGATAATCCAGGCCTGGCTCCCACTGAAGAGACCTCAATAAAGGTTGAAACTAGTCTCAATGTTGTACCACTTTACCCCAGTCCTGACTTTGTTTGCAAACTTTGTTTGCACACACTTGGATAAAGGATTAAACTAAATTTATTATAGTCTGACAAGTGAAAAATAAACTTTCAACATCTTTCTCTAAATCCAGAGTAATATAATAAAAAGGTGGCACACCGTTTGGTATCTCCACTTGGGCCTGGCTCCCACTTAAGAGACCTCAATAAAGGTCGAAACTAGTCTGGGTAGTGTCCCTTCCCTTAATGCATAACATTGTACATATCTGCAAGGAGATGTGTTTTGCATTATGGGAGATACTGAGATAGAAGTGTTGGTAGCTTGCTCCACGTTTGCAAGGAATTTTCCGGTGTTGTACCACTTTACCCCAGTCCTGAAGATACTTTCAGGCACAAACTTTGTTTGCACACACTTGGATAAGGGATTAAACTAAATTTATTATACTTGAAAAATGGTTGAAAAGAATTGTGGAAGAAAAGCTTGGTGAAGAACAAACTGGATTCAGGCCAAATAGTGGCTGTCAGTGAAGCATAGGAATATAACAAAGATCTGTATTTCAGTTTTGTCGATCTAGAAAAGGCATATGACAAGGTGCCAGAAGAGAAAAGCTATTCAATACGCTACAGTTATATGGTGTCAATGGGCATTATATCAAGCGATACTTAGTCTTTATTTGAGTTGCAAGTCAGCAGTTAGCATTCAAGGAAGTACAGGAAGATGGTTTAATGTTAAATCTGGTGTGAGACAAGGATGTACACTATCACCTCTGTTATTCATTATCTATATGGATCGCATTATGAAGGAAAGTGGTATTAAACATGATATCAAAATTGGAGATGTTAATGTCAGCTCTTTGCTTTATGCGGATGATGTTATACTTCTAAATAAATCCGCTACAAGTCTGCAAGATTCCCTGACTAAATTGAATAACTGCTGTAATAGATATGGTGTGAAGGTCAGCATTAAAAAGACAAAGACAATGACAATAGGTAGAATCGTTGAAAATGTCAACTGTGTTGTGAACGGGGAACCTGTGGAACAAGTAAAACATTTCAGCTACTTAACCACGATTTTTACGGTAAGTTAAATATGGAAATAGACAATAGAATCAACAAAGCTGGTATGGTAAGAAGTCAATTGAATAAATTCATATGGAATAAGAGAGAAATTAGTCAGGACACTAAAGCTGTATACAAGACATTGTTCAAACCAGTTTTAACTTATGGATCTGAGAGCTGGGTCAGAAGTAAAACACTTGACCAAAGACTAGAGACCGCAGATATGAGAGTCCTGAGAAAGATTAGAGGCATGAACAGATGGCATCAATGGCAATATCATATTAAAAAAGAGAATATTAGGAAAGACATTGACATTGTCAGCATCCAGGAATGCGTTAGCAGAGCTAATCTCTGGTGGTATGGTCACTTAAACAGAATGGGCGAGGAAAGATTAGCAAAAGAAGTGTTCTCTGCCAGGTTGGCAGGAAAACAACCCAGAGGAAGACCAAGATATAAGTGGATTGATACGGTACAAAGTGCCTTAGATGATAGAAATATAAGATCTGATAATGTTGGAGTCTTGACAAGTAACAGACTGATTTGGAGGAAAATTGTAGATAGGAAGTTAGCAATGATGTAAATTTTTCATGTAGTACTATCATATCCTGTACACCCCTTGAGGGTACATGTAAGGAATTTGATGATGATACATACATACATACATACATCTTCAAGGACTACCTTTCCTAATTGGGTTGTTGGGGCAACAGCTGCAAGAGGAACTTCCAGTGGTCACGATCCTCTGCCACCAAGCTCAGGTGTTCTGGTGGGATTCCCAAACGTGTCCACCCAAGGTTTTGGACCAGTGAGTTCTTGCCCTTCCATGTGGCCTCCCACCTTGGCAAAGGCTTGGCAAAGAGGGCCTGCTGAGGGAGCCTCTCTTGTGGCATTCTGACCAGGTGCCCGTACCAACGTATCTGTGATCTCTCAACACGGAGAAGCAGTGATTGAGTATTGAAGGTTTCCCGAATTGCAGAGCTTCTGACTCTGTCGAGTCTTGTTAGCCCTGCAACCCCTCAAAGGAACCTCATTTCAGGAGCTTGGATTCGTGTCCGCATTCTTTCGATCATTACCTAACTGTCATGACCATAGGTGAGGATGGGGACATAGACTGTGTTGAAGACAGCCAGCTTTGCCTTCTGGCTTAACTCCCGCTTCAGTACTACCGAACGGCCAAGCTCCCACAGTATTGAGCTTGCTAAGCCAATTCGCGTATCTAGCTCTACATCTCATTTTCTATCATTCGTGAATATGGACCCAAGGTATTTAAACTTCTCCACCTGCCTCATTGGGACTCCACTTACATGTAGAGTGCACTGAGGTGGTTGTCTTGAGACCACAAATGTTTCAGTTTTGGCCACACTTATCTTCATTCTGGCGTCTGCACAAACAGCTACAAACCTATGCGGGGTCCGCTGAAGGTCATCTGTTGAAGAACTAAGCAGAACTAGGTCATCTGCAAAAAGCAGACATCCAATGCTACATCTTCCAATTCTGACGCACTCACTGCCTCGGCTGTGCCTATCAATCTAGTCCATAAATATTATGAAAAGGAGGGGTGACAGAACACACCCTTGGTGGAGGACAATGGAGACTGTGAAAGGTTCAGTCTTTGTGCTGTTTACCCTGACACAAAACTCTGGGCATTCATACAGGGACTTGATGGCAGCTAATAGTTGGCCATCCACTCCATACTCCTGTACTACTTGCCAAAGCTTATCCCGAGGAACCCGGTCATATGCCTTCTCCAAGTCCACAAAACGTGTGTAGACATTCTTGGCATATTCCCAAGATTTCTCAAAGACTTGCCTTAAAGTGAAGATTTGGTCAGTTGTGCTTCTACCAGGACGAAAGCCACATTGTTCTTCCTGGAACTTTGATTCAACTATGCTCCTGCACCGTCTTTCCAAGCACTTAGCATACACTTTCCCATGCAGGCTGAGCAGAGAGAGAGATGCCACGATAGATACTGCAATCCTTCTAGTCTCCCTTCTTAAAGACTGGTATTATTATGCCTGTCTGCCATTGCTTTGGTGCTCGCCCAGATATCCAAGCAGCCTGACACACTCGAGTCAGCCAGAGAACACAGTCTCGATTTAAGGCTTTTAGCATTTCGGGCCGAATTTCATCATCACCAGCAGCCTTGCCTGATTTTAGCGATTTTATTGCTAAATGGACCTCTTCTGCTGTGAGACTAGTCATTGCCCCGATCTGCACCTCTTGGATGTCCACAACTGCTGGGCCACCCAGGTTAAGAAGGCTCTCAAAGTATTCCCTCCATCTGTGGAGGATATCCTTCTCAGTTGTGAAAAGTGCACCATCAGAGGCCTTAATTGCCCTTGCTGTGTACGATTTCCTCCCTCGAAGGCGTTGGATGGTCTGCCAGAATACTTTGTTTGCATTTGCATAGGATGAGTCTAATCTTTCTACAAAGGATTCTCAAGCCTTCTGCTTTGGTGTCTTTACTGCCTCAGTAGCAGCTTTTCGTGCCTCAGCATACCGCAAATGCATCTCAGGTGACCTGACCCTAAGCCATGTTAGGTAGGACTCCTTTTTTGCCCGGACAGTTTTTTGGACTTCTTGGTTCCACCAAGGTGTCCTTTTCTCACAGCCGGTTGCCACAGCATGAGAGTGCAGAGGCAGTGACAGCTGTTCTGAACAGCTTCCACTCCTCCTCAACATCTGCAAAATTCTTCCTCACAGCCTCATTTTCCAATGTCTCCCATTTCACACGCCGTAGTGTGCACACAACAAGGTGGTGGTCAGTTCACAGTTCTGCCCCTCTTCTTACACGAACGTCCAACACTGAGGAAAATAGGTCTGCTGAGACTATAACCTTTGTTCTATTGTATCCCCGTATACCAGGTGTACTTATGGACTTCTTGGTGCTGGAAGAAGGTATTCATTATGGACAAGCTGTTAGTACAGCAGAAGTCCAATAATTTCAACCCATTCGCGTTAAGGTCATGGGCGCCGTTCCTCCTAACCACACCCCTCCATGTCTGGTCATCTGTTCCAACATGTGCGTTGAAGTCACCCATTAGCAGGACTGATCCATGTCTGCCACCCTGTCAAAAGCAGCATCCACTTCCTCTAGGAAGGCAGAGTATTCTGACTCCAGATTAGGTGCATAGGCTTGCACCACAGCCAAATCATGGTTTTTCATCTGAAGCCTTAACACACATACCCGTTCCCCCAATGGGATCCACTCAGCTGCACAGTCTGACAGCTGGGGGCTTGTGAGTATCCCCACACCCGCCTGAGCAGACATTGTCAGGCTCACACCAGAGTAGTAGAGCTTCTGCTCCTTATCCAGGTTGACAGAGCCTCTCCTCTTCGTCGAAGAAAGCCCGACTAAGTCTGGCTGGTAGCGCTTGGCTTCCTCGACCAGTTCCAACTCCTTCCCTGTCAGAGAAATGTTCCAGTTGCCTAAAGCCATTGTCTGGTGCCGTTGTCGTTGCCATTTCCGTCCTTTTGCAGAACCATTTCTTTGCGCTGCCCCTAAACACCTCCCAAAATGGGTAGCGGGCCCATTGATGGAGTTTCCTCTAGTAGAGTGCTGAGGAGTGGTGTCTAAGGGAGACTGTAACATATTTTTCGAATGGGTCCCTCTGCCTAAAACCCGAACGCATCCCTTGGTAACCTGCGCGATGGACGATGCAGTATGAACATTTTTGATGGCCTGATCATGTTACAATGTTTGATAATGTCCTGTTAGCACGAGACGAAATGACACAGCAAAATAGGTAAGATTCCCCTCGAATACTCTAATAGCATTCGGGGGACGGAGCAAGAAGAAAGAAAGAAGCAAGGGAGGAAGAGGAGGGACCAGTCTACAGATAATAACAGATGTATATTACATGAAGTAAGGCATGGTCCAGCATCAGGTACCTCGGGTTTGCCAATCCCGTACTCACTAAAGTGAGCCTCTGAGGATTTCATGATGATGATGATGTTTATTTTTGAAATAAAACTTTAATTCCAACATTCTAAAATGTTATTTTTTCTTGCTTTTCTGTTCTCAAAAATTTCGTCTATGACATTGTCGAAGTCTATTTCATCACTCAGTTGCTGTTTTTTAGACAGTATGGCAAAATTTCTTAAACTCCAAAAAAGTGCTGCCCGGGGCGGATCCCCTCCCCCGGCTAAGCCTCTGTAATTTAGTGGTCCATAGAATTGTTTTAGGCATTTTATTGGTCCTTGGGCTTAGAAAGGTTGAGAAACGGATGTAGGGTATATTTTGCTGTTTTCTTCATAAATTTCATTCTATCTGCTACAATAATCTTTGCTTTTATTCATATATATATATATATTTATTTAATTGTATAAATTCCATTTCCATAGCAGGTGTTGCTTAAGCTAGAATTTAACAATCGTATGGTCAAGTCTCTTTTTGTACCAAGTTGGATTTGAGCACAATTTATTAAACCTGTTATTATTTTTAGGTATTTAGTAATTTTCCTATTTATTTCTTTTTCAGAATTAATTTTAATTAGAATTCACAAACATCTTTAATGATATTTATGTATTTCAATCTACAGGTCGCCTGAAAGCTCTTTAACTTATATTTGTTTTAAAACTTTCTTACACGCTCTTCTTTTCAAAATGAAATTTAATTTTATCCTTTTCAAAACTAAATAGAACATCTCCCCTTTTAAATTCTCTGTTTACTCATGTCCTGAACCAGTTGGAAAACATCGTTATCAGCAATGTTAAAATAACTCGGGACAAGAAAAATGATTAGAAGAAGAAGGAAGAAGACATTGTAGCAGATACGGTAACATGGAATATAATAACCAAAATGGAAGTCAATCAGAATATAAGAAAAAAAGAAGTAATATGGTAAGGTGATTCAATCATGAAATTTGCACTTGCTGATGGAGTCACTACTTCACACTTCCCAGGAGCTAAAACTAAAGATATTATTATGATTATTATTAAGAGAGACCTTCAGCGAGGCAGAGACTCATCTAGGGAGGCCACATACTACACACACCGGCTATCATACTTATTCTTGAATTCATTCACACTGCTTGCACTCACAACATCCAATGGCAATCCATTCCAATCACACACAACCCTCCAAGAGAAAAACCCACCCTCCATAAACTGAAAAATTCCATCAATTGAAATCCTCTGTGATCCTTTCAGAAGTTTGCAAGTCTCAATCATATCACCCCTCTTTCTCCATTTTATCTACCTTCATAATCAGTATTCCACAATCCTGATATCATTTTTAACACTCATCTTTGTACTCTCCAATATATCAGAATCACAATGGAAGCCAGGTGACCAGACCTGGTTTCCAGGAACTTCAACTTCCTTTCTATTTTCTATACCTATTTTCACCGTATTACAACACTAAAACAATAAATAAAAAAAAAGTTGTTTATTAAATGTGTTATATTTTGCTGGTTGAAACCCAGCAAAATATACTCATATAACTAGAGAATAATCTTGCTACTCTACACATGCAATACAGGAAGCAATTCAAACCATAATGGGCAAAAGATCTAACGTCCTGATTTGGTGTCCTCTAATGTTGTATAGAAGTTTTTTACATTTGTTGGGTTGAATTTAAGATGACTACTTCTCAGATTTTTGCATAATGTTGCAGTCATACTTGTAGAAGTCAAGATATGGACATGAATCTACATTTTACACATTTTTGTTGGAATTCTTACTATTGTGCCTCTCTGCACACCATTAAGAAAGCATACATAGATTGATTTGAATAATTAATAACTGAATAACATTAATTCTCATCCCAGGATGTATGTTTTTTCTGCTAAACATCAATAGTGCATTTTTGATAAGATTGAATGGCATTGTTGTTATTACTCATAGGGATCAGTTTTAGAATTCACATTTGCTCTTCCTTAAGTTTTCCATGCAAACTGTGCACTTTTTTTATCATTTGTAAAACAAATGTATTGCTTCCTTTATCAACTAATATGAATAATGTATACTGCGTATGTTTTTTGAAATTTATTTTTAGATTATTATTAACAAATTAATTAAATTGAATTGAAGTGTCAACTAACTAAATATATCATGTGGAAATCTTCCAGAATACCAGGAAAAAAAATTCCCAATTCTGTTACGGAAAATGCATTAATGGATGCAGAAGCATCTGTGTTAGCTACGTTTGATTTCTTAGCTTCAGAAAATGTTGATGTAGATGACGAAGAAGAAAACCTTAGGTATATATATATTTTTTTTTTTTTTTTTTCTTTCTGTTATGCTATTAGTGATTACATTTGGAAAGTGCTCTACTTATGTTTATTATTTTAAGCATTCAGAGAATAATTAATAGAGCCCTCTTAAAATTTTGTTGAGGAGACACTGCTTATCAAATTTTGTATTTCTAGTTTAGTAATAATAATAATAATAAATTGTGTAACATTTCTTTAAACCCTTTAGTAATTATTAATTTACTTTAATAATGAATGTAATATTATATTTGGTGAAAATTCCAATTATGCAGATACCAGGAGAGCAAGTTCATTTCAAAGATGAGATCAGGCATTCTCATATTTTATAAAACAAACGCTGATGTATTTAATTTTATATGACAGTTTCTCATAAGAAATCAAGTGGATCTTATAATTGCAGTCAACTTCCATTACAGTATACAATTATTTTAACAAAGTTCACAATATGTTGTAATTAAATGCTGAAATATCCTAATCAAAGCTTCAAATAAAACATCCAAAATTTACAATGAATTGCTGTTATCAAACACATTAGAATCCATTCCCTAAAACTTTTCATAATCTAAAAACTAATTTTTTTTAATGATATTTGACCACAAACTGTTAGAAAATTATTTACCACATTAGTATAATATGCATCAAGTGATTTTCTTATCATTGTCATCATCAGTTTCCTGATATGTATCCCCAAAGGATGTTCAAGATACTATGACAGCACTACATGATTAAGTTTACATTATTATTAATCTCCTATCAACAATTTTCCTCCAAATTAATCTATTACTTGTGAGCACTCCAGCACTGTAATATCTAACATTTCGTTCTTCTAAGGAACTTATGACCAAATCAATCCACCTAGACCTTGGTTTTCCTATGGGTCTCTTTTCTACCATCTTGTCATCACACCTGTTTTTGCCAACCTTTCCTAACTCATTCTATTTAAATGGCCATACCACCTTAGATTATCTCTACTGACAAATTCTTGGATGCTAATAATGTCAAGTTAGTTCCTTCTAATATCATAATTTTTATTATGATTTACCATTGATGCCATCAGTCACTCCCCTAATTTTCTCAGAACTCTTGTACGTGTGGTCTCCAGTCTTTGATGAAGTGCTTTAATTCTACTCCAACTCTCAGATCCATAACTCAAAACTGGTTTAAACACTGTCGTGTATACTGGGTGCTTTCGAGCTAATTTCCAATGCCAATGCAGTTGAAGAGAATGAAGAAAATTTTTTACACACTTCAACATTTTTCTCACCACTTTCTATCCCCCAAATGCCGGGTTGTTTGAAAAGTTTGGTAAAAAAATAAGTTAAACACATTTTTTTTTGAAAAAAAATCACCTTTATTTCTCAACATAGTCTCCATCAAAGTCTACACATTTGGTCCAGCGAGTTTCCAATTTTTTCATCCCACCTAAAAAGTAGGAATTTTCAAATTGTGCAAAGTGGTCATTGACAGCCTTGATGACATCCTCGTTCTAAGAAAATTTTTTCCCACCAAGCCAAATTTTTAAGTTTAGGAACAAGAAGACGTCACATAGGGCCAGGTCCGGAGAATACGGTGGATGTGGAACCAATTCAAACCTCAATTTTTGAATTTTGCCATTGCGGCAGCCTATGTGTGGGACGGTGCATTGTCTTGACGAATGAGCACTTTTTTTTGTGAGCCAATCTTGGCTGTTTTTTTTTCATTTCTTCTTTTAAACGGTCCAACAATGATGCATAATAGACTCCTATCATTGTCTTACCCTTTTCCAAATAGACTATCATGATAATTCCTTGGGAATCCCAAAAAACAGTGGCCATCATCTTCCCAGCTGACCAAATGGTCTTCGCTTTTTTCGGTGCTTTTTCACTGAGCATTGTCCGCTGTTTTGACTGCTGTTTGGAGTTGGATGTGTAGTAGTTGATCCAAGTTTCGTCTACAGTCACGAATCAGTGCATAAAATCCTGCAAATTGTGATTAAACATTGCATTGAAATGTCTTTTCGCATGCGCTTTTGATCGAAAGTCAACAATTGTGGCATCCATTATGCACACAACTTTTTCATGTGCAATTTTTCGTGCAGATATTATACATCCATTCTGTTGATGTATAATCTCAGTATTCTCACTCACTTTCACTCGGTGGACCTCCATAATGATACTGGATTTTGTCAATCATTTCCTTCATAGTGACCTTATTCGGGCATCCGGAGCGCACTTCATCTTCAATGGACTTACGACCACATTTAAACTCATTTATTCAAAAATGTTGGTGCAGAGTCCCAATGAACTGCATCTAACTTGGCTTTGATCTACACAGCCATCCGCTACTTCAAATAAAAGTGTTTTATCACTGCACGAAACTTGTTTTTCTCCATTTTTATGAAAAATGCAAACGCGATCATTTTAAATGGTTGCCAAATGAGAACTACGCGCTGCATGTGGCTAAAATTTTGTCAGGGGTCATGGGCCAGGCCAGGCCAAGATGAAACATGCCGACACTGGTATGAATGAACGAATTGTGTCGCCATCTATTGGAAATTTACCAAACTTTTGCTAACCGAGAGACACTTTCTTTTAGTAGAATCAATTGAAAAAATTCTTTCCAATGGAAGGATTTGTTAATTGATTTTACAATCATAGCAGTGTTTGGGTAAAGCAAAGGAGGATGGCCATAGACAAAACAGTTGAGAGGTAGGTAGTGAGGATCTGGTCCCCAAGGACAAGATTAGTCTGTAATCTGATGCAGGCAATTGTAAAAGCTGATTCACTCCTTTCATTTTTGTCTATTTCAAGAATTGTGTATTCCAAGAACTACCTGAGCAATTAAGATTGGTCATAGTTATCAAAATTGGTACATTATACCCATAGTGCTCTCATTTTGGGAATATTCATGAACTAAAATTATTGACTTGTTGTTCATTACAAACCATAATTTCATTATTTCCATGCTCATTACAACAAAGACTGTATTTAAGAAGTTTATTTATTTATTTATTTTTCTTGTTTATTATTATTATTATTATAAAAAACCTCCATGGAGCCAAAGACTCATCATGGGAGGTTCACTATTATATGCACAGTTTATCATACCGCGCCTTAAATATATTCACTGTCTCTGCGCTCACCACACTCTCAGGCAATGCATTCTAGTCACTTACCATGCTCCATGCAAAAAATCTCATCCTCACTCCCTTGCTTACACCCTCCTTATATTCCAGGGATGTCTTGTTCTGCTATCCTCGCCCATTCTGTGCAAAACCTCCCCAACATTAATCTGGTAATAACCTCTTAACAGCTTATATGTCTCCATCATATCCCCCCCCCCCTCCTTCTATCCACCAATTTCTGCAAATTGCATTTTGTTAACCTGTCTTCATACTCTACATTCCAGAGACCAGAAACCACCTTAGTTAATCGCCTCTTGAACTTTTTCTAACGCATCTTTTTGAAAACCAGGTGACCAAATTTGTGCACAGTAATCCATATGTGGCCTCATCAAAGCCTTATACAAAGGAACCATAACATCCTTACTTCTACAAGTCAGTGTCCTCCGCATCATTCCCATTATCCGCTGTGTGGTCTTCACAATTTTAGTAACATGTCCCCGAAATTTTAAGTCCTTATCTACACTTACAACCAGATCACTCATCTCCTCTACCTCTTCCAAGATATTTCCACCGATTGTATATTTTACATCCCATCTCTGCTCCCCAAATTTCAAAACCTTACACTTTGAAACATTGAATTGACATCCCCACTCATTTACCCATACAACCAGTGTATTCAAGTCCTCTTGCAAAGCTACAGAATCCGCTCCACTCCTGATAGCTCTCTGCAACTTTGCATCATCTGCAAACAACTGCATATCACCATTCAGACCTCTCCATATATCATTTAATACAAATTAAACAGCAATGGACTTAAAACAGATCCTTGAGGTACACCACTAGTAACTTTCCTCTTCTGGAATATCGCTCCTCCATAGACAACTCGCTGATACCTATCAGATAGCCAATCTCCAATTCAGCGAACTAATCTACTGTTCAGCCCCATCCATTCGAAATTAATTACCAGCTTGTCGTGTGGCAATTTATCAAACAGCTTTGCAAAATTTAAATATACTACTGTATATGCAACACCCTTATCCAATGCACTTGTCACTTCATTATAAAAGTATGCAGATTGCTAAAGCACGATCTTCCTTTAGTAAATCAATGCTGACCACCAAAGAGTATTTTTCTGTTGTTAATCCAATTCTGAATCTTAGTCCTAACTAACTTCTCTAATACCTTAACCACAACTCCAGACACACAGACTGGTCTATAATTCAAAGCCTTACTCTTATCAGCTCCCTTATGAATTGGAACAATTTTACCCTCTTTCCACTCTTTTGGAACTTGACCCAATCAGAGACTCATGTTAAAAAGATACACAAAAGCTGTTGTTAACTTTCTGGCACATTCCTTCAAAAATTTTTTCCTTTATTCCTTTCTCTTATCACTATGCTTGAAATATAATACCTAACAATTATTTTATTGATTATTATTTATTATTTAACAGAATAAACTGTTTTGGTCTTCATTTAGTAACAACCATTATGTTAACATAATACTTCTGTAATTCTTTCACCATTTCCACCTTTTTCCATTGATGTGCTTATCTTCCGTTCTGATGAATTTAGATTTTTAAAGTAGTTGACTTTTTACTGTGTGTTCTGATTCCCAATAAAAATGGGAGGAAGGGGGATAAACCTGGCAGTGCTTCAGCCTTCGTAACATTTAATCTAACCATGATTTTTGTTTTAAGCTATTGCAAAATACAATTTGGTCGGCTAAGTCTAAATTGCTACCTCATCATAATTTTTTTCAATATCTGCATGGATACCTTATTTAAATGGACATAGCATGAGGAAGTGAGGATTGTAGGTTCTCTGAATTCCTCACTAGTTAGTAGTTATATGCCATTATCTGTTATTTCCTACATACTTAGTGTTCTGATAATTTTTACAGCTTTTTCTGTTGTCAACCCAATTCTGAATCTTAGTCCTAACTAACTTCTCTAATACCTTAACTGCAACTCCAGACACACAGACTGGTCTATAATTCAAAGCTTTACTCTTATCACCTCCCTTATGAATTTTTATCGAATTTAAAATTCGATAAAAATTCGAATTCAGAGTGGGTTCTCTGAATTCCTCACTGGTTAGTAGTTGTATGCCATTATCTGTTATTTCCTACATACTTAGTATTCTGATAACTTTTGCAGAGTTCTCTCTATTCATAAATTAATTTTATTTTTGCATGATGAGTCTTTTTGGCTATCTTGTCAGCTTGACTAAGATATCTAAGTTGGCATATGTGTATAGTGACGAGAATAATGTTTATTTCTGCTATTATATTAGTTGATTTTAATAGGTAATTTGGCTTTTTAATTTTTAGTGATGATATGGAAGACACTGGTTCAGCTGATGATGAATCTGATGAAAGAGTTGAAAAGAGGATGAAGACAAAACCAAAGGTATCCAATCTTCTGTTCTTCGTTAATTTTCTGTTTATTAGTTAAAAGTATACATACAGAAATTATATATTTATGATAAATGTAAAAGTTTACATAATTTTTCTGTACAGAAAATTAATAGATGCATGTTTTTAAAATCAAAAAGAAAAATAGCTTTGCTCTTTCTCCCCCCCCCCCTCTATTTACATGATAAAAGTAATGATTAATGGCTCTCTAGCCATTTGTTACGAAATGAACTACATAGGCATCATGTCAACTGAAATTAGTATAATCCCATTTATTTAACATCTCTGTAACCTAGTTGGATAAATAAATAAAAAAAAAAAAGATGACCCATTACCAAAAATGGCTTTACTCTTTGTTTAATTACAACCAAAATGATGTGAGGAACCCTTCAAGGGTGTCCCAACTGAGTGAATTAACCAACACATGCAGCAGTGGCAGGGCTTGCCTTTCATCCTGAGATCTTGATTTTTCATTCTTCAGGGCAAACTAGCTAGAGAAATAATCAGTTGACAGACATTGAGCACTAATTGCTCAAACTTGGTTTAATAATAAGGTTCTTAGCTGTGAAAGATCACTGAACAAAACATTGCACTCTCTCTCTCAAATAAAAAAAAAATTCGATAAGTAAATTAAAAAAAAACAACACTGAAATTGTTTTTTGTTATGTCACATTTCATTCAAATGTTTTTTCCAAGAAAGGCTAGAATTAAATCTCAGTTCAAGAACAGAGATCCTTATGATTTATGAGCTGAGTGTTACCAAAGATAAGGGAATATATAAATCTTATTTACATCAAGACCTTTATTGTGGGGGGGGGGAGAAAAAATGTGACCAGGTTTCACATCTTGTTGAAAAATGGTATGGCAATGAGTGTTTATAGGTTTATTTTATTTATTTTTTTTATTGGCTAAGAAGGTTTTGCAAATGTGGTCAAGTTCACTGGAGAGGGCACTTTAATTAGAATTAATTTGGCCTGTTATTTAGGATTTTCGATGCCACTGTTGGAAGTAGAGGGAGACTGTTGATGAATATATCTACCAGTGTGCAGGCTTTTTCTGTGAATGTCAAATGCGAGGGATCCATCTATTGGCATGTAATCAAAGCATCTAGGAAGGGGAGACTTATTGAGATGTGTTAAAAAAATGTTGAGATCTTCCAAACCATGTGGTAAATGGAGAACACATTGCCAACAAAAGTATAGCCAGACATTGAGTCTATATGGGGCAGAGTTCTTCTAATCTGATTTAAAAATTCAGGCATCTGATATCATCATACACAGCAGCTCCAGATTTAACCAATCTATTTAAATCTTTCTTCTCGTATCTTATTTATTTTGATACTTTTCATTGAAACAGGCTTCCTTGCATAGTTTTTCCTCAAGGGCTATAACTCCAGCTGTTAATAGATATGCCAGTTTTATCCTTTTTTTTTTTTTTTTTTTAACTAATCGACTACACACACAGCACTGTGCTCAAGTTTTTGCAGCTTCTCATTTAGGGTTCTTTTTTTAAAAAAAAGAAAAAAAAACAAGTGCTAATTTTTTATATATATTATACACACACACACACACACACACACACACACACACACACACACACACACACACACACACAAGTATTTCACATGCAGTGAATTGTCATTGTCATGCCATCTTATGAACAGCGTAAATATTTACAGATGGTACTAATCCAGCATCATCGAATATTTGAAATTCAGCTTCATGGGGTATGCACAATAATATAATAGTATGTTTCTTATGTTTGTTTTAAAGGTATATTCTTCATTATTATGACTTAAATGCCTCTGAAAATGCCGATAGTACAACTTAAAAAAGATTGTTATTACTAACGTTGTATTGGCAATTTTCCTTTATATTAGTCATATACATCAGAACTCTAGTATTGTCTTATCTGATATTTGTCTTTTAGCACACTTCTAAATGCATTATTCCACATAACTAGATTTGGATCTTCCCCTTTTTTCACCATCCAGACATTAAACACCAGCTTTTTTTTTATCTCTCCTATTCTGTTGAAATGACCATACCTATGATCAGCTCTGCTCACATTTATTTCCTTCCAAATATCTTCATTTTTTTTTTCAGATTTCTAAGTTAAAAATTGATTTAAACACTGTCATGTATACAGCTAGTTAGTTTAGTGTTTTGATTAATTTCTCTCTCTTATTCTGTATTAATTTATTCAGTTGACTCCCTGCCATACTAGCTGTTCTATTTTTTTTCTCCTGTCTGTTTCCATGTGGATTCTGCCATCTTCACTAAAAGCACTTAAATATTTCAATTGTTTTACTTGTTCTATAGGTTCTCCATTCAGGATGCAGCTAATATTTTTCAATATTCCTGCTTGTTTTCACAGCCTGCCTTTTTATTACTGAATATTCATGCAAAATTTGTCACAGCAATTATTCAGTTTAGTTAAGGAATCCTGCATACTTGTACTGAATTGATATAAGAATATAACATTACCTGCATATGTGCTAAACAACTGAGATTAACACCTCCAACTTTCATATCAAGTGTCCAGCCACTTCATAATGAGATCCATATAGATGAAGAATACCAGTAGGTAATATGCACCATTGTCTCACACCTGATTTTACATCAACCCATCTTCCAAATCCCTTCATTTTTATATGATTTTGCACCATACAATTGTAGCATTTTGAACAACTTTTCTCTTGTGTCTTGTTATATTCCTTTTCTAGATCTACAAAACTTGATACTGATCCTTGTTATTCATATAATTTCTTAACTGTTTGTCTTAAAGTGAAAATCTCATCCTAATAACCTCTGTTTGGTCTGAAACCGGTTTGCTATATGCCAGCTTTTCCCTTCCATAAATTTTGTTAGCCTTTTTGCAAGTATGCTTGTATGAATTTTATTTTACCAGGAACCATCCGAAAATTCCTTTGTGATTCTCACATTCAGTTTTATTTTATTTCCCTCTTTATAGATGGGCACTATGACAGCTTTACTTCAGTCATGTGGAATTTGGCCTTTTGACTATGTCTTTAGACATAGCCAAAGGACCAAATTCCATATTCCTTAATGTGGTTACATTAAGCCACATTGCATAATGTAACTACATTATGCAATGTGGCTATTATAATACTTTTGTACCATCATCATCATCAAATTCCTGCCATGTACCCTCAAGGGGTGTACAGGATATGATAGTACTACATAAAAAAAAAATTACATCATTACTAACTTCCTATCTACAATTTTCCTCCAAATCAGTCTGTTACTTGTCAAGACTCCAACATTATCAGATCTTATATTTCTATCGTCTAAGGCACTTTTGTACCGTATCAATCCACCTATATCTTGGTCTTCCTCTGGGTCGTTTTCCTGCCAACCTGGCAGAGAACACTTGTTTTGCTAATCTTTCCTATCCCATTCTGTTTAAGTGACCATACCACCTGAGATTAGCTCTGCTAATGCATTCCTGGATATGTTCCATAATTTTCTAAAACCGAAGCAATGAATTAAAATAAATCTAAAATCAAATAAAAAAAGTTTATGAAAATTCAGGAAAATAAGAATGCCTAAGTTTGTTTTATATTCATTTAATTTTATTGGAAAGTAACTTTTTTTTTTTTTTAACATTTTGTCATCAGAATTATCATCACTATTAGACAATATTCAGCAATGTTTGCAAAGTGGTTCGAAATCACTTTCGTCACCAGAAGAGATAGTCAGCGCATCAGATCTGTATGATAAAGGCAATGGTTCTTCACAAACAGAATTAGCTTCACCCTCGTTCTGTGCTGATTTTTTTCTTCTGACTATGTAATCAGTGATTAAACTGTACAATGATGATTTCACTAATTTTTTATACAGCTCGCGATATCCAGACATACAGTTCTTCAGCTCGTTGAAATTAAAAGGCTCATTCAGAATTTGTGTCATTAACAAGAAAATGATTTTCCAATTTATTGCACAGTTCAACACCTTCTTGAATTATATTTGCAGTGAGGGGGACAGGTTTTTCTTCCGCTTCACTATCGTTTTCTGGATCTTCGACGATATCTAAAGTTAATCGATATCCAATAATATCGTCACTTAAGGCATTATCCACAAGCAATTAGTCTGCATCGTTCTGGCTACCAAAACCTTCTCCACCAATTTCATGTGCCAATGTAATGATTTCAGCTGATATTGTAGATGTTTGCATGGTTGCACTCTTTGCAATACATCCAGGCCAAGCTGCTTTCCAGCAAGCATATAAAGTTTGTGGTCTTATTTCAGCGATAGCAGATGCAACATGATTTAAGTAGTCCAAAATAGAAAATTTTTTCCAAACGTCAGTTACTGTTAATGATTCATTTTTTAATTTATCCAATATAAATTGAAAAGTGTGCTTAACGTAATATTTTTTTTTAAAGTAGCAATTATGCCTTGATCTAATGGCTGAATAATGCTTGTTGTATTGGGTGGAAAAAACATTACCAGCACATTTGGATGTTCTTAATGCAGATGACTTGGTGCATTGTCAACAATTAATAAAACTTTAAAATCGAGAGCTTTTTGCTTCATGTATGTTTCCACTTCTGGTACAAAGCAATTATTGAATCATTCAGTAAATACAGCAGTTGTTACTCAGGCCTTTGTCTTAGCCATCCAGTGTACTGGCAGCTGTTTTAGATCTTTGCCTTTTAGAGCACGTGGTCGTAGAAATCGATTTACTAGGAGGGGGTTTCAACATTCGATCCCCTGATGCATTGCTACAAAGTAACAACGTTACTCGATCTTTGCTTGCTTTAAACTCACTTGCTTTTTTCTCGGACTTTGCGATGTAAGTTCGACTAGGCATTTTCTTCCAAAACAATCCTGTTGTGTTAAACACTTGATCTGGATAATATCCACCATCTTCAATAATTTGGGCTAGCTTCTGTTAATGATTTTTGGCTGCTTCTTCATCTGCTGCTGCAGCCTCTCCGGTAATCTTCACATTATGAAGT
This sequence comes from Typopeltis vanoorti, assembly GCF_054136105.1. Classification (NCBI taxonomy): domain Eukaryota; kingdom Metazoa; phylum Arthropoda; class Arachnida; order Uropygi; family Thelyphonidae; genus Typopeltis; species Typopeltis vanoorti. The sequence goes on along the minus strand of NC_143558.1, from coordinate 71,766,585 downwards.
GCATTCCTTTTTAAAAACCTGCTTTGCTAGCTGAAAATTCTTTATCAGCCTGGGAAGCGAAAGTAGATAGCTCTAGTTGCTTCATCTGTTCATAAAACTGAAGAACTTTTTGTTTAATTAAATAACCATCATCATCATCATCATCATCAATTTCCTGCCATGTACCCTCAAGGGGTGTACAGGATATGACAGTACTACATGAAAAAATTACATCATCACTAACTTCCTATCTACAATTTTCCTCCAAATCAGTCTGTTACTTGTCAAGACTCCAACATTATCAGATCTTATATTTCTATCGTCTAAGGCACTTTGTACCGTATCAATCCACCTATATCTTGGTCTTCCTCTGGGTCGTTTTCCTGCCAACCTGGCAGAGAACACTTGTTTTGCTAATCTTTCCTCTCCCATTCTGTTTAAGTGACCATACCATCTGAGATTAGCTCTGCTAACGCATTCCTAGATGCTGCCAATGTCAAGTTCTTTCCTAATATCCTCATTTTTAATATGATATTGCCATTGATTCCATCTGTTCACGCCTCTAATCTTTCTCAGGACTCTCATATCTGCGGTCTCTAGTCTTTGGTCAAGTGTTTTACTTCTGACCCAGCTCTCAGATCCATAAGTAAAAATTGGTTTGAACACAGTCTTGTATACAGCTAATTTAGTGTTCCGACTAATTTCTTTCTTATTCCATATGAATTTATTCAATTGACTTCCCACGATACCAGCTTTGCTGATTCTGTTGTCTATTTCTATATTTAGTTTACCATCTTCAGTAAAAATTGTGCCTAAGTAACTGAAATGTTTTACTTGTTCCACCGGTTCTCCATTCACAACACAGTTGACATTTTCAATGATTCTGCCTATTTTCATTGTCTTTGTCTTTTTATTGCTGACCTTCATACCATATCTATTACAACAGCTATTCAATTTAGTCAGAGAATCTTGCAGACTTGTAGCGGATTTATTTAGAAGTATAACATCATCCGCATAAAGCAAAGAGCTGACATTAACATCTCCAATTTTGATATCAGGTTTAATACCACATTCCTTCATAATGTGATCCATATAGATAATGAATAACAGAGGGGATAATGTACATCCTTGTCTCACACCAGATTTAACATTAAACCATCTTCCTGTACTTCCTTCAATTCTAACTGCTGACTCACAACTCAAATAAAGACTAAGTATTGCTTGATATAATGCCCCATTGACACCATATAACTGCAGCGTATTGAATAGCTTCTCTCTTGGCACCTTGTCATATGCCTTTTCCAAATCGACAAAACTTAAATACAGATCTTTGTTATATTCCCATGCTTTCTCGACTATTTGTCGTAAAGTGAAGATCTGATCCTGACAGCCTCTATTTGGCCTGAATCCAGCTTGTTCTTCACCAAGCTTTTCTTCCACAATTCTTCTCAACCGTTTCTCAAGTATACTTGCATAGATCTTGCCAGGAACACTCAGTAGGGAAATACCTCTGTAATTCTCACATTCAGTTTTATTTCCCTTTTTATATATGGGTACTATGAGAGCTCTACTCCAATCATCGGGAATTCGTCCCTCTGTCCAGGCTTTCTGAACTATGCAGTGCAGCCACTGTAAGACTCTTATACCACCATACTTCAGCATTTCTGGTCGAATATCATCTACTCCTGCTGCCTTTCCACATTTCAAGCCTTTGATGGCTTTTTCTACTTCAAGTATGGATATGTATTCCTGACTGCATGCCTGGTCAGTGTTTTTTATCACTGTGCTGTCATCACTACTTGTTTCATTTAGCAGTTTTTCAAAGTAATTACTCCATACTTCAAGGATATCTTTTTCTCCTGTTTTCATTTCACCTTTATCATCTCTAATTCCTTTTACAGCACTCTTTCCTCCATTCCTAAGCTTCTTCAACAACCTCCAGAATATTTTGCCACCTTCTTGATATTTATTTTCTATATTCTTGCCAAAGTCCTCCCATGACTTTTGTTTAGCTAAATAACCACTTATAGGAATTCCCCTTTGAGTTAATTCTTCAATCCAAATTACGAGCGCTCGTTCCATGTTTTCTAATAAAGCATCTCTTGAGTACGATGATAATTTGGCATTTAGTTTTGTGCCAGAAATGACAGATTTTCTTATTGCGACCTCATTCTTTTTAATTGCTCTTATAGTAGATTTACCTAAATTAAAATGTTTACCAATCACCATAGATCCCTCTCCTTTTGCTAAGCGATCTAAAATTGCAATTTTCGTTTCCAAAGAAATTGCTTTTCTTTTGTGTTTTTTCTCCCTTGGGCCAAATTTAATTAATTAATAATTAATGATCAATTAATAATAAAAAACAGCCAAATTAACAATTAATTATTAATGAATACATTACAAAATAACCAAGGTGTACCATGAAAATTTCGGGATTTGTGAAGTGTTTCCGTCGTAGGAAAAGTTTGGGAAATGCTGGATTTCCCTCTTATCAGAATGGAACCTCCTTATGTTGACATGCACAGAAGTGTTGAAAGGTCTTGTATCTGTGGGCATGCACCGCATAACTTCAAATCGGCATAAAAAGAGATCCAAGTGTATATAATAAAAAATGAATAAAAAATGACAACCAAGCATCAAAATGTTAACATGGAACATAGGAATAGCACATAAAGATAAAGAATCGGAGATAAAGATAGCTGCCTTAACAGAAAGATTAAAGAACTAAATGACTATATTCAAATATACAATGGAGTAAAGCAATCTCAAAGAGCAAATGAAGAAACCATACTATTGATATCTAAAATAATTAGCTATAAATACTGGCAGGGAAAAAAAATCTTACCTGAAACACTAAGTACAGAAATTCCTCTAATTCTCACATTCAGCTTTATTCTCATTTTTATAGATGGGTATTATGAGAGCTCTACTCCAACCATCGGGAATTTGACTTTCTGACCAGGCCCTCTGATCTTTTATGTCCCCATACTTAAGCATTTCTGGTCGAATATCATCTACCTCAGCTGCCCTTCCACATTTCAAGTTATTGGCAGTTTTATCTCAAGTATTCATATGTACTCCTCTTTGTATTCCTCTTGAAAATTTTCTAACATGGTTCATTTAAGTCTTTCAAAGTAATTACTCCAGACATGTAGGATATCCTTATCTTCAGTTTTCATATCACGTTTATCATCTTGGATTCCTTTTACAATACTCTTTCCTCCATTTCTAAGCTTGTTCAATGTTTTGGGGCTACCCCAAAATGTTTTGCCACCTTCTTGATATTTATTTTCCATACTCTTAGCAATATCTTCCCATGACTTTTGTTAGCTATTTTTACACATACTTAGTTCTCTTACTATTTTCTCAGTATTCTTTCAGGATATCATCATCATAATGCTAATTATGAATATACACAAATCTAGACCATTATTGGTCTGTTCCAGTCTCATTATCCATCTAATATCCTCTCTTGAGGTCTTCCTTCTTGTTCCAGATGGTTTTATATTTTATTAATTGTTTAGAATATCCGATGTTGACTATTCAGTTTACATGCTTCATCCAATTTTGTTTGTAATTGTTTGGTTTTCTTCTATTGATTTTATTTTTAGTTCTTTTAAAATATCTTCATTCATTTGTGTGTCTCCAATATTGTGTATTTTGCAGTTCTTTTCATTAATCTAATATCACTTGTTTTTATTCTTTATCTTGTTTGTTTGTTTATTGCCTAAGTTTCGCTTCCATATACACCCAATTCTCCATTTACATGGTAGATTGGTTCCAAAAAAAATCATGCAAATGAAAACTGTGTAAAAAAAGAATACATTGCATGAGAAAAAATAGAAGAATGGTTCCAGATGTGAAAAACTGATACAACAATAAATTTTCAAACAAAGCAACACACACACACACACACACACACACACACACACACACATGTATATATGCATCTCTTAAAGAAAATGTGTCACTAATAAAACAGACATTTTAAAAGGTCCAAATACACCCACGCATATGATTATTAGTTAAATTTTATTTGCTGTCACTTTCTGACAGTAGCCACATTCTTTTGTATGAGACTGGAATTAAATCACTTCCATCACTTGAAACGCTTTGGCCATCCTGTTCATACTGCAATGGTGAAACATTTTCTTCAGTAAAAGGAACTAAATTTGCAACAATTCTGAAGGTTGATTTTTTCCCCCCTATGTTCTCTGTAATTAATCGTTGAAATCCTGTTTTGACTAGATCTTTGTATAATTCTTCATATCACACCATACATGATTTCAGTTCATGTTTAGACTGTTCAGCTCATTCAGTATTTCGATCATTTGTAAGATAATGACGTTGCAATTTTACTAGCCATTTGTAGGCTTTGTCTAATTAATCCTGTAGTGAGTAGAATCTCTTCATGGTTATCATCGTCACTTTTTTTCTTTTTCATCGAGTTTCTTAAGGACAGCCTCTATTATTTCATCACTGACAGCCTTGTCATCCATCAATTCTTCAATATCTGCAGACAAAAAAAAATCATCAAATCCTTCTCTGCCAACTGCATGTGCTAATTTGATGATATTGGGATATTCAGTTGTATGCAAATATACAGGATTTTTCTTTTTTCACACATTCTGGCCAAGTGGCTTTCTAGCATGCATTTCAAGTTGATGGTTTCAATTCTGATAACAGCTAACTTAGCAAGTTGATGCAATCCAAAAGAGAAACTTTCTTCCTCACACCAGTAACTGTCAGTAAATAATCCTTATCTTGTTTATCCAAAATGTATTGGAATGTTCTTCATATGTAGTAAGTTTTGACGCTAGCGATCACACCCTGGTCTAGTGATTGTATTAGGTGGCAGAACACAAAATTCCACATTCGGGTGTTCTAAAACAGGATGGACAGGCACATTGTCTATAATCAATAAAACTTTAAAGTCCAAATTTTATTCCATCACATAGCATTTAACTTCTGGAACAAAACATTGATGGAACCATTCACTAAAAATTTCTTTTGTAACCCAATCTTTTTTATTTGCCTTCCAGTGCACTGGTTAAAATCCACACCTTTTATTGCATGCGGTCTTAGGGATCGATTAATGAGTAATGGCTTTAATATACGATCTCCTGAAGTATTGCTGCAAAATTAGTCACACGATCCTTAGCTGCTTTAAAGCAGCCAACACTTTTTTGTGATTTCACTATATAAGTTCTATTTGGCATTTGTCTACATTCTGTAGCATAGAGTAATCCCTGATATTTAAAACATCGAGGGTGTTCCCCAGAATTCAAGTTTAAGTACGTATGTACCATACTAGGAAATGATAATTATAATGGAAATATCCTTTTTGACAGAACTGAATTCAAACAGAAATTTTAAAAATAAGCAGCATTTGTATATTTGTAGTTTCTTTTATATCTGCATTCATGTGCTTTAGTATTTTATATGCATTAGACCTTATTTTTACCCCCCCCCCTCTTAATTGCCATAGCCACTCTTTCTATCATTTCTCCAGGCAAACACTCCTCACGCATCCTATCTTGCACAACGCAGATCATTGAGTCCCCCATACATCACACCTCTTACCACTCTGTTTATATTTCATTATATAAATATTAAAAAGTGATGGAGACATAGGGCATCCCTGCCTTACCCCTTTGTTTATAGTTTGTTTTTTTGGACATTTTTTCATTTGTTTTTATTTTCTTTCATTGGGGGTGCTTAAGGGTCAAAGCTGTATAACTGAGAGGAGACCTCCACATAGCCTTTAAAGGAATGCGGAGAACCGACCAGGGCTTCTGACCTAATGTCCAATCCTCACCTTCTCGTGGTGCACCCTGTTGGGTATCTACTTTGATACTGAACGAACGAGGATGGGCTGGCAATTTGGGATTTAGCCGACCAAATTGTATTCTTATTGGTTAAACCAAAATAAAAAATGATGGCACAACATGACAAAATTTCATGCCGGCTGGGGCGTCGCCCGGTTAAACAAGGCCCCCGTTGTTTTCGCCAGGGAACCAGGGCGAACAGCGAAAAGTCAGCTACTGGAACAAATCTGAAAACAAACCCCAACTCAACATCACCAGAGTTAAAGATCGGTACTATCAATGTAAGAAGCCTGAATGGCAAAGAAATGGAGCTAGCTGAGGAATTAGATAAGTACCAGATCGACATAATAGGGGTGACTGAAACAAAAAAGACCAAAACTGGTGAGATCTTTCTGAGCAATAAATACAAAATGTTATATTCAGGCAATGACAATCAAGGAAAAGAAGGAGTAGCCATAGTATTCAACACAAAATACGAGGCTAATCTTCTTGAATGGCAGTCAGTCTCAAGTAGAGTAATGTGGGCAAATATGAGAATGGGGAACTGGACAATGAGACTTATTTGTGCCTATGGTCCCACAGAAGGTTCTACTAAGGTAGAAGTGGAGGAATTTTTTGAGGCTTTAGAAAAAGCAACTGACACAATGAAAAAGGAAAAGTTGGTCCTTGTTGGGGATCTAAATAGTAGAGTAGGAAATGATTGTGAGACATACAAAAATATTTTGGGAAAATTTGGAGAAAAGAGCAAAGCTAATAATAATGGCAAATATCTGTTGGATTTCTGCTCAGGACATGGACTGGTTATTACTAACACCATGTTCCAACATAAAAATGTGCACAAATTCACATGGAGAGAAGAGGCTAGGAATAAGAAAAGTCTCATTGACTATGTTATTGTTGATAGTGATGTTTTCTCCCTGGTGCAGGACACCAGAGTGTACAGAGGATTTGAAATTGGAAGTGATCACTATTTAGTCTTGAGCAGGATAAAATTGAATTTCATATTGAAAAGAATAACATGTAAGAAAGTTTTAAAGCGAATAAAAGTTGAGCAGCTCTCAGATGTGAACTGTAGACTAAAATACAGAAATATTATTGAAAAGAAAATGAAAGAGTTTGAGAACAGGAATCAAACCTTGGAGATTCAGTGGCAAACTCTGAAGGAAACATTGATTGATTCTGCCAGAGAGGCATGTGGTGAGGTTGTGTGCAAGGATAAAAAAATCAGAACTCCCTGGTGGACACAGGAAGTTAAAGAGGCAGTGAAGGAAAAGAAGAAAGCATATCAAAAGTTCCTGGCAAATAAGGCAGCTGTTACTCTTACAGAATACAGAGACAAATGTAAGAAAGCTAAACAGTGTGTAAAACTAGCTAAACAAAAGTCATGGGAGAACTTTGGCAAGAATATAGAAAATAAATATCAAGAAGGTGGGAAAATATTCTGGAGGTTGTTGAAGAAGCTTAGGAATGGAGGAAAGAGTGCTGTAAAAGGAATTAGAGATGATAAAGGTGAAATGAAAACAGGAGAAAAAGATATCCTTGAAATATGGAGTAATTACTTTGAAAAACTGCTAAATGAAACAAGCAGTGATGACAGCACAGTGATAAAAAACACTGACCACGCATGCAGTCAGTAATACATATCCATACTTGAAGTAGAAAAAGCCATCAAAGGCTTGAAATGTGGAAAGGCAGCAGGAGTAGATGATATTCGACCAGAAATGCTGAAGTATGGTGGTATAAGAATCTTACAGTGGCTGCACTGCATAGTTCAGAAAGCCTGGACAGAGGGACGAATTACCAATGATTGGAGTAGAGCTCTCATAGTACCCATATATAAAAAGGGAAATAAAACTGAATGTGAGAATTACAGAGGTATTTCCCTACTGAGTGTTCCTGGCAAGATCTATGCAAGTATACTTGAGAAACGGTTGAGAAGAATTGTGGAAGAAAAGCTTGGTGAAGAACAAGCTGGATTCAGGCCAAATAGAGGCTGTCAGGATCAGATCTTCACTTTACGACAAATAGTCGAGAAAGCATGGGAATATAACAAAGATCTGTATTTAAGTTTTGTCGATTTGGAAAAGGCATATGACAAGGTGCCAAGAGAGAAGCTATTCAATACGCTGCAGTTATATGGTGTCAATGGGGCATTATATCAAGCAATACTTAGTCTTTATTTGAGTTGTGAGTCAGCAGTTAGAATTGAAGGAAGTACAGGAAGATGGTTTAATGTTAAATCTGGTGTGAGACAAGGATGTACATTATCCCCCCTGTTATTCATTATCTATATGGATCACATTATGAAGGAATGTGGTATTAAACCTGACATCAAAATTGGAGATGTTAATGTCAGCTCTTTGCTTTATGCGGATGATGTTATACTTCTAAATAAATCCGCTACAAGTCTGCAAGATTCTCTGACTAAATTGAATAGCTGTTGTAATAGATATGGTATGAAGGTCAGCAATAAAAAGACAAAGACAATGAAAATAGGCAGAATCATTGAAAATGTCAACTGTGTTGTGAATGGAGAACCTGTGGAACAAGTAAAACATTTCAGCTACTTAGGCACAATTTTTACTGAAGATGGTAAACTAAATATAGAAATAGACAACAGAATCAGCAAAGCTGGTATCGTGGGAAGTCAATTGAATAAATTCATATGGAATAAGAAAGAAATTAGTCGGAACACTAAATTAGCTGTATACAAGACTGTGTTCAAACCAATTTTAACTTATGGATCTGAGAGCTGGGTCAGAAGTAAAACACTTGACCAAAGACTAGAGACCGCAGATATGAGAGTCCTGAGAAAGATTAGAGGCGTGAACAGACGGAATCAATGGCAGTATCATATTAAAAATGAGGATATTAGGAAAGAACTTGACATTGTCAGCATCCAGGAATGCGTTAGCAGAGCTAATCTCAGATGGTATGGTCACTTAAATAGAATGGGAGAGGAAAGATTAGCAAAACAAGTGTTCTCTGCCAGGTTGGCAGGAAAACGACCCAGAGGAAGACCAAGATATAGGTGGATTGATACGGTACAAAGTGCCTTAGACGATAGAAATATAAGATCTGATAATGTTGGAGTCTTGACAAGTAACAGACTGATTTGGAGGAAAATTGTAGATAGGAAGTTAGTAATGATGTAATTTTTTCATGTAGTACTGTCATATCCTGTACACCCCTTGAGGGTACATGGCAGGAATTTGATGATGATGATGATGATGATATTCAATATTGCCTGTAGAAAATATTAGCTATATCTATTCCTTGTAATATATCAAACAGTATACAGGTAATCCCTCGATGTTACCGGTTATATCAAAACTGCGTTAATCAAATCTAATAATCAATGGTTAAAATTACAATTTGTCCATGATCGATTACTGTAATAATAATTCGTTTTATATGGTACTCTTTTAGGAAAGATTAAAAAATGAATGCAGAGTAAATGTAAATGTTTAATAAATAATTGTACCTACATTATTTACTGCAATTTTTTTTAATCAAAATGAGTTATCAAGATTTATTTGAACAGTTTTAGTTTTTTCTTATTGGCATAAATTCTATGATAACAAGCAAAATGACTCTCCAGACCTCTCGGCAAAGAAGCAATAAAACATAAAGAAAAAATACTGTAAATATAATACATGATGGTACAAATTAAGTGGATATTGAATCCAACATTATTTCATAGCCAAATATAGAAACTACAAGAGTTTCGTGCCGAATATAGAAACTAAAAGTTTCGGCGGATGCAAGCATAAGCAACCTTATGGGCAACTCGTTGTGAAGGTGGAGTAAGCTCCAGATCACTTTCCTTAGTATTTTCCATAATGTAAAGCACATCTCCTAGAGGACAACAAAGAATAAAAAAAACAACTAAGCCATACTATACTGACATCGGAGGTCGCGGTATATCTCTCAGATACAATTTACTGTCAAATATCACAAACCTTTACATAACATGTGTTAAACCAAACTGACAGCAAAAAAAGAGTGAGGAATATCACTCGTAACATACGAATGCATACTCATGAGCTCCAAGCTATACACTGAATTGTGCAAGAATATTTATATTAAACATTTTGCATGTACCTATCAGATCAGCTGCGAGCTCCGCAGGGTTAAAAGCGCGTTAATCAAAACTCTTGCCACGTATATCAAGGGATTGCCGCAGTTAACTTCGCCGTGTTAATCATATCTGACGTTAAGCAAAGGATACCTGTATATCTTTTTACTTTGTCAAATGCTTTTTCATAATTCATAAACAAAAGATCAGTTTCTTAATTAAATTTTGTTCTTTTCTGTGTAAGTAGTTGTAAGTAAAAAGCTGCATCCATTGTAAAGCATCCTCTTTTAAATCCATTTTCACTTTCTAATAATATTTATCTACTGTATATTATCAATTTTACATTAAATATTCTGCTATAAATTTTATAGCATTTATTCAATAATTAGCAGGGTTGTTTTTTTCCCGCTGTTAAATATTTTTATTTAAATTTGTATTTATTTTATTTAAAAAATTTGCAATTTATATTTGTAGTTTCTTTTATATCTGCATTCTTGTGCTTTAGTATTTTATATGCATTGGGCTTATTTTGTATATATCATTTTCTAGCTATGATACAATTTTTTTCCAGCTTTTTCTGTGTCTCTTTCTGATTTTTCTTTTGGATTTTGCTTGTCTTTTTTTATATTCAATTTCATCTCTTGTTTTTTGAAACTTAACAATTTTTATTTTTATGATATATTTTGTGTGTCCCTAGACTTTCATATACTGTTAATGTAATAATTTCTTTTATATTATTCAGTTCTTTCTCGGTGTCTTCATTTTCTTGTATTTTTTTCTAAATAATTATTAATCCTCTGTTGCTATAAATTTTGTATACTTAAATCATATAGTAGTCCTACTTTTTAATTAGATTTTGTTTCTCTAGTATTTTTTGTAACCATTTTGGTGGAAACCTTAATTTTGCCTACACTGAATAATAATCTGTATCTAAGGGTCAAAGCTGTATAACTGAGAGGAGACCTCCACATAGACTTTAAAGGAATGCGGAGAACCAACCAGGGCTTCTGACCTAATGTCCAATCCTCACCGTCTCGTGGTGCACCCTGTTTGGTATCTACCTGGAAACTGAATGAACAAGGATAGGCTGGCAATTTGGGATTTAGCCGATTATTGACTTAAACCAAAATACAAAATGGTGATGCAACATGATAGAATTTCATGCCAGCTAGCGCGTCGCCTGGTAAACAAGGCCCCCGTTGTTTACGCCAGGGAACCAGGGCAAACAGCGAAAAGTCAGCTACTGGAACAAATCTGAAAACACACCCCAACTCAACATCACTAGAGTTAAAGATCAGTACTATCAACATAAGAAGCCTGAATGGCAAAGAAATGGAGTTAGCTGAGGAATTAGATAAGTACCAGATCGACATAATAGGGGTGACTGAAACAAAAAAGACAAAAACTGGTGAGCTCTTTCTGAGCAATAAATACAAAATGTTATACTCAGGCAATGACAATTAAGAAAAAGAAGGAGTAGCCATAGTATTCAACACTAAATATGAGGCTCATCTTCTTGAATGGCAGGCAGTCTCCAGTAGAGTGATGTGGGGAACCGGACAATGAGACTTATTTGTGTCTAATGACCCACAGAAGGTTCTACTAAGGTAGAAGTGGAGGGATTTTTTTAGGCTTTAGAGAAAGCAACTCACACAATGAAAAAGAAAAAGCTGATCCTTGTCGAGGATCTAAATAGCAGAGTAGGAAATGATTATCAGACATACAAAAATATTTGGGAAATTTTGGAAAAAAAGAGCAAAGCTAATAATAATGGCAAATATCTGTTGGATTTCTGCTCAGGACATGAACTGGTTATTACTAACACCATGTTTCCACATAAAAATATGCAGAAATTCACATGGAGAGAAGAGGCAAGGAATAAGAAAAGTATCACTGACTATGTTATTGTCGATAGTGATGTTTTCTCTCTGGTGCAGTACACCAGAGCGTACAGAGGATTTGAAATTGGAAGTGATCACTATTTAGTCTTGAGAAGGATAAAATTGAATTTCATATTAAAAAGAATGACATGTAAGGAAATTTTAAAGCAAATAAAAGTTGAGCAGGTCTCAGATCTGAACTGTAGACTAAAATACACAAAGGTTGTTGAAGTAAAAATGAAAGTGTTTGAGAACAGGAACCAAACCTTATAGATTCAGTGGCGAGCCTTCAAAACATTGATTGATTCAGCCATAGAGGCATGTGGTGAGGTTGTTTGCAAGGATAGAAAAATCAGACTTCCATGGAGGACACAGGAAGTTAAAGAGGCAGTGAAGGAAAAAAAGAAAGTATATCAAAAGTTCCTGGCAAATAAGTCAACTTGTTCTCTTAGGGAATACAGAGACAAATGTAAGAAAGCTAAACACCGTGTAAAACTAGTTAAACAAAAGTCATGGGAAGACTTTGGTAAGAACATAAATATCAAGAGGGAGTCCAGATATTCTGGAGGTTGTTGAAGAAGCTCAGAAATGGCGGAAAGAGTGTTGTAAAAGGAATTAGAGATGATAAAGGTGACATACAAACTAGAGAAAAAGATATCCTTGAAGTATGGAGTAATTACTTTGAAAAATTGCTAAATGAAACAAGCAGTGATAGCACTGTGGTAAAAAAACACTCATCAGGCATACGTACTTGAAGTAGAAAAAACCATCAAAGGCTTGAAATGTGGAAAGGCAACAGGAATAGATTGTATTAGACGAGAAATGATGAAGTATGGAGATATAAAAGTCTTACAGTGGCTGCACTGTATAGTTGAGAAAACCTTTACACAGGGACGAATTCCCGATGATTGAAGTAAAGATCTCATAATATTCATATATAAAAAGGGAAATAAAACTGAATGTAAGAATTACAGAGGTATTTCCTGGTAAGATTTATGCAAATATACTTGAGAAACGGTTGAGAAGGATTGTGGAAGAAAAGCTTGATGAAGAACAAGCTGGATTCAGACTAAATAGAGGCTGTCATGATCAGGTCTTCACTTTATGACAAATAGTCGAGAAAGCATGGGAATATAACAAAGATCTGTATTTAAGTTTTGTCGATTTGGAAAAGGCATATGACAAGGTGCCAAGAGAGAAGCTATTCAATACGCTGCAGTTATATGGTGTCAATGGGGCATTATACCAAGCAATACTTAGTCTTTATTTGAGTTGTAAGTCAGCAGTTAGAATTGAAGGAAGTACAGGAAGATGGTTTGATGTTAAATCTGGTGTCAGACAAGAATGTACAATATCCCCTCTGTTAACATTCATTATATATATGGATCACATTATGAAGTAATTAAACCTGATATCAAAATTGGAGATGTTGATGTCAACTCTTTGCTTTATGTAGATGATGTTATTATACTTTTAAATAAATCTGCAAGATTCCCTGACTAAATTGAATAACTGTTGTAATAGATATGGTATGAAGGTCAGCAATAACAAGAGAAAGACAGTGAAAATAGGCAGAAGCATTGAAAATGTCAACTGCATTATGAATGGAGAACCCGTGGAACAAGTAAAACATTTCAGCTAATCAAGATGGTAAATGGAAATAGACAACAGAATCAACAGAGCTGGCATGGTAGGAAGGCAATTGAATAAATTCATATGGAATAAGAGAGAAATTAGTCAAGACACTAAATTATATGTATACAAGACAGTGTTCAAACCAGTTTGAACTTATGGATCTGAGAGCTGGGTCAGAAGTAAAACACTTGACCAAAGACTAGAGACTGCAGATATAAGATTCCTGTGAAAGATCAGGGGCATGAACAGATGGCATCAATGGCAATATCATATTAAAAACGAGGATATTAAGAAACAACTTAACCTTGTCAGCATCCAGGAATGCTTTAACAGAGCTAATCTCAGGTGGTATGTTCACTTAAACCGAATGGGCGAGTAAAGATTAGCAAAACAAGTGTTCTCTGCCAGGTTGACAGAAAAACGACCCAGAGGAAGTCCAGGATATAGGTGGATTGATACAGTAAAACGTGCCTTAGAAGATAGAAATATAAGATCTGATAAGGTTGGAGTTTTGACAAGTAACAGAGTGCTACATTTTTCATGTAGTACTATCATATCCTGTACACCCCTTGAGTGAGGGTACATGGCAAGAATTTGATGATGATGATCTATTTCTAACCTCTCCTGACTAACATCTAGTAAGAGCTTTGCTGCTTTTTCAGTTGCTATAAAGTAGTCTATCATTGATTTTTGTCCTCTTGCACAACATCTATATTTATGTTTGTAGAACATTTTCATTATTTTAAAGTTATTATATAATCAATGAGTTGTTTTCCATTTTTGTTTATTGTTGATTCTCTAAATTTTTCTATATTATTATTTATTTTTTATTTTTTCATTCCTATTCGATTCAGGGAGAGGCATATGGCAGATTGTCTACAAGGATAGAAAAATAAGAATGACATGTGTATCACAAGAAGTTAAAGAAGCAGTCCTAGAAAAGAAGAAAGCAACTGAAAGTACCTAGCAAATAAGGCAACAGATGTCCTAAAAGAATACGGAGAAAAATGTAAGAGAGCTAAGCTATCTGTAAAAGTAGCTAAACAAAAATCATGGGAAGATTTTTAAAAAGAATAGAGAAAATTAATAAGGTGGCATAATTTTCTGGAGGCTGTTGAAGAAGCTTATAAATGGATGAAGAGTACTGTGAAATTAATCAAAGATGATAAAGGTGACATGAAAACTGAAGATAAGTATATCCTACATGTCCGGAGTAATTACTTTGAAAGACTGTTAAATGAACCAAGTAATGACAAAATAATACTAGAAAATTTTCAAGAGGAGTACATATCAATACTTGAGGTAGAAAAAGCCATCAAAAACTTGAAATGTGGAAAAGTAGCTGGAGTAGATGATATGCGACCAGAAATGATTAAGTATGTAGTTATAAAAGTTCTGCAGTGGGCTGTACTGCATATTTTAGAGGGGCTTGGTCAGAAGGTCAAATTTTCAATGATTGGATTAGAGCTCTCATAGTACCCATCTATGAAAAAGGGAATAAAACTGAAGGTGAAAATTACAGAGGAATTTCTCTACTAAGTGTTCCAGATAAGATTTATGCAAGCATACTTGAAAAGAGGTTGAGAAAGATTTTGGAAGAGAAACTTGGAGAAGAACAAGCTGGGTTCAGGACAAATAGGGGTTGTCAAGATCAGATTTTCACTTTACGGACATAGTTGAGAAATTATGGGAATTACCAAAGATCTGTATTTAAGTTATGTAGATCTGGAAAATGCATATGACAATGCACCCAGGAAAAAGCTTTGCAACCGTTATATGGGATAAATGGAACATTATACAAGAGGCCATCCATAGTCTATATTTAAGCTGCCAGTCAGCAGTTAGAATTGGATAGGTTTAAGACAAAAGAAGAGGTTTGGAAAAGTTCATACACATTATCTCCACTTTTATTCATCATCTGTATGCATGATGCTTTTTGCAAGTGTTGCAAGTTTCACTCTCTTAAATATATCCAATACAAGTCTACGGGATTCTCTAGCAAAAATAAATAACAGCTCTAATAAATTTGGTATGAAAACGAAATAATAAGACCAAAACTATGAAAAATGGACAACAGCATAGGAAACTTCAGCAGCATTTTGAATGGCGATCCTATAGAACAAGAAAAATATTTCATATTTTGCTTGTTCTATATTTTCTATTTAGGCACACACATATATCATATTTTCTATTTAGGTAAAGTTTTTAGCAAATATGGCTGGTTATATATCTGGAAGTACACAACACAATAAGCAAAGCTAGTATGGTGGGTAGCTAATTGAATAAATTTATATGGAATAAAAGAGAAATTAGCCAACACTAAACTTGCTATATATAAGATGGTACTGAAATTGCTTTTAAGTTATGGATGTGAGAGTTGGATTAGAAAAAAACACTCAAAGATTAGAGATAATGAAAATGAGAGTTCTGAGAAACATTAGAGAAATGAACAGTTAGCATCAATAACAGATCCATATTAAAAATTAAGATGCTAGGAAGGAACTTGACATTGTTTGCATTCAAGGATGTGTGAGCACTGCTAATCTATGGTGGTTGGTCACTTAACTAGAATGGGAAAGGAAAGATTAGCAAAATGAGTCTTTGTGCTATATTGGCAGGACAAGGACCCAGAGGAACACCAAAATCTAGGTGGATTGATTCAATCAGAAGTGCCTTAAAAGAAAAAAATGTTACATAAGAAAATATTGGAGTGCTGACAAGCAATAGACTAAATTGGAGGAAAATTGTTGATAGGAGATTAATAATAAGACAAAGTTAATCATGTACTGCTGCAATAATAGCCTGAACACCCTTTGGGGATACATATCAGGAAATTGATGATGCTGTGTGAGTGTATGTACTCAGATTTTTCAGCCAGACACACTGATCTGAAATATATGCTTTGATAGACAGTACACTATATAGATAAGATTAACTGCCTAATCAGAGAGATTTATATGAAGGTGGCTTAATGTGTCACCCTCCTAATCTACACACTGTCACTGAGAAAATGAGTTTCTTGTGCCTGACCTTAAGACATTAAAGGAATGTGAGGTAAAAGGTTAAATAAAGCTTTCCTTGATTTATATCACATGCTGTTTGTGGCAAAGATTTTTAAAAAGAAAGAATTTGATTATAAGATAAAATTGCTTTCTACTACTCAGCTTAGTTACAATTGGACACTTTTTTGTGGCAAAATCAGAAACAGCTAGGTCCACAGTATAAAAGAAACAAGGGGTCTTTGTAATGAATGATGTCACTACTGTGCAAAACACTTTTGAGTATATTATTAATTTTGTTTTATTTATTATTATTATTTATTTTATTTTTTATTTTTTTGTAACTTGATATGTTTATGGTTGACTGCTTACATTACTAATAAAACATGGAATATTTCCATAGTGTGTATGTGTGAGAGAGAGAAGGGTGGGATATGAGAATGCATGATTAATAAACACATTTCAGTATATGTGAATGTCATAACCAGATCACCTCTATGAGAAAATGTGTAGTGTATGTTTTGATAATCACTTTTCAATTATGTATTGATTTAACTGCCTAGTTGGAGGTTGGCTTGTTATAGTGAACTAGGATGGACTAAAGTTGGTTATTGTAAAGGTTTCATTGTGTATTAGCACAAATTTGTATGATAGATTATAGTTAGGATTTTTCATTAGTGTTATAGTAATTTAGTTCACTTAATTGGTGTTTGCTATGATCAAAGTTGACTGGTATATAAATATTTCACTTCTGAGATTTGATTTTGTATTATAAGACAAAATATCCTTTTTAGGTTATTACTGGAAGTGATGGTATTGCATCTCATGTAGATGAAGTTATGGGAGAAGCAGAAACAGAAGAAGTGTTATCAGAATTTGATTTTCTTGGGCCAGATTCTAGTGAGGGTGCTGGAGAAGCCAGAAGCCAGGGAGATGGCACTGAATGGGGTAAGTTCTTTGTTTTATAAGTAACTTTTTGCAATCAGTCATATATCCAATGTATGATTAGTGCATTGATAAT
Source organism: Typopeltis vanoorti (assembly GCF_054136105.1). Lineage (NCBI taxonomy): Eukaryota > Metazoa > Arthropoda > Arachnida > Uropygi > Thelyphonidae > Typopeltis > Typopeltis vanoorti. The sequence goes on along the minus strand of NC_143558.1, from coordinate 71,749,165 downwards.
TTTTGTTTGACATTATAATAAACACACTGACCTGTAAAGCATTTTTCACTTTTTTATTTAATCTTGGGAAATTCTTAGCAAATTTTTTCCTGCTTTTTTAATCTTTTCAGTATACCTTGGCAAGATGATTTCTATTCAACAATACAGATGCCAATCTGTGAAACAGTAAAAATATAATAAAATATCATTTGACTATATTAAAAGATTGTATTTCATCCCAGTGGGAGGTTTATAAATGACTAAACTGATTTAAACATAAATTGAAGAAGTGCCAAATTTGTTTTATTGTACAAGCCTACAGAGCAGTAATTGGTGTGTGTATGTGATTCTGAAAGTAGCAGAAATTATTTGGATAATTTGATTATAGCATGTAAGGATTGCAAACACATAAGGAAAATGAAAAAATAGTTTAACAAGAAAGGTGAACAGATAGTGATAATTTCATTTGATGCTGTTATCATATCAAAATTTACAAAGCTGTTGTGAAAGATGAAAGAGCTTGTATCAGTGAAGTGGACAGAATTGTTCAATATCTTTGTGTGTGGTGAGGATGATCTAATATTCTAATGTGTAAATGAACAGTCATGTTAATTTATAGCCGACAGGAAATATTTCAGTATCACTTCTCACCTGTATGGTTGCAGAGAGATAAATGGGAATTATAATCATAATTGCAACAAAGTACAAGTATCTGCTCATCATATGATCTCTTGAGAGCAATGCATATTATGATTGTTACGACATCTCCAATAGTCCAAGGACTCATTGCAGGAGAGCATCCTACTCTAATCCACTCTGCTACATACATTTAACCATCTCCCCTACTACACAACTTTTTCTATGTAAATTGCTCATGTTCTATATATTTTCACATAATCAGTATGAAATTATCTGGTAGTATATAGGTTGGCTTCTTATGTTACTTAGCTGTCATCTTTACATGGCATAGAAATACTTTTGGAGCAAAGTTTTATGCCACCTGACCATCGAACATAATGATTATCATGTTATTACTTTCATTAGACCTTGTTCTGATATTGTAGTGTTTCCCCCCTGAAAATATTAGAAAATACAACATTAAACAGTGGATAAAAATAAACAGGCTCAAATAGTTTTTATTGATACAAGAGGTTGGTTCTATTTGCCATGTTGGGGGAAAAAAGGAAATTAGTCTGCAGATGCTGCAGTCTCATTCATCTTCATATTTACCCTATAGGAAACTGTTTGCTTTTATGTGTGTTTCCTGGCAATTGTTTGTTATGTTACTATGATTTCCCACCATTTTCTTTGTCTTTTCCATTAAACTTACTACAGTTTTTCTTCCCAAATTTATCACAAATTCAGTATAAGAGTATTTTCAGTGGTTATTCAAAGTTTAATAAAATGCTTCTGTATTGCCTGCTGCCACTACTTCAAATTCTTTAGTGCAAGGAGGAATACATTAATGACCAATTAATATGATCCAGGATGAACAATGATCCCAATAAACCAGCCAAATCTTGGTGTAAAATAATTTCAAGAAGCTGTAGTTACCCAGGTGAAAATCAGTGCCTTCTAAGGTATTTATTTCTGGAAATGAAATAGTGGGGTCATCTCTCCCCCCAAATCACCAATTCCCCCATAACTATTATTGCAACCCTTAAGTGTTCTCTCTTGACTCAGCTTCTTCAAGAGGAATTATTTAACATCTTATGGGAGTAATGAGTTGAGCATATAACCCTCATCAGTTTTTCATATTAATTTCCTTATTCATAAACAGTAGCTGAGAAAGTTTCACCTTGCCTTACACCTGATTTAATGTCCAATTATCTTCTTGTGTATACTTCAGTTTTAAATGTAAAAGATTAACATTTTTGAAGATTTAAAAGATTTCACATCTAAAAGTTATATATTTGCATTTTTTTTTAACACTATTCCTGTTTTTTCTGCCTTTTCCTTATATTTTAAAAATCTTATTCACAATGTTTAATTTTTTTATTTTGATGATACATAAATGACCTTGCATTGCTTTCGGATACCTTTCATGACTACATTTTAAATTTGCCCTGTTTACTTAGAATTGTGTCTGAATAACAAAGTTTTTCTTGTTTTGTAGATTCTCAATTGAGAATGTAGTTCGGCTTAGTTGGAATCATGAAGACTTGTAGTGAATTTATTTATTGAAAGTAATTACATGAGTTTAATAGCTCTAATTATAATATCAGGTTTAAAATCACTTTCCTTATTATATTCTGATTTTTTATCTTCTTAATCTTAAAGTAGTTCTCTTTATCAAGGCTTCTCTTTCACACTTTTTCTTAGCCTTTTTTAATGTAGCTTACAGATTTATGTAAGCTCTTCAGAAACATCAGTGAAATTCTTCTGTCATATTGTGTGCATTTCTCTTTTAATAGGTATATCTTAAGACAGATGAGTATTATGATACTTCTCAATGGAATAGCTGAAAATATTATTGCAAGCTGTTAGCACCTTCCCACCTCACAGGAGTCTGAAATAGTTATTAAAGGGGAGTAAAAAATATGGCAGTGGATTGCATGAATCTCCTATTTACCTCTTTAAGTACTTAAATAAATTTTTGAAGAATCACACTAGCCACATTGACTCTTTCATTAAAAATTCTTTATTTGTCAAAGAAACTCAAAAATATAAGTCAACCAATTACACAACTAGCAATGTGATATCATTATTTACACATATGTCATTAGGAGAAGTCATTCCTCTTGAGTATGAGTTGCCTCTGATCTCACTCATTGCTGAGGAAGACTCTTCCCTTGTGATGGAGAAAATGTTGGTGGTTCTTTTCCCATGGTGACCTATTCCATCTTGCGAAAGTGCCTATATTGGATGCATAAAGGCTACCACAAACATGCATGCCCAAGACAAGATTCCAGCCATTTGGCTGGAAAGTGAATACACTAAGTCAGCCAAGCAAATCGACTATCATTCCTCATATAGAACATATATGATTTCACTTCATAAAAGTCAAAATTTTTGAATTTCCATTTTCTGTTACTTACTCATAGTAGAATTCAAATCCACAGTCTTTTCTTTGGATTTTTCTTGTCCATATAATACAGATGATATTTTTGTTAGGCAGTATAACTTGCTATATGGTAAACTTGGAAAATCTGAAGAACTTCTTATATTTCCTTAAGGCTATTATAAAACCAAATTCACTATTGAAATATTATAACTGCAATTCCCATTTCTTGACACATGTTAAAAAATGTCAGTGTTCTAACACTTTTTTAAGCTGCTCATTGCTCATACAGGTTTTGATATATTCATGCTAGCTTCTTTTTTTTTTTTTTTTTTTTTTTTTTTTTTTTTTACAAAATTGCAATTCTACCTTTTTTTTTTTCCATCATCAAATTCCTGATATGTACTTGAAGGGTGTACAGGATATGATAGTACTATATGAAAAACTTACATCACTACTAACTTCCTATCTACAATTTTCGTCCAGATCAATCTGTTACTGTCAAGACACCAATTAGATCTTATATTTCTGTCTTCTAACGCACTTTTTACTGCATCAATCCACCTATATCTTGGTCTTCCTCTGGGTCTTTTTCCTGCCAACCTGGCAAAGAACATTAGTTTTGCTAATCTTTCCTCTCCCATTCTGTTTAAGTGACCATACCACCTGAGATTAACTCTGCTAACATATTCCTGGATGCTAACAATATTAAGTTCTTTCCTAATATCCTCGTTTTTAATATGACATTGCCACTGATGCCATCTGTTCACCCCTATAAATCTTTCTCAGAACTCTCATATCTGTAGCCTCTAGTCTTTGGTCAAGGGTTTTATTTCTAACCCAGCTCTTTGATCCATAAGTTAAAATTGGTTCGAACATTGTCTTGTATACAGCTAATTTAGTGTTTTGACTAATTTCTGTCTTATTCCATATAAATTTATTCAGGCGACTTCCTACCATACCAGCTTTGTTGATTCTGTTGTCTATTTCCATATTTAATTTACCATCTTCACTAAAAATTGTGCCTAAGTAGCTGAAATGTTTTACTTGTTTCACAGGTTCTCCATTCACAACACAGTTGACATTTTCAACAAATCTACCTATTTTTATTGTCTTTGTCTTTTTATTGCTGACCTTCATACCATATCTATTACAACAATTATTCAATTTAGTCAGGGAATCTTGCAAACTTGTAGCGGATTTATTTAGAAGTATAACATCATCCATATAAAGCAAAGAGCTGATATTAACATCTCCAATTCTGATATCATGTTTAATACCACTTTCCTTCATAATGTGATCCATATAGATAATGAAAAACAGAGGGGATAATGTACATTCTTGTCTCACAGCAGATTTAACATCAAACCATCTTCCTGTACTTCCTTCAGTTCTAACTGCTGACTTACAACTCAAATAAAGACTAAGTATTGCTTGATATAATGCCTCATTCACACCATATAACTGTAGCTTATTGAATAGCTTCTCTCTTGACATCTTGTCATATGCCTTTTCCAGATCTACAAAATTTGAATACAGATCTTTGTTATATTCCCATGATTTCTCAGCTATTTGTCATAAAGTGAAGATCTGATCCTGACAGTCTCTGTTTAGTCTGAATCCAGTTTGTTCTTCATCAAGCTTTTCTTCCACATCCTTCTCAACCGTTTCTCAAGTATATTTGCATAAATCATACCAGGAATACTCAGTAGGGAAATACTTCTGTAATTCTCATATTCAGTTTTATTTCCCTTTTTATATATGGATACTATGAGATTTTTACTCCAATCATCTGGAATTCATCCCTGTGTAAAGGCCTTCTGAACTATGCAGTGCAGCCACTGTAAGACTTTTATACCTCCATACTTCATCATTTCTGGTCTGATATAATTTATTCCTGCTGCCTTTCTACATTTCAATCCTTTGATGGCTTTTTCTACTTCAAGTATGGATACGTATGCCTGATGAGTATTTTTTTACCACAGTGCTATCACTGCTTGTTTCATTTAGCAATTTTTCGAAGTAATTACTCCATACTTCAAGGATATCTTTTTCTCTAGTTTGTATGTCACCTTTATCATCTCTAATTCCTTTTACAACACTCTTTCTGCCATTTCTGAGCTTCTTCAACAACCTCCAGAATATCTGGACGCCCTCTTTTATGTTCTTACCAAAGTCTTCCCATGACTTTTGTTCAGTGTTCTAGAGATCACTTAGTCTTATAACATATTGAACTTTGAAAATGTTGACCACCTAAAAACTCAAAACAGTGAATTGTTACTTAGTTTCAAAAACGTAACTTTTATACTTTTCTTCAGTTTCAGATATTTTTGCATTTTTTGCTTTCTACTTCTGTAAGGATCCTGATGACACTGTTAAAAAAAAAAAATCGCAGTGAGAGGTGTAGGTGTTTTGTGTATATGTTGGGGATTCAGCTGGGTAAATATTGACCCACTTTGGAGGGTGGAGTCAGGGGTAATCGATTTAGTATTCCACTGCTTTTAAATAATGATGTTGCACAAAATAAATATAAATATTCTGTATTCATTGTGAACTACTTGAGTATCGTTTTGTTCATTTTCCTCAGTTCTTATCTTGTGTTAACTGGATTCATTCATGTTAATAATTTAATATGAAAAACAGGAAACCCGCTAACCTGATTAGGACCTAATACTTATAATCAGGTCATAATTCATTAATATTTTTAATAAAGATATATAAACAATTGTTTATTAGTCCATTAAAGTCAAAATGCGCGTTCTTCATGGAACGGGGAGGATTCAGTGAGAGAGAAATGCTTTTATGAGGGGGTTGGCAGGTAAAAAAAAAAAGATCCCCTGGTTTGTATAAATTACATATAGTATTCGCAATATCACAATTTATTGATTTAAAAAAATAAATGTATTAATAATCAAATCAGGAGTCCTTTTGTGACTCATATCCAAACTGAAGGAATGATTATGTGTTGGAGCCAAAGTGATACTTTCTTAGTGGATCACATTGGTTCCACCACACAGACTTCAATCCAGTTTATTTACTCAAATAAAATCTTCCATAAATTTAAAACTAGCTTCAGCAGAAGCTGGTTTTAAATTTGTGATCTTTTAAAATAAAAGATCGTGCACTTTTTTTATTTATTCCACCCATGACAAACACTAAAAGATATGCAAAACTCACAATATACTAAATTTATCAGCCTGAAGTGCATGTAGCAGCTCTGTTTGATAATATTTGCTTTACATTTTTGGCCATTTCTTTGATTCTGTAATGAACAGTATTATTTGAGGGAGGAAACCGAACTATTACTTTGCTCGCCTTATTTCAAATCATCACTTGTGTGATTATTTTCGCTGCAAGTTTTACTAATATCTTGTCATTTGTTTCATGCTATTTAGAACGGCACATGATATGAAGCAGTCAAAGCTTTTATGTTTTCATCTCCCACTACACTGCATATTATGTCTTCAGAACTTTGTAAATCTTGCATCTCTTTTCACAAAATTCTACAGATTTTTCCTAGAATTGTGTTTTGTTTCAAAATGGCACTTTAGGCCAGACATTTTCACACTTTCATTTGTGAGAATTTCATAAAAAAATGACTCATAGTGGAATAGGTTATTCAGTGCCAGCCTACGAAAATTCAAAGTTTAGACAATTCTTATCGCACTTAGGGATTCCCCTTACTTTTTTTGTAATGGACTCTTCTTTTTTTTTTTTTTAAAGAAACTTGCAGATGGCTCACGCTTGTAGTTTTTTTTACAAATATATCATCCTGATGCATCAATGTGTTCTTTCTGTAAGTTATCTCAATAATTTTTATTTTCTTCACCATTTTCTATTGTGCATTTCAAACATTCCATTTTTAACTAGTGTTAAACCTTATTAAAGGTTTAACTTTGAGAAATGCAAGCAAGAGATATTAATTAAATACTTTAATAATAATTAATATTAGACCTCACTTATTTGTTAAAACTAGCAACACAACTGCTGAAAATAAGTTAGACTATTATCTTGTGATGCCAACACAATTAAACATGTATAGATGCATGCATGCATGGGTAGTGAAATAATTGCTGATGATCATTAAAGTTTAAGATAAGAATGATTCTGAAATTAAGCAGCATTCTGACCTTGTTCCTCAAACTGTTTGAATTTAAACTTTTAACGTCAACAGTTTGAACCATGCAGTTGCAATTGTGCCATCAAGCAGACAGCTCTAGTGGAGTGACTTGATACATGCCAAGAAACACATTTTGTTTAAAACTTACTTTAGAATTTTAGTTAAAAAAAAATAAATCATAGAATAGACTTGCAATTATCTGTGATAATGTGGTTACAAAAGTCGAAAAAATAGGGTAATCACAGTTTTAAAAATAGTATCTACTATCCCCTAAAGTTCTCTTGTCTGGAAGTAGCCAGTGTTTCCCAAACTTCAGGAAACACTAGTCGAAAGAAATTGTTCTGATTGAAGATCTTAGTTATGCAATATTTTATAATTTTCTTTAGTCTCATGTTTTTAAAGGAACTTTTTGGCAGGACTTTGGTTTTGTTCCAATGTAACCTCTACTTAGTATAAACAGACTTTACAGCTGGAATGAAAGGAATGTAGTTCATAGCCTAGATTAAAGTATGTCTAATCCCCCCCACCCCATTAAAAATAAAAGGGACATATACATGCAGAAATGCATGTGGAAACTGACCAGATGCGAAAATGCATCTGGTCAGCTTCTGAGCATAACCAAAGAAGTTTGTCATTCATTGACAGGAATTGATGTCTAATTTATTTTAAATAGATGTGTGTCTGGAAACTGAACTTTTTTAGGACTATTGTAACCATTTCAGATATGACTTGTATATTGAATATCTATCCTCTTCAGGGAAAGTAATGCATTGTATCCAGATAGGATGAAACTTTTCAACATCACAGTTCTTTGATACATCAAGTTCCTTTAAAGGAATTTGTTAGATGAAAGAATGGAATGAACATATTATAGTAAAAATGTTTTGATCACTATATATTTTGGAGGGATGGTGCATTGAGTGTATATTTTTCCTGGGGTGCTCTATAAACAGACATCAAGCATCACTATCACTATTCTCCTGCTGTCTAAAAAAATAATGTTAATATCATGATCCAAATTAAATTTAATTCTTGAAATCTGATTTTAATGATCTAGTACATATGTGATGGGATTCAGATAAGAGCGCATTTCTCATATCTCAACACGATAGAAGTACAAAGTAACACGTGCATGAAAAGTGAGCAAAGGTGTCACATTTATTTAATTATATCAGCCCATTGTAGTACCTTTTAACTATTTGCATGCCTGTCCTTCCAAGTAAAATAATATGCATTTATAAATGAAATAATCTCCATTCATTGCAAAGAAAAAGATCTGAAAAGTTTCATGAAAGCAGTTACACTAACTTAATAAATCTGATCTGGATAAATTATATAAAGATGACAAAAACAGGTGAGATTCTTCTAAGCAACAAATACAAGATGCTATATTCAGGCAATAATGATCAGGGAAGAGTAATAGCTGTAGCAATCAACAGTACATACAAGGATAATCTTGAATGGTAGACAATATCAAGAGGAGTGTTGTGGGGAATTAGAAAATGAGACCTTATTTTTGCATGTAGTCCCACAAGGTTCTACTATGGATGTGAAACAATTTTTTGAGGAATTAAAGAAAGCAGATGACACAAAGAAAAGGGGAAAAGTCAGTCCTTATTGGAGATCTAAACAGCAGAGTAGGAAATGATTATCAAACATATAGAAATGTTTTGGATAAATATGAATAAAAGAACAGAGTTAATAATAATGATAAGTACCTGCTGTGTCCACAAATTCATTATTAACAGTCTTATGTTAGTCATGACAATAGCATAGTCCCATTGATTATGTTATTGTTGATATCAGTATTTTCATGTTTCAGGATACAAGAGTTTATAGAGAATTGGAAATAGGAAGTGATTAATTTTGAGCAGGATAAAATTGAAGATGTTGACAAAATGTACTAAGAAAGATTTTTTAAAAAAATTAAAGTTGAACAGCTTTCAGAGGTGAATTCTAAACTCGAATACACAAATATTATTCAAAACAAAATGAAAAGAGTTCGAAAATTGCATGAGCTAAACCAAATCTTGAGATTCCGAGACTGGCGACGAAGGAAAGCCAGAGAAATATGTCGTGAGATTGTCTGTAAGGATCGAAAAATCAGAATTCCATCATGTAACAAAGTGAGACACTCTGTAAAACAAGCCAAGTGAGCCATGGGAAAACTTTGGTAAGAACATAGAAAATATCAGAAGGTGACAAAATATTCTGGAGGCTATTGAAAAAACTTAGCAGTTGGAAAGAATACTGTGAAAGGAATCAAAGATGATGAAGTTGAAACAAAAACATTCTCAATGTCTCAAAAAATAATTACTTTGAGAGAATGTCAAAAAAAAAAAAAAAAAAAAAAAAAACTAGTAATGGGAGAGTAGTAGAAAATTTTCAGGAGCAATGAGAACTAGAGTACATACTTAATACACCTGCAGTATATGTTATTTGACCAGAAATGCTCAAATACAGAGGTATAAAAAATTTGTAATAGCTACACTATATAATTTAAAAGGCCTGATCAGAAGGTCGTATTCCATTGATTCAAGTTGAGCTTTTATAGTACCTATCTATTTTGTATATATTTGTAGTAACCATCTATTTTGTTTAGATACACATAATCTTGCCATGAATGCTGCTACAACTTCTGCACAACCCCAATGCTACCCACAGAATTGCATGAGCTTGGTTCCATTAATGGCATTGTGTGTACCAATATTCATTTGTTTATTAGTAGAGAAAGTTGTCTAGCTGTGTGGGTTAACATGCATTGGGGAGATTATGAGAACCATGCAGGTGTAATAAGCCACCTGTTATTTTCAACACGCTGAAAATACTCAAGATCAATAGGATGTTTGTGTATTGGACTATTAACCGTTATAATGATACAGAAGATGTATCTGACTACATTAACCATGTTGCATTAGGATGCAACAGGCTGTGAACACATGCCTCTGCTGTAATCCTGTGAAAATGCAGAAAGTGATGCCACGAGAAATGAATGTTTCACAGAGAACAGTATTATGTGTACTAACTGATGACTTCGGGTGAGAGCCTATTGTCATTCTGCTGTACACTTCCTGGCATCATAAATTATGCAGGGTGATAAGTTATGGTGCTGGATGATAAAACTTTACACTTGAGGATGATAAAATCAAAGGCAATTCTCTGGCAGTATGCAAACAACAGACACAGAGATATCCTCTTCATAATGAGATTTTCACCATTGAAGAGTTGTTTAACTGCCAAAATCAGTTCAACTGCAGTTAAACAATCCTGGGTGCTCTGGCATCTAGAATTCCAAGAGGTCATCACCGCCATGTCAGTGATGGTTTGGTGGTGATGTGTGTGTGTATGGGGGGAGGGTGCCATATTAGGGAGTATCCAAGTTGCATTTCTATGAGAAAGTAGTCAAAACACCTGCCAAAGTTTATGAAGACACTTTGATGGAACCTGTGGTACGGTCCCTGAACAACACCTTGTTTCACGGTAGGCAGTGGTCCTTTCAACAGGACCCCTATACACAAGACGAGGACCACAAACAGTGGTTTGAGGCGAATGTGCCCGACTAATCTGATTGGTCATCAAAGTCCCAATCTGAATCTGTTGGACTTCAAATTGTGGTCAGAGCTTGAAAGAGTAGCCTACAAGAAACGACACCTCAGCATTGTCAGCCTGAAGGTGGACTAGAGCAAGCATTAGGAGAGTTTCCATTGGATGTTGTGCATGCCGCCATCGATATGTGGCCTCTCAGATTTAGGCATGTGTGAAGGCAAAGGGGCGACATTTCGAATATCAAGTACTGCTATATGCATGTTCAAGTTATCACAGTATTTATGGCTAGACTAGGTGTGTGTGTGTATTTTCTCTTATTACAATGTGAGAATTACAAAGGAATTTCCCTACTGAGTGTTCCTGGTAAGATATAAGCATGCTTGAGAGAAGACTAAGAAAAATTGTGGAAGGGAAACTTGAACAAGCTAACTTCAGGACAATTAGAGCTTGTCAGGATCAGATTTTCATTTTAAGACAAATAGTTTAGAAATAATAGAAATTTAACAAGGATCTATATTTAACTTTTGAAGACCCGGAAAAGGCATATGACAAGTTGCTAAGAAAAAAGCTGTTCAAAACACTATTTATATGGAGTAAATGATACATTATATCAAATAATATATAGTCTATATTTGAGTTGAAGTCACCACTTAGAAGGAAGTACTAAAACCAAATATAATGGTATTTTCATACCATTATATTTGTTATGAAAATAAGCAAGAAACACACATGTGCGTACACACACATACAGAATGAAAATAAGCAGGAACTCTGAAAACACAAATGCATCGTGAATGGAGAATTTATAGAACAAGTAAAACTAGAACTAATAAAACATTTTAGATATTCAAGCACAATTTTTATTGGAGATGGCAAGCTGAATCTGGAAAGAAACAACAGAATTAGCAAAGCTGATATGATAGGAAGTCAGCAGAAATTTATATGAAATAAAATAGAATAAGTCCAAATGCTAAATTAGCTGTCTACAATACGCTGTTCAAACCAGTTTTAATCAATGCATCTGAGAGCTGGGGTGGCGGGGGAAACACTTGAACAAAGACAAGAGACCACAGATATGAAAGATTTGGAGAGCAAACAAATGGCAGAATCATTTAAAAAAAAAACAACTAATAAATAAATAAAATAACAAGAATGTTAGATAGGAAATTAACACAGGAATGTTTAACAAAGCTGTTTTCAGTTGGTATTGTCACTTAAACAGAATGGGAGAGGAAAGGTATGGCAGTAGGAAAATACCCATTGAAAGAGCAAGACCTGAATAGATCTGACAATATTGGAGTTTTGACAGACAAATTAATTTGGAGGAAAATAGTCAGTAGTAAGTGAGTAATGGTATAAACCAGTTATGAGCTATGGAAATTTTAACAAAGGGCTCACATCGTTGAGCAAAAAAAAAAAAAAAAAAAAAGCCATATTTCACACAAAAACTTTTATTAATTAATTGGCTACCAGAAGGGAGAAGGGTAAAGATAGCACATGTGCTTATTTTATTTTCAAACTTGGGTGCATTCGTTATATAGGAGTTGAGTCTGCGCGATTAGCCTAGTGACTTTGTGCTTCGCAACCATATGCCTGGGGAAGGAGTGTCCTAGGTTCGATTCCCGTCAATGATGTGAGGAGCTGAAGGATCTTCCTCAGCTATAGCCAAGTTAGACGGTCTTGGGTGTGGAGAGCAGGGTTTTTTCCACCAATTTATCTGGTGTTTTTCATCCTGCAAGCAGGCAAACCAGTCCGAGGACACACACGGATTACAGTCAGGAATACTGACCCAGCCATAGGTCTGATTCGTCAGATTATGCTGGTTACGGAGCCCAGTTAAAATTTGGGGAGGACTAGATGGTACCATGAACTCCCGTATAAAGGGGGAACACTGTATCATCGCACGGAATTTATTTATAGGAGTTGAAACAATAATTCCAAATATTGTTTCAATATGATGTGAGGAGCTGAAGGATCGTCCTCAGCCATAGCCAAGTTAGCCGGTTTTGGGTGTGGAGAGCAGGGTTTTTTCCCGCCAATTTATCTAGTGTTTTTCATCCTGCAAGCAGGCAAACCAGTCCGAGGACACACATGGATTACACTCAGGAATACTGACCCAGCCATAGGTCTGATTCATCAGATTATGCTGGTTACGGAGCCCGGATAAAATTTGGGGGGGATGACTAGATAGTACCGTGACCTCCCGTATAAAGGGGGAACGCTGTATCATCACACAGAATTTATTTATAGGAGTTGAAACAATAATTCCAAATAATCTGTACACTGCCGAATAGATTAATTTTTGTTAGGTTACCGTATGAGTTTGTCACTTAATATGTTTCAAAAAAAATGTTTGTTTTTTTTTTGAAAAAATAAAGTAAACAGGAACAACAAGGAGCTCGCAGATTTGAGAAAAATTTAACAAAGGGCTTGTGCGAGCCCCTTATAGCTCACCAAGAACTTTTTTTTTTTTGCCTGGCGACCCCCCCCCTCCTCCTCCTCCCCTTTCAACTATTTGTATGGCCTGGTGCCCCCTACTCAATTTTACACTAGGTTAAAGACTTGACTCAATAAGATAATTATAATATATTATTAGGCAAACCTAAATTATCATCATATTTGAACTGATAGTTAATTAAAAATAAATGACTACAAATTAATTTTTACTCAAAAAATATGTAAACTTACTGTATTGAATAAGTCAATCATTAATGGCTACCCTGAGCCTGATGAGATCCTGCTAATTTTTCAATATCAGATTCAATGTTCGACAAACAAAGTCCCAAATCTCTTCTTTCGCTTATTTGCAATCTGTTTCGCTGCTTTGCTAGCAATTGTAACATGACACTGAATCCTTTCTCAACGAAGTATGAAGAAGGAAAAGCAGTGAGCAATAATTTTTGATTTCTTGTGAAAGCTCATGATTGCATTACATGTTAGGTCAGAATCTTTCATACCCATGCTGCTGAAATTGTATTTGAGCTTCAAAATCATTTGAAATCAAATTCTTCACCCAAATTTTGATGAACAGAAGTGGCATCAGAAAGAAATGGATTTATGACCCAGTCGGGTATTTTAAGCTCATCAAAGTCTTTTAATCTGATCATCAAATCTTCTTTCAGTGTCAGAAGATGGAAACAATAACAATCCAAATCTGTATCTAATATTAAATCATCATGTATTATTTGTAAACTTGGGAACTGCAGAAAATCTCATCTTACAAATAGGTCCAGGACGATTTTTAAATTTAGACTTTAATTTGCAAAAGTACTACACATTATTTTTTGCTTTATTTGGATGCTTTCTTCTTAAATGCTCAATCATTCTTGAAGGCTTCATTTGAGAAAGTTTTTTCATATATTAAGCACATTGCTAACTTCTCATTATTTATAGATGGAATTACTCCATATTTGAAATATTCACTTGAAAATTGACAACACTTTCTGTTTTCACACATTTTAATGGGCTACAGTGCCACACAATATCAACGAAGTGTGGCACATGATACCACGGGCTAGATGTAAACTGCAAATCAGAGTTGTCATATGGGCATTATGAAACGTAGCAGATAAAACTTATAAAAGTAGTGGATTCTGCTAAAAATAGCCGAAATTAATTACTTTCAATGTAGAAAAATCAAACCAAAAAGTAGTCCAATTACTTAACTTATAAAAATTCTAAAAACTAAGTAGCGAATAAATATGAACAGTATTGCCAGACATGCAATATTTTGAAGTGTTGACAAACATACAATATAAATAGGGATGCTAGATTAAACATGGAATATTTTGCTTTAATTATTGTTATTATTATTTTTTTTTTTACGTAACACTTTCAGGGAGTCCAAGACTCATCGAGGGAAGGTATCTACTCTACAGCCCTCTATCTCCACCAACCGCAACTACCTTCATCATCTACACAAACGCCATCTACCGCCGACCTCCACCAGTGTTTTCACAGATAATCACAAACCTCCATGTCCACGGTGGGATATTTATATTAGTAGTATTACAATGCTTACCGCCCCTCAGCGTTCACAGTGCCCCCCGGGGGGGGGGGGCTACTGCCCAGGTTAAGAGCCACTGATATAAACATTCCATCTACTGTTATCATATCCTGTACACCTCCTGAGGGTACATATTAATAATTTAATTATGATAATATTCCTTTTTCAGTACTACTTCATCTGAAGTCAACAGAGTAGCTGTCTTACGAGGGTGGTCTGAAAATTTCTCGTCCTCGACCATTAATGGCAGCACTATTGACAAAATTTTTTTTTTTTTTTTTTTCTCAGTTGGTACATCTGTCATAAGCATCCATGTGAAATTGCAAATCATTCTATCAAGTAGTTTGTTTTATACAGCTGTCTGAAGCAAAAGTGTTGTCTGTATCCCTTGAAATGGATAAAATTGAGTATCATGCGATTATAAAATTCTTTGTAAAAGAAAGTTTAATGCCAAAAGAAATTCATTCGAAGTTCATAAATGTTTATGGGCACTCTTCTCCTTCGTTTTCAACAATTAAGAAATCAGCTGCCGAGTTTAAACATGGCTGTATCAGCCTTGAAGATGATCCATGAAGGACATCCAAAAAAATGTAACAACACCAGAAATCATTGATCAAATGCACAATATGGTATTGGATGAAGGACGAGCCAAAGTGCGTGAATTTGCTGAGACTATAGGCATTTCAAAAGAACGTGTAGGATATATTTTGCATGAAGAATTGCAAGTGAAAAAGCTTTGCGCAAGATGGATGCTGTGCTTACTCACAGCAGATCAAAAACGCACTCACATGAAAATCTCTGAACAGTGCTTAGCGCATTTTAACAAGAATAAAACTGTTGGAAGTTATGTTTTTTCCACTTGGTTAGACAAGAAATTATATACTTAGTTAATCCTTTATCTATTGCATTGAACTATTATTAGGACAGGGACAACTCGTGGCAAAGGTGGTATAACTTCTCATCACTTGCATTAGTATCCCATAATGCAAAGCACATCTCCTTGCGGACATGCATTATGTGAAAATTCACTACCCAGACCGGTTTTGACCTTTATTGAGGTCTCTTCAGTCGGAGCTAGATTCAGAGGTTCAACCAAGGTTGAAGTAATGCAGAAGTCATACTTTCTTATATGAGTTGCCAAAAGGTGCCTCACCTTATTATTAAAATCCTTCGGATCAGAGAAAGATGCTGGAAGTTTTTATGTTTTTTCCACTTGGTTATACAAGAAATTATATACTAAGTACTTAGTATATAATGTGTAAGCAAACAAAGTTTACATCTGAAGTATTATCAGGACAGGGGGGCAACTCGTGGCAAAGTTGGTATAACTAATGATACTAAGGCAAGTGATGAGAAGTTATACCACCTTTACCACGAGTTGCCCCTGTCCTGATAATACTTCAGGTGCAAACTCTGTTTGCTTACACTTGGATAAAGGATTAACTAAGTATATAATTTCGAGAATAAAACTGATTTTGTGTGTCGATTTATTACTATGGATGAGACTTGGATTCGCCATTACACACCAGAATCCAAACAGCAGTCAAAACAGAAGCCGGTTGTTCAGCGCCAAAAAAGACAAAGTCGGCTCCATCAGCAGGAAGGGTCATGGCATCGGTGTTTTGGGATGCTAAAGGCATTTTGTTTATTAATTATCTTGAAAAGGATAAAACAATAACCGGGAAATATTATTCCGATTATTATTCTTTTAACCAGACTAGATGAAAAAATTCATGAGAAAAGAACCGGTTTGCAGAAGAATTTCATTCATTAGGACAATGCACCTGCCCACAAAGGTTTTGGCAGTGGGAAAATTAAGGGATCTGCATTATGAATTGTTGGAACATCCACCCTATTCCCGAGATTTGGCTCCCTCTGACTTCTATCTCTTCCCAAAACTAAAACTCTTCCTTGTTGGTCAGTGTTTTTCTTGGGATCAAGAGGTGATTGCAGCTGTAGAGGGCTATTTTGCAGATCTTACTGAGAACCACTACAGGGACAGGATAATGGTGCTGGAATAAATGTATTAGTCTTATGGGAGATTATGTTGAAAAATAAAAATAATTTTGAAATTATAAATTTGTTTTTTCATTGTTAGGCCGAGAACTTTTCAGATCACCTTCGTAGATATAATATGAGAAAAAGTTAGAAAAGATTTGATAGAATAAATAATAAGTGCAATTTCCCAACAGTAACCTGTCATACTATTAAGCTTATTTGAATCAGTGGGCATGCTTCTTTTTCAGATAGAGAGATCTGTCGATCTGAACACCATGAAGTAAAGTTGTTTCCTACATGCTAAGAAGTTTGCTGTTGTTTAGCATGTGGTCTTTACTAAGAACTTTATGAACTACAATTTTTGAAAATCTCTTTTCATGTTAGCATGGTTGGAGTGGATGGCAATAGCAGCTGCCCTAGTCATCAGCTCATATCGATATTTGAATCTCACTGTACATTTAAATGTTTTTTAATCTCTTTATGTTATCTTCAAAAAAGCAGGATAGTGTAATACTACAGTCTTGCTTTTTTGGAAGCTCTCTTGTTTCTAGCGCATGACTTCTGGTTATAGGAAGCACTGCATGAAAATCCTTAATGCAGTGCTTCCTATAGCTAACTCCTAGGGTCCAGTGTAAGCATGAGGTTCACTATACTGAATCTACAGAATAGAAGACCAACATCATACTCCATTCTTAGGAATGAAGGAAACAGAACAGAAAAAAGATTATTGCTCAAAATTGCTTAAATTAATCTCACTTACTTGAAATCTTCATAGTGAACTATGAACATATACAATCTGTACAATTAAAATGAAAAATAAGTTTATCTGCAACAGTTCGGCCAATTTTATTATTGTCACCTCTAGTTACAAAGAGGGAGAAGATACTAAGTGATAAACATTCAGCCTAAGAGTAGGGATTAGGCACAGCTGGTGTAAAAAAAGTTAGCTTGTTCACATCAGGTGTGTCAATCCCATGCAGGTTTGCTTTGTGTTCATCACTCATGTCTTCTCCCTCTAACTGGAGGTGGCAAAAACAAAGAAATGCCTATGAAGGTAGTATTTCTATCTCTTCTAATCCTTCTTTGGACTGACAAGAGTGAAATAATGCCATTTGATCCTAATAACACTAGTTTAAAATCCTGAAATGGCCCTTCAATACCAAAACTGTTATAGAGCAAGTGAAGATAAGGACAGATAAGATAAAGAAGAGTTAAGGAAACTATTACAACCATATAGAAAAATGGATGTGTTCCTGATGAACTCAAGAATGCTGGCCTCTTATAGTTATGTATTCTTGATCTTCTACTCGGTTGTAATGATACATGCTAAAGAATAAATTTTAAATGAATTTAAACCAAGATAAAATATTAAATTTTAACGATAATGATACAACTAGTTTCTGCCTTTTACAGCCTTCTTCAGGTATCCACTAAAGGTAGAACACAGTAATAAAAAATTGAAGTTACAAAAAACTGAGAATTACAGGCAAAAAATGCAATACATGATTGACACAAAAACGTTGTATTTTTCAAGTCGTTCTATCTAATGTGTTATTGTTTGTTGCATGCATGCTTGCAGGTTCTCGTGAGCGCCAGTATTGAAAACTGCAGTTTGGCTATCAGGGATGTTATAACTCAAATTGCTGTTCAAATGTTCAGGATAAGGAGGATTTCTCTGGACTCCACGATTTTCCTTTCAAACTCATCACTACAACGAAAAATGTTTTCGGATTTATCCCAGCAAACTGAGTGACTCTAGATCGTCATGAGGGTTATTAGAGAAAAGAACATGAATGGATAGCGCAGATGCATGTGATCTTTTATAGGAGATGTCTCTCTTATGCTCCTCAATACGCAGTTCAACAGATTTGTTAGACTGTCCAAAATAAGGAATATTACAGTCGCACCATAACTTGTAAACACCTGGATATTTCAGGTTATGATGAATAGGCTTCAGATGGCTTATAAGAGAACGGACTTTAGGGAGTGTAGTGAAAAAGTCCTGATGTTGTATTTTTTAAGGACTTTAGCCAATTTATTAGAGACCTAATGTAAGGTATTGAGATGCTACCTTTAAAATCAGTAGTTTCCATAGTACGCTGCCTAGGAGGATCCAGAAGAAATTTCTTAATTGTTTTTTCAGAATATCCATTTTGTTTAAAGATAAGAGAAAGTTGTTCAATTTCTTTTTGGAGTTCATCTGGTTCATATATATGACCCCATACATGCAGGTCATCTCTAAAGGAAACTATTATAACCACATATAAAAATGGATATGTTCCTGGTGAACTCAAGCTATCCTTTTTAAATGACTCCATACATGCAAGGTTACAAGACCTATAAAGTAACAAAGCCATGGGTAGACAAGTGATTAATGACAAAGAGGTAATCTAATATGTTTCTTAAAGTCGAGGATTGTATTCAGTAGGAAATCGCTATAAAAATTCCCAATAAAGGCTTGTGCAGCTGAAAGTAAAGATAATAAAATGTAATGTAATAAAATGACTGTTACATGTAACACTAAAGTAATTAAAATCCCAAACAGTAAAAATAAAGGTTGTCCAAAGTGGATTTATGAAAAATAGTGTCACAAATGTGTATTATATGTCATATCTTTCCATTATGATTATGACATTATGTATTATGACATTAGGATGGATATGTAGAACAATGTTTATTTTTTAGGAAATGACATTGTAAACTATATTATTAATTATAAAAACTAATTAACTACCTATATTTCGGCAATGTTACATTGCCATCTTCTGGGATCACAAAACAATGATATGTGCACGCAGGCACTGACACTAAGCAAATGAGGCTGAAGAAAGGCAACTGAAGTTGGTCCTAAAGGTGCTCCCCTCCTCTTCCTCCCAACAGACTAAATTGGAATGTCTTGGCTGTTGGGTTGATGATCTTAGAATGTAAACTTCACAAATTTGGAGCAGTCTCATGCAAAAATAAAGCAAAACCTTTTTTCACTGTTTTCATATCTGATTGTTCATTAACTTGATGGATTTCAGATTTCAGCTTTGAAAAAAAGGAAAAAAAACACATTTACACTCAAGAACAAATCACCATCATCCATTGTCAAAAAAAACTAGCACAATTAAAACCTTGATTTATCAGGTCCGCTCCCTGTATTCTAGTGCACCTTGTTACACAGGGAATTACAGCACAATATATATACTTTCTTAGCTAAGGACTTTAACAAGCCTTTCATTAGTAGATTATCTCTTTGGTTCAGTAACTACTGAACTTTGGTTCAGTAGTAACTGAACCCAGGAGAAACTTAATCTCATTTCCATCCCATAAGTCAAATGAGTATATGAATGTACAGCAAAATCTCTCGTAACTGGCAATACCAAAACAACGGCACTTTCAAAGGTCTAAATTTAAACCCGAAATTTAAGCGTATGAGATAAGAAAAATATGCAATGGGCTTGTATTCTGGCAACACTGTTGTATGTAGAGCCAAGTTGCATGGGGCATGCAACTCCTGAATGTATGCTTCACACAACACTCCCAGCAGCTCATTGGCTAAGAGAGATCAAGTGGATTTTTTTGTATATTGCACCAACGAACTGCATTTGTATATGTAAGCTCCTAGCCCACATGGTGTCACTTAATTTGAACTTGTGAAATATCAAATTATGTGTATGTGTTTTAAATTTTAAAAAATCCGCATGATTTTTGATGTTATTTATTTGATTGTGGCTGGTAGATCGAAAAACATGACCAACGAATTTTACATTCTACAATTTCTACAGATGCATCACATAACATGAACAGATAAGTTCTCGAAATATATATTCAATTATCTGGCAAAATCTTGTGTCTGGAATCGACTAAGTCCTGTTATTGCCGGTTAAAAGAGAGATTCTACTGTATCGCTAAAGTTTATAGGCCCTTTAATATTCAAATAGCAGTTTTGCCATCTGCAAATTTCCTCTTTTCTTTCATCAACTAAAGACGTGAGGGTTACTCTTTGAATTTTGCAGATTCTTACTCCTATAATCTATCCTATTTTCATGAGTCCAGAATATCCACTTATATTCATCATGAAGAACATAAAAATTGCATCAAGTACCATGAACCCGAGTGGTCTGGTCTTGCAGAGTATGCAATCCTTTGAAAGAAAACTCTAGTCTTGTGGAAGAGCAGATGGGAAGAATTTCTTAGTAGTTGTAAGGCATTATTAAATCACTCTCATTCCGCCAGGTCCAGTGGACTGTTTATTCTCTTGTATGGTAAATAGTGCTTCTCAACTCATCTCGTTGTATTTTTTTATTTATCTATTTATTTTTCTCCACTCTTATTTGGACCATGACTTCAGTATTAATTGACCATTGTTGCTGTGTGTGTGTGTGTGTGTGTGTGTGTGTGTGTGTGTGTGTGTGTGTGTGTGTGTGTGTGTGTGTGTGATTTTATTCCATTAATTTCTTAGGCAGAAAAAAAACAAACTAATACTTTTTATGTAAGATATCTGTCTGTGTTATTAATAGTACAACTAATAATTATTACTTACTCATACAGTATGATTCATACCCTATAGGTTAGAAAGTGAAAATAAAATAATCTCCATCTGAAGTATTGTACTGAAGTCTTGAAGTGACAGTACAAGATGACTGGGTGTATAAGACAACCCCAAAAATTTCTTCTCAAAATGTTTCTGTGCTAAACCTGCCTTGTATGACAATCCCTAACTTCACACTTCTTCCTGGCTGCTTCTCATATGTTACTTTTACTTTAATATAATGTAACCATAGAATGTTACTAACAGATTTTTTCTGTAATTTTTGAGTGAAGTCTTCCCATTTGAGAGCTCAGTAAATGTTTAATTGTAGTTGGTAATTGCTTGTTTATACCAGTCATTGATTTCGCATGTTGTGATTCATGTAATCCCACTAGTTAGGCTTCATCAGTATTTAAATGGGGAGTAAACATGTTTGCCCTACTAAATGTGTAATGTTTTTAATTTATTAAAACATATTAATATCCTAATAAATTAATATGTTAATTAACATAAAAGCAAAACCTTATTTTAACAGTACTGCCGTTCCAATATAACACTGCTACATAGAAAATTACTGTGGGAGCATACATGATGTTTTCCATTGCTAAATTCAAAGGTTCAAATTTTATATCCAGAGCATAAGATGACCCCCCCCCCCCCCCAGTTGAAGCAATATTTCTTTGTCAGAATTGAACACGTTGCAGTCTAACAACTGAAGGTGGAAGTCTACCATTTCTGCATCATTACATACTTGCTCTTTTAACATGTTTGCATAATATTTTGTAGTGTGGAAGTGAGATTAATAGATGCATCTGCTCATCAGCATAATTCCTATGCATGAAATAATTGATAATATGAACACTTTTCTAAAAGATGTTCCAATTTAGAATTTTAAAAAAATTATGTTTGGATTGCTATTTTACAGGTGACTTGCTATTCCTCCCTTCTTTGGTGTAAATTACCATTTGATTAAAAACATTTTATGGGGCATTCGATTTCTTTTGAAATTCAGTAAACATTATTTTATTTTTATTTATTCATAGTTGCTCGTCACAAGTTTTACTTAATTTCATCTGTGATCTTTAATTGGAATGACCTGGGTTCTAATTTCAGTGTAGAGCACAAGGACCTTTTTTCATAGTCATTTTGAGTGAAGGTAAGTTAGCTGGTCTTCATAGAGGTGAAGCTATTTCTTCACCTCTTTGTAAAACATAAACTAGGCAGAGGACAATGGATTGAAAGAAATATTGGACCAGGGTCATAGGATTAACTGCTTTCTCATGCCTAAAAAAATTCATCAGGTGTATTCGCTGTAACAAGTGGTTGTGTTTAATATATGAAGGAAAATGGGATATCTTTTCTCTAATTTTCAAAGATATAGAAAGTTGGGAATTTAATAGAATAACAGTAACAAATGCAAAAGGTATTTCCTGAGTAATATGTATACCTCGTTGATTAATTTTAAATTATTATGTTGGTATCGTTATATACCTGAAAAAATTCTGACGTATACTTGTTTAAATGGTTTGTCCATTAATTATTAATAATTGAGTACTTGTAAACTAACAGCTTTTTTTTTTTTTCAATGATTGTTCTTCCAAAAGTAATAGTTTTGGGTAAAATAAATTCAAGTCTAAAACTAACTCCTAAGTTAATGAAGACTTCATCTTTGGCATTATTTAATTGTCTTCGTCATAGTTCCTTAGTCTGTTGTTATATTCTGCCTGTGTTATGTACTGTTATAAATATGTTTTAAGCTAGTTTCAAAAAAAAGTGACCTTCAGAAATTAAAGTATGCAGAATAATGATGTTTGGTAAAAGTATACTCTTATAGAACCCTATTTTTTTTTTTCTTAATTTTATTTAAATTTATAATATAATCATGTGGCATAATATAATCATAAGATTTATGTGGCTCAAACATTTCATTGAAAATTATAAAGTGTTGCCACATGCAGAATTTCAGATTTCAGTAAAGAAATATTAGCGGTTTCAATTATTGGGCACTAGCGTGTCCTAAGCATAATGTCATTCTGTAACAGAGAGGTCAGAAGGGCAGTCAGATGAAGAATGGGGGACAAGTCCCCAGGTGATTACGAAGCTAGTGGAAGAATATCGCAGTGAAAGAAAGAACAAGAAAGGTACTTCACAGAGTAAGTGTCCCAGCAAATAAAATAATGCCTTGGGTGCCTTTGGGTGTTTCTGCTGGGTTTGCTCTAATGATTCTAACTGATATGCTTTTGCTGCATCTCTGGAAATTAATTCTTTTAAAACATTTTAACATAATATTAGCTATTTTAATTTTTTTAATGTCTAGTAAAAAAGCGTATGTTGCTGCTTGCAATATGTTATATTGATTACTGACATGAATAATGCTGTTTTATTTTATTACTTAAATAAAATCATTTCATAGCTATTCCAATAAGCCATGCATTTCTATGCTTATTTTTAACATTCATTGTATATTTTAATCTTTGAATTATTTTTTAATGTCTTTTATTATTTTGAAATTGTTTGTTTTTTGAGAGTAATGACATGTTATTGGACCACAGTAAATTAATATTTTAATTATTCAGCTATCTTCAGCAGTCTCCTGCAGTTTAAGGTGTTAAAATATGAATAACATAATTAGACAACACTGTCCTCATTGATGACTGCACATATTGCTTCATTCCTGTGTTCATTATTCCTATGTAGTTAGGCTGGAGTGCATGTTTTTCTGTATGGTTTTTGAATTTTTAATAATAGAACCTCCTTGGATAGGCACGACAGTGATGAAAGAAATGTTAATGTTATGAAATATATTATTTAACTCATGCATATAAATTTTGCATACAGTTAGCTTAATATAAAGTAAATTGAAACATATTTTGGGATATAGCCTTTTCTGCATAGAGCCGACAAAATAATCTCAGTGAGGCAGTCTTTCTCTGATATTTATAATTGCAACAAAATCAAAATTGCTTTGAGACCATAATGCTAGGTGCCCACTGATTATAAAAACTAAATGCACAAAATTGATTTTCCATGTGACATTAGTTATTTATGCTGATAAGCCATTCAAGAAAAATTAGTAGAAAGAATTCATTAAAAAAAAAAGCATGATGTTATGTAGACTAAACAAATATATCATACATGTTATTTGGAGCTACAAAATATAAAAAAGAGCATTACAGATTTTTAACCTGTTGCATTAAAAACATGTTTCTCACTGGCATTGTTTGAGTCTCATAAATAATACTTTAGTAAAAAAAACTTTAGGTTAGTGCATTATGTTAACTGGAGATTATAATTCAGAGTTAACAAGAGATTATGATGGATATTCTCTATTTTGTTATTTTTTCTCTAATTAATTACTGATATTTGTAATAACTTAATCTGTAATGAATTCCTGATAAAGCTGATCATAGGCTTAATAGAGCTAGTTGAATAATTAAAGTAATTTACGTGGTCAAATACCATGTGCTTTCATGCATTCTGGTTTATTTTCGTTTATTAAAAGAATTTTCCCCATCGAAAAGTTTGACACTTTTTTTTTCAGGAATTTGTTCATGCATAGCAATAACCAATTTAAAAAAAAAACCACTTGCTTATCCAGTAAGAAGTGTTAAATATGTTGTGTTAGTCACATCATGCATTTAAATTTTGCATTTATAGTTTAACTTAACATAACGAAAATGAAATAAAAACTTCTTTCAAGCTATGATTACGTGCCAAGGTTATAAGTTCACTTACAGCAAGCAATGTTTTTTTTTTTTTTTTTTAAATTAGTTGGCCATGTTTTGGATTTTTAAATTATAAAAGAGTAGATAAGGTATGAATTTCTAACTTTTTTTTTTGTGTGTGTGTGTGTGTGTGTGTGGTTGCACATACTTACACACTAATTCTGGTATTTGAATGTTTCTTGTTAGAGACATTTACAGATAAAAAAAAAAAGTGTGAAAATGTTCAAAGAGAAGTATAACATGGGTGTGTTTCATGGTTAAGAAAATGCATGTAATTAGTAGGCATGCAGCACTGCCTCTTCCAGGCCTTAAAGTAACTAATTCCACCAATCTATTTATAACAATTATTCCTAAACATTAATGGATCATTTGTATGTTGATAATTTCTCTTCACAAACATGCAATAGCCTTTTATAGTAGCTTCATGCCTTATCATATAGCCATTGGATCTAGACTTGTCTTTAGCCTATGTATAGACTCAGTTTTTTGTACTCATTTGAACTATATAATCTTGTATCAGAAAGTTTTAAGCCAATTTTATGACTGAAAATGGACCAATTCAAAGCAAAATTAAGATATACTTGACTCTTACTATAGCATACTTATGAGTATAGGAATACTTTCTTACAATGGATAGTTTGCTGTAGTGGATTTCTTTTAGTGTATAGCATTTTTTGTAACAGTCATTCATTAAAATGAATGAGTTTGTTAAATTTGTGTATGTTATAGCGAAAATTGAGAAATTTCAGTAAAATTCCTAAATAGCATTTCATTCAACTGTTTCCATACTATATGTACTATATAGTATGGATGTTGTTTGTTGATTTATGTTCATGCGTGCAGATCCACATTCCTCATTTAGGCATTCAAAACCGAAATCCTATGGAATAGGTTAGTCTTCAGTCTGTACTGACTGAGCTACGGAGGTTCATATATGGATATACAAATTGCATTTAATACTAGTTATGCATTGCAAAAAAGTGCTTAAGAATTAGAGACGGTCTAGAGTGATTTTATTGTTTTAAGGTAGGACACTGGGAAAAGTTAGTGTTGGAGGGGTTAGGATGGAGGAAGGAGAGTTACCAGCCTTATCCAACCAAACAAACCTTCTTTAAAACACAATTTCCTCTCACTAATTATAATTACTTTTGAATATAATTATGGTATGTAAACCACACAGAATAAATTGGTTATAAAATTATATATTTAGCACTCAAATAGTTTTACAAGGGGTTCTTAAGGGTCAAAGCTGTATAACTAAGAGAAGACCCCCACATAGCCTTTAAAGGAATGCGGAGAACCGACCAGGGCTTCTGACCTAATGTCCAATCCTCACCTTCTCGTGGTGCACCCTGTTGGGTATCTACTTGGATACTGAACGAACGAGGATGGGCTAGCAATTTGGGATTTAGCCGACCAAAGTGTATTCTTATTGGTTAAACCAAAATAAAAAATGATGGTACAACATGACAAAATTTCATGCCAGCTGGAGCGTCGCCCGGTTAAACAAGACCCCCGTTGTTTTCGCCAGGGTAACCAGGGCGAACAGCGAAAAGTCAGCTACTGGAACAAATCTGAAAACAAACCCCAACTCAACATCACCAGAGTTAAAGATCGGTACTATCAACGTAAGAAGCCTGAATGGCAAAGAAATGGAGCTAGCTGAGGAATTAGATAAGTACCAGATTGACATAATAGGGGTGACTGAAACAAAAAAGACCAAAACTTGTCTGAGAAATAAATACAAAATGTTGTATTCAGGCAATGACAATCAAGGAAAAGAAGGAGTAGCCATAGTATTCAACACAAAATACGAGGCTAATCTTCTTGAATGGCAGTCAGTCTCAAGTAGAGTAATGTGGGCAAATATGAGAATGGGGAACTGGACAATGAGACTTATTTGTGCCTATGGTCCCACAGAAGGTTCTACTAAAATAGAAGTGGAGGAATTTTTTGAGGCTTTAGAAAAAGCAACTGACACAATGAAAAAGGAAAAGTTGGTCCTTGTTGGATATCGAAAGAGCAGAGTAGGAAATGATTGTGAGACATACAAAAATATTTTGGAAAAATTTAGAGAAAAGAGAAAAGCTAATAATAATGGCAAATATCTGTTGGATTTCTGCTCAGGTCATGGACTGTTTATTACTAACACCATGTTCCGACATAAAAATGTGCACAAATTCACATGGAGAGAAGAGGCTAGGAATAAGAAAAGTCTCATTGACTATGTTATTGTTGATAGTGATGTTTTCTCCCTGGTGCAGGACACCATAGTCTAAAGAGGATTTGAAATTGGAAGTGATCACTATTTAGTGAATGCAGATGACGTCAAAATTTTGCAGGATGATTTGGATAGATTGGAGGTCTGGGCTAAGGAGAATGGATGTCAGTTTAATGTGGCAAAATGTAAGGTTATGCATTTTGGGGTGAAAAGATTGGCGGCAGTTTACTGCATTGGTGGAACCGTGCTCCAGGAAATTGATGAGGCACGAGATTTAGGAGTGTTGGTAGATAAGGAATTGAAATTTAGGGGACACATTGCAAAAGTGACCAAAACAGCTCATCAAATCACTTGGTTGCTGAAGAATACGATGACAAGCAGAGACAAGCAGGTTATTGTTCCTCTGTATCGAGCCTTGATAAGACCCCATCTAGACTACTGTGCTCAGATTTGGTCACCTAGGTTTCTTCTTGATGGGGAGGAGGTGGAGAGGATCCAGACGCGAGTGACCAAGATGATAGCAGGTCTGTGGAATGAACCGTATGAGAACAGGTTGAGGATTTGTGGGTTGCAAAAATTGGTTGATAGGCGGAGGAGAGGAGATATGATTGAGACATTCAAATTACTGAAGGGTTTCTATAAAATTAATTCAGAAGATATTTTTGAGAACAGGGCTGGTTGTGGGAGGACTAGGGGACATCCATGGAAACTGGGCAAAAGTGTGGTTAGTAAAGGTGTTAGAGCTGGGTTCTTTACTTTTAGAGTAGTGAATGAGTGGAATGCGCTCCCTGAGTCTGTGGTGGATGCTGTGACAGTGAATGAGTTTAAGGCGAGGTATGATAGATACTGTATGAATGTCAAATAGTTGTGATGAATATGATTTGGGGCCTCCCTCGATGAGTCCAATGACTCCCTGGAGTTGCCCGTAGTAATAGTAATAGTCTTGAGCAGGATAAAATTGATTTTCCTATTGAAAAGAATAACATGTAAGAAAGTTTTAAAGCTAATAAAAGTTGAGCAGCTCTCAGATGTGAACTGTAGACTACAATACAGAAAGATTATTGAAAAAAAAATGACAGAGTTTGACAACAGGAATCAAACCTTGGAGATTCAGTGTCAAACTCTGAAGAAAACATTGATTGATTCTACCAGAGAGGCACGTGATGAGGTTGTCTGCAAGGATTAAAAAAATCAGAACTCCCTGGTGGACACAGGAAGTTAAAGAGGCAGTGAAGGAAAAGAAGAAAGCATCTCAAAAGTTCCTGTCAAATAAGTCAGCTTGTGCTCTTAGAGAATATAGAGACAAATGCAAGAATGCTAAACACTGTAAAACTAGCTAAACAAAAGTCATGGGAGGACTTTGGCAAGAATATAGAAAATAAATATCAAGAAGGTGGCAAAATATTATTATTATTATTATTGTTGTTGTTGTTGTTGTTCCGGGAAACTCCAAGGAGTCGACAGACTCATCGAGGGAGGCCCTAACATCATGTCAAGAACAACTATTCAACTTCACACAGTATCTATCATACCTTGCCTTGAACTCATTCACGGTCGTAGCACCCACAACAGACTCTGGAAGCTTATTCCACTCATTTACCACTCTCCAAGTAAAGAACCTAGCTCTAACACTCTTGTCAACCACGCTCTTGCCCAGCTTCCATGCATGGCCCCTAGTCCTCCCACCACCAGTCATATTTTCAAAAATATCTTCTGGATCAATCTTATAAAAACCCTTCAGTAATTTGAATGTCTCAATCATATCACCCCTCCTTCGCCTATCGTCCAATTTCTGCAACCCACAAATCTTCAACCTATTCTCATAAGGTTCATTCCACAGACCTGCTATCATCTTGGCCACTTGTCTCTGAACCCTCTCCACTTCCTCCCCATCACGAAGAAACCCTGGTGCCCATAGCTGGGCACAGAAGTCCAGATGGGGTCTTATCAAGGCTCGATACAGAGGAACAACAACTTGTTCGTCTCTGCATGTTAAAGTATTTTTCAGAAGCCAAGTGATTTGGTGAGCTGTTTTAGTTACTTTTGCAATGTGCCCCCTAAACTTCAACTCCCTATCCACCAACACTCCCAAATCCCAGGCCTCATCAATCTCCTGGAGTGTGATTCCACCAATGCGATATACTGCTGCTATTCTTTTCACCCTAAAGTGCATAACCTTACACTTTGCCACATTCAATTGACATCCATTTTTCCTAGCCCAGTCCTCCAAACTATCCAAATCATCCTGTAAAATTTTGACATCTTGTGCACTCACAATTGCTCTACCCAACTTTGCATCATCAGCAAACAAGTGAACACTTCCTCTCAGATCCTTTCCAATATCATTGATGAACAAATTGAAAAGCAGTGGTCCAAGAACAGAGCCCTGTGGCACTCCACTAGTCACAAGACGTCTTTTAGACTCCACTCCTGAATAAACCACTCTTTGATATCTCTCCTTCAACCACCCTCTTATCCATCTCACCAACCCTATATCTATACCAATCTGCTCCAGTTTACTGATTAGGGTTCCATGTGGTATCCTATCAAAGGCCTTGGCAAGGTCCAGTAGTATCACTGTAAACCCATTACCCCTATCCAGTTCAGCCGTCACTGTGTTATAAAACGTGAGCAAGTTACTGAGGCATGATCTACCCTTCACAAAACCATGTTGTCCCCCATACAATATCCTATTTTCATCTATCCAATCCTGTATTCTTTTCTTGACTAATTTCTCTAAGACCTTGACAATGATTACTTATATGCTAATCGGTCGGTAATTTACAACAGCAGTCTTGGAACCACCTTTATGCAGTGGAACTATTTTCCCCTCTTTCCACCTGCTCGGGACTAACCCAGACCCGAGACTCAAATTAAACAAAATGGTCAAGGGTACTGACAATTCTTTAGCTGCTTCTCGTACAACACGAGCTGGTATACCATCCAATCCCACAGATGTATTGACATTGAGGTTATGCAATAGACTACTCACCTCCACTTCATTAACCACAATTCCCGTATAATCTACTGGTTTATTCGTTTCTGCAATGTCACCACCTGGATGATATACTTTTGCAAAGTGCTCACTCAGTAACTCAACTATCTCAACTGATTCAGTTACCTCCCTACCATCGGCATTCTTTAAAATCATTCTGCCATGTACATTTTTCCTTTTACTTGCTACATATCTAAAAAACTGTTTAGGATTCTCTTTAGCCTGCATGGCCAATGTTCTTTCGTAATCCTTTTTTGCTTTTCTTACCACACTCGTCACCTTTCTGGCCTGCGCCCTATACCGCTCGTGTGCCTGCCGGTCACCCTTCTCCTTAAATTCCCTCCACAGTTGTTTCTTTTTTTCCAACTCAAGCTTAATGGTGTTATTCATCCATTTAACCCCTACTTGATTTATTATTCGGACTCTAGGTATACAGTCAGCCATTGCTTCATGCAAGCACTTCTTAACTACCTCCCATGCACTATCAACTTCTAGTCCTTGCAGTTGTACATGCCATGGCACTGAACCAATCAGACTCCTAAGCTTGTCATACTTTCCAGCCCGATAATTCCACATGTACCCTGTCTTAATTGAAAATTCTACACCTTTAGCCACCTCCCAAGTTAAGACCCTATGATCACTCTCACCGATTGGTGGCAATGTGGTCATATTTGTTACAGCCAAATCCTCAGATGTAATTACTAGGTCAAGCACTCTCTGACCCCTAGTATTTTCCATTACATGCTGTCGCAGATAGTTATCCCTTAATAACCGCATAAAATCCAGTTCCTTCCTCCCGTGTGTCCTCTCCTCACTCCAATCAATGCGACCATAGTTGAAATCTCCCATAATAATCACCCTCCTTCCACCCATTTCTTCTATTTGCTTGTGCATACTGTCACCACCATCTTTTCCATCACCTGGTCTATAGCAGCACCCAATTGTATATTTAGTTCTGCTAGCCACAATCTCAGACCAAATGGCCTCAAATGTGCTCTTTTCTCTATCCTGCAATTCAACTTCTATTCTCCTTGGCTGTAGCTCATCAGCTATCATCAACAATACTCCTCCCCCAATTTTATTCTCTCTGTCATTCCTGAACACACTATACCCATCACATTCAATCCCACTAGTTATATCATCTACAGTCAGCCATGTTTCACTAATACCTATAACCTGTGGTCTGGAAATGCCAACCATGGCCAAAAACTCTTCCTTCTTGTTCCTAATACTCCTAGTATTAGTGTACATGAATTTAAGACCCCCATTAGCCCCAACCCTACCTTGATGCCTTATATTAACTATCTCACTCAGATTTGTTGTCCTTATTTGCTCTGGCATATTATATTCATTCTTACATTAAATTGCCTCCATAAGGACTGTATCTCTACTCCCCCCCCCCCTAACAAATCTAGTTTCCCTGAATTTGCACATCCACTACATTCAGCAACACTTTCTCAAGTCTTCTTACACCGTAACCATTCAAATGCAAGCCATCCATCTTATATAGATCCTTTCGCCCATCAAACTCACTCCACACATTCACAAATTCCACACCACTCGTCATACATAACCCACGCATAAAGTCATTCGCAATTATAGCCCTCCTTTTAAACATTTCACTGTCATACCGTGGCAAAAGACTAATCATTCTAACTCTCTCACTCTTTTCTTTTGCTACCTCAAACAATTCATTCAGGTCTTCTATCATTTCCATTTTATCTCCTTTCAAATCATTCGTACCTGCCACAACAATCATTTCTTTCACCCTTTCCTTTTGCTCTCTAATAGACGCAGTTACGTCCTTTATGGTCGCACCAGGTTGGTACGATTTTGTCAAATCCTCTACTAACACACCTCGTACTAACGAGTCTCCATACAGCACTCTATCCTTCATTTTGACATTCATACGTCAAAATAGACGTATGAATGTTCACATTCATACGTCTATTTTTCCTGTCATACCTTTTATTATTGGTTGGTTCATTCAGTCTACTTTTGTTCATGCACTCTAGCTGCTGTTTTGCTCTTTCTATCGCACTATTCAACAACGCGATCTCACTCAATGCATCTATCTCATCTTTTTTGTTCTCTGAGAAACCATTTATACTATCATTCACACTTTCTACATTCACACTCTCACAATTTTCATGTACAACCTTGTCGTTTCTTGTCATATCCCTATTTCCTTCATTCTGAAGGTTGACAAAAATATCACACTCACGATCCGAAATACACTTCAATTCCTCATTCTCCCTACATTTTCTACATACATTCAATCCTTTATTATCATCTAACCAAACTCCGACCGCACTCCTCAAAGTGTACATTTCACAGCTAGTACACTGACTCATTTCTTTTATGCTACCGTTCTTTGATAACGGTGGCGAACCTTCATTACTGGCCGCCATTTTCCTTCGCACAGGTGCCATTCTTATTTGCAACGTGTTTTGTCAAATTATACGTTATAACACACCAAAAATAGACGCACTAAAATACGCAAGGCAAACAAAACAAAACTACACAATATTAAGTAATTTGTATCGATAACTGAAAATGATACTTATCTTATCTGGAGCTCGCACGAACACTACACATTACGAATTCATCTAGCGGCGATATTCTGGAGGTTGTTTGAAGAAATGGAGGAAAGAGTGCTGTAAAAGGAG
Organism: Typopeltis vanoorti; assembly: GCF_054136105.1. Lineage (NCBI taxonomy): Eukaryota > Metazoa > Arthropoda > Arachnida > Uropygi > Thelyphonidae > Typopeltis > Typopeltis vanoorti. The sequence continues at coordinate 71,716,389 of NC_143558.1, read as the reverse complement.
TTAGAGATGATGAAGGTGACATGAAAACAGATGAAAAAGATATCCTTGAAGTATGGAGTAATTACTTTGAAAAACTGCTAAATGAAACAAGCAGTGATGACAGCACTGTGGTAAAAAACACTCAACAGGCATACAGTCAGGAATATATATCCATACTTGAAGTAGAAAAAAGCTATCAAAGGCTTGGAATGTGGAAAGGCAGCAGGAGTAGATGATATTCGACCAGAAATGCTCAAGTATAGTGGTATAAAAGTCTTACAGTGGCTGCACTGCATAGTTCAGAAAGCCTGGACAGAGGGACGAATTTCTGATGATTGGAGTAGAGCCCTCATAGTACCCATATATAAAAAAGGAAATAAAACTGAATGTGAGAATTACAGAGGTATTTCCCTACTGAGTGTTCCTGGCAAGATCTATGCAAGTATACTTGAGAAATGGTTGAGAAGAATTGCGGAAGAAAAGCTGGGTGAAGAACAAGCTGGATTCAGGCCAAATAGAGGCTGTCAACATCAGATCTTCACTTTACGACAAATAGTCAAGAAAGCATGGGAATATAACAAAGATCTGTATTTAAGTTTTGTCGATTTGGAAAAGGCATATGACAAGGTGCCAAGAAAGAAGCTATTCAATACGCTGCAGTTATATGGTGTCAATGGGGCATTATATCAAGCAATACTTAGTCTTTATTTGAGTTGTAAGTCAGCAGTTAGAATTGAAGGAAGTAAGGAAGATGGTTTAATGTTAAATCTGGTGTGAGACAAGGTTGTACATTATCCCCTCTGTTATTCATTATCTATATGGATCACATTATGAAGGAAAGTGGTATTAAACATGATATTAAAATTGGAGATGTTAATGTCAGCTCTTTGCTTTATGCGGATGATGTTATACTTCTAAATAAATCTGCTACAAGACTGCAAGATTCTCTGACTAAACTGAATATCTGTTGTAATAGGTATGGTATGATGGTCAGCAATTAAAAGACAAAGACAATGAAAATAGGCAGAATCATTGAAAATGTCAACTGTGTTGTGAATGGAGAACCTGTGGAACAAGTAAAACATTTCAGCTACTTAGGCACGATTTTTAGTGAAGATGGGAAATTAAATATAGAAATAGACAACAGAATCAGCAAAGCTGGTATGGTGGGAAGTCAATTGAATATATTCATATGGAATAAGAGAGAAATTAGTCAGAACACTAAATTAGCCGTATACAAAACAATGTTCAAACCAGTTTTAACTTATGGATCTGAGAGCTGGGTAAAAAGTAAAACACTTGACCAAAGACTAGGGACCTCAGATATGAGAGTCCTAAGAAAGATTAGAGGCATGAACAGATGGCATCAATGGCAATAGCATATTAAAAAAGAGAATATTAGGAAAGACATTGACATTGTCAGCATCCAGGAATGCGTTAGCAGAGGTAATCTCAGGTGGTATGGTCACTTAAATAGAATGGGAGAGAAAAGATTAGCAAAAGAAGTGTTCTCTTCCAGGTTGGCAGCAAAACGACCCAGAGGAAAACCAAGATATAGGTGGATTGATACGGTACAAAGTGCCTTAGACGATAGAAATACAAGATCTGATAATGTTGGAGTCTTGACAAGTAACAGACTGATTTGGAGGAAAATTTTAGATAGGAAGTTAGTAATGATGTAATTTTTTCATGTAGTACTATCATATCCTGTACACCCCCTTGAGGGTACATGGCAGGAATTTGATGATGATAGTTTTACAAAATAACTATGGCTCACTTCCTCAGGAGATAATAGTAAATGAAGCAAAGAGTTAAGCTACAGGATGATAATGATCACAGTTTTAAATATCAAAAAAAAACTAACAATGAAATATATGCATGTGCTATATTGCGTGTGTCAGTGTTTTATAAGAGAAGTCCAGACTTGGTGTAAGATCTTACTTTGTTTCTTGTTCCACCATTTTGGATATTTTAACATTTCAGATGGTTCTTTAAAAGTTTTATAGTAGGGATTGTAATCTACAATTCATTGTCAAATTACTTCATGTTTTGATTCTGTTGTGTGCAGCCAATTCTGATTTATGCTTCCTTTTTTTCTCATGTTCTGACATGCATATATATATATATATATATATATATAGATATATTTATATATATCTCAAACTGCCTGTCTGCACAACACAAACCACAAGTACAAGTGATCTTGTAAACACCAGGTATCTTAATTGATGATTGGTGAGGCTTTGGAGGCCTAAGAAAACTTTAAATTTTGTTGAGCAGTAAGAAGATGAATTTAATCCCTTTTTGACATGGTAACTTTGAAATATTGTCTGTGACTTGACAAGATGTAGAGAAGTACTGCTCTTCTGTAATATTTGTCAATGTTGTTAATTTTGATGGCCTAGAGAGGTTGCTGTAAGGTTTTATTAACTAATATTCTGTTCTTTTATTAACCAGTCATTCAGTTTGCTGGAAGCTAACACACTAGAAGATACATGCATGTATCTTCTAGTAGATCTGATATAGCAGCAAGTGGTAATCTGATAATGATATTGCTACATATCATAAAAGTAAATTTAAATACTAAAGGTTATTCAAGAAAACTTATGGTGCAGCACTGGTGTCCAAAAGCTAAGGACGAACTACATTTTTACCTATATTTGAAAAAATTTCATGGCTACAGCCAAATGTGGATATAACTTCATTGCCAGCATATTAAGAAATTATAGTACAGGAAAAATGTATTATAAATTTGTTAAGGACATAGGTAAGGAATTAATGTATAACACTTACAGAAAACTATGCGGGGAGACATTTCAGTATGGAATATTTCCATCCTGAAGTGCAATACAGCTCTCACTCCGTTGTACCATGCTTAGCACCATGTGATTCAGGAGTGCATGAGGTAAACTGGCCCTCTCCCCTTTTGAGAAGTATAAAGCAGTGTTTGTGTTCTGGAGGGAAATCTTGAACAGTAATGCATCTCCTATTTACATCCCAAATGTGTTTATGGGGGTTGAGATCTGGGGAGCCTGCTGGCCACTCGATTCGATTAATATCTTCGATCTTCAGAACTCCACTGCTCATGTACGATGAGGTGTGGCATTGTCATCCATAAAAATGAATTCTTTCCCTATGGCACCATGGAGCAATCGAACATGATTGAAGAACTTTGTTGCAATATTGTTCACCAGTCACAATCCCCTTTTCTAGCACTGCTGTACCTATCCCTTTCAAGAACATTCTTGTGATGGTAAGCAGTATGATCACAATATTAAATATCAAATTTAATATTGTGATCATACTTTCCTAACAGATCAAGTGTTGTTTTAAATCGAAGGAAAAACAAAATACTCACCTGGAAAGAATACATTAGACCATTGATGTATTGTCCTATTTTTATGGAAACAACACCACTAAAAACATGCACTATGATGAGCTGTGGATAAAGGGATACAGTCTACAGGCCTTGAGGTGTATGGTCCTGCTTGTTGCAGATGTCTTACCACAGTTTGTTGAGATATCTGCACACCTGTGCTTGAATGGAGCTGACCTGCCATGGTGTGTCGATTATGTTTTGCTCTTATAACCAAAAATCTGTCTTCATGCTTCATGGTAGAACAAGGACGACTCTTAGCAAATGTCTGGAACACATTCCATTAGTTTGAAATGCTGCCCAGAGCCTGGATCCATTGCTTTGAGATTGCAAACTCTCTGGCAATATCAGTAATTCTTCAAGGCCTTCAAGCTTTTCAATAATTCTTGCACTCATGAAATCATCTAGATGATGTGTTTGAGACATTACAAGGCATCCAAGTTTGCAAAGTTATTCTCTCATGAAAAGAACATCCTTCAAACACAGTTCACTTAGTGCAGCCTTTTGCCTTTTATCCTGTTGAATGATACCATGTGGTCTTTGTGCACAATTTGAAAACTTGAATGTGTACCCGCTTTCTACTCGAAATAATCAGTTATACAAATTGCCACAAGCTGATTTGTCTGAAGTTGTAATCTTCAGAAAGAGCGTTTCTCATTATGTTTTGGACACCAGTGTCTTTATGAACACACTTATTCATTAATAAAACTGATTGCATACTGATTCAGAGTTCTGAGAAATGGTTATATACACAGGATGTTCCAAAGGGAGGATGGTGATGATTCCATTGAGATCTTATTTTCTTTAGGGGAAAGGGTCTAACATGCCCTTTTTTTTTTTTTTTTAGTATTTTAAAAATTTTAGATTTTTAATTAAACATTTCATGAAATTACAACTGTAAAAAAAAATGTTCATTTAAGTATTTTTGTTGAATCTCTTCCCCCCCCCCCCCCCCCAAAAAAAAAAAGGTAGAGTACAAAATGTATATTCTTTGATTTGACTTTCTCAATGTTGGTGAAGCATTATCCATGCAGGAATTGAACAACTTTTAAATACATGATAATTTGACTGTTTCAATCTGAATTCTATTCTCTGGTGAGTAAGAGAGTGCCTTTAGCTGCAAATTGCTATGTGCAGTCTGTTATTTGCTTATTGGAGAAGTATGAACTTCTTTGGTATTCAGAATATACCTCATGGCTTATATTTATAGAGTTCTGTCAAACTGGATGGACTATTGAAATTCGACTGAATGCACAGTGGCTTTTCAGACCGAATTCTTAATAAATGTCTTCTGTTCAGTGTCTTTCAACAAAATTATTGATTCACTTAGAGGAATGGTTCCTCCTAGATTGAGTTCTCTTCAGGTATCACTGATCCTGAGCACTATTAGTATCAACTTATGTGAAACATTTTGATGCTTTCTGCTGATGTTGCAAAATTGAAGATCATATTTTGCAGTTTCCTTGGAAGATTAGATTCCGAAGCCAACAATCTAAGTGCTTGTAGTTTACAGTTTGTTTTTTTGTGGCATGATATTGTTTGGAATCTCTCTCTGTGGGTGGATGGGTGTATATTCGGGGTGTGCTAGGTGTGTGCACACCCATGGAATAGCAATATCACCAATATTATATTTTTCATTTATTCCTGTTTAAGACTCCCCTAATTTTTTCCTGGCTTTGCATTTTGCATGATTCCTAAAATTAAACAAAATATATTAAATGCTTCATGAAGAGGAAAATTTTCGATGTGTAAACATTGCATCACATTCTTTAAATAGCCCGGGTGTGTGGTCAAAAATACGGACACCTTCGAGCCCTTTGAACAGATGTACATTGGGTCGAATGTTTAGTGTTCCAGTGGTTTTAAACCACCCAGATATCAGTGGCTGTGATTGGTTATTGTGTCAAGCAATCCAGTTGAACATTGTCATGAGTTGCTGTTTTTGTTTTCTGAGTTTCATCTGTTTTGCATGTGTGAAGTGTGAACGGATGTGTGTAAGAACACTGATATAGACAAGTTTTTAATATATAATTTTCTATAAATAATTTATAACTTACCCATATTTATAATGGAAAACAGTGTTGACGATCTACTGCGTATCCCGTTTTCTGCAGGAGTTATTTCAGCCTTTCTTTGGTTCAATTCAGAAAAATAATAATTTTCCAAATGATTACTTTTTCTAATTTCTGTATGCATTATATGTGGCTTTATTTAACAATAATATCGAAATTCAAATTATTCGTGTCTCCCCTAATTTTTTTCTGGCTTTTCATAATTGCCAATGATAATCTGATGTTACCATGAAGCATAAACCCTTGGTGTTTTTCACATAAATGGCACATTTAACCTTTATGCTTTCCATATTTAAAATTATATTAATTGATAATGTATTCAAAGTTATCCTACAATTCATTCCATTAGACCAATTAAGATGAATGCTGCGCACTCTTAATTCATATATAAGTGCAATCATACAATCAAATTGACACGAATTTTGTAGCATGGGTTGTTTAAGCCACACAACAGCACACCTAACTTAAATGGGCATGCAATGCCACTGATCTTGATAGAGAGAACGAGAATTGAACAAATTAATCTGAACAAGTTAAATTTTTATCAAGTTTCGGATTTAGCTCACTGTTTTGGTTGAGTGCTGTGTGTTTTAACAGTTTCAGCTATCTTAATGATGTCTATTAATAGTGTAAACAAGATGATATTCATAATGTTTTATTCATTTTGAGTAGATATAAATGAAAGCATCTCCAAGAAACCATTCAGAAATATGTACTCTTTCTCAGCACACATCCATGACTCAAAGACAAATTGCCAGTGAATATGGTGTTGGTTTGGGTGCTGTTAATGCAATTTTTAAGTAGTTTAGGGAGACAGATACCTTTTCTCCTGACAAAAGGAAAATTTGTGTGAAAAAGGAAAACTACACTTACTGCTTTTCTAACTACCAAAGTTAGTTAGGAAAAGCAGAATGAATCCAAGCTTGTCTGCTGTAGACTGATTGCCAATGATAATCTGATCGTACCACAAAGCATAAACCCTTTGTGTTTTTCACATAAATGGCACATGTGAAGCATAGCTATTGTTCATTTGACCTTTATGCTTTCCATATTTAAAATTATATTAATTGATAATGTATTCAAAGTTATCCTACAATTCATTGCATTGGACCAATTAAGATGAATGCCGTGCACTCTTAATTCATATATCAGTATATAAGTGCAATCATACAGTCAAATTGACATGGATTTTGTAGTATGGGTTGTTTAAGCCACACAACAGCACACTTAACTTAAATGGGTATGCAATGCCACTGATCTTGATAGAGAGAGAGAATTGAACAAATTAATCTGAACAAGTCAAATTTTTGTGGAGTTTTGGATTTAGCTCACTATTTTGGTTGAGTGCTGTGTGTTTTAAGTTTCAGCTATTTTGATGGTCTACAAATAACGTTGTGCATTTTTAATAGTGTGAACAAGATGATATTCATAGTGTTTTATTAATTTTGTGTAGATATAAATGAATACATCTCCAAGAAAGCATTCAGAAATATGTACTCTTTCTCGGCACACATCCATGACTCAAAGACAAATTGCCAGTGAGTATGGTGTTGGTTTGGGTGCTGTTAATGCAATTTTTAAGTAGTTTAGGGAGACAGATACCTTTTCTCCTGACAAAAGAAAAATTTGTGTGAAAAAGGAAAACTACACTTACTGCTTTTCCTAACTACCAAAGTTAGTTAGGAAAAGCAAAATGAATCCAAGATTGTCTGCTGTAGACTGATTGCAAATGATAATCTGATCGTACCATGAAGCATAAACCCTTCGTGTTTTTCACATAAATGGCACATGTGAAGCATAGCTATTGTTTATTTGACCTTTATACTTTCCATATTTAAAATTATATTAATTGATAATGTATTCAAAGTTATCCTACAATTCATTGCATTGGACCAATTAAAATGAATGCTGTGCACTCTTAATTCATATATCAGTATATAAGTGCAATCATACAGTCAAATTGACATGAATTTTGTAGCATGGGTTGTTTAAACTACAAAACAGCACACCTAACTTAAATGGGCATGCAATGCCACTGATCTTTATAGAGAGAGAGAGAGAGAGAGAGAATTGAACAAATTAATCTGAACAAGTCAAATTTTTGTCAAGTTTCAGATGTAGCCCACTATTTTGGTTGAGTGCTGTGTGTTTTAACAGTTTCAGCTATCTTGATGATGTCTATTAATAACGTTGTGCATTTTTAATAGTGTAAACAAGATGATATTCATAGTGTTTTATTAATTTTGTGTAGATATAAATGAATACATCTCCAAGAAAGCATTCAGAAATATACAGCTAGTGGGATTAATATTTCTGATATGATAGTCTGTCGAAGATTGTTCTAGGTAGGAAATGACTGCCCACGAATCAAAAAAAAAAAGAAACAACTGTTAACAAAGGCTGTGCAGAAAAAGAAGTTCCAGTTGGCAAAAGTGTTGCAAATATTGGATTGTTGAGAAGTGGAAGGAGGTTATATTCTCAGATGAGTGCCATTTCTTTGTCCAAGGAGAGCAAGTACCGTATGTTCACAAATTAGTGGCTGAGAAGACTTCTCCCGGCCACCTTCAACAAGCTCCTAAACACCCAGCTAAACAGATGTTCTGGTGGTGTTTTACACATGACGGTATGATGAAAAGTGACCAATACATAAAAATATTGGAGAAAACAGTGATCCCACAGATCGAGAAAGATGAACTCGTCTTCAAACAGGATCTCACTCTATGCCACACTGCAAAAAAAAGTGAAAGTGTTCCTCGAAAATCACAACATCCAATTGCTTCAATGGCCAGGTAACTTTCCTGACATTAATCCAATAGAAAAGTTGTGGACCATAGTGAAAAATAGACTTGGAAAATTAAATTGTGATACAAAGGATAGCTTAATACAATCCATTATAAAAGTATGATTTTGAGAAGCAAAAATAAGAAAAACGCGTTCTGCATTGGTAGAGTCCATGCCTAACTGAATTAATGAACTTATTAGGAACAGAGGAGTATATATAAATTATTAGGTAAAATGGGAGTTTAAGTTTTGTAATTAATTTCTTGCAAAATTAAATTATTTCTTTAAAATGTGAGTGTTTGGATTAATGTGTTCACTGCTGTATATATAAACACACACACATTCAATGGACAAAGCATTATTGTTACCTACCTAATAGTGTTCCATTCGTCCTCAGGTGCAAAGAATAACCTGTACTCTGAGGCATTGACTCCACCAGGTGCTGGAGGATTGCCATAGGTAATTCCAGCCATGTCTGTTGCAGCATTGTCCACAACTGTGCCTTAGACATCAGTCCTGGATACATTGATCTGATGTCTCATGCTACAGCATCCCAAAAACATTCAATTAGATTTAAATTCAAGGACCTTGGGGGCCACTGAGTGGACTCTAATTCAGATGAATTAGAGAGGATAATAGTCTACAGTGAGGTAGGAAGAACAATCTAGTAATAAAGAGTCAAGCCTACCTGAATAGTTTAAAACCACAATGGCATTTCCCTTATCTGCCTTGGTAATTATTATTCTGTTGTAGCTTTTTATCTCTTGCAGAGTCCCAAATTCTTTTTTTGACATTGTTGTTGTTTTTTGGTGGTTTAGCTTGTGTTAGAACACTGGCTAGATCTAGTGTGATGTTGGCAGTATGGTTGGGAAGGCTGCGGATACCTTGTTCAACTGGTACCTTTCTTTCCTCCGCAGGAATTTTCTTAGGTGCTATTGCAAGGTTATAGCCATGTACGAGTGCACTAATGCTTCAGGCTTTAGAGTAAGGGAAGAAAAGTTCATAACCGTGTTAGGAGGTGGTTGAGGTTTGTAAGCTGAGTTATTTTTTTTTTGTAGACTTCAATTTCCTAATGTACCGATGTAGTATTCTTTGAAATTCTATGTCTGCTGGAGCGTTCGAGGCATCGGAAAGGATTATCCAAAAGTTGATGTAGGTTACCAAAAGCCCTGCACATTTACAGACACAATATCCGTGTGCTGGAATAAGAGCTTGCCATAACGTTTAACATTGACCTTTGGATGATCCTCTCGATCTAGTTGTATTCTAATTTTTTCTAAAATCCAGTTGGTCTAGCAATTAATAGTTTTTGGAGAGTATTTTTAAGACATTTTCCTCATGCATCAGTGCTTGAGGAAACTAGCTACATTTAAACAAAATTATGAAAGGATAGTGATATGATGACCACACGTTCAGATGAAAGGTCAGTCCGTCTGGTGGGATGCATTTTTTTTTTTTTTTTTTTTTTTCATTGCTCTATTTGACACAACTACTTTGATTATTGGAGAGTTGAAATGCTAATATGCAATTTTCATGATAAAGAGGGATGTTGTGTCTTTCTTTTTCTCACCATTTTTTTAAAATTTATTATGAGCATTGTGTTCAACTTTAAGATATGTATCATGGAAATTTTTATTTTCTTGATTGATTGATTTACAGGATGTTCTAAATTGTTGTGAGGCACAGCTCCAGTGTACTTGCTAGTAGATCTTGAAAATAAATTATTGGATATTATATTGAAATTAATCTAATAGTAATGCAAAATTTAGGAGATTCCCAAAAGGTGGTTTAATAATGATGCTACCAGAAGAGAGGAGAATTATGAATTTCCCTCATCATTATGGCTCAAAGAATTAATGTATGAAATGCTTTAAATGTTGGTTACTTGCAGAAAAAAAAGTAAACTACTAAAACATACATGTACAGGGCGTCCCATAAGTTCTGAAATATTTCAATAATTCATAAACATCAGAAAAAAATTGGTATATTAGAGCACAGTTTGCACGAAAGTTAATCACAAGGGGGGAGTTCCGGTGGGGAGAAAAATTTAGTTCACATTTTCACCGATAGAGGGTGCTGTGACATGCCTTATTTACAAGTATGTGCAAATGAGAGTTCTATAAAACGCAGCATGTACTGCTGTTAGCTCGTAATGAATGCATGTGAATTCCCATTCATTGGGGGCGAACAGAATTGTTTTTGTGAAAAGAAAGATTTGTTGCTGTGATGGGTACATTGGTGGTGTGATGCTTATGCACCATGAAGGATGCAGAATATGGACTTTTCACTATAACTGTGATTCTTGCAGCTTCCCGTGTATTGCTTATACAGCTTGTTGATTGTGCCATTAGGGCATTCATTTGCAATACCACAACGCTGGTATGGGCTTTGGATAACACTGGTCTGCATGTTCGAGGGCGATCTGACAAATTTCCAGTTTTCTCAAAATGTCTTATTAGAGACTGTAGTCTAGCAGGTGTGATAGGACCTCGACCTTTTCTTCATTCTTTTCTGCATTTGAAACTTTTGTTAAATTTCCACTACCGATTCCCCTTTAGCCACCAAAGTAAGCATCACAGCAACAAATTTTTCTTTTCATAAAAACAATTATGTTTGCCCCAATGACTGGGAATTCGCACACGACAGCAGTGCACCCTGCATTTTATAGAACTCTCATTTGCATGTATTTTTAAATAAGGCATGTGGTACAGTGCCCTCTATGAGTGAAAATTTGAACTAATTTTTTTCTCCCCTCCTTGCGATTCACTTTCTTGCAAACCACACTCTAATATACCAATTTTTTTGATTTTTATGAATTATTGAAATATTTTGGAACTTATGGGACATCCTGTACTTTATAAATATACATGGTTTCTGTACCAAATTCAATGTTCTCCATTTTTCTGTGATCTTCAAAATCACAGACTTTTTAAGAACACTATACTCATTTGGCTATCACTCACTCAGCATAATTTCTCAAATTACTTTCTCAAAACTAGTATTTCTACACGTGTTCAGTTATTTGACTTTGATATTCTAAGTCATATGATAGACCAATGCTCTGCTTATCAGAAGAATTTATCAATTTATTCAGGAATTTATGAATAAAATCCTTGTCAACAACCTTTTGTGGCTGGGAGATGCATAAAATTTTTAAAAAAGTTTATTTTGCATCAATCGTTTGATATTGCATTGTGAAATGGTTGGATTTTATCGATCAAAAATTTTAATATATATGTATATATGGGATCCTCATATCATTTGATATCTTGATTCCCCACTCTTCTGCCATTGCAATTGCTGAAAATTTTTGACATATGCTGAACTGAACTGGCTTTGTATATTTAAATATTCATGTTCTCTGCATATCTGCAACAAACAAATGTCCTGAACAAATTTATGAATTTAAATTTTTATATATATATATATATCAGTGATTATCTTCATACTGCATTGTACTGATAATTTCATAATTCTTACAAAATTATGAATTTAAAGTGAATTTTTTCTCTAAACAAAAGTTCACTTGCTATGGACTTAACATGAATTTGACCATGCTAAACTCAAACACTGAAGTTAATTCTGAAGAGTAGTAACTTAATGGAAGTTATGGAATAATAAGTAGCAACATGTGTTTTAAGCCTTATTCAGAAAAATGTATGCTTACACAAAGGTATCAGTTGAATTGGGAGAACTAGAAAATGAAAAGAAAGTAGAGATGTTCACTGCATATTGAGACTGTTTCACCATTTCCAGAAATGGTATGTTTTAATTGACAAAGTTCAAGGTGGAGCAATGTGGCTTAATAAAGTTAAGGGTCTGTGAAAGGTACATTAGTGAAAAGTGAGGTGATATTGAAACTAACCACGATGTGAGAATCTGTCTGAATTAGATTTTTTTTATTAATTTCCATCCATATATACTGTCATATACTCCAGCTATATGACATGTTAGGTTCCAGACCACTGTCATTTAGCAAATTTCATTGTATAGCAAATCATTTTTTTTAATTTATTTATTTTTTTAATTTATTTATTTATTATTTCTTTTTTTTTTTTTTTTAAATGGTAGATGCATGTAATAGTGTAATGACATTTTTAAGCAGTCATATATGTCTGAAAATGATGTAAATAAATACCTTATTTACGTCAGAGAATCAAACTGAAATTTTTAGGATAATTTTGGCAAACAAAAAGCTATTCTAAATAGCATGGTTTAAGGGAGCATGCCAACTGTTTTGGGCATCAATCTACACCATTAACCATTTTTCCATTTTGACCAGGTATATGGGTAAATTTGGAGAAAAAGGGCAGAGCTAATAATAATAATAATTATTATTTATATGTGCACTCCAGGAGTCAAAAGACTTGTGGGAGACCCACTCTATCCATTAACATGATACCTATCATACATCTTCTTAAACCTATTCACTGTTAGGTTGTTCCACAGGGATGTAGCTTATCTCCAACTGTATTCAAGATGCATATATATAATATTGATCAGATTATTAAAATATGGAAAACAACAATAAAACATGGTCCAGTTAACCAGGACAACTGTTATCAGTACAATGCTGTATGCAGATGATCAGATTATTACAAAGTAATGAAGATGATTTTCAAAAATTTAGTTAATGAATTAAACAAACTAAGCCAACAATATAATTTTAAAAATTCACAAAAGAAAACCAAAGTCACGGCATTTAAAGGTCAAGATCGTGTTAGATCAAAAATAGTCATAAAAAATAAAATGATAGAACAGATGACACAGTTACATTATTTAGGCTTAATAATAGTATATCTAAAATATAAAGATATAGATAAAAAATAAAGAAATTTCAGAAAATCTGTGGAACTATTAAAAGGATACTGAATAAACAAACAAGATGAGAAACTCAACTAAAATTTTATAAAGTAATGGCCATTTTCACTCTATATGGTTCAGAAGCATGGACTGTTAAAAAGAGGGATTAAATTAAAATATAAGCTCCAGAAATGAAATATTTAAGAGCAATTAAAGGATGCACAAATTTGCACCATATAAAAAATGAAAAAAATCAAGGAATATAGAGAGAAATGGAAAGAACATCTATTTAGGATGGATAGATATTGGCTACCAAAAGAGGTGGAAATACAAAGGTAGAGAGAGGAAAGAAGACCAACTGCAAGATTGAAAGACCAGCAAAGCCGTAACAGGCAAATACGTAATCCTCGAAGAGAAGAAGATGAAGCAAATTTGTGTACCTTGAGATTTAATAGTTTGTTATATATAACTTCTGGTAATTTGTGAGGTGAAATATTTTTAAGATGCTTGCCTTATTTTTTAAAAAAAATTTTTTAATGACTGTTTGCACATTTGGTATTATTAATGCTGTATAGTTATGAGCCAGAAATGTTCGGAGATACCAGTTTTATATGCTATTATGTATTAATGATAATATCACTGCAAGTGTGTGTTACATGATATTCAACCATCTAACTACTATCCTTCCACTTCAAAGATAAAACTATCAGCCATTTGCCACCTGTTTTGGCTTTGATTGTTGGTTCTTTCATTAATTCTGCCTGTAACGTTATTTTCTTATAAAATAAATAGATGTTTTGAACTCAGTCCACATTTTGTGTTCAATCTCATTCACTTTAAACACAGGCTGTTTATCTATGAGATGATTGTTGTTTATGCTTTTTGCCACTGTATGTTATTACGAACATATAAAGTTGTTTTCAGTATACCTTCAGTGACTTTGGACTGTGCTTTTTGATCAGTTTTGGCATTTCATTATAGTTTATAGCAACATCAGACATTGAAAAAAGTTGCTTTCATCTCAGAGACAAATTGATTTGTGTTTAAGGAGCTTTATGGTCTTGTAGAAATTTTTTATTTTTAAAAACAAAATAATGTTTTATTTTTATTGGTGTACATAGATATAGGGTTGCTTAAAGATCAAAGCCGAATAACTGGGAGGAGAGATCCACATCTCCTTTAACACGTATGGAGAACCCTAATGCAGTTTTCACCTTCACATGGTACACCCTGTTAGTAGGTATTCACTTGGTACTGATGAATGACAATGGACTGGCAGCTTCAGACTGAAACTCTGTTGGCTTAAACTAGAAATACATATGATAGTACAACATTATGAAATTTCGTGCTGGAGTGAACTTTGCCCAGTCAAACAAGGCCTCCCCCTGTTTTTGTTAGGAGACCAGGGTGAACAATAAAATGTCAGCTACTGGAACATACTCAAGGTCAACATCTATAAGAAGAAGAACAAAATATAGGAACCATCAATATAAAAGTATTAATGAAAATAAAATTGAGCTTTCAAAAGAACTGGAAAAATACCATGTGGACATAAATTGGAATCACTGAAACATAGAAGACAAAAAGAGGCAGGCGAGATCTTAAATATAAGATGTTATATTCAGGCAATAATTATCAAGGATAGGAAGGAGTAGCGATGGTAATGAAACTGAAAGTGGTACTTTGGAGATATAAATAGCAGAGTAGGAAATGAATCCCACTGAGCATATAGAAACATTTAGGAAGAATTTGGAGAAAAGGGCAAGGCTAATAATAATGGTATATACTGGATTGCTGCTCAGAATACATACATAGTTGTTACAAAAAACCATGTTCTGCAGAAGTTCATGTGCAGAGAAGACACCAGCAATAAGAAAAGCTTCATTTACTATGTTATTGCTGATAGTAATCTCTTCAGGCTTGTTCAGAATACAAGGTTTTACAGAGTATTTGAAACTGAAAGTGACCATCACTTAGTTTTAAATAGGGTGAAAATGAATATCACATTGAGACAAACATTATGTAAAACAGTTTTAAAAGAATTAATTATAATTATTAAGAGAATCAGGGACTTATTGAGGGAGGCCACATACTATGTGCACCAGCTGTCATATCATACTTGTTCTTGACTTCATTCACATTACATGCACACAACATCCATTGGCAAGCCAATCCAGTCACACACCACTCTGAGAGAAAAATCTGGCTCTTGCACCTTTCTTGACAGCCATTATACTCATCTTCCAAGGATGCCTTCTCATCCTTTCACTACCTTTCATAAAATGAAACATTCCATCATCTGAAATCCTGTATGATCCTTTCAGAAGTTTGTAAGTCTCAATCACTCGTCTTTCCCCTTTTTGCTAGTATCTGCAGTGTATAAATTCTCATTTATAGACTGCAGTCTATAAATATAAATTAATTCTCATTTATATCTTCATAATCAGTATTCTACAATTCTGATATTTTAATTGCTCCCCTTTGCTCTCTCTCTCCACTGAATCAGAATCGCCACAGAAACCAAGAGGCAAAATGACTTCCTAATATTTACATGTCAACATTTATTACATCATTGCAATTATCCTCTGAGTTGTATCTACAGTCTTTGTTATATGGACCTCAAACTTCGACTTCCTGACTACTAAAATTCCAAGATCCCTGGAGGGCTCTCTCACTTAATAATAATGTTTGTATAGTTCACTGTCATTGAACTGACATCCATTTTGCAAGTACTGCATTTCAGCCACATTCCTGATTAGGCTTCCTATCTTTACATAATCAGCAACTAACTGATGATACATATTGAAGAAAAAAATGAAATGCTTCAAAAACAAGAATCAAATCTTAGAGTCTCACATGCTCTGAAGAAAACAGTTATTCAGCTAGGGAGAGGTGCAATGATAGAAACATTAAAATTTCATGCTGGACATTACAAATGCAGCCCTGGAGAAGAAGAAAGCATACTGAAAGTTCCTAGCAAATCATTCTACAGATACCTTAAAAGAATACGTGGAAGAATGTAAGAGCTAAGCTATGTGTAAAAGTAGCTAAACAGAACTCATGGAAAGACTTTGTGTGTGTATATATATATATATATATATATATATACACACACACACACACACACTCTCTGTCCAAAAAGAAACAACTGAAAATAGAAGAAACTAGTGGTGCCACCTGTTGTATCTTTTTGTTGTTGAAAGTGGCAACCTTCATTAGTGTTGTGTCAACTGTTTATGACATTTGTTTCATTAGAAACTCGGTTATAGTACCAAGAGTGACAGTGTGTTTTGACGAACGATCGTAAAGTGAGTTTCAAACAGAGAGCTGCGATTGACTTTTGTGTTAAACTTGGTAAAAGTAAAACTTTTACCAAGTTTAACACAAAAGTCTTTTGCGTTAAACTTGGTAAAAGTGTTCGTGAGACACTTGAGGACGACGAAAAGCTAGGCTGTGCAAAATGTGTGTGATTTCATCAAAGAAAACCCGAAATTGTCCTTGAGATTGATTGAAGATGAATTGGGGATTCCAAAATCAAATGTGCACAACATTTTGACCGAAAGTTTTAGCCTTTGTAAATTAAAATAGTGATTTGTTCCCTACAAGTTGACTGACGACCAAAAAATTATTGAATTGAACACTACAAGGACCTCATTAAAACTGCTCATAGGTACTCAGACTTCCTGGAAATAATCGTTACTGGTGACAAAACGTGGTGTTTTGAGTATGAGCCCAAAACAAAGCACCAGAGTGCTGAGTGGAGACCACCAGAAGAGTGGCATCCGAAAAAAAGTCGCTTGGAGAAGTCAAAAGTAAAGACAATGCTGATTTGTTTCTACGATTCCAAGGGCATTATCCACAAAGAATTCATTTCGCCTGGCCAAACGGTCAATGGTGAGTTTTATCTCGAAGTTTTGAAGCAATTGACAGCGAGAATTCGTTGCATATGGCATGAATATCGTGAATGCAGACAGCTCACTTTTGCACGATAATGCACCATCTCATCATTCAAACATTGTGAGACAGTTTTTGGGCAAAAATCAAGTTTGTGTGTTGGATCACTTGCTGTATTCACCTGATTTAGCACCCTGTGACTTCTTTCTCTTCTCCCGACTTCATTTACCGATGAAAGAAAGCGATACGACACCATTGAAAGTGTTCAACGGCAATAACCATGACCCTCAACAGTATCCCTAAAACTCATTTAACGAATTAATTGACCATGCTAAACGCTGTATCGAAGCTGAGGGTGAGTGTATTATTATTATTATTACATGACGTCTCCGGGTAGTCCAAAGACTTATCAAGGGAGGGCTTACTCTACAGCTGTCTCCACCAACTACACCAACGCCATCTTCCACCCACCACCACTAGTATTTTCACAGACATCCATGCCCACGGTGGGATTCGAACCCTCGCAGCCTTTTGGCTGGAGAGCTGATACGCTAACCACTCGGCCAACCAGGCCGGGTGGTTAGCGTATCCTTGATTATTGATTGAAATAAATGATTTGAATAATTATAATTGGCCTGTGTTTTATTTTCTATCAAAAGTTCGGTTTCTTTTTGAGCAGAGGGTGGATAAGATAAATATCATCAAAGTGGCAAAATGTTCTGGAGGCTTTTGAAAAAGCTTAGAAATGGAGAAAATAACACTGAAGAGAATCAAACATGATAAAGAAGATATGAATACTGAAGATATGGATATTCTAGATGTATGGAGTAATTACTTTGAAAGAGTGTTAAATGAAACAAGTGGTGACATAACAGTAGTCCAAAATTTTCAAGAGGAATCCAAACATGAGTACATATCAATACTTCAGGTAGAAAAAGCCTTTAAAAACTTTAAATGGTGAATAACAACTGGAGACAATTATTATTATTATTTGACACCTCCAGGGAGTCCAAGGACTCATTGAGGGAAGGCACCTGCTCTACAACTGTCTCCACTACTCAATCCACCAACTGACCGCAACTACACCAACGCCATCTACCGCCGACCACCACCACCACCACCAGTATTTTCACAGACACTCACAAACATCCATGCCCAGCGGGATTCGAACCCACAGCCGTTTGGGTGGAGAACGGATACGCTAACCACTTGGCCAGCCAGGCCGAGTGGTTAGCCAGCCTGGCTAATATAATGCTACAGTTATATAGGATAAATGGAATGTTATGCAGAGCAATTCATAGTCTTTATATATACGTTGTAAATCAGCACTTAGGTTATATTTGACCAGATTGCTGAAATATAGAAGTATAAAAGTTATGCACTGGCTATACTGCAGAATTCTGAGAGCTTGGTTAGAAAGTCAAATTGCAGATGACTGGAGTAGAGCTGTCAAAATTCATATCCGTAAAAAGGTTACTAAAGCTGAATGTGATAATTACACAATAATTCGTCTACTATGTATTCCAGGTAAGATTCATGCAAGCAGACCTGAGAAGAGACTGAGAAAAAAAAAATTGTGGAATAGAAACTTGGAGAAGAATGAGCTTGGTTTAGGACAAATATAAGTTGTCAAGATTGGATTTTCACTTTATGGCAAATAGTTGAGAAATCATGGAAAAATAAGGAGATGTTTAACATTTGTACATCTGGAATATAACAAGCAGTCTAGAGAAACTTTTCAAAATGCTACAATTATATGGGATAAATGGAATGTTATGCAGAGCAATTCATAGTCTATATATACATTGTAAATCAGCACTTAGAATTGAAATAAATGCAGGAAAATGGTTTGATGTAAAATCATTGGTAAAACAAGGTTGCACTTTATCTCTACCCACCCTTATTCGTTATCTATGTGGATTGCATTATGAAAGAAACTGGCATTAAATCTGATATTAGAATTGCAGGAGTGCAACTCTCTAGGATTCTTTAACGAAATTAAATAACAGCTCTAACAAATTTGATGTAATAATCTGCAATAAAAAGACTAAAACTATGAAAATAGGCAGGAAAATGTGAAACTATTCTCAGTGGAGAACCTATAAAATAAGTAAAATACTTCAGCTATTTTGGCTCTGTTTTTAGTGAAGATATAAAATTAAATTTGGGAATAGACAGCAGAATATACAAAGTTGGTATGATGGGGAGCAGTTAAATAAATTTAACTGGAATATGAGAGAAATGTGGTCAGTAAAAGGAAAAATGATTATGGGAGGATGATGTTGGTCACTGTTACCTGGTTTTCCCTTTCAGTTGTTTCTAACCGTAGGTAACGTTGTAGGCATTGCCCACAAAATATTCCTTGTGAGATTTTTACAGGGTAGTTCACCATTGCTTCCCTCCCCCCATTTTATCTGGGCTCGGGGCATATTCATGACTATAATCCTGTGTATTCGTGGGGCTGGTTTGCCTGTTCTGGGGGACAAAGTTTCCGGATGAAAAAAAAACCCTTACCTCCATATGAGACCAGCTAACCATTTAGTCGAAAGAGACCAAATAAAGGTTCTTCACATCAATGATGGGAGTCGAACCCTGGTCTTTCCAACCAGAGGGCTTCACCTATACGACTAGGCTACGGGGGCTTGGTCACTGATAATGGAAGAATAATAAACACCGTGGGATGTTAAATGAGCAGTTCAATGAAGTATTCCATCTTTGTGATTGTAACAATACAGAACTTGAGAACAATGGGAATGGGGGTGAAACCATTGATGGTGAGTGAGCAGGAGATATCGGACTAATTGTCATAAGTGTCAATGGTATATCATTGCATGTCTTGAGGGAATATTCCAGGGAGTTAACAACAGCTTTTACTTAGATTTTTACATAACTCTTAGATTAGCCCAAGTTCCAAAGGAGCAAAAAGATTGCAAAATTGTTCAGCTTCATATAGGTGTTTGATAAGACTAAGGCATCGAATTATAGGCCAATCAGCTTGTGTGGGGATCAGTTGATAATATTAAATTAGTCAAAACACTAAACTAGTATTATACAAGACATTGTTCAAACTAGGTTTAAGGTATGGATCTGAGATTTAGTTCAGAAATAAAGCACTTGATCATGGATTAGAGGCCACAGATATGAGAGAGTTCTGAGAAAAATTAGGAGACTGACCAGATGACCTCAGTGGCAGAATCATTTTAAAAATGGAGACATTAGGAAGGAACTTAGCATTGTTTTCATTCAAGAATATATGAATAAATTTACTTCTTTTTTTTTAAGTAATTATATAGGTAATATAATTACTTAAATAGAATGGAAGAAGAAAGGTGAGTAAAACAGGTGTTTGATGTCAAGATGACAGAAAACGAGAAGGGATAAAATTAGAGAGATGACTGGAGTAAAAGATTTTCAAAGTATTTTAAATGTGAATAAATATAGGCAGGCCATGTTAGCAGATTTACAGATGAAAGATGGACAAAATTAAGTACTGAGTGGATACCAATAAAAAAGAGAAAGAAAGGTTGCTAAAAAACAAAATGGAGGGATGATCAACAAATCTTTGACATGAGACTTGACATTAACTAAAGACAGAAATAGCAGGAAAGTTAAGGGGAGAAATACATCCAACAGCGAGCAGAAAAAGGAAGTCTGTTTATTTTTGAAATGTTAATCCCACATGAGAGAAGAATCTAAAACACCCTGGTCGTATGCTCACATAGGACAATTTGTATTAGATAACTGTGCTGTATGTGTATGCACATATATACACAGTGTAAGAAAAAATATATTTTATTGGAAAATTGAAATGCATTATCTTCATATATTTAAGGCCAGGTAATTCTAAGTCATTAGAATATATTAATTTTTTTCAATCAAGATACAAAAATTCTATTTATGATTACCATATACAACATATCATTTATAATCAATATATAAACCACAAATTACACACATCCAATTGTTTATAAAAAATTTGAAAGGTAGATATAATTAATTACGGAGTAAATTTAAAATATTAATTCACCTAACTCACTCATTTTTTCAACTTAGTATTTATTTACGATTTCTTGATATTCAAGATCATAGAACTTTTTTTATTAACAATTTCCTCATATGCACCTACTATGACAGCACTACATGACTAAGTTTACCTAATTATTAATTTTCTATCTATCAGAAATATTCCTCCAAATTAGTCTATTACTCATCAGCACTCAAATACTGATGTATCTAGCATTTCTTTTTTCTAAGCCACTTCTGGCTGAATCATTCCACCCAGGCCTAGGGTCTTTTTCCTGTCGTCTTAGCATCAAACACTTGTTTTACTAACCTTTCTTTTCCCATTCTGTTTAAGTGACTATATTACCCTATATTAGCCCTGCTCTCACATATTCTTGAATGAAAACAATGCCAAGTTCCATCCTAATATTCCATTTTTAAAATTATTTTGCCATTGTGCATGTGTTCAGACCTCTAATTTTTCTCAGAACTCTTATATCTGTGGTCTCTAATCTTTGATCAAGTGCTTTATTTCTAACTTAACAGATCCTTACCTTACTTTGAACAATGTCTTTGTATACTGCTAGTGTAGTAACTAAAAATTCATATGTATACCACAGTAATTAAATTTTAATATATGTAGATATTTTGTCTTAAGGATCTTAAGACATCATTAGTACAGTTATTACAGACAATGCTAGGAATTACATTCAAAGGAACAATTGGTGTGCATGCTTACATTGGAATCCCTTTATGCATACAGTAGTGTTTTTGAGGACTTAAAAATTCGGCTGTAATTTTAAATTAAATTAAAATATATCTGATAAATTTATTTTATACAATTGAGGAGAATAATTTCCCAGACTTTTGGGATAGTGAAACCGTCATTACAGTTAAGATTGGGTCTGTGATGTAAGGCTTCAGCACTTTCTTTATATAAATTCTCATGTTTATATAAGTGTCTATGTAGCAGCTTGGTGTTTTTGCCATTGGATCCTATTGTTAGGGTTTCCAACTCCATGTTGAGTGAGGCCAGATTTGTGTGGTTTGATCAGACGAATGTGGTCGTGATGTTCAGAGATGTGCTTGCTTATAGATCTTCCTGTTTGTCTGTAGTATGACATCTTATAAGAACATGGAACTTCATATACACCAGGTAGCATCATAGGTGAGAGATTGTCTTTTGGAGAAGGTAGCACATTGTGAATCTGGTTGATTGGTTTATAGGTAGCAGCAAGTTTGTATTTCTTCTTAATTTTTCACAGACGTTCAGAGATGCCTTTTGATATATGGTTTAGGAGTCTTATGGGCTTCTTCTTGTCTAGGTTCATGTGTAGGGAAATAGCTGATGATTTTTTGAGTTGTTTTTGGGTTGTATCCATTAGTAAGGCTGTATCTTTAATAATTTCCAATTCTTGTTTTAAATATTTTTCAGAGGAAAAAAATTTGTGTGCTCTGGATACCAGAGATTTTATGATGCCATATTTTTGAGATGGATGGTGAGCAGATTAATTGTGGATATAATGACCTGAAAAAGTTGGTTTATGATAGACAGAGGTGGAGATGGAACCATCTTGTTTTCGTTGGATGTGTATATCAAGAAAGGAGATACCTTGTGATGATTCTTTTTCAAGTGTGAATTTGATGCATGGATGAAGGTTGTTCTTATCTAGAAATGAGTATAGTTCTTTAATAAATTTAGTTTAATCCTTTATCCAGGTGTAAGCATACAAAGTTTGCACTTGAAAATATCTTCAGGACTGGGGTAAGGTAGTGGAACACCACCTTACCCCAGTCCTGAAGATATTTTCAGGTGCAAGCTTTGTTTGCTTACACTTGGATAAAGGATTAAACTAAATTTATTATAGTCTAACCAAGTGAAAAATAAACTTCCAGTATAGTTCTTGTTCAGAGTGACTCCAGACTGCAAAGACATCATCCACATATCGAAGCCAAATTTTTGGTTTTGGTTCAAGAGCGGAAATTCTATCTTCTGTGTGTTCCAGGAAAAGGTTGGCTAAGTTTGTGATAAGGGAGAGCCCGTTGCTGTTCCTTTCTCTTGTTTATAAATTTTGTCTTTCTATATGAAGTATCTGGATGTGATAGCAAATTTGAATAGTTCCACAATATCAGATGGAAATTTTAGAGTTAACAATTGTATTGTCTCCTTGTAAGGAATATAGTGAAGAAGAGACAATGTCGAAGCTTATTAGCATGTCTGTATCTGATAGTCGAATATCTTTTATTTTTATGTAAAATTCTGTGGAATTTTTAATTGATGAAGCTGAGTGACTTGTGAAAGGACAGAGAAGGTTAGACAAAAATCTTGATATTTTACTTAAGGCAAAATAGCTACATATTATTAAAATTTAATTACTGTGGTATACATTTGAATTTTTAGTTATGAATACCCCACATGTTTGGCTATATAATGTGTTAAATATGATCTTAAACTTAACCTCAAAAAGACAAAAGCTATGGCAACATGTGAACTTAATGATTTTGAAGTAGATGGGGAGAAAATGAAAGCAGTTAACAATTTTGTGTTCCTAGGATCCCGAATTGATAAAGACAACCGGTTATTGTACCGAAAAAGTTAGAAGAAGATTATTACTCGGAAAAAAGCAATGACAAATTTAAGCAAGATCTTTAAAGATTAGCCTCACAACAGCAATCAGAATCTTCAAAGCAATGGTATTCCCTGTGGTGCTGTATGGATGTGAAAATTAGACCCTGAGAAAGAGTGAAAGAAGGAAGATAGATGCATTTGAATTATGGGTTTCGAGACGCTTACTAAGAATACCATGGACTACAAAGCAAACCAATAAATCACTGATAGACAGAATAAAGCCAGATTGCTCCCATGAAGCTAAGCTATGATCATCAAGCAAAAATTGTCATGCTTCGGACATGTTATGCGAGCAAATGACAGTCTGGAGAAGATGATGATGATGCTTGCTAAAGTTGATGAAAGCAAGAGAAGAGGAAGACCAAGAATTAGATGGGTGGATGGAGTTAAAGAAGCAACTGAAGTGCAATTGCAGGTTCTGAAACACATGGTCAGGGACATGTCAGAATGGAGAGTGTATGTTCATGGAGTCGCCAGGAGTCGGAAACAACTTGATGGACCATAACACACACACACACACACACACACACACACACACACACACACACACACACACACACACACACACACACACACACACACAGCGCACTTCAAAAGTATTGCTTAAGAGTGTGTGTGTGGTGGGGGGGACTCCATAATTCCTTCATTTGACTGATAACAATGTGTGATTATTGTGCATTACATGGGATGTTGCTAAAGTGATGTCTCCACAGTGATAGCTGCTCACTGAAAAAAGTGATGGCAGTGAAATAAAAGATAGCATGACTTTCTTATTTATTCTACATAATTTCAGTACATTTTCCAAAAACCATCATAGTAAGCTCTTCAGGTCTTAGAACCATTTCTCACCCCTACTTTGATCATCTTCATTATTTTCAAAATTGATACTCTTGAGATGAATCTTCAGTTTATAGTCCTGTGAAGCGAAATCTGGGCTGTAAGGATGATGTTCCACAACTTTAATTTCATTATCATTTAATTTCTTGCATTGTCATTTTGAAAAGCAGTGGCTGTTCCTCAACACAAACCCCATTTGTTATTTCAATGGAAGTTGGTGGCAGTCTTCCACTGATCTGAAATTTCATTTTGGGACTGTAATATTGACTCCAACTTGCACGACACACCAATATTTTATGAAGAAAGAGAAGCTGTCAATTTGGGATTTAGCCAACCAAATTGTATTCTTATTGGTTAAACCAATATAAAAAATGATGGAACAACATGACAAAATTTCATGCCGGCTGGGGCGTCGCCCGGTTAAACAAGGCCCCCGTTGTTTTCGCCAGGGAGAACCAGGGTGAACAGCAAAAAGACAGTTACTGGAACAAATCTGAAAACACACCCTAACTTAACATCACCAGAGTTAAAGATCGGTACTATCAACATAAGAAGCCTGAATGGCAAAGAAACGGAGCTAGCTGAGGAATTAGATAAGTACCAGATCGACATAATAGGGGTGACTGAAACAAAAAAGACAAAAACTGGTGATCTTTCTGAGCAATAAATACAAAATGTTATATTTAGGCAATGACAATCAAGGAAAAGAAGGAGTAGCCATAGTATTCAACACAAAATACGAGGCTCATCTTCTTGAATGGCAGGCACCCTCAAGTAATGTGGGCAAATATGAG
This sequence comes from Typopeltis vanoorti, assembly GCF_054136105.1. Lineage (NCBI taxonomy): Eukaryota > Metazoa > Arthropoda > Arachnida > Uropygi > Thelyphonidae > Typopeltis > Typopeltis vanoorti. Next base: position 71,691,222 of record NC_143558.1, on the reverse strand, counting down.
AATGGGGGAACTGGACAATGAGACTTATTTGTGCCTATGGTCCCACAGAAGGTTCTACTAAGGTCGAAGTGGAGGAATTTTTTGAGTCTTTAGAAAAAGCAACTGACACAATGAAAAAGGAAAAGTTGATCCTTGTTGGGGATCTAAATAGCAGAGTAGGAAATGATTGTGAGACATACAAAAATATTTTGGGAAAATTTGGAGAAAAGAGCAAAGCTAATAACAATGGCAAATATCTGTTGGATTTCTGCTCAGGACATGGACTGGTTATTACTAACACCATGTTCCAACATAAAAATGTGCACAAATTCACATGGAGAGAAGAGGCAAGTAATAAGAAATGTCTCATTGACCATGATATTGGTGATAGTGATCTTTTCTCCCTGGTGCAGCACACCAGAGTGTACAGAGGATTTGAAATTGGAAGTGATCACTATTTAGTCTTGAGCAGGATAAAATTGAATTTCATATTAAAAAAGGTAAGATGTAAGAAAGTTTTAAAGCGAATTAAAGTTGAGCAGCTCTCAGTTGTGAACTGTAGACTAAAATACAGAAAGATTATTGAAAAAAAAAATGAAAGAGTTTGAGAACAGGAACCAAGCCTTGAAGAAAACCCTGATTGATTCAGCTTGAGAGGCATGTGGTAAAGTTGTCTGGAAGGATAGAAAAATTAGAACTTCATGGTGGACACAGCAAGAGGCAGTGAAGGAAAAGAAGAAAGCATATGAAAAGTTCCTGGCAAATAAGTCAGCTTGTGCTCTTAGAGAACACAGAGACAAATGTAAGAAAGCTAAACACTGTGTAAAACTAACTATTAAGAAGGAAGCAAGATATTCTGGAGGTTGTTGAAGAAGCTCAGAAATGGAGGAAAGAATGTTGTAAAAGGAATTAGAGATGATAAAGGTGACATGCAAACTAGAGAAAAAGATATCCTCGAAGTATGGAGTAATTACTTTGAAAAATTGGTAAAGGAAACAAGCAGTGATAGCACTGTGGTAAAAAACACTGACCAGGCATGCAGTCAGGAATACACCCATACTTGAAGGATATGTATTCCTGACTGCATAGAAAAAGCCATCAAAGGCTTGAAATGTGGAAAGGCAGCAGGAGTTGATGATATTCGACCAGAAATGCTGAAGTATGGTGGTATAAAAGTGTTACAATGGCTGCACTGCATAGTTCAGAATGCCTGGACATAGGGACGAATTCCCGAAGATTGGAGTAGAGCTCTCGTAGTACATATGTAAAAAGGGAAATAAAACTGAATGTGAGAATTACAGAGAAATTTCCCTACTTGGTGTTCCTGGTAAGATGTATGCAAGTATACTTAAGAAATGGTTGAGAAGAATTGTGGAAGAAAAGCTTGGTGAAGATCAAGCTGGATTCAGGTCAAATAGGGGCTGTCAGGATCAGATCTTCACTTTATGACATGGTAATATAACAAAGATCTGTATTTAAGTTTTGTCGATTTGGAAAAGGCATATGACAAGGTGCCAAGAGAGAAGCTGTTCAATACGCTAGTTATATGGTGTCAATGGGGCATTATATCAAGCAATACTTAGTAGTCTTTATTTGAGTTGTAAGTCAGCAGTTAGAATTGAAGGAAGTACAGGAAGATGGTTTATAATGTTAAATTTGGTGTGAGACAAGGATGTACATTATCCCCTCTGTTATTCATTATCTAAATGGATCATATTATGAAGGAAAGTGTTATTAAAAATGATATCAAAATTGGAGATGTTAATGCCAGCTCTTTGCTTTATATGGATGATGTTATACTTCTAAATAAATCCACTACAAGTCTGCAAGATACACTGACTAAATTGAATAACTGTTGTAATAGATATGGTATGAAGATCAGCAATAAATAGACAAAGACAATGAAAATGTCAACTGTGTTGTGAATGGAGAACCTGTGGAACAGGTAAAACATTTCAGCTACTAAGGCACGATTTTTAGTGAAGATGGTAAATTAAATACAGAAATAGACAAGAGAATCAACAAAGCTGGTATGGTAGGAAGTCAATTGAATAAATTCATATGGAATAAGAGAGAAATTAGTCGGAACACTGAATTAGTTGTATACAAGACAGTATTCAAACCAGTTTTAACTTATTGATCTTAGGATCAAAAGTAAAACACTTGACCAAAGACTAGCGACAGTAGATATGAGAGTCCTTAGAAATATTAGAGGCATGAACAGATGGCATGAATGGCAATATCATATTAAAAACGAGGATATTAGGAAAGAACTTGACATTGTCAACATCCAGGAGTGCATTAGCAGAGCTAATCTCAGGTGGTATGGTCACTTAAGCAGAATGGGAGAGGAAAGATTAGCAAAACAAGTGTTCTCTGCCAGGTTGGCAGGAAAATGACCCAGAGGAAGACTAAGATATAGGTGGATTGATACGGTACAAAGTGCGTTAGACGATAGAAATATAAGATCTGATGATGTTGGAATCTTGACAAGTAACAGACTGATTTGGAGGAAAATCGTAGATAGGAAGTTAGTAATGATGTAAATTTTTCATGTAGTACTATCATATACTCTACACTCCTTGAGGATACATGGCAGGAATTTGATGATGATGATGAAAGAGAAGCATTCCTCCACTTTGGTTAACCTGAATCATTCAGCAGCAAACTTAGTCTCATCTCTTTTGGTTTGCTAGTTAGCTAATGTGTGTGTGCACTTTATTGTAGCCCAATTATTTAATTATCTGGTTGACCTATGCTAATCACTGTTCAGTTGCATTTTGTCACATACCACTTTCTGATGTAGTTGTTAATATGAATCTCACATCACTTTTTTTTTTCTTTTCCCTTCATGCTGGACAGTTCTTGTGTCTTAAGTTGCTCCATAAAAATCCTGCAAGATTATCAGTGAATATCATTAGCACTCAGTTTCATGCTTTGACAAATTAAGACTCATCTGTTGTGTATACATGGGAAATACAAATTTTAGTGAAGGAAAAAAGAAAAGAAGATGTGTACTCACATTCTAGGTGCTATGGTCATGCAGGCATTTTTAGAATTTCCCTTGTGTTATGTGTGCACTCAAATATGATGATATATCGAGTAGTGTTTCTTATATATTATTGGACTTGCTAAGTTTTTCTGGGTAATGAGTTACTTATCTTGAAGCCTATTGTCAAAATGTGTATACAGGCAAAAAATTAATCCAGGTAAATATTGAATGCTAAATAAGTTTTAAAGAAATATTCCAGAACATAATATACTACTTTGTTTCAAGAGTTATAAGTTAACTTAGTTCTGATGATACAGGTATCCATTTCCCATCAAATGATGGGAAATTGGCATTAAACGCTCACAGTTGTATTCTGGTGGAATGTAACGGAATATATTCCCTTTGAAAAGTGGAATGACTACATAAACTTATGTTCAAATATATTTGTAACCACATTAGAAATGGACTAAAAATAACTTTTTTGTGTGTCTAGTTATTAAAATTATTGCTTTATCATTACAAGAACTTTTTGTACATTAAACTATTGATTCCTGACAGATGTAGATAAGGAGTATCTATCTGATTCTTAAATTTATTATTCTTTATAAATAGTGCAATTTTTAATGTAGTTGAAATAATTTACTGGTACTTTTTGAAGAGATTTACTACAGCTTATTTGAAATTATATACATTAAATTTTCTTACCATATATCATTATTATAGCATGATTATCTTGTTTTGCATGAGTAGATGCATCGTGCAGTTGCATGATAATTAGTGTATCTTCTGTTCTTGTTTTCTTTATTTCAAACCCATTCTTCAACCTTCCCATTCATTCTTTTTTGTTCTTGTTATTTCTTTCTTTTTTCTTTTTTTTATTTTTTTATTTTTACCAAATGAAAAATAGGACCAAAGAGGTCTGCTCTTCAAGCAATGCTTGCCAGTTTATCTAGCACTAATGAAGAAGAAAATACTTCTGCTAATTGCACATCGTCTATCCCTCCTGTTCCTGCTATTCTTTCTACTCCCTCTTCCCTTTCCACTACAGCTGCATCAAGCATTGGTACAACAGACGTCGGCATGAATAACTGCAGTAGCCTAAGAGACAGCATTAGTGCACTGGCTAGTCTGGGGCCTAGATTTGGTCCTTTCCTGGGCCTAGGACCACTTCAGGACAACGGTGAACCAGAATTGGAAGAAAATGGTATGTTTATTGCTAGTATGTGCATGAATTGCATGTTTGCTTCAGCTTTATAAGCTTTCACGCATCACTTCATCTGCACTATTAATTCTAATTTTGTTTCCCTTATAAGACTGTTATTTTTATGCACATTTCAATATTTTTGTTTCTACAGTATAAATATAATTTGTTTCAGCTGATAATGGTGATCTTTTTTTTATGTAGTGTAAGTTTTCTTAATAGATTAATATCTTTTCAAAAGATAGAGCCTATCATGAGATGAATGCCAGGAACTGGCATTCTTGATACTGTTCATCAGATACAAGGGAGAATAATGGTTTCCCTAAATTTCTGATATTTTTATAAATGTGAATTTATGTGCAAAATATCCCCTGTCCTAAAATATGAGATATACATAATTTTATATTCTTCCATATGTGTGTCTTTTCCTGTACCTATTATCTACTAACTATTTTGTTTGTCTCATTATTGCATGATGACTATCCAGCCTCTTTGATGCAAAAGAATAATTGTCTCTTATCAACTTCTGAATCCAGTTATTTTAGGTAGTCAGAATCTAATGTATAGTACAGCAACATATATTAAACTTACAAATTAAAAAAATATATATATATATATATTACAAAAAAATCAACTTTGTGAAACATAGGCAAGTACTTAAGGTACTTGATGTATCAAGTACCTTAAGTATTTGATGTACCAATTGCAAATAATAAGAAAATGTTCTCTTATTGTAGCAAGGTAGTTGTCAACTCTACTGCATCTTTAAGCCTTGTGTAACCATTATATAAGACAAAAGGATTTTTTTTTGTTGTCGTTCTAATTCTTATTCTTTAGCATTAATTCATTGATGTTAAGTTGTCACATTAGTTATTCTAGCCTGTATACTGACAAATCTTGTAATCTAAGAAACTAGATGATCGCAGAGTTGTTGTTTTTTTTTTAATCTGAAAAATGCTGAGAAATATCTTACAGATAAAAATGCACATATGGTTCTTCTAGACTACTTAATCTCCTGTCAAAGAGTATACACAGTTGCCAGCTTGATTACTTTGCCTTTCTCAGTATTCTGAAATCAGGAGCTTTTAATACTTTCACCAAAATTGTCTAGTTTGCTATCAAGCAGTTGCCCATTTTCATTATGTCATCTAATGAAAGGCATCTTAAACCGAATAATACCACTAAGAAATACCACTTGAGCGGTTGTATTTTATCTTACTTTGTGAGTTTGCTCTAAGTTATGTATGGTTATTGAAGCATAACAAGATGAAGTTGTGAAAACTTTTTTTTTTTTTTTTGTAAAATTCTCCCCATATTTCAATTAATTTAAATGAATAAATTAAATTAAATTTTACAAAAAATAAACATGAGTAATGCATTGGCAATGCTCAAGCAAGAATGATAATGATATTTTTCGTTTCTATATATCCCATCAGTCTTAATAAATTAAATTCCCCCTGCGTGATTGTCATAGCTAAGTAATGTGTCTTTTCAGAAACTTATGATAGAGATGTTCATCCCATCTCTGTAATTTGCTATGTCTGTCAGTGTTCTTCAATAGCTAGTTTATTTGGCAAGTTGGGGGGGGGGCGTGTTTCCTCAGGAAGAAAATCCTGTTACTTCATTTCAGGTCACATAACTTATCCTCACTTTAAAGCTCTTATAAATGCTTCTTGTCTTGCATTCTAAACAGGGGGTTGGGGTCAACTCAACCCCCCCCCCACTCCCCATTTTCATTATAGACTAAAATTTTCTTCTCTACATATCATTCTGAAGTCTATTATTTTAGGTGTATTTTGCAATAATAGGATGCAATGAACCTTTTTCAGTTGAATGTGAGTTAACTGTTCTCATATGGAGGTGGCAGGATTTTTTTTCCTGGACACTTGAGTTTTTTAGCCTGCCAAACAGGCAATCCATTATAATATGCAATTAACAGATATAATACATGGGCCTCGTAGCTTGTGTTACTTTGTCTTAAATCCAAATAAACCAACCAGCATTTTGCATTAGTGCAGATATTACATTTGTTTGAATGTGTGAATCCCTACATATAATAGTTCTGCTCTGGATGAATGGATCATCCTAGAATTTAATGTTGGAGATCTTTGGTGAAATTGTCTATGGCCTCAGTTATTGTTTAAATCGCACTGATAATTCAAAATAAAAATGAGAATATATAATCACTCACAAACTAACACACAGAGAAGTGAGACTAATCTGTTTATATTCCTTTTAAAAAAATGGAGATTATAACTTAGGAAGAATATTTCATGGGAGGTCTGTTCCACAGAACTGAGTTAAATAGGATGAATGGTAGTAGGTCTAGTGAGTCAGCAGTTCATTTCTAAATTGAGCAGCTGGTGCTCATATTACTGAACGTTGAGCAGAAATGAGGAACACAGTGGATGATGCCATTTCTGCTGAACAGTATCCATGGTAATATCTCTGGAAGATGCACAATGCAGAACCATCCTTCTGTGAGGTAGTGGCTGGAAGGACTCTGTAAGAGAGGATTAATAATTTTTCTTAACCCTCTCTGAGGATTTTTAGAAAGGATTAAGAATTTTTAGAAATGTGTGCGGACGTGTCTTTTTTAATACAGCAACAATACACCGGGGACAAAGTTTATGGTGTCTTTTAAAAAAGAGCTTTGGATTCAGTAGCTCTGATAATAATAATAATTATTATTAAGAGGGACTCATCAAGGGAAGCTACATATCCACTACTGTAGCTGCCATACCTTTTCTTGAATTTATTCCCAATACCTCACACACAACTCTAAAGGCAGCCAATTCCTATTGTGCATCATTTTTAGAGAAAAATCGATCTTCTGGTATCCTGTATAACCCTTTTAGAAGATTGTAAGTTTCGATCACATCACCCTTTTTCTCCAGTTACTAGGTGCTAGTGTCTGCATTCCACAATCCAGATATCTTTGTTTCAGTATCAAAATACAGTGAGTTGGCATTATAAATTATAAAAATGGAGGAAAACTCATTAAAACATTTATTTGTGGAATTTCCATGTAAGTTTCATAGGCAACTTCATTAAAGAATTACAGAACAGCAATCGGAAAAATAACAGAAAAATTGAAAAAAGTGCTATCTTAATATCTAATGAAGACAACTAAGCTGGTCCATAATTACTTAACTGAAAAAAAATCACATGTGTGTGTATGTAAATAACTTATTTTTTCAGGAATTACAATGTATATTGAATATTAATTAGAACTTTAATTAATACTTCAAATATTTTGGCAAAGTCAAATTGTCATCATAACAATGATATGTACACACAGGCATAATAAATGAGGCTGAAAAAAGGCAGCTTAAAGTTGGGCCTTAGAGTCCTAAATAGCAGCACCTAGTGGGCTAAATTGGGTGGTTTTGGTGATTGGGTTGAAGATAAGTGCTTCTCAGATTTGGAGCAGTTTCATGCACCCAAATTTGTTGGGATTTGGAAAGTTTATCAGAGGCTATTCATTCTTGGAATCTGCTTATGTAGATTCTAAGGATACTCTCTCTCTCTCTCTCTCTCTCTCTCTCGTGTTTGCTATAGTGGACTTCTTCCGGCATATCCTGTGGTCGGCATCCATAGTGGCTGTAATGGTGGAACTGGATGTGGTCCATGTGTTCAGAAATTATAGTAATGGCTTGTCCTACCTGTTTGGCCATAGTGGGACAGTTTGTAACTCCAGTGACATAAAGATAGCTACTTGAATGAAAGGTTTGAAAGTGGTATGGAGATCATATTTGCAAAAAACTTTGGCTGTTTTTCTGATGTATCCTCAACATATGGAATGGTTTTGCTGTGATCCTGTATGTTGGGTGTAAGAGGGGGTTCATGTAATATTTTATGTATTTTATATGGACTGTAGCCATTGGCTAAAAAGATGTTGTGAAGGTTCCTAAGCTCAGTTTCAAGGGTCTTTGTTCTAGTTGATAAGGGAATCCACTTTTTTTTTATAAGGATATACTTCTTTATGATTTTTTTTTAATGTTTCAAATGTGATCTGGATATATGAAATGGTAATAGATTTAAGTGTGGGGGGGGTTGTGGTTAAGGGGGTTTAATATATTTTTGGATTTTGTGATGATTATAGCCATTGGATAAGAAAATGTTGAGAATGTGGTCAAGTTCAGTAGTTAGGGATCTGTTATCCGAACAGATTGATTTTTCCCTGTTATATAGGGTTTTTGAGAAATGGGCTAACCACCTTATCCTCAAGTTACGGTTGGGAAGGCCAAGTATAGTTGGAAGGTCGTGGGCGATTAAATGCCTGTTAGGACCACTGACGATGATGATGATGATATAGGGTTTTTATAATCTCATGTGATTAGGAGGGGTGGGAGGTGACAGTTGGTGACTGCATCTATCAGTATGTTTGGCTTTTATGTAAACAGAGGATGCCAGACATCCATCAGGCTGGCATGTAATCGGTGTCTAGGAAGGGAAGAATGTTGCTTTCCTTTTAAGGTGAATTGGATCGTGGGATGTTGATTGTTTAGATGTTTTAAGAAAATATTGAGACTATCCAAGCCATGTTGCCAAATGGAGAACGCATCATCTGCATAATGTAGCCAAACAGTGGGTTTATGTGGGGCAAGAGTTTAAGGCTTTCTCTTCAAAGGTTTCCACGATGAAGATGGCCAGGGATGGAGAACCCATGACTATATCCTCTGTCTGTTTGTAGAATTTTCCTTGTCAAACAAAACAGCCCAAGTTCATGGTGAATCTAAACAGCACTGGGATATCAGGAGAAAAGTATAGCTTATATAAGGTCTAATGTGTGTTTAAGTTGGACATTAGTAAATAGCAAGGAGGCATCATTTTGTAAGGTGTTGTAGTGTGAGGATTTCTATACTGGCTTTAAATCGGGCTAAGTTTTTTTATGTGTGAAGTGTTGCTAGTATATTGTGAGAACACTTTGGCTAAATGTTTGGCTAATTTGTATATGAGTGAATCAATACCATCCACAATGGGACATAATGGCACATTTTATTTATGGAATTTTGGTAGCCCATGTATATGTATCCTGGGGAGGGGGATGAGCTAGAGTTATACAGTTAAAAAAGTCACCTCTTGGTCAGATTTCCCCCCCCCCCCCCCAGATATATCAGTCCTGTTTCAGTTCACCTTGAACCCTGCTGTTTCATTATAAAGCATTCTATGAAGAAATGACTTTTATGAAGAATTCTTGTCTTGTTCCAGATGACTCTCTGTATTTAGTCAAAATAGGATGATAAGCATCTCCACACTGTTCACATTCATGATATTCAGTATATGATTTATAGAATAATAGCAGATATTTCAGTTTGTCCAAAATAAGGTAAGCTACAAGAAGAAGGAATCTGGTAGATGCCTGGTAAACCAAGCAGAAGGGTAGCTTATCCTTAGATGTGAGAAAGATGGAGATTTTCTTGATGGTCCAAAAGGCAATAAAAATGTTCAGTGGTTTTAAATTTTTTCTATGCATTCAGAAATGCCTTGCACATAAGTGATAGGAATGAGAGTTTCTCCTGGATTTTCATAACTCTTTAAATGCTTTTGTTGTCTTATAATAGCTACTAAGGTTGTGCTTTTAAAAATTTTCTCATCATCATCATCATCATCATCAAATTCCTGCCATGTACCCTCAAGGGGTGTACAGGATATGACAGTACTACATGAAAAAATTACATCATTACTAACTTCCTATCTACAATTTTCCTCCAAATCAGTCTGTTACTTGTCAAGACTCCAACATTATCAGATCTTATATTTCTATCATCTAAGGCACTTTGTACCGTATCAATCCACCTATATCTTGGTCTTCCTCTGGGTCGTTTTCCTGCCAACCTGGCAGAGAACACTTGTTTTGCTAATCTTTCCTCTCCCATTCTATTTAAGTGACCATACCATCTGAGATTAGCTCTGCTAACGCATTCCTGGATGCTGACAATGTCAAGTTCTTTCCTAATATCCTCATTTTTAATATGATATTGCCATTGATGCCATCTGTTCACGCCTCTAATCTTTCTCAGGACTCTCATATCTGCGGTCTCTAGTCTTTGGTCAAGTGTTTTACTTCTGACCCAGCTCTCAGATCCATAAGTTAAAATTGGTTTGAACACAGTTTTGTATACAGCTAATTTAGTGTTCCGACTAATTTCTTTCTTATTCCATATGAATTTATTCAATTGACTTCCCACGATACCAGCTTTGCTGATTCTGTTGTCTATTTCTATATTTAGTTTACCATCTTCAGTAAAAATTGTGCCTAAGTAGCTAAAATGTTTTACTTGTTCCACAGGTTCTCCATTCACAACACAGTTGACATTTTCAATGATTCTGCCTATTTTCATTGTCTTTGTCTTTTTATTGCTGACCTTCATACCATATCTATTACAACAGCTATTCAATTTAGTCAGAGAATCTTGCAGACTTGTAGCGGATTTATTTAGAAGTATAACATCATCCGCATAAAGCAAAGAGTTGACATTAACATCTCCAATTTTGATATCAGGTTTAATACCACATTCCTTCATAATGTGATCCATATAGATAATGAATAACAGAGGGGATAATGTACATCCTTGTCTCACACCAGATTTAACATTAAACCATCTTCCTGTACTTCCTTCAATTCTAACTGCTGACTCACAACTCAAATACAGACTAAGTATTGCTTGATATAATGCCCCATTGACACCATATAACTGCAGCGTATTGAATAGCTTCTCTCTTGGCACCTTGTCATATGCTTTTTCCAGATCGACAAAACTTAAATACAGATCTTTGTTATATTCCCATGCTTTCTCGACTATTTGTCGTAAAGTGAAGATCTGATCCTGACAGCCTCTATTTGGCCTGAATCCAGCTTGTTCTTCACCAAGCTTTTCTTCCACAATTCTTCTCAACTGTTTCTCAAGTATACTTGCATAGATCTTGCCAGGAACACTCAGTAGGGAAATACCTCTGTAATTCTCACATTCAGTTTTATTTCCCTTTTTATATATGGGTACTATGAGAGCTCTACTCCAATCATCAGGAATTCGTCCCTCTGTCCAGGCTTTCTGAACTATGCAGTGCAGCCACTGTAAGACTCTTATACCACCATACTTCAGCATTTCTGGTCGAATATCATCTACTCCTGCTGCCTTTCCACATTTCAAGCCTTTGATGGCTTTTTCTACTTCAAGTATGGATATGCATTCCTGACTGCATGCCTGGTCAGTGTTTTTTATCACTGTGCTGTCATCACTGCTTGTTTCATTTAGCAGTTTTTCAAAGTAATTACTCCATACTTCAAGGATATCTTTTTCTCCTGTTTTCATTTCACCTTTATCATCTCTAATTCCTTTTACAGCACTCTTTCCTCCATTCCTAAGCTTCTTCAACAACCTCCAGAATATTTTGCCACCTTCTTGATATTTATTTTCTATATTCTTGCCAAAGTCCTCCCATGACTTTTGTTTAGCTAGTTTTACACACTGTTTAGCTTTCTTACATTTGTCTCTGTATTCTGTAAGAGTAAAAGCTGACTTATTTGCCAGGAACTTTTGATATGCTTTCTTCTTTTCTTTCACTGCCTCTTTAACTTCCTGTGTCCACCAGGGAGTTCTGATTTTTTTATCTTTGCACACAACCTCACCACATGCCTCTCTGGCAGACTCAATCAATGTTTCCTTCAGAGTTTGCCACTGAATCTCCAAGGTTTGATTCCTGTTCTCAAACTCTTTCATTTTCTTTTCAATAATATTTCTGTATTTTAGTCTACAGTTTACATCTGAGAGCTGCTCAACTTTTATTCGCTTTAAAACTTTCTTACATGTTATTCTTTTCAATATGAAATTCAATTTTATCCTGCTCAAGACTAAATAGTGATCACTTCCAATTTCAAATCCTCTGTACACTCTGGTGTCCTGCACCAGGGAGAAAACATCACTATCAACAATAACATAGTCAATGAGACTTTTCTTATTCCTAGCCTCTTCTCTCCATGTGAATTTGTGCACATTTTTATGTTGGAACATGGTGTTAGTAATAACCAGTCCATGTCCTGAGCAGAAATCCAACAGATATTTGCCATTATTATTAGCTTTGCTCTTTTCTCCAAATTTTCCCAAAATATTTTTGTATGTCTCACAATCATTTCCTACTCTACTATTTAGATCCCCAACAAGGACCAACTTTTCCTTTTTCATTGTGTCAGTTGCTTTTTCTAAAGCCTCAAAAAATTCCTCCACTTCTACCTTAGTAGAGCCTTCTGTGGGACCATAGGCACAAATAAGTCTCATTGTCCAGTTCCCCATTCTCATATTTGCCCACATTACTCTACTTGAGACTGACTGCCATTCAAGAAGATTAGCCTCGTATTTTGTGTTGAATACTATGGCTACTCCTTCTTTTCCTTGATTGTTATTGCCTGAATATAACATTTTGTATTTATTGCTCAGAAAGATCTCACCAGTTTTGGTCTTTTTTGTTTCAGTCACCCCTATTATGTCGATCTGGTACTTATCTAATTCCTCAGCTAGCTCCATTTCTTTGCCATTCAGGCTTCTTACGTTGATAGTACCGATCTTTAACTCTGGTGATGTTGAGTTGGGGTTTGTTTTCAGATTTGTTCCAGTAGCTGACTTTTCGCTGTTCGCCCTGGTGCCCTGGCAAAAACAACGGGGGCCTTGTTTAACCGGGCGACGCCCCAGCCGGCATGAAATTTTGTCATGTTGTACCATCATTTTTTATTTTGGTTTAACCAATAAGAATACAATTTGGTCGGCTAAATCCCAAATTGTCAGCCCATCCTCGTTCGTTCAGTATCAAAGTAGATACCCAACAGGGTGCACCACGAGAAGGTGAGGATTGGACATTAGGTCAGAAGCCCTGGTCGGTTCTCCGCATTCCTTTAAAGGCTATGTGGAGGTCTCCTCTCAGTTATACAGCTTTGACCCTTATTGTTTAATTGCTGTTCTGTAATTCTGTACTGAATATTGGGGGGGGGGGGGGTGGGGGGGGGGGGGGGTGGGGGGGGGGGGGGGTGGGGGGGGGGGGGGGTGGGGGGGGGGGGGGGTGGGGGGGGGGGGGGGTGGGGGGGGGGGGGGGTGGGGGGGGGGGGGGGTGGGGGGGGGGGGGGGTGGGGGGGGGGGGGGGTGGGGGGGGGGGGGGGTGGGGGGGGGGGGGGGTGGGGGGGGGGGGGGGTGGGGGGGGGGGGGGGTGGGGGGGGGGGGGGGTGGGGGGGGGGGGGGGTGGGGGGGGGGGGGGGTGGGGGGGGGGGGGGGTGGGGGGGGGGGGGGGTGGGGGGGGGGGGGGGTGGGGGGGGGGGGGGGTGGGGGGGGGGGGGGGTGGGGGGGGGGGGGGGTGGGGGGGGGGGGGGGTGGGGGGGGGGGGGGGTGGGGGGGGGGGGGGGTGGGGGGGGGGGGGGGTGGGGGGGGGGGGGGGTGGGGGGGGGGGGGGGTGGGGGGGGGGGGGGGTGGGGGGGGGGGGGGGTGGGGGGGGCCAAGCCATGTATTTTTAAATGTGGAAGTATTCATGAATTATCGTTAATTTTCACACATCAAAACTGTTTAACATTTGGGAATGGGAATACCGCTGCTTGTGACTGGTCATAAAAATTGCCTGCAAGCGGATTATAACAATGGGTGGCATATCCTCTGTTCTCAAAACTGAAGGATATGACATCTGTGTTGCAAATGTCAGTGACCAAGTGGCATATTTTTAAACATGGAAATATTCATGAATTATCGTTAATTTTCACACATCAAAATCTTTCAACAATCAGGAAAGATAATACTGCTGTTTATGACCGATCGTAAGAATTGCCTGCAAGCCAATTACAACAATTGATGGCATATTCTCTGTTCTCAAATGTGAAAGAAATAACACCTGTGTTGTAAATGTTAGTTACCAATCAGCAATGAAGTATGAAGAAAATTTTTCCACTAAAATTGAAGATTAAGGTTGTCTGTATCTGGTTCTCAAATATAGTAATACTGAATACTTTCTTCGCAAGTTCTTATTGTAGGGTGAAAGTTTCAAAACCTTAATGCCATGATTTTTTAAAAGTAATAGGCCTGCAGGTTTAAATTTTAATATGAATAAGAGACAAGGGACTTTGTTTAATTTTGGTATTAAGAAATCTCTTATTGGAGGTGTTTGTGTTGCAGCAGATAGTGAGTCATCCACCACCAGCCTACAAAGCGATCTCCAGGATGTACAAAAGGAAAGGAAAACTACCGGCACACAGGAGAAAGTCTGCATTCACTTGTAGGTACTTATAATATTATAAATTTTTGATGATCAGAATGGGATGTCACTGAAAATCAGCACAAATTAATTTAATGATGTTGGCCTGAGGAAACTACAACATGCTACAAGATTTCGTTAGTCCAGTGATTGATAACTGATTTAAATGTAATTTTATATTTGTCAACATGTCAGACCATATACACAAGTGTACTAATACTCTTTTGATTATGCCATAATTAATTATTAATATTGCAATGTATTAATAATGAATTAATACATTACCAAATAACCAAGGTATTCCGTTAAAATTTCAGGATTTGTGAAGTGTTCCGTCGTAAAAAAAGTTTGGGAAATACTGATCTATGCTATCGACTACGGGGCATAGGGGGATTTTTGGTAATCCATATATACGGAGTGGTTTGACATGATCTGGTTTTATTTTTTTGATGATTTCTTTTGGCCAGGAAGTCACTTTTTTCTGTAATTTTCGGACATTTTTCTTTTGAGACATAGTGGGATCTCAATCTATAATTTGATACGTGGAGTCGTCACATAGGAGATCTTGCGTTTTCCTGTTATAATCTTCTTCATTCATGACTTGCATTTCCTATTGCCATTTCTATTCCCTATGTCAGAGGTACATCTGAAAATCCAAAGTACTGATGAAACACAGCCTTCACACCACATTCAAACCTCGTGTTAAATTAGTAACTCTGATCTGCTCACCTAAGGATAAACTTCACTCTCTAGCACACCCTAGAGTGTATGAAGTTCCTTGCAACTGTGACTTGGCCTACTGTGAACAAACAGGAAGATCAGTTAACATCCACCTGGAAGAACATAAAAAATATATTCGCTACTATTACTATGGCAAGTCAAGACTAGCAGACCATGCATTGGATACCCCTTCACACACTATTAGATGGAAGAAAATGAATGTGCTATTTAGAAGCTGTTATAGATCTGAAAGATTATTTTTTGAGTCAGCCATGGTTTTGAAGAATTCTCCTAACCTAAACAAATATGGTTGCATTTGCCAAAAATTTGGGAGACACTTATTGTAAGATCTACTCCCACATAGCTGTAGTTTTTTTTACATTAGAGGGCTCCAAAATAGGACTTTAGGATCTTTTGTCCATTACAAATTGTATTGTTTCACTTACTCACTATCACGTATACTGACTGTGTTGTACTCATGCTGATTTGAAATTCAGCAAAATATAAGCATTTAAAAAACATCTTTTGATAAAATTGTTTGGGTGTTGGTGTTAATACTGTTAAAAATATGTCATGAATACCCACAGTACCAATTGTATCGTAGGTTTGCAAATAACCTTTCATCAGCGGGAGGCTACTTAAAAAATAAAAAATTTAAAAAAAGATGTTTGTTTTTGTGCATCTGGCAAAAGCATATGACAAAGAAAGAAAAGCTGTTTAAATGCTGTAAGTTAGTAGTTAGATGGAATGAGTACAGGAAGATGGTTGGATTTAAAATCATGTGAGAGATCAGATATGCATATTACTTCTAATGTTATTCATCTGTATGAACCACATAATGAAGGAATGTAGCATTCGGTGTGATATCAGCATTGGAACTGCTAATTTTCAGCTCCTTAGTTTATTGCAGATGATGATATACTCTTAACAGTACAGAACAGCACATATATTTATTATAATATATATATATATGTGTGTGTGTATATATATATATATACGTGCATAACCTACTGGGATTAAGTAGTCAAAAAACTTAACTATAGAGTAAGCAAAGCTGTTATCATGTAGTCAACTGAATCAGCTTAAATGGAATAAGAGAGACTAATTAGTCAAAACTTTAGAGTAGCTGTGTACATCTGCAAACCAGTTTAAAGCTATGGATTTGAGAGTACAGTGAGAAGTAATCAGTTGATCCAGAATAGAGCAGATAGAAAATAGATATGAGTGTTATGAGAATAATTGGTGGAATGAGCAGAATGCACGAGTTTGCAGGTTCCTATTAAAAATGACGATATGAGTAAGAAACTTGACATTTTTAGTGTTCAAGATGAAACATAATGGGAGAGGAAAGATTAGCAAAACAGGTGTTTGATACCTACCAGGATGGTAGGAAGAATCCTGGAAGGAAGATGAAGATCTGCTTCAGTGGATGGATGCAATTAGCAGTAATTTAGATGACCAGTATGTAAGTTCTGTCATGAACATCATCCTGAGAAGAAGCAGATTAATTTGGCAGGAATTTAATGTAACTTCGATAGTAATAATCTAAACTTTTCTTATAGTCCTCATATTATCTCATGCACTACTTCTAAGTTCATATCATACAATAATCATAATCAAGATGATTATTAGTGCATTATTTTAATTTTTAAGTCATTTTTATATGTTGTTTCTTTTACACATGAAGAAGTCCCATATAATTAGGTAAATAAAATTAGTTGAGTTATTAGACAATTGGAAGAAGTGCATTAGATTTTTGGAACACTTTCTGTTTTGAGTTTCTTTAGCTGTTTTAACTAAAGCAGATATTATTATTAAGAGAGACCTTCAGGGATTCAGGAAGTCATTGAGTTAAGCCATACTATTCACACCAGCTGTCTCCTACTTGTTCTTAAATCATTCATGCTACTTGCACATGCAACATCTAACAGCAATTCATTCCAATCACACCCCACTCTCTGAGAGAGAAATCTAGCCCTTACCTCCTTCTTCACAGCATTCATTCTCAGCATTGCAATTATTTCTGCAATCCTGAAATTTTTGCTATATACTCCTTGAACTTCAACTTCCTGTCTACTACAACTCCCATACAATAAAACATTGACTATCCAATTATACCAAAGTGCATTACCTTACATTTATTAACATTGAATTGCTGCCTATTCAAATCATTCTGTAAGTGTTATATATCAACAGCACACCTGATTGCCCTACCTATCTTTGCATCATCAGCAAATAGCTATATGTTGCATGTCAAATCCTTCCCAATGTCATTAATGTACAGATTGAAGAACAGTGGACTAAGGACTGACCCTTGAGGAACACCACTGATTGCCTTGAATCTTGCAGATTCACATCCCTCATTTGACTTTTTGATATATGTCAGTCAGCCACCTTCTTATTCATGCCAATAGTCCATAAACCAATCCAATCCCATATTCTCCAGTTTATGCAACAGTTTTCCATGCTGTTATTCTGTCAAAAGCCTTGCAAAATTCAAAAGTATCATGGTGTATTCAATTCCCCTTGTCTAACTCAATGGTAACATTATTATAGAATGTGAGCAGGTTTCTAAAACGTGACATTCCCTTAGTAAACCCATGCTGTTCATTGCAAAGCAGATTCTCTGTCAACTCATGTCTGATATGAGGCCTAACCAACTTTTCCAAAATATTCACCACCACTCCTGAGATACTGATTGCTTGATAGTTTGATACATTGATCTTTGCCACCCCTGTGCTTGAGATTACCATACGGACTGCTTTTACGATCTGTAGCTGCCCTCAGAAATCACCCTAATTTAAATAAATATGGATGCAAGATATTTCCAAAATATGGGAAACATTAATCCTCTGAAATTCAGATTTCCATCTGATGCCTCCCACAGAGGGCACCTGTCCTAGATAGAATTCTAGTGTTATATCTTCATATTTCATTTAGTGTTGTGTGTGTGTGTGTGTGTGTGTGTGTGTGTGTGTGTGTGTGTGTGTGTGTGTGTGTGTGTGTGTTGCAAGTATTAGTTTGTATATCCCTGAAGATCTCGCTGTGACTGAGACAGCATATTAGAAGAATTAAAATAGTTTTAATTCTTTCACATTGCTGTTTATACTTCATTAAACTCCAATGTTATGTCAACCAACTTCTGGTACTGCACCATGTCATTGCAATTCAATTATCAGAATGGTAAATTGCTGTTTTGTTAATATTTTTGGAACTGTCTGTGTATAGAAAGATTTCAGTCTTCTATTGTTTGTTATGATTAATAGTGTGTCACAGTATAAAAAAAACCAGTTTTAACCAGTATAAAAGAATTAATTTACTAAAATGGTTGTTTACTCAATCTCTTCGGAGCAAAAATTTGCAACAACTGTGACCAACACAGAACTCACTCACAACTAATCATTGTAGAAACAATTCAATTTTTAATAATAAAAAATATATAAAAAAAACCAATGTCCTAATATGGCACTCTCTATGAGCTGGATAACCATCTTTTTATTTGGAGAAGTCTAGCTTTTTTTTTTTTTTTTTTTTTTTTTTTTTTTTTTTTTTTGTTCCAGAATGAATGTTTCCCAGATCTTTGGCAAATTAATGCAGTTATGTTTACTAAGATTGCAGATAACAGATGCTGATTCCAGAAATAGTCTCTCAGTCCTATAGCAACTTTTATGTGACACTAGTGTCTTCTTCCATTTAATCCCATTTGAAGAATTATACAGACCATGTTCTTCTAGTCCTGACTTACCATACGGATAATTGCAGGTGGAGTTTTTGTGTTTCTTCGAGGTAGATGTTAGCCAGTCTAATCCAAATAGGCTAAATTGCACAAGGAATTTTATACACTCTAGGATGTGCACGAGGATCAAGTTGATCCTTAAGAGAACAGATGAAGGTAGCTAGCTGAATGGATGGTTTGAAAGTGGCATGAAGATTATATTTGCAGAGAACTTCAGCTATTTCTACTGATGTACCCTGAATGAATATAAGGAATGAGAATGGTGTTTCTGTGGTCTTGTTTATTGCTAAAGAGATAATGGGGGTGTGCATGCAGTCTTTATCTGTTTTGTAGGGATTGTAGCCATTGGCCAAAAAGGAGTTGGGAAATTACCTGAGCTTAGTTTGATGGATGGCATTTGAACAAGTAACCCTGGCTCTGCATGTAAGCATTTTGAAGCTGCTATACTGTTGGGTGGGTAGTTAGAAGATATTTATATAGATACTTATATAAATATCTTCATGTATATGTGGGTTTTCATTATTGGTTTTAATTTATAGAAAAAGCTGAGCTTTGACCATTGAGCTGTGGAAATACCAGATCTTTAAAAATTAGCATATTAATTAACCAGTTGAAGAAGCTTTTTATATTACTTTCTTTTTGATTCTTGAGAGCTTGAGATAACCATGCTTGTTGTTTGAAGCTTTCTTTAGGTTTGAGACTAATTCTCGGAAGAGTTTTTTTTTTTAATTTGTATTTTTGTCTGTATAATATATATTTTTTTTAATGTGACACCATCCCACAAAAGGTTATGGATTTTTTTATTATTTAATTTTTTTTTTATATATACAGGGTGATCAGAATTAAAGTATCCTCTTTAAGGTCTTGTGGAGCGCCATCCAATGATCCAAATGATGTGAAACTTTGCAGGAATACATTGGTCATGTGAGGCAATATCTGAGAGGGTAAAGTAGTTTCAGAATTCACCACCAGGAGGTGTTGTAAAGACTAAATGCATGTAATTTACATATCATGCAACTCAGCAGCTGCCAGTAGGGTTTAAAAAGATGAATATGGGATTTTCCCTTCATTCTCGTTGTTAATACCAACCTTTCCCCAACATGCTTTGCTCGTGAAGCTGTACTACCTACATTGCATTGGTTGCTGCACTCTGCGACTTTCATCACCTGAAAAAATGTCGACAAGGTCCTTTATCTCCATGTGCTCTGTAACAAATGTTAGTTGTGGAAAGACTTTTAATGGGATTATATTGATCAAGTGCATATAATAAACAACTATGTTATACCAACTAGTTTCACCAACTAAGGCTGTTGGCATCTTCATTTTTAGTGCCTTACATAACTGATGTAAGGCACTAAAAAGTAAAAAAAACTGTTACAAACTATAATCAACCGATTCCAATTATATTAAACAAAGAACAGAGCGCGTACAATACATGCATAGAGCATGCATGATCTCACTTGTTGTTATTTAGGAACGTTCTATAGTTGGCACTATAATTCAGTTCTGGCGAGTTGAAGGATCTGATAAAGGTCTTCCAGATCACGGGCAAGATTAGTCCTTGGTTCCTGTTAAGGTTTTGTATACAGTGGGCAACTCGTGTGGCCTCTTTAAAAATTCGGGAGCGGAAGTCCTCCTCCATGTAAGGAATTGTGCTTTTATCCCGCTCTATGGTATGGTTCGTTCTTGAGAAATGAAAAGCTAACCCCGATTTTTCTTCTCTGTTATTATAGTGCCAACTATAGAACGTTCCTAAATAACAGCAAGTGATATCATGCACACTTTATGCATGTATTGTACGCACTCTGTTCTTTGTTTAATATAATTAGAATCGGTTGAATATAGTTTGGAACAGTTTTTTACTTTTTAGTGCCTTACATCAGTTATGTACCTTGAAGATGCCAACAGCCTTAGTTGGTGAAACTAGTTGGTATAAGATAGTTGTTTATTATATGCACTTGATCAATATAATCCCATTAAAAGTCTTTCCAGAGCTTTTTGGTCAAGAAAATTAAACATTTTTTAAATGTTAGTTGTTTTGAAGAAAGAGGATTATTGGGGAATTAGACCTGTCAGATGTCACAAATGAATCAGTTACAAGTGAATAAGGTTGCTACTGTCATTGTGGAGCATGGTATGAATAACAGCGTTGGTTTCTGCAGTGCTTGTGCTGTATCAAGACACACGAATGTGCCTTACACAGCTGTCTAGAAAATACTATGGATGCCGCTGCTTTTCTACCCATTCAATATAACCCTGACACAGAAGTTGCATCCTTTGGATGTTTAAAGTCAACTAACATTCACTTTAATATTCCTTGCTCAAGTGGAGTTGGACCCTACATGGCCATGGATGATTTTGTGGGGAGATGAGGCTCAATTTCACCTTCAACAGAGCTGCCCTCCATTGAAGGTGAAAGTGAATACCCACAATTAAGTTACTGTCTGGTGCGAAGTTATAGCTTCATTTATCATTGGACCGTTCTTTGAGGACATTTGGTAGCCAGGTCATGTGACCTCAGTTACTGCTGAGAAGTATTGCGATATGATAAACAATTTTGTTGTGCCACATCAGTCAATCCATATAAGAGGGTCTATGAGAACATTTTACGGAAGCCACAGTGATCATCCATTGCATGGCCACCTCATTCATGTGATCTGACCCCTGTGACTTCTAGTTGTGGGAATTTCTCAATGACAGAGTTTATTGGGATCTTCCTGATAACTTGCCATTGCTGAAAGACACCATAATGCAGCATGTGTGCAACATTAGTCCTGGCCAGCTGCATTCTGCCATTGAATACACTATACAAAGGATGTGGTTTGTAGCATAGTGGGAAGGACAATACACTGAACAGTACAACCTCTGAATGCATAATGGAAGGGAATAAAAATGTGTTATTTATGCTTGTGTTGCTTTTCTCCTCCTTACACACATACACATATAGAAAAATTACTATATCATTCGGTATGCTGTATAGTCTCCTTGGTGGTTAATTTTGGAACTATCCTTTCTCCTCTGAAATATTACTTCTGCATAACACAACATCTGAGGAGGGGGAGCAGCTTTTGCAGCTATGCTCGAGTGCCACCCAGCTTTTGCACCACTGGGTGCACCCCACAAGGCCTTAAACAGGGATACTTTAATTTTGATCATCCTATAGTTATTACATAATCCGAAAGCTACTCTTGAGTGCAAATATTGACCTTTTTTTCGAGCCACATTAGGACTTCAGTAAGTGGGGTGGTAGTCTCACAATGGGCAATGAAATTCATCTCCCACTTGAAGACAATCGCAAACATCAATGTCCATGGTAAGATATGAACCTGCAGCTGGTTCGTTGGAGAGGTATGTAAACTTTGGCCAGTCAGCCTTGGCTGATTTACTCTTATAGTAGGCATCTTAGGCATGGCATAAAAAAAACAATGTCCATAATGCTCTTATTTAGACTTGAGTGTTTGTAATACATGTTAATAAAGAACTGGAATGGTTTACTTGTAACACAAAAGTTAAAAATAACATAAAATAAACTTCAATTTGAACACTGGATAAGAACACAGAATGTCAAGCATGCGTACAAATATTTTGACTATGCACTTATGGACGGAGCTCTTGCAGTTCCTGAGATGTTTCAGTATAATATATATATGTATATATGAAAAATAAATTAGGTTGAATAATACCGAGAATAAAAAAGAATAAAATTTAATGGTGAGATACTACTAGTTTTATTGAAAAAATCAACTTCTTCAGGTATCAAAGACAAAGAATTATATAAAAAATAACAGAGACATTATAAAATTACATCAACAGATCTAATAAAAAAGACCATAGTACAGTTTAAACAGGAATGCTTGCTGGAGTTCTAATTGAAGTTGACTACGTGCATGAGTTATCACGAGAGCGCCAATACTGGACAGTGGCAATATGTGCATCAGAAAGATTGTATCTAAGGCTGTTGTTTATATAGGATGAATCGAGGGATATTTATTTAGATTCGGTTATCTTTCTTTCGAGCTCATCATAACACATGTATATTAGAAGTTTTCTGCCAGTCTACGGGGTGTTTGTGGCCTTCATCCGAGTTAATAGAGAAGAGAACGTGGCTTGAGAGAGAGCGCTGGCTCTGGTCCTATTGTAGGATATGTCTCTTCTGTGTACCTCAATACGTAAAAGGATAGATTTAGCCGTCTGACTGTAATATGGTTTGCCACATTCACACATGATCTTGTAGACTCCTGGATATTGAAGAGGGAGATGTTTTACTTTAGGTCTACTTGGTATGGAACTTGTTTCACTACTTTTGGAAAAGTAGTGAAACAAGTTCTAATGTTGAATTTCTTAAGAATTTTTGCCAGTTTTTGGAAGAGAGAGCTAATGTATGGCAAAGATATAAATGCACTTGGGGAAGAAGAATCTTCAATAGTAGGTGAACGATGGCGAGAGATAAATTTATCAATCTTCTTAAGAGAGACACCATTGTTGACAAAAGTCCTTTCTGGTAAATTAAGTTCATTTTCAATCTCTGTTTCATCTGTTAATAAAGATCTGGCTCGATGTGCCAGGGTTGAAATAATATCAAATTTTTGTGGAGGGTAGTGATGGGAAGAAGCATGAAGGTATCTGTCTGTGTATATGGGTCTTCTAAAAATAGAGATTTTGATATTTTCAGTGCATCTTGTAAATTTGTCCAAAAAGGGAAGACAGTTGTTGGATTCCAGTTCGTAGGTAAAATTGATTTTCTCATGAAACTTGTTGAGGTGGTCCAAAAAAATATTGAGGTTGTTTAAACCTTGAAAAACTTATCTGGTAATTCGTTCTCTCTTATAAAAAAATTCAGCTGATTTCGTGTCCAAAATCAAAGACGTCAAACTCAACAAATCAGATTTAATGGCAAGTTCGATACAGTTTCTCTCTTCACGAATGTACCTATTCAAGAGGTCCTCCATCTTCTCCAGAACAAACTATCCAAAAAATTCTTTTCCTTACTCTCTCACTGTGTAAATTCAGGATACTTCAAATTCGAAAATAAGATTTACAAAAAGAACTCAGGATTGGCTATGTGCAGTCCGCTCTCTCTGATTCTTGCTGATATATTTCTTAAGGACTTCGAAGAAAAGGCGATTAATTCCTCAACACTAAAACCCAAAATCTGGTACCGTTATATAGATGATGTATTCCTCATTTGGGAACACGGTTTAAACAACCTCAATATTTTTTAGACCATCTCAACAAGTTTCATGAGGAAAATCAATTTCACCTACGAACTGGAATCCAACAACTGTCTTCCCTTTTTGGACTTAAAACTTACAAGATGTGCTGAAAATATCAAAATCTCAATTTTTAGAAAATCCACACACACACACAGACAGAAACCTTCATGCTTCTTTCCATCGCTACCCTCTGCAAAAATTTGGTATTATTTCAACCCTGGCACATCGAGCCAGATCTTTATTAACAGACGAAACAGAGATTGAAAATGTACTTAATTTACCAAAAAGGACTTTTGTCAACAATGGTTTTTCTCTTAAGAAGATTGATAAATTTATCTCTCACCGTCGTTCACCTACTATTGAAGATTCTTCTTTCCCAAGAGCATTTATATCTTTGCATACATCAGCTCTCTCTCCCCAAAACTGGCAAAAATTTTTAAGAAATTCAACATTAGAACTTGTTTCACTACTTTTCCAAAACTTCGCTCCATACTAAGTAGACCTATAGTAAAACATCTCCCTCTTCAGTATCCAGGAGTCTACAAGATCATGTGTGAATGTGGCAAACCATATTACTGTCAGATGGCTAAATCTATCCTTTTACATATTGAGGAACACAGAAGAGACATATCCTACAATAGGACCAGAGCCAGCGCTCTCTCCTAAGCAACGTTCTCTTCTCTATTAACTCAGATGAAGGCCACCAACACCTCTTAGACTGGCCACGAACTTCTAATATACATATGTGTTATGATGTTATGAGCTCGAAAGAAAGATAATCGAATCTAAATAAACATCCCTCGATTCATCCCATATAAACAACAGCCTTAGCTACAATCTTTCTGATGCACACGTTGCCACTGTCCAGTATTGGCGCTTTCGTGATAACTCACGCACGTAGTCAACTTCAATTGGAACTCCTGCACGCATTCCTGTTTAAATTGTACTATGGTCTTCTATATATTAGATCTGTTGATGTAATTTTATAATATCTCTGTTATTTTTTATATAATTCTTTGTCTTTGGTACCTGAAGAAGTGGATTTTTTCAGCAAAACTAGTAGTATCTCAGCATTAAACTTTATTGTTTTTTATTTTCGGTATCAGGGCCGGTCTTCTCTTTAAAGGGACCAGGGTGCAAGAAACTTTTGGGGCCCTAAAATATTTTTCAAAGGTAAACATAAAAGGATTCAAAATAAACGTATTGTAAATGATTTTGGCACAGAAAACAAAACAAACACATTCGAAATATAACAGGTTAACATAACTTAAATATAAAGAGCTAATAAGCTTCATTTCGGCAACAAAAACATTATTTAAATTAAGGGGATATTAAATCCCACATTGTTTTAAAACCGAATAAGAAACTCAAAGATTGGAATCAGAGAGTTTCTTGCCGAATATAGTATAGTAAACTATAAAGTATCGGCGATCACTAAGCGTCCGCTAAATGCAAGTGGCCCAGCACGTAGTGCAATACCGGAAATCTCGCAGCAAAGTAGGTAAAGTTCTGATCACTACTCTTAGGTATTTACCATAATGTAAAAACACATTTCCTAGGAAATGTATGCTGTTATTACATTATGGTGGTGAGGTCACTACCCAGACCGGTTTCAGCCTTTTTTGAGGCTTCATCAGTGAGTAGCTAGACCGAGTTAATACCAAAGTGTATAGCGAAAAGAACTTTATACTCTGCTATACGAGTTTCCGAACAGGTGCAACCATTAAGTTACTTAAATATAAAGAGCTAATAAGCTTCAGTTTTTGTTGCCGAAATGAAGCTTATTAGCTCTTTATATTTAAGTAACTTAATGGTTGCACCTGTTCGGAAACTCGTATAGCAGAGTATAAAGTTCTTTTCGCTATACACTTTGGTATTAACTCGGTCTAGCTACTCACTGATGAAGCCTCAAAAAAGGCTGAAACCGGTCTGGGTAGTGACCTCACCACCATAATGTAATAACAGCATACATTTCCTAGGAAATGTGTTTTTACATTATGGTAAATACCTAAGAGTAGTGATCAGAACTTTACCTACTTTGCTGCGAGATTTCCGGTATTGCACTACGTGCTGGGCCACTTGCATTTAGCGGACGCTTAGTGATCGCCGATACTTTATTGTTTACTATACTATATTCGGCAAGAAACTCTCTGATTCCAATCTTTGAGTTTCTTATTCGGTTTTAAAACAATGTGGGGTTAACATAACGTTTACTGAACATAAAACAAAAGTATTAAATAATTAAAATAAATAAATATTTAACACTAACAAAAGTAACCTGGCTCACCAACTAGCACACAAAAAATATTTACAATTAATTATTGTTTAAAGTAATAAAAAAAATTAATTTAAGCACATAAAAAAATAAATAGGTTTACTATTTAGGGGCCTAGTTTTACTAACACGTATGTTGCTTAATATGTATTTATTTAAATGTAGGATTTTTTTTTGCCATGTCATTAATCATTTCTTTTAATTTGCTGGAAAAACCTCTGCACTTGCTATAGTAACTGGTAACATAAAGAAAATTTTCAATACAGTTAGCACATTTGGAAAACGTTCATTACAACTATTATTTAATATATATTGCAATATGTCTTGCGCGTTATTTACATTTTTTTGGTCCAAGATCAATTCTAGTAACAAATCGATTTCCTTGATTAAGTCTTCATTTACATCTTTACTATAATATTTTACAAAATCCTTTGAGCAGTTTTCTAGTTCTTTTTTTTCTAATGTTTTTATATCAGTGATTAATTTGAAATAACATTGGGTATATTTTTAAATCTCTCATCTGTTTGTACAATAACAGTATCAATCACAATGTTGAAAAAGTGACATCCAAATTCCTCTAACGGGTTTAGTAAAACTTCATCTTCTGCTAGTTCGGAAAATGATCTTTTTCTTTTTCCAATCTTTTTTCAGGGCAGTCTTCGGAAATATTCAAGTTTCATGCTATCATTTTTGCGTCGTCTAAAAATGTGTTAAATTTTGATCTTAAATTTTGGATTTCAATTTTAATTTTATTCACTAAATTAAAAGCAGAGTCAAGAACAATTGTTTTTGCTTGAAATAGTTTGTTGATACTATTGATTTTTGACAATATTGTAAACCACACCGATAAGCTTAAAATAAATGGCATTTCTTGTAATGAATCTAGTAGACTTTTAGCTTCGGATATTGCTGTGTTATTGTTAATTGCATCAATAAATTCTTCTAAGGCATAAGTTTGTTCAAACTGTGTGTCTACTTTGATTTCCCATCGAGTATCACATAATAGTTTAAGTGTAATATTTAAATGCTTTTGTATAATTTCCCACCTTTTTGTAGATGCAGAAAATACGCAGTATAGACGTTGCAATATTCCAAAAATTTTTTTTACAATATATACTACTGGAAGCATCATCACAAATTATCAAATTAAAAGAATGTGATAAGCAAAGTACATAAATTGCATGAGGGTTTAAACTAATTATTCTAGATTGTATGCCTTTATATGTTCCCTTCATATTGCTACCATTATCGTATGCTTGCCCTATACAATTCATAATATCTAAATCAAGTTCACCTATTCTTTTTAAAAGCGAATTTGCTAGTCCTTACCAGTCACATCAGTTACTTCCTATAAATGACTTATTTATTATTAATTTTTTGTCTACAAAATTTACATATCTAATCTAGGGGGGCTGTAGTGGGATCAGAAGCATTTGGAGGCGGTCTAGGGGTCGGTGGCTCTTTATAGAAGAAATTAATAATATATATTTAATAAAAATTAATAATTTTTGTGATTTTGCAATTAGATAATCATTTAAAATTTAAATATTGAATTTTAATTCATCTTATGCTTGTTTTACATGATCAGTTTTTTTAACAATTTTCTATTTCAATTATTTAATCATTTGAAAATTTACCATGTCAGATAAAAATAGATGTCAATGAGAAATTTGAACGTGCATACAGGATATTTTAATTTCTATTTTTTATATACTTAAAAATTTATTCATTTTTTCCTATTGTAAAAATTGATCTTGCCATACAGGCTTTAGTCTATCCACGCAGCAGACGAGTCTTAACTAGTAGTATGTCGGTCGACTATTACGTAGGTAATTCACTCAATTCAGCATGTTTTGATAGGAATATGGGTGCTTGCAGTGACTTGTTCAAAGCACGAGTACAATGGTATCGCAAACATTTAAATTTAAATATTGAATTTTAATTCATCTTATGCCCATCTTACATGATCAATTTTTTATCAATTTTCTGTTTCAATTATTTAATCATTTGAAAATTTACCGTGTCAGATAGAAATAGATGTCAATTTTCTATGTCAATGAGAAAATTGAACGTGTCATACAGGATATTTTAACTTCTATTTTTTATATACTTAAAAAATGTATTCATTTTTTGCTATTGTAAAAATTGATTGTGCCATACAGGCTTTAGTCTATCCTCGCAGCAGACGAGTCTTAACTAGTAGTATGTCAGTCAACTATTATGTAGGTAATTCACTCAATTCAGCATGTTTTGACATTAATATGGGTGCTTGCAGCGACTTGTTCAAAGCACGAGTACGATGGTATCGCAAACAAGTCAATGCATGCAAGTCGATTCGGGCTAGATTTCAAATCTATAAATACCAGTGGTTTAGGAATAAGTTTCATTATTTTTTGTGTGCTTTGCCAACAATCATCAGTCGAAAGTGTGATAAATAAGTGGAGTCATACAAAGTGTAAATTTAAATATTTTATTTTGTGAATATTTTTGCAAATTTTATTACTTCATTATGTCTGAATATAAGAAGAAATGTTGACAGTACAGTACTGAGTATTTTAAATGTGGTTTTATTCAGTCTCAAATATTTGAAATATGGTTTTATTCAAACTGTTATAATGGGGGCGTTACAAAATTTATGTCTTGCAAAGTAGGCGGTGGCCTGAAAAAGTTTGGCAACCTATGCTGTAATATATGGCTGCTTTTATATTGTCTTTAATTTTATTAAGGACTTCATTACCTAATGCAGCAATAATAATTTCCTCTTCAAATCTATGCGCCAAATGATGCACAATTCTTTTTTTCGTATTTTTAATTCTGTTTGCATGATCCATTAGCACAGGATCATATTTACTTAATAATTCTATTAAACTTAAAAATTTCCATTATTCGACGTTCCTATTGTTTCTTGGGATCCTTGAAATGACACATTATTACTTGCTAAAAATAGAATTACATCTACAATTCTTTGGAATAGTAATTTTGGTCGTTCCGTTTATTTATATTAATTTGATTTGTTCTGTCAACAGTCGAACATAAATTAAGCCTTTTTAATAATTCTTGTCAAGCAATAAAAGAATTAAAGTGACCAACAAAAAGCTCATGATCTCGAATTACAGATGACAGTTTTTTTTCCATTTATTAAAACCATATATAAATCGTGTTGATTGATCTTTTCCTCTTCTTTTGGAAAATAATACACAACAAAAGCAAAATACTGAGTTTTGAGCTTTTGAGTAAACTAACCAGCTGCAAAGCTGAGTTTCACCATTTGGCATTTATTTTAAATAGTACGATGTAGAAAATGATCAGACCCGCGCGGTTAGCCTAGTGGCTTTGCGCTTCGCAACCATATGCCTGGGGAAGGAGTGTCCCAGGTTCGATTCCCGTTGTAGACGTGAGGAATTTGAGGATCTTCCTCAGGCATAGCCAAGTTAGCCGGTCTTGGGTGCGGTCAGTAGGGTTTTTCCGCCAGTTTATCTGGCGTTTTTCATCCCGCAAACAGGCAAACCGGCCCTATGAACATACGCCTCTACAGTCAAAAAAATATATCCTCCCCAGCGGCAGACCAGGCGACGGGTCGGTTGGGAGTAGTACTAACAAGAAGTCGCATCTAAAAGTAACACGCGGACCCTGCATGGGAAGCGGGAATAATGCGTAGTAGAAGAAGATGTAGAAAATGATCTACCTTCAACATTCTTAACGAATGCATCTTGATGATGTTGTTTAGG
The DNA here is from genome assembly GCF_054136105.1 of Typopeltis vanoorti. Taxonomy (NCBI): domain Eukaryota; kingdom Metazoa; phylum Arthropoda; class Arachnida; order Uropygi; family Thelyphonidae; genus Typopeltis; species Typopeltis vanoorti. The sequence goes on along the minus strand of NC_143558.1, from coordinate 71,661,149 downwards.
TCCGGTTATAACACTGAATAATATAAATGTATCAGTTATAATGTTTGGCCACAAACCTGGATCATTTATATTCACTTGATCACCATCGTTATTTGCTGTATCCAATACGATTGTATAATCAGATGCCTCTTTTTCGACGAATCCCACAGTTTCTACATTTTCATTGAAAAGTTGTGTAGCTTGTTTGGAGTTTTCCTCTTCAGTTGAAGTTTGAATTTCAACTGCTGAAGTCGTAGCAATTTCGTTATCAGATTTATTTTGTAGCCATGAAAACAAATCTACTTGTGACTTTGAGATTTTGCTTTTCTTCTTTTTTCTTTTATGCTGATTTCCTTTTTTGACACCCAGAGGGATTCTTTCTTGGCATGGACATTATGGGTTAGGCTTTGCCTGTCGAATAAGTAAATAATATTAAATATTTTTATCCCATGAATTAACAGAAAGTTAAATATGTTCATACTTTTTTACAATATTACAAAATTTTAGAAACACTCAAGGAATGTATTTATTTTTTTCATTTGTTTACTTCAGTACATCAGTTTTACCCTTATCTATCACTATTAACTGAGTTGAAATTAACGTAGTTGAGATCTAATCACGTGCAGACAACGCTTCATAATCCTGAATATTGATAATACATTTCACATAGCTTTAAAAATAACTTACCGTATTTACTGGAATATAATTGGTCCTCACATATAACTCGCACCCCTGATTTTACTTTGCGAAAAAAAGAAATTGAAAAGTTTCGCATAACCTTGCACAGAAAAAAAAAAGTTTAATCACGTTCACCTCATGGCAATAGTGACGCACTTCCAGGCGCCTGCCCTACTAGCCAATATGTCTGCAGACACAAGTAAAAGCAGGTTGTTTTATTGTATCACTGAATAAGGTACAAACATTTGCAGTCTGTGTAATATATTTCTCAACAAATAGTGCAATTAGAGACAGCTGGGATAAAAATGGCACTAACTAATGAATCACATGTCCCTTCCCCCCAAAACTATGCTATTTAGCCGCAAGCAAAACCATATGCTGCACTGGCAAACACTAAAAACTAGATGTGTGGGAGTCTGTCCCCAAACTGAAATGCAGAGCAACAATAAAAATGAACAGAAAGTGTTAAAATTCGTATATGTGTTAAAGCTAGGAAATATATAGTGAATATTGTTATGGCACTTTCAGATATTGAATTTGGTTGAAGAGAATTAGCATTTCAATTCAAAAATTGTCTGCTGACTTTTATCTTTGACTCGCGCGATCTTTTGTTAATACTGCACCATAATATGCACATATCTTTATATCTTTACTGGCCTACCTAGTACCATAGCTGTCTGTTCATTAGTCATTTTGAAAGATTGTTCATTAAGTATCTCGTCTTGTAAATTACTGCTAATTTTTGCTTAAAATAATGGGAAAGCAGATGGTGCTATTTGGGTAGGATGCACACAAGGAAACTGCTCTCTAGGCAGGAAATAGCAATTGCAATATATGCAGGGATTTTACGAGAAAAAAACTGAAAACTTTAGTTTCCAAAAATCAATGTAAAGGAAATTTGCTTTTATATCTAATAAGTTAAACATATTAATTGACAATAAATACTTCCAATCCATGTTTTAATGAAAACAGATACGTTCTTTACGAACCATGAAAAGATATATCAAATGATGGTAAAGGAGTCACGCCACATCTGGATGCCTGACGAATAATGCAACAACTGAACTGGACAAAACTTGTACATCAGTATATCGCGGAGATATAGATGGCTTGGAAATAGGATGTTTGTTTCTAATTTTCTTATTACTAATTATTATGAAACAGTTGGTAGAGTTTAATTAATTATTGCATTTTTATTTGGTATAGCTGTACTTAATAAAATTGTATTATATTAAGTTAAAATATGTGTCAGCGAAGATGTTTGAAATGTATTTTTTTATTTAATTATCTTTTAAGATGAGCCCTGGGTTGCGTGCCGGAAAGGGAAAAAAAAAGTCATTGGCGTGCTACATTTGTCAGGCATGTTAAGGGTTTTCCACCCCTGCTCTAGACTAACCATATATAAAGAATATAATAAATATTTTTTCAACGGTTTCGATAATGAGCCAAATGATATAAATGTGTAACAGATTAGAAAAAAACTAATGATGAATCAGGCATTTCAGGGTAAAAACGAAATCATGTTTGTTAATTTTTATACACCGCATAAACGCATCAAAAGGGTTAAGCAAAAACCCTAATATAATAGAGAAACACAGAGATATTATTATTACCGGGGCCCTAAAATCCTGTCGATGAAATCCCTTCAGTTATAAGCAAAATTTGAAGAAGAAAAATAGAATAAAATAAAAAATACGTTTCTGCAAATGTGTACCGACTGTGCAGTGCCCGCTGCTGACAAACAGCCACTACAGTATAAGCAATAAACCCAATAAAGCAATCGCCTTGCCATGCGTGTTATTGTTTTATTTTTAAGAATTTGAATTATACTATGATAGGGAAATGTAACAGTTTTGTTATTTTTATATTTTATTTATTTTAGTTGTAAGTATAGTTGTTAAAACTAATTGTTAATTAAGTAATAAAAATTACTAAGTTAACATAAAAGAATCATAGACAAATAAAATTGTGTCTCGGGTGAGACCAAAAAAGTGCCACCCCCTTCTCCCCCCCCTGCTATGCCACTGGTATAAAGTGATAATCACGTTATTTTAAATACTGTATAGTAATTAAATTTAAAAATAAGCTAAAATAATAATAATTACATGAAACATATTATAATAAAGTTTAAATGAGCGTTTAGTTCATGATCGTTTCCGGGGCCCACTCGATCGTGGGCCGAGTGCATTGCACCCATCGCACCCCTGAGATGGCCGGCCCTGCTCGGTATTATAGTCATTCAAGCTAATTTATTTTTCATAACATTATCTACTGAGTAAATATGAATGCCGATATATATATATATATATATATATATATATATATATATATTTCATTGATACTTGTTTAGGTTAGGAGAATTCTGAAATGCATAGGCAAATTCACACAATAACCTGCTCTTTTAAAGTGTGGGCTTTTTTTTTTTTTTTTAGGGAAAGAGCTTTACTCCATTAATTGCATATAGGGTGTTGAGTATGGTAATCCACTTTGTTCATATTGGTTTATAACCGTATAATGCTAGTGGTGTTTTGTCTCTTTTGGTGTAGATCTGCCAGGTTGTCCGTAATATGGCCAGTTACACTGGCAATGCATATCTTTTATGATAATAAGCAAACTTCATATTTTTGGAGAACAAATAAGGGAATATGGTAGTATGTAATTGATATTCATAATTTTTTTTATATATATATACTCCTTTAATATAAAAAAACTATTACTGTTTTGGAGTGATTTAAGGGCTCACTGGTTTGTCTGCTACTAGGATATAAAAATTTTTATTTTTATTTATTTTTTAATTTTTTTAGTGTTTTAGCCATTATTGGTGAAATTATTAAAAATATATTCTTATTCGTTTTTGGAGTAAATAACCCAGAGGTACAAAAACCTATAGCACTCTGGTGTCCATAATGTTAATCACCAAGAATGTATTCGCATATTCTTCTTAAGACAGCAGTTATCAAAATATACTTTATTAAAAAAGTTTTGTGTAGTAGAATTCAAAGCAAGACACTATTTGCATTATAATAACATTACCAAGTACCTCCATTCTCAGAAATAACTTTGCTTGACCAATCCCCACATAATAGATTCACAACTCACATATCCATTTATATATATTGTATGCAACCTATTCCACTCCCACTAGTCAACGTTTATAAAAAAGACAAGGTGTACTAGTTACTACTTAGCAGTGATAATGGTAACATGCAAATACATGGTAACTTTACTGTTTGCTTATTAGCAGAGCACAGTATGTTAGTAATGTAAATAAATTAAGTTTCTTAAAATAATTAGTTTTTATTAACATCATGGGCATCACCAAAAAGAAGAAAATCACTATCAGGAAGAACAGGAGCAAAATTAGTTTTTTTTTTTTTTCATGATAAAAGACAAATATTGTTGATCTATTTGTAGGGTTAGTGTTCATTACCAAAGAAAGGAAACCAGGAACATGACTTTAAAACAGTATGTGGCATTTATGAAATTAACTGTCAACAAAAATAGTGATTTGTGGAGCACTAAATTTAAAGAACTGAAAACAAAAACCTTTCAGCTTAACAATATTTTTTTATTAAAAAACATCAGTCAAAATCTACTACAGTTGCAACCTTTCCAGTGTCACATGTTCTTTCTAAGATAAGAGACTGTTTAGTGATGGCACAATTTCAAAAAAATAAAATAAAATGGCTGATTCCTTGTTTTGTGAGTTCAAAAATAAGTTAGAAAATAGCTTCAACAACATACAGTTATCTACCAATTTAGTGGCATGATGAGTGAGTGAAATATATTCTAATTGAAATGAACAATTATTGCAAGACATCAAGGATTGTTAATTATTTTCAGTTCAATTGGATAAATCTATTGATGCAATCAATGTATCCCAGAAGATTATTTTTATTAAAATAGTTTTTGAACACTTCTGTTAAGGAAAAATTACTTACAATAATTCTGTTGACAGGTAGCAGTTTTTAGGTTTTATCGAAAAGTTTATTAAAGTAATTCAGCTACTTATTTACAACCTCACATCAATAAATGCTGTCAGATCACCAGCTATGATAGGTTGTTTGTTGCAATGGTTTTGTCACACTATGTAAAAGCAACAAATACTTCACTAAATTTTTGGATAATAATTGTATTGTACACCGATAAGTTTTGTGTGCTATAATATTAAATATGAAGGAAATTATGGAAAAAGCTTTTGAGATTGCAAATTTGATTTGGGCAAAAAGTCTGCCAAGGTTGCAGACTTTAACTCATGATATTAAGCAGTTTCTTGCTGCAAGGAGTGATGATTACCAGATGTTGAAAGATGTTCTTTGTTTATTAAATATTGAATTTCAGCAGCTGTTACAGTCAAGATAAAATGATTATTCACATGATCAGTTCTGTAAACAGAAATTAAATCTATTCGTGTCAAACTGGAAGATAATAACTTGACTTCTTTTCCAAATGTGATGGCACAACTATAAAGTTCCAATGCCAATTTTGACAGAATTAAATTCATCAAAGTAGTTAGGAACCTTACTGCAGATTTTGATAATTGTTTTCATGATTTTAAAAATAACTTCATAGAACAGTTCTGCTGATGGGTTTACGATTTGATTTTGACATAAAAGTGGAAACAACTATGGAAAATCTTTCGCATGGATATTCTTGAATTTAATTCTTGTAGATAAAATTGACAGTCTTGAACTTAATGCAGAAATAATAACCTTCCAAATTGATGCTTTTTTTTCAAAGCCAAGGCATCAGAAGATAATTTTGCCAAGTATACAAATTTAAGAAAATGTGCATGTCTACTTTGAGATTGGTTCAATGTATTTGTGTGCTGCCTTGTTTTACCAGGCTCAAGAGTAATGGAGGAACGATGTTTGTCAGTTGACTGCAGCAGTGATCATGGACATACCTGTAGAAGAGACAGAGCTGCGACATTACTTTTCTGAGGTAGAAGTCAAGTTGTTCTTGTCTAGATAGCATCAAGAATTTTTAAGGAGGTTTTAGGTACACCACTCCAAAAGTGTGAGCATTGAGTATTTTAAGGATGGGTGGATATAAAATAGCTTCTTGAGCAGAAAGAAGAGGCCAATGCTGAAAATTTTTTAGTGGCTGAGGATGCTATTGGTGTGATCTGTTTATGCCAGGAGAGGCTGTAGGTAAAAGTCTGTCCAAGAAGAGAGATCTTACCTTGTCTGGTGATGTGTATATTACTGAGGATAATGGGATTGTGAGCTGAGGTCCATTTTGTGAGAGATTAGGCAGAGCTGCATTTAGGTGCCATTGAAGGTGATCAGGTTATCTCTTTCCTGCTGAAGATACGTGTGTAGATCAATGCTAAAAACACTGGTTGCAGATGATCTAGATTCTTTGAATGTGTCAGAACTGCATGGCTTGTTTGAAAGAGTAGGATGAATGGAATGTGCCATTTGTTGGCAAAGCTGACATTACTGCAACATTACTTTTCTGAGATAGAAGTAAAGTTCTCGTCTCGATAGCATCTAGAATTTTTAAGGTGGCGATTGAGAGCAGGTCACAGGTCATTTGTGTATAAAAGAGTTGGTGTTAGAACAGAGCCCTGAGGCACTCTTGTACTGATGGTAAGCTCAAGGAGAGAGCACTCCATCATGACACGTAGTGAAAATCAGTGAAAAACTTGGCTATACAGTTTCCAAAAGTTGCAGGTAGACTGAAGTAAAGCAATCTGCAAAGCAGGTCTCAATCTCATAAACAGTCAAAAGCCCTGGAAATGTCAAGTGACATCACACATTTCTCCAAACCTTTCTGTGGAATGTGTCCCATTGTGAATGATGTAGGCTAAGTGATCAGCCTTGGAACTGGATTGGCAAAATCATACTGGTGGTTGTAGATTAACTGGTGATCTTCTAGGTAGTGAAATAGTTGACTGCTGATAACCTTCTTCATTATTTAGCATCTAAGTTATTAGTATTCTTCTTATGTCTTAGCTGAAAGACCGCAGGAGGCTTACAGTACTTATTTGCTGGCATTGAAGGAGTTGACTTGCCTTCGTCATCTATGCAGTAGTTAGAAGAAAAGACTGATGCTAGGAGGTCAGTGTGTGCTTGTTTCATTTTGCCATATACATATATATTTGCGCAGGATAACTCTGTAATTTAATGTTGAGATGCTGGTTAGAATGTGTGAAGCTTCTGTGTATAAGAGAGAAAACTATCTGGAAGATTGGTAACTAATGTGTGTGTGGGAACTGTAAAAAAAAAAAATAAAAAAAAGTAAATTTACTTCATTCAAGGTTAATGCATCGGCAGGCATCTAGGTCTGAAATTCCATGTGAAAAAAGCCAAACCTAGATTTTCTTTGCATCACTTTGTTGCTTTGATTTGATGCCTTGATCACTTTTCAGATTCTGATAACCACTCCTCTGATCCCCATGATTATTGATCTCAGAATCTTAATTTTCTGCAAATCAGATACCCAGGCAGAGATTCAACATTCCAGGCTTAAAGTATCTTCTTTTCTCCACTTCCACTGATTAAGAAATGATGCTGAAGTATTTGCTTAGCAGTGACAACATAAATACTTCACCCACTAGAACAGATTATCCTCACTATCCTGCCAATGCTCTTCATCTTTCTTTAACTCTCCCTCTTTTCATTTATTATGTAGATGTCAGTTCTCCTCTTGGCATCTCATATCATCATCCCGTCCAAGTTTTCTTTACTGTGAACCATCTTTCGCACATACTCAGTCTTGTGCATCAGTTTATTCATGGCTTCATTTTTTGCTACATTTCTCTGAGTAATATCAACATTGGGGTGAAATATCAACAGCAATGCTTAGATAGAATTTAAGGTCATTGAGAAACTGAAAGAACTAATATACAATATCATTTGAAGTTTCAAGCCGTTATAAATGCTTCAAAACATTTCTAGAAATTTGATCTGATCTGCTGTTTCCATTTATCTTAGGTACTAAGCTGAGTATTCAAATTATATCAATACTAGTACTGAATTATCACGGTTTCACAGTCATCCTTTCCTTTTTAACAAGAAAGAGATCTATCGTCATCAAATTCTTAATATGTACACACAGTGGGGGTGTACATGACTATAATAGTATTACATAAAAAAGTTACATCATTACTAACTTTCTATCAACAATATTCCTCCAAATTAATCTTATCTGTCAGGATTTCAGTATTGTCAGATCTTATATTTCAGTCTTCTAAGGCATTTCTTAATGTATCAGTCTACCTAGATCTTGTTCTCCTTCTGGGGTCTTTTTCTTGTCTTCTGGGCAAGAAATCACTTTGTTTTGCTAACCTTTCCCCTTCTATTTTATTTAAGAAACCAGTACCACCTGAGATTAGCTGTTCACACACATCTAAATACAACAATATCAAGTTCCTTCTTAATATCCTCATTTTTAATGTGATTCTTCCATTAATGCCACTTATTCACTGCCTTAATTTCTCAGATCTTTCACATCCACGGTCTCCAGTTTTTGATCAAATATTTTATTTCTAACTATAAGTGATAGCTGACTTGAACATTGTTTTATATACAGATATACCCACCCTAGTCATACAACATGTTAGGTTCCAGACCACTATTGTATAGCTAATTTTGTCATATAGCCAATTGCTTTTCGTAAATACATATGATGGTTTAATATCATTTTCAAGTAATCGTGTATATATGTAAACATTGTAAATAAAGGATTTCTTCATATCAGACACAAACAAAAAGTATAGAATACTTTTTGGAAATGAAAAAGTTATTCTTGAATAGCTTGGCTTAAGGAAACATGCCAACAACTACGGTTGCCATTCTACATCATTAAACGTTTTTCCATTTTCGTAATCAGATTGTCACAGTTTACTGATAACTGGTATTACATAGTGTAGCAGTTACATACATTAAGAACTTTATCTTTGTAACAACAGTAGGGCAAAAATAAATTTAACTTGCAGCCTCTCTCAGTGTTCGGTAGACCATCATCACTGAATTTAATAATTTTAACCTTATTATCTAATGATATAGGTTTATGCACTTCTTTATACTGGAAGCAACCGCACCCTGACTTTGAGTTTATCTGCCATTATTAACAAAAAATAAAATAATAGTTTAAACAGTTTATAATTTTCAGCAAAACATAGAAATATAGTGCAGCAATGTAATAATTGAGCAGTTCACAAAAGCTGTGTGTTGATTCACGGGAGTGCCATGTCCCTAAAACCATCATAAGCAAATGCTGCATTATGTGAATGGACCTATGTTATTATTGCAAAACATTATATGAATAGATTGTCATAAAGTGAAGTATTGCAAGGCAGAGTATTACAATACTGCCAGTTTAATTTACAATACTTCTCTTATTCCATATAAATTTATTCAATATTACTTCCTTTACTACCAGATTTGCTAATGTTCTCAATTATCTAAAAATTGCCCCAAAATAGTTGAAATGTTTTACTTGTTCTATAGGCACTCCATTCAAGATACAGTTGATGCTTTTAGTGTTCCTGCTAATTTTAGAACACTCATTCAATTTAGATAGGGAATCCTGCAGACTTATACTGAATTTATTTGGGAGTATAACATGTGCATAACATGAAGAGCTGAGATTAACATCTCCAGTTTTGATATTAGGTTTAATGCCACTTTCTATTTCTATTATAATGTGGACCATATAGATCAGTGGTTCTTAACCTGGGTGGTAGCGCCCCATGGGGAGGTGCTGTGAATGTGTGTGTGTGGGGGGGGGAACAGTAAGCGTTGTAATACTACTAATATAATAAAAGCAAAAAATTCCATATTTAATCTAGCATCCCTATTTATATTGTATGTTTGTCAACACTGTTCAGAATATTGTGTGTCTAGCAATACTGTTCATATTTATTCGCTACTTGGTTTTTAGAATTTTTATATTGAAAGTTAAGTAATTGGACTACTTTTTGGTTTGATTTTTCTACATTGAAAGTAATTAATTTCGACTATTTTTAGCAGAATCCACTACTTTTATAAGTTTTATCTGCTACTTTTCATAATGCCCATATGACAACTCTGATTTGCAGTTTACATCTAGCCCGTGGTATCATGTAGCACACTTCGTTGATATTGTGTAGCACTGTATCCCATTAAAATGTGTGAAAACAAAGTGTCGTCAATTTTCGAGTGAATATTTCAAATATGGAGTAATTCCGTCTATAAATAATGAGAAGTTAGCAATGTGCTTAATATATGAAAAAACTTTCTCAAATGAAGCCTTCAAGAATGATTGAGCATTTAGGAAGAAAGCATCCAAATAAAGCAAAAAAGAATGTGGAGTATTTTCACAAATTAAAGACTAAATTTAAAAATTGTAACATTTAATATTAGATACAGTTTGGAATTGTTATTGTTTCCAACTTCTGACTCTAAAAGAAGACTTCATTATCAGATTCAAAGAGTTTGATTAGCTTAAAATACCCGATTGGGTCATAAATCCATTTCTTTCTGATGCCACTTCATCAAAATTTTTGTGAAGAATTTATTGACAAAAAATGATTTTGAAGCTGAAGTACAATATCAGCAGCGTGGGTATGAAAGATTCTGACCAAACATGCAATACAAGTACTCAACTTTGGCAAGAAATAAAACTACTGCCCATTGCTTTTCCTTCTTCATACTTGGTTGAGAAAGGAATTGAGTGTCATGTTGCAATTGTTAACTAAGCAACAAAATAGATCAAATAAGTGAAAGAGAGATTTGAGACTTCGTTTGTTGAATATTGAACCAGATATTCAATTAGTGAAAAATTAGTAGGATCTCATCAGGCTCAGGGTAGCCATTAATGATTGACTTATTAAATGCAGTAAGTTTACATCTTTTTTGAATAAAAATTAATTTGTATCATAGTCATTAATTTTTAACTATCAGTTCATATATGTTGATGGTAATTTAGGTTTGCCTAATAATATATTATAATTATCTTATTGAGTCAGGTCTTTAACCTAGTGTAAAATTGAGTAGGGGGTGCGAAGTCATACAAATAGTTGAAAATGGGTGCCAGGCAAAAAAAAAGTTTAAGAACCACTGATATAGATGATGAATAACAGTGGAGATAATATGGCATCTTGTCTCCCACCTTATTGAATTTGACACTGTTTTCCTGTAACTCCTTCAATTTTAACTGTTTACTTACAAGTCTAATATCGACTATGTATGACTTGATATAATGTCCCATTTACCATACATATGACTACATAGAGTACATATGACTTGATATAATGTCCCATTTGCAGCATTTTGAACAACCTTTCTCTTTGGCAACTTGCCATATGCTCTTCCCAGATCTACAAAACTTAGCTATAGATCCTTAATATATTCTCATGATTTCTCAACTATTACAATGATCGAAAATCTGATTCTGACAACCTCTATTCGACATGAAACCAGATCTTTCTCTAAGTTTCTCGTCCACAATTTTTTTTGGTGTTTTCTGAGATATGCTTTCATAAATCTTTACCAGGGCATTCAGTAGGGAAATTCTTCACATTCAGTTTTATTTCTCTTTTTATAGATGGCTATATGAGAGCTGTATTCCAATCATCTGGAATTCATCCCTCTGACTAGGCCTTATAAACTATGCGGTGTATCCAATGCAAAACTTTTATGCTTCCATATTTCAGCAGTTCTTGTCAGATGTCATCTACTTCAGCTGCCTTTCCACGTTTTTTGATGGCTTCTAGTTAAAGTATTGATATATGTTCCTGATTGCATTTTTGTGCAGTGTTTTTCACCACTGTGTTGTCACTGCTTGCTTCACTTAACAATCTTTTAAAGTTGAATACTTTAAAAGATAGAAATTGAGAATATTTCTATCTTCAGTTTTCATGTTACCGTTGTCATCTCTTTCCATTTGTAAGCTTTTTAATAGTTTCCAGAATATTTTGAATAAGGAGACATAAAAACATGAGGATATCCTACGTCTGTGGTAATTATTTTATAAGTCTGTTAAAGTTTTGAAGAGGAATGCAAACACTGCATATCAGTACTTCGAGTAGAGAAAGCCATCAAAAACTTGAAATTTGGAAAGTAAGTTGTAATATTAGATATTCAACCAGAAATGATCTAATGTGGAGATATAAAAGTTTTGCATTAGTTACACTACGTAATTCAGAAGGCTGATTTCCAGATGATTGAAGTAAAACCCTCATAGTTCTCATCTATTAAGAAAGAAAGAATAAAGCTGAATGTGAGAATTAAAAAGGAATTTCTATACTAAGTGTTCCAGATAAAACGTATGCAAGTATGTGTGAAGAGAGGTTAAGAACAATTGTGAGAGACACAAACTGGGAGGAAATCACCAAAATCTGGTTTCAGGCCTAATAGAAGTAGTTGATAAATCTATTAGGGAATAGATTTATCAACTACTTAAAATAAAATAAAATAAAATAAAATTTTATTTTATTTTATAAATAAAATAAAATTTTCACTTTACAAGTAGTTGATAAATCATGGTATTATAACATGAATCTGTACTTATGTTTCATAGATCTCTAAAAGGCTTATGAGAAGATGTCCATAGAAAAGCTTTTCAAAACACTATAGTTACATGGGGTAAATGGAACATTATACAGAGCAATACATAGTCTATATTTAAGTTGTAGATCAGAAGTTAGAATTGAAGGAAATACAGGAAGATGGTTTTGATGAGTCAGGGTTAAAACGAGGATGAACATTTTCTCCACTGTTATGCGTTATCTATATGGAGTGCATTATGAAAGAAAGTGGCATTAAACCTGATATTATTATTGGAGACATGAAACTTAGCTCTTTACTTTATGAACAAGTAAAATATTTCAGCTGTTTAGGCACAGTTTTTAGTGAAGATTTATGATATTTGGAACAAATTATATTTGGAAATAGACAACAGAATAAGGAAAGCTACTGTGGTGGGTTGAAAAAAAAAATATGTGGAAAAAGAGAGAAATTGGACAAAACACTAAACTAGTGGTATACAAGACCGTATTCAAACCAGTTTCAATTTATAAATCTAAGAGTTGGGTTAAAATAAAGTACTTGATCAAAGATTAGAGACCACAGATATGAGAAATTGAGTGAAATTAGGGGCCTTTACAGATTTGCATCACTGGCAGAATCATATTAAAAATGAAGACATTTGGAAGGAACTTGACATTGTTTGCATTCAAGAATTACTGCTTAAACAGAATGGATGAGGAAAGGTTAGTAAAGCAAGTGTTTGATGCCAAGATGGCTGGGAAAGAGTCCCAGAAGAAGACCAAGGGCTAGATGGATTGATTCAGTCAGAAGTACCTTAGAATAAAGAAATATTAGATATGACAATATTGAAGTAATAGACTAATTTGGAGGAATAGTGCTGATAGAAGATTTATATAAAGGTAAACTTAATCATGTAGTACTGTCATAGTAGCCTGAACACCTCTTGAGGATCCATATGAGGAAATTGCTGGGTGATGATATTTTGCTGCCTCCTTCCTGAATTATTTTCCATATTGTTAACAAAGTCTTTCCATGACTTTTGTTCAGCTAAACTAGTTTTACACAGTGCTTCACTTTCTTAGAAGAAACATCCATGTGTGCATATATATATATAGGATATACAGCTAGAGTTAGAACATAGTGTGGAAACTACAGTCCTATCTTCCAATAGTAAAGAGAATATATATATATATATATAACAGAAACACTTGCTATTTCCATGCAATCTTTATATCTTACTTTATATCATAATGGAGACATCTATAGTAAATTAGTTTCTTCTAATCACTAAAAATCATGAATCAACATTTTTCATTGAAAATAAATCCTATAAGATGTACTTTAAAATGAGCAGCATATTAGTTTTGGTTCATAGATTGTATATTCATGCACTTCTAGCAGCTTCTGTTTTATTCCTTAATTAATTTTATCAAAAGTTTGATCCATAGAATTTAATGATATTTGAATTTTCCATCACTTCTCTCTCTGCTATATTTTCCCTTCTGTTATTTTCTAATGTTCTTCATTTGTCAGTCCGACAACGAATGCTGCATGATGTCATATGGATGGCATTGGTCACTCACAGGTTCTTAACTCATGTTTTCCAGTATCAGTCAACATTTATCTTTGTTTAGAAGTAAACAATTTCTTATAATTTTAGTGAAATAGTATTATTAACACTTTTCTGCAGTATATTGTGCTATGCTTATAAAAATCCTTTATGCACTAAAGAAATTAATTTTTTTCAGAAATTAATTTCACATTACAATTTCAACAATAATAAGCACTAACATTAATCACGTGTGAGGTGTGACAATTTAATGTCTGGAATGCACCTGTAAAAAACTTGCGCTCGGAATTATACATTAGTGGCTACTGTCGCCTTCGAAGTAGTCCCCCTTGTGCATTTATACACTGGTTTAGACGGTGTTCCCATTTTTGTAAACAGGCCTGGAACTCTTTTTCCATAATACTCTTGGGTTCCTTTATCACATTATGCTGGATATCAGCGATCTCAGAAAATCTTCATCCTTTTAGGCAGTCTTTATGGATGATCCACTTGTCCAGCCACAATTCAGGTCTTTTTCTCCGAACAGAATCTCGTAATCTTTTCAGCACCTCTACATAGCATTGTTGGTTGACTGTTTGTCCTTGTTCAATGAATTCATAGTGGATTATCCCCTTGTGATCAAAGAAACAAACCGGTATGGTCTTCAACTGCGAACATGACTTTCATGTTTTATTTCAAATGTGGCAAACTCAGGGTTTACCACTGCATACTCTGGCATTTTGTTTCGGGATCATACTGGAAACACCAGGTTTCATCACCCATAATTACTCTCAGAAACATGTGCTTATTTGCAGAAAGATCAGTCTCAACTTGAACCCACTGCTGATTCTATTCATCCGTCAAGATCCGAGGCACAGACTTCACAGAAATATTTCACATACCCAATTCTTCAGTTAAAATTTCCCTGGCTGTTTCTCGATTCATTTGCAAGTAATCAGCTATTGCACACTTAATCGTCCCAATTCTTGCACTTTCTTCACGTTTACATCCGTCATTTTTGTTTTTAGCTTCTGGGGTCATCATTCACATCTTCTTGCCCACCTTTGAATCTCTCATGCCACTCAAAACACTTCACTTTTTCAGAGCATCCACACCATATGCTACTTTCAACAGCTCCAACGTTTCAGTGGCAGTTTTGCTTCTTTTCTTTTTTTTTGCACAAAATTTGATGTTAACATGCTGCTCCAAATTTCGATCACACATTTTTACCCCAAAGTTTACATGCAGATCTCTATTGTTTTTGCAATAGCCAACTAGCAACTAACTATCGGCTTGAGGTTATGCACACATTTGTAAAAAGATGTACAAACACGATTCCTCATGTGACTCCAACCAAATCACCACACAAGCAACACTATGCGGCCATTCTGGGAATTAAATTGTCGCGCCTTGTACACTGCATCACTCGAAATAATTTTCATTTACATTAATTGTTGGCCTTGACCATATTATATTTTGCAATACAAATATACATTCCGAAAATGTAATTTATCAGTAATTACATTTAATTAAATTTTTAATTTAATCAAATTAAAATTTTAATTAAAGCAATGTGTATTTTACTGGAATATATGTTCAAGAAATATGTAATCCAGTGTTGTCTTATTTCTTACTCTTAAGTTTCGTAACACCCAGATCTTTAAACTAGAACACATTGGTCTTCCTGGGCTGATTTTACATCTTTATCTTTTTGTGGCACAATAAAATTTCAATTATTGCTTCTTAATCCTCCAAAAATCCAGATATCTTTTCAGCTCAAGACATTACATTCCACCTGTAATAAATTACTGACAATGCATAAATCACAAATTTGGTCTAAACTTGAATACTGTTCACATTCTGTGCCAGTGATGTACAAAATTCACTGAAAATACTTGAAGATATTCAATAAAATTCAAAGAAATTCAATAGAGGATAGTCCTTTTATTTATCACCATCACTGCCACATACATATTTAGTCCATTCATTCTCTCATCAGTTCTGACTTTTGTCTCTCCCATTGTATCTTCCATTCTTTGTTCTAATATTGTAAGAGCATGAGCAGTTTTGTACAACATCCATTTATTGTCTAGCTTCATATATACTAAAAGAACTTTTCTATCTCCTTTTTTGTTCCATTTATTTCTGTTCTTTGGATCAACCTCCCTCTTGCTGTCTTTCTCAAACACTTACTACATTCATCTGTTTGTAAAACATTAGCAGATTCCTTCTTTCTCCTGAATCACTTTTTCCATGCACAGCACTGATGTGTTGTAGATTTTGTACTTTTCTTTTGTGAAGTTGATATTAAGAATCAAAAAAGGAGAAAATCTTAAGTCCCAGTTTATGTGTAGACATACATCAGTAATTTCCTTGAAATATTTATTTGAATTGGGGTGGAGGGGAGTGTGCTATCTTCCACTTTAAATGGTTTTTTTTTTTGTTTTTTTTTCATTGAAAGTGTTTGTGAAGACGCCGAATTCTAAGACTATGATAATGTCTTGGGGTGTGGGAATTATGTTTAAATGAGATCCAAAATATCAGTATGGGGTACATGCATAATGAGTGAAATGATATTTAAATTGATTAAACTGAATCACTTTTAATGAATTTGTCTTAATTTTTTGCACACCTGTAGATATTTGAATAAGATTATATCTGAATTTTTCAATTGCAGAGATGTTAACTGTGTGCTCTTTACTAATACCTTTCATTTCAAAGCCAAAATACCAAAAGATGAATCATTTGAATAAATCATTTTCTTTCCATTAAGCTACAACATTTTTGCATGTCAGTACATGCTGCATGAATATCACTTGCAGTAATTTTATGAAAAGATTATGATATTAAAATCTGCATACTTGAATAAATAGTCGTTTCCAGGTTTTTATGGCCATTTTCTCAAATTTATTGCATAACACTGGAGATGACATATTTTCATGACTTTAAATCATTTAACTGTTCTATTTGAAAATGTTAGACATTTCTGAGTATTTTCCCTCATTGATCTTGTAGCTAATGATCAGATATGCACATCCTTAACTTTTAAAAAAAATTTAAGCTCCACAACAGAGGTTCAGCTTAGTAAACATAAATCTCATGGAACTTTTATTGCTTGGAGTCAGGCAATAAAGAACCTGTAATACATTATGTGGCAGTAAATGCATCCATGATTTTGTTAGTGTTAATAATAAATTGAGTAGTTAAGCGTTTTTTGTTTATCAAATATGCTGTTGAATGTATGAAAAAAGATTACTCTGTTTCATTTCTAATAAATTCACTCCAAGCGTTAGAAGAACATTTTATAATACTTATTTGTGTGTGATTGAGAAGCTATAACTGCAAAATGTGTTTTTTTTTTCTGGAAGTCTGTTAACCTTAAACTTTCATTCACATTGTTCCATTACCAACACTACAGTGGCAAAAAAATAACTACCAAGTTTGAGGACTTCATTTATGACATTATCTTGAAAATCAAAACAAAAGTAGAAATAATTTTTTTAAAAAAAAATCATATTCATATGTCAGCGGCCTTGTTTTTATTATATTGGTAACAGTTCATACCTTCAAAATAGATAAACAATCTTTTTGCTTCTGAACATAGTGATCATAACACAATCCTCTTGACATTTTCTCATTGAAGTTCTTTATATTTATTTGACACTAATTCAGATTTTTTTGTAATGCAGGGATGTGAGGTTATTTTTTGTAGGCTTTCTTGAACATCCAGACAGCATTATCAATTTTTCACCACTCTGCTTGTAATCCTAGTGTTTATATTGATTGGCAGTAATATTGCTACTCCTTGCTTTTCCTGATCACTGTTGCCTGAATATAACAACATCTATTTTTTATTTCGAAGAACCTCGCCTATTTTGGTTTTCACTTCAGTGGTGCCAATTATATTGACTTCTCTAATTCTTCTGCAATTGCCACTTAATGTTCTGTGGATATGGATACTTCATTCTTTCTTGCTCTCTATCCTCCTGATGATTTTGAATTGGAGTTGTTAACATAGCTGACTTTTTCAATTTTCGTCCTAGTTGCCTGGAAAAACGAGTGAGTGCTTTGATTTACTGTGTAATGTCCTACCTAGCATAAAATTCCATCATGTTGTACAGTTCAGTTAGCTAAGTCCCACTTTTCAAGCCCATCCACATTTCCTCAGTATCCAGGCAGATGTTAATTAACAGGCAGCATCAGAATGCAAAGATTGGACATTGTCATACGTTCCAGCGAGTTCGTGTTCCTTAAAAAAACTTCTTTGTAGGGCTTCCCTCCCAGTTATCTAGCTTTCATCCTTAAGTGACCTCAATCCTGTTTGGAAATTTACCCACATAATTCCACTTGAAATTGTCTAATAATCAAGAATTTTCATGTTCATCTCTCCTTTCCCTGCTGACTATTGTAAATATAACATCCAACATTATTTAGCAGGATCTTAGGTGTTTTAGTGTTTTTTTTTTTTGTCTCGGCAACACATTTTATCCTAGTGATACTTCTTTGGTTCTTCTGCAATTGCATCTTCTTTTCCATTGGTATTTTTTATATTGCTGGTGCCTGTCTTCAATTTCTCTGATATTCAAATTGTTTCATTAGTTGATTTTTCATTATATATATCTTTTTTCCCTAATGAGAACTTGGGGGGGGGGGGGTCTTGTTTAACTAGGCAATGCCCAGGTGCATGATACTATTGCATTGTATCATGTTTGTTTCTAGTGCGTGCCAATGCAGAATACAATTTATTTGTTTTTTTATGCAATTATATTGTGATTAAGCAAGTGTAAGGAACAACTTCCACTTGAATAATAGAGTAGATTTTATTGTATTGTATTGTTCTTGATTATGCAGCTATCTTGGCTTTAAATCTATGTTTTATATATGATCGTGTTTGAAATAATGACTTAAAGACAAACAAATGAAGACAAATATCCAGATGGATTGGTGTTATTGAGAAGAGCTTGACTAGTTGAAAAAAAATTTGAAGTGAATAGGATAATTTGCTGGACTTATGTTTTTCTGTATGGTGCTTAAGGATATATAAATGTACTTTTTTTTCATTTTAAAGTCAAGATGCAAAATGTGTTTTTGATTTTAAAAAAAATTCATAATGTTTACACCCTGGTTTTTATCTTTGATGTTTATAGACTTCAATATGAATATTGTTGGAAAACTTTCAGGTGGGATCAAGGCAACTAACACAAATTCTTCCAAGTTCTTCCCCAAAAAAATACATTAAAATCACATAAAACAGAATGCTTAATCTCTTCTTTAGACTTAATTTTCTAAAGATATAGAAGAACACATTATATTTTGGTGATTTGCATAAATTATGAAAGGTAGAAATTTACTGAATATTGTTAATGCTAGGTTTGTCCTTTTAGCAGTAATTGTACTACAGCTCTTTATTCAGATAACTGTAGTGAAAAATTAAATTGAAGTGCACTGTATATTTTAATGCAAATAATGCAACATTTTTTTCATGATTTATCTTTGATACGTGTAGATAATGATTTGTAACAGATTAAACAAGAATTACAAGTGATTCAGAGAAATGCAATGTTATTTTTATTACTCACTTCTTATTGCAAAACAATATTAAAAAAAGTTACACATATCAATGACTATATTCACATTAATAGGTGTACAAGGTGGTCCCTCTCTATCATTTCCTCCTGGATCACGTCGTCCTCTGTTAGGTGGCCCAGGGAATGATGATGATAGTTTGGAAGCAGCTCTAGGTTTGGGAGAATTAGCAGGTCTTACAGTCAATAATGAAGCAGATTCTAGTTATGATGTAAGATTCTTTTAATGCACTTCTGAAAGTGTTCTGTATATTTAAAAAAATGTTAAAGTTGATAGGAATTATTTAAAATATATATCATTATTAGAAATATAATGTATTAAATCTGTAATAATTGCCAGCCTGGTTGACTGAGTGGTTAGCGCATTCACTCTCCAACAAATCTGAATGCCATATGGTGAAGGGTGTGCTGCAAACATCTTTAGGAGGTACACAAGTTTCAACATATGGTGTTAAGACCACAACATTGTTATTGGGAAGAATTATTTATAAGTGGCTTGAATGTTTCCAGATATTATAATTCTTAGTCCATCCACAGTACTAATACACTAATGGTCTATGATTGGTGGAATTCACATAATTTTTTGTTTTTTCATGATAAATGTGTGTGCATACATGCTGTTAATACCCTGCTAGGCTGAGGACATCATGATCATATGATGAAGAGAACTGTTAAAGCCAACTTATAATTTCAAATACCATAACATAAAATTTCATAAATGAATGAAAATTTACAGATGTAAATATGTGTATCAGAATGCATAACATTACAATATTGTATATGATTCTCTGAATAGAAATGGAATGTGTGCATGTTTGTTTTATAGTATTTTTATTAATTTGTTGATAATGGTACTGTATTGTTTCATAACCAGTTCTTGTATGTTAAACTATTTAAGGAGAACAGACAGTGTATAATTAGTTTCATACTGAAAGTAAACATAACACAAGAGAACTAAAAATAATAAATAAAAGGTTATTGATCATCAAAATAAAGTATTTCAAATAGAAAATAACCACTATCATCATCATCCATTTTTTCATCTTCCGAGATGGTTTGTGTCCCTTAATTAGGGGCGTTAGGGAATCTAATGCACCCTGCCATTCCTCTGCTGCATCCCTCTAGTGGTGAGTATTTCATGTCTGTAGAACTGTTAATGGGGTCAATTTTCCTATTCTGAGGGACAAAAAAAAACCCTTTACTTTCATATGAGACCAGCTGAATTTGCAACATTAGACTTTTTAGAAATCTGATATCTGACTAATTATACATAAATGATTGTAACTTTAAAAATTATGCATTCTTGGTCTCTCTCTTTTAGGATTAGGTCCCTGAATTTTTAGGTAAGGGTTCTCAACAAGCTTCCATTGTATGGTCTGCAGAAAGTTCTTAAGCCTATCGCATCTTCATCACTAGTTTTCTTTTTGATGTCATTCACTATGTCGTGGGAGATAGTTTTCTTTTCCAAGAGTAACCCATGACTATGTATTCTCAAACACTGTTCCTCTTGTAACAGAGTGTTCCTATGTGCCCAGTCATTGGAAGCATCAGGATCCTCCATAACAAAAGCTCTGTTCTCCTCACTATTTTTCAAGGAAGTTAGGATAACCTTGTGAACTTCAAAGTTACTAAAACATAATCCTGTATCATTTCCAAAAAGAAAGATCTCACATCACTTCTCCTTATTATCAATAACATTCAGATATCAAAACTGAGATTTATCTTCTTGGAATGACCTGCACCTTCAGCCTTTGATGGCACAAACGAATCTCAGCCATAACTTCTGTAACTGGCTAAAAACTCAGTACACTTTCATATAACACTACTAACACTGTAGGAATCTCAAAACCACCCAAACGTGGGGTGGTCCATTCAAGCCTTACTAGCACTGCTTCATACTATTCAGAAGACAGCATTCAGATTAATTGATACCTTCTCCTCCAGACCACTGCTCAAAGAATCACTGAAATCTTCCTTTCACAGAGATTTCTGCATTATGCCACTTCTGTAGGTATTTTCATTATCATTGCTCTGCTGAACTAGCCATTATGATAAATCCAAAAACTGTAAAAACAAAAGTAGCTGCAGCTCAACAACCATATACTATTCCACTTTGAACTTATTGACCCACTCTCTCCTCTTTCTCTTTTCATTCTATATACCTCTGGAACAGCCTCCTTTCCCAAAGGCTACAACCCTTGACCACTTAACAAAAAAAAAAAAAAAAAAAAAAAAAAAAAAAAAAAAAAAAAAAAAAAAACCTCATCATCATCAAATTCCTGACATGTACCCTCAAAGGGGGGGGGGGGTGTATAGGATATGATAGTACTACATGAAAAATTTACATCATTATTAACTTCCTATCTACAATTTTCCTCCAAATCAGTCTGTTACTTGTCAAGATTCCAACATTATCAGATCTTATATTTCTATTGTCTTAAGGCACTTTGTACCATATCAATCCACCTATAACTTGGTCTTCCTCTGGGTCGTTTTCCTGCAAACCTGGCAGAGAACACTTGTTTTGCTAATCTTTCCTCGCCCATTCTGTTTAAGTGACAATACTACTTCAGATTATCTCTGCTAATGCATTCCTGGATGCTGACAATGTCAAGTTCTTTCCTAATATCCTTGTTTTTAATATGATATTGCCATTGATGCCATCTGTTCATGCCTCTAATCTTTCTAAGGACTCTCATATCTACGGTCTCTAGTCATTGATCAAGTGTTTTACTTTCTGACCCAGCTCAATAAGTTAAAATTGGTTTGAACGCTGTCTTGTATACAGCAAACTTAGTTTTCCAACTAATTTATCTCTTATTCCATATGAATTTATTCAATTGACTTCATACCATACCAGCTTTATTAATTCTGTTGTCTATTTCCATATTTAATTTACCATCTTCACTAAAAATCGTGCCTAAGTAGCTGAAAAGTTTTACTAGTTCCACAGGTTCTCCGTTCAAAGCACAGTTGACATTTTCAACGATTCTACCTGTTTTCATTGTCTTTGTCTTTTTATTGCTGACCTTCATACCATATCTATTACAACAGCTATTCAGTTTAGTCAGAGAATCTTGCAGACTTGTAGCAGATTTATTTAGAAGTATAACATCATCCGCATAAAGCAAAGAGCTGACATTAACATCTCCAATTTTGATATCATGTTTAATACCACTTTCCTTCATAATGTGATCCATATAGATAATGAATAACAGAGGAGACAATGTACATCCTTGTCTCACCAGATTTAACATTAAACCATCTTCCTGTACTTCCTCCAATTCTAACTGCTGACTTGCAACTCAAATAAAGACTAAGTATTGCTTGATATAATGCCCCATTGACACCATATAACTGTAGCTTATTGAATAGCTTCTCTATTGACACCTTGTCATATGCCTTTTCCAGATCTACAAAATTTGAATACAGATCTTTGTCATATTCCCATGCTTTCTCAACTATTTGTCGTAAAGTGAAGATCTGATCTTGACAGCCTCTATTTGGGCTGAATCCAGCTTGTTCTTCACCAAGCTTTTGTTCCACAATTCTTCTCAACCGTTTCTCAAGTATACTTGCATAGATCTTGCCAGGAACACTCAGTAGGGAAATACCTCTGTAATTCTCACATTCAGTTTTATTTCCCTTTTTATATATATAGGTACTATTAGAGCTCTACTCTAATCATCAGGAATTCGTCCCTCTGTCCAGAGCTCTCTGAACTATGTAGTGCAGCCACTGTAAGACTTTTATACCACCATACTTCAGTATTTCTCGTCGAATATCATCTACTCCTGCTGCCTTTCCACATTTCAAGCCTTTGATGATTTCAAGCCTCTACTTCAAGTATGGATATGTATTCCTGACTGTATGCCTGTTGAGTGTTTTTTATCACTGCTTGTTTCATTTAGCAATTTTTTGAAGTAATTACTCCATACTTCAAGGATATATTTTTCTCCCATTTTCATGTCACCTTCATCATCTCTAACTCCTTTTACAGCACTCTTTCCTCCATTTCTAAGCTTCTTCAACAACCTCCAGAATATCTTACCACCTTATTGATATTTATTTTCTATGTTCTTGCCAAAGTCCTCCCATGACTTTTGTTTAGCTATTTTTACACAGTGTTTAGCTTTCTTACATTTGTCTCTGTATTCTCTAAGAACACAAGCTGACTTATTTGCCAGGAACTTTTGATATACTTTTTTCTTTTCCTTCACTGCCTCTCTAACTTCCTGTGTCCACCATGGAGTTCGGAATTTTCTATAACACACAAGTTTGTTATTATAATTGCACAGTGTTTTTATGGGTTTTTTTTTAAGTGTTACCACACCTGAAGAAGTTTTGACAAAATATGTTGCATGCTCCATTTTAAATTAACTTATCTATTTTTTCGGTTTCAGTCGGTCAATAAAAGATGAACATATTCTAATCACCGAGTCAATGTACCTAATGATCATATATTTATTTATTTATTGATGATTTTTGCAAGCTGTGAAGTGCATGCTGGAATTTTGGTCTTAAGCCACTTGTGATATTCTTTCCCCCTCCCATTTGTTGTAGAACTATTAAGGCTTGGATAACAATTGAGAATTTGGGATGAAGTGGAAGATGGTCTTCAATAACAGTATTATTTCTGTTATTTGGTCTGTGCATGTGTTTGGACTAGGTAAGGAGCAGTTGAAGTTACAGAGCTGATATCACTCGGTACCTGTGGTGATGCCAAAGGAGACAGGGCTGTGAATAGCTGAGTTAATGGTATTTTGCAGTGAAGGAAACTTGGATGACTAGTTGTCAAGTAGAGAACTTATATCTGCAGTGAATTTTGAACTGGAGCTTGTTAAGAAAATATCTAGGATGTTGTGCTGGTTGGTGTAGTCCGTTGGCTAGATTATCTAATATAGATACAAACTATAATAAAATTAGTTTAATCCTTTATCCAAGTGTGAGCAAACAAAGTTTGCACCTGAAAGTATCTTCAGGACTGGGGTAAGGTGGTACAACACCAGGGCAACTCGTTGCAAAGGTGGAGCAAGATACCAACACTCCTATCTCAGTATCTCCTATAATGCAAAACACATCTCCTTGCGGATATGTCTAATGTTATGCATTAAGTTGGCCTGGTGTTGTACCACCTTACCCCAGTCCTGAAGACACTTTCAGGCGCAAACTTTGTTTGCTCACACTTGGATAAAGGATTAAACTAATTTTATTATACTCTAACCAAGTGAAAAATAAACTTTCAACATCTTTCTCTAAATCCAGAGTAATTTATTAAAAACGGGTGGCACACCATTTGGTAACTCCTATAGGTGGAGATGACCTGCTAATGCTTCTGCCTGGTATCTCCACTTGGGCCTGGCTCCCACTGAAGAGACCTCAATAAAGGTCGAAACTAGTCTGGGTAGTGGCCCTTCCCTTAATGCATAACATTAGACATATCCGCAAGGAGATGTGTTTTCCATTATAGGAGATACTGAGATAGGAGTGTTGGTAGCTTGCTCCACCTTTGCAACGAGTTGCACTGGTGTTGTACCACCTTACCCCAGTCCTGGAAGATACTTTCAGGTGCAAACTTTGTTTGCTCACACTTGGATAAAGGATTAAACTAATTTTATTATACTCTAACCAAGTGAAAAATAAACTTTCAACATAGATACAAGCTAATAGCAGATTTATTGGCATCTCTGCCTGCTGGATCACTGAAATTAAAAAAAGGGAAGTGAGTTGTGAAAATTTTAAGCTTAGTGTAGATGATCCACCATTTAGGTATATTGATGCCAGAAAATCCTTGGGAGAGTGAAATATCTGATTGATTATCTGTTTGGTGAGCAGTAAAAAAGACAGCAAATAAATAGAGCTTAGAGATCCTAAAAGACTTCATTTTGGCAAAGTAAATTAATGGAAATAGGGAGTATTATAAATACATCCTTATTTCACAGCCAAATCTCTAGAAACTTGGAAAGTTTAAAAAGATAGACCAGAGAGCTTATGAGAATACAACACTTGCAACAGCATTGCCTTGGACCTACATACTTAAGACATGAATGCTGCCTAGGAGGTATATTGCCTTTTATGAATGGCTTTGGGTTGATTAGATTTCACTAGCCTGACAGCTGTTTCAGACTGTTTGTTCTCAACAGAGACTACATAGGAACTTAAGAGGGCAAAATCCCCTCTGTTTAATACCATAGCAATCCTATGTCTGAGGTATTTTTCATAAGTGAACTGTCAATTGGCACCTAACTGTACTGATCTGTGATGAGAACAAACAGTTTAAAGCAGCTGTCACACCAACAAAACTTAATCAGTGCACTTATGACAGAGCTCATGTTTTTTAGGTAGTGGAAATCCAAGTTAACTCTGATGCTGAGGGTTGGATTCTCATAATCTAAGTTTTGACATTTTCTAAGTGTCTCTACGTCTGGCTATTGAATAAGGATAGATTTATAGTATCCCATATTTCCATAAAATACAACAAAACTTAGGCGATCTTCACTAGAATAGAGTGCATGTTTGTTTGTTTTTGTTTTTTTTATGGGTGGGGGAGTTGAGGTTTTGAGATTTTGGCATCCTTGGACATGGGAATGATTCCTGGTGAAAGCACTCCATTCCGAAGGAACAAATTGTGTCAGGTGTAGTTTGGACAGTAGTTGTGTTATGAATAATAGGTCCTGTTTAGATAACTAACTGGTGATGCACATCTTTGATGTTGCTGTGAAGGCCATGAATGTTGGTAAACTGGATGCAATTTTTTTTTTTTTTTATAATACAATCTGCAATTAAACTAGTTCTACAGACTGCATATCAGTGGTTTGGAGGAACAGTTAAATAGATAACTTGCATGCATACATGTAGAAATACCAGTTTGCTGTAACCATGCTCTAGGTCACACTGCATATTATCATACCTGCCCCTTCCTCCAATCACAGTCTACAAACAGAAAAGCTTCTTGGTTCATAAGCATTGGATTCAGTCCTATGTACTGTCTAGTGGCAGCCTTTAAAGCACTACTTTACTGATATGCTCTCAAATTGGGGAATGTCTCGTCCTAAATGCGTGATTGACATGTCATTGAGGAATGTCACCTACATTGCATGTGAGGTGTAGGGAAAATAGAAACTTTCTTTCCTCAACACAAAACATGGAAGGCAGTGGTTTTTACTGTTAATGAAAAACATCTATCTAGTTTCCATTTCCTTAAGCTAAAGAAGACATGCCTGTGAGGTAGATGGTACTCACCAGGTGGACCAGAACTCCATTTATGTAACCAGGCTACACTGCCACAAGGCAATGTTGGCTTATCTGGAAAAGGCTATATATCACTTCTAAGGTGATGGAAGAATATAAATAATATTAATTAATACAATATGCTCTCATGGAATTGGGATGTGGGCTACATATAACTTCACAAGCAGTGCAGAATGTTTCTTAGTTAGAAATCTTAGTTTCTTATCTCATACGTAAAATGCAATAACACTGTATTACATGGTGTTGAGATGTGGGGGTTAATCTGTTATTTATTCCACATGTTCGCAAAAAGGAATTCCATTCCCCACTAATCTGTCTCTAAAGTACTCTTGTAACTAATACTATTAAAGAAGTGTTGTTATGCAAATTCCTTGAACATATCCTTATATAAGTGTATTATTATTTAGTATTTCTGTAACAGTTGGCTTGCATCAAGGGTCAGCATTAAGTCCGTTTCTGTTTGATATGGTGATGGAGGTGGTAACAGAGGAGGTGAGAGAAGATGCGCCTTGGACAATGTTGTATGCAGATGACATCTTGTTGTGTGTTGCTTCAAGAGAAGAAGCGGGAACTAAACTGGAAAGATGGAGAAAAGTACTGGAAGAGAGAGGTATGAGACTGAGCAGAAGTAAGACAGAGTATATGTGTTGCGCAGTCGGTGGCGGCCAGGAGACAGATCTGGAGCTGGAAGGAAATGTCATCAGGAAGGTGAGAGACTTTAGATACTTAGGTTCAACAGTGGAAGAAGGAGGAGCTGAGAAGGAAGTGGAATGCAAGATACAAGTGGGTTGGAGGAACTGGAGGGAGATGGCTGGAGTGTTATGCGATAAGAGGGTGCCGATCAATCTGAAAGGCAAAATTTATAGGACAGTAGTGAGGCCAGCTATGACATATGCTATAGAAACTGTAGCCCTGAGGAAAAATAACATCAGCGGGATGGAAGTAGCAGAGATGAGAATGCTTAGGCAGATGTGCGGTGTGACCAGAAAGGATCGTCTGAGAAATGACGATGTCAAGGGAACAGTGAAAGTTACGAACTTAGGAGCAAAAATACAGGAGGCAAGGTTGAGGTGGTTTGGTCATGTGATGAGGAGGGAGGACGAATATGTGGGAAGAAGGGTCATGCAGATGGATGTGCAAGGAAGGCGGAAGCGTGGGCGGCCAAAGAAGAGATGGAGGGAGCTGGTAGAAGAGGACTTGAAGATGAAGAACTTGGATGTGGTGACAGCCCAAGACAGGAAGGTGTGGAGGAGACTCATTACAAACAGTGACCCCACTTAAGTGGGAGAAGCTGCAGAAGAAGAAGAAGATTATTTAGTATTTCTGTAATTCTTGATCCACATAAAAAGGAACAAAAGTGCAGTAGAACATGCATTTTATTTGTTTATTATCTACTGCTAGCAAGATAGGAACCTATCACATGGCAACCGTTTTTAAATTGGTAAACTAATTGTTGTAATGTACCTTGTATAATATAAGTATAATATTAAAATATCAATGTACGTTGTATTCCTGTTATTGTATTTGAGTACAAAATATTGGTAATTTCATTAAATTATTACTGTGGCTATGTAATTTTGTTGTTTTATAGTTATTCCACAGATCCCTTTAAAGATTAGACTTACTGTGTAATTTTATTGTATTGTAGCATAAGCTATATTGCTAAGCACTTATTATAATGGAAGAGATACCAAAGCAACTCTGCCATGATTTTTTCCATTCGAAAGAGTGGTTTAGAGAAATCAATACAAGTCATATATATATATATATATATATATATATATATATATATATGAGCCTCCGTAGCTTAGTCAGTATAGACGAAGCCCTTTGGTTGGAAAGACCTGAGTTCGATTCCCATCAGTGATGTGAGGAACCTTTATCTGGTCTGTTGTGTGTGTGTACACACACACACACACACACACATATATATAACATCATGTACTGTTTATATGCTGTTATTTTTGTATGTTTTAGGAATGGTTATGTTTGGATTCATGCATTCATCATCCATGTTATCTTTGGGATATTTGTAATTTTGATATGTCAGTTTC
Organism: Typopeltis vanoorti; assembly: GCF_054136105.1. Classification (NCBI taxonomy): domain Eukaryota; kingdom Metazoa; phylum Arthropoda; class Arachnida; order Uropygi; family Thelyphonidae; genus Typopeltis; species Typopeltis vanoorti. The sequence continues at coordinate 71,632,573 of NC_143558.1, read as the reverse complement.
TTTTGTATGTAATACAGTGAATCCAAGGTATATGAAGCAGTTAATTTGTTACCAAATTTTATTTTTAGTGATATTTTATTTCTGACTGAGATGGTCCTTTAAACTCATGATTCACAAGAAGTAGTTCACTTCTTGCTATCAAGCAAAAAGTGAATTATTTGGTCATGAGCAAACAAAAGGGTATTAAGTATAATACTATTCCACGATCTAGTTTAAATGCTCGTATTATAGTTTTCTTCCATTTCTTTAATATTTCATCTTTCTTCTTTAACTTTGATCAGTCCACTCCTAGAACAAAAGTTTTTTTTTTTTTTTTTCACATTCTATTTTTAGCTTTTCTTAACCATTACATTCCAGCAATCCTGATAATTTCATATTGCCATCTCTTTCCCTTTGCCTACTGCCATCCATTGCTCTGTTCTGGCCTTCTTGTGTTGTTATATCTAGCTGTCCAGTCCATCTCCATTTTGAATGCATAATTAACTTATAATGTCTTGTACACCTGTTCTAGATCTTATCTTATCAATGCCATATGTAATTGCAGGTAAGACACTGATCAAATACTTATGGTAATATCACCTTTGAGGATAACTTTCATCCTCCCAAAAGCCATCCAACCTAGTTGTATCCTTTTTATTTCTTCTGTTTTTACATCTTTCATTTTTATGATTTGTCTCAGATACACATCTGAATCTGTCTTTACAATTCTCGATCTTCCAGTATAGTTCTTTTTTGGTGGTAAATCATTCATCTTTAGTTTTATTTTATTTTCCTTAATTTTATTTATAGATCTTCTACTAACAGAACTGTCATCAACAAAATATGTGTCAGAATCTTTCTGTTAATTTTAATCCCCCATTCTTTCAGTTCAGTTCATGAAAAACCTCCTCTTAGGCAAGTGAAAAGATTGGAGATATTGCATCTCCCTCTCTTATTTTTCTGTTTGTTAGAAACGTTTCACTTTTCTTGTACAGTTTAATAACAGGGATAGCATGAATATATGTATATTTCAAAGTTTCTATCTGTGTTTCTTCTTTTCCTTGTTGTAAAAGTGATGCTAGGATAGCTGAAGGTTGGATGGAGTAAAATGCTTTTTTCAAAGTCCACAAAGGCAAATCAGAGTGGTTTATATATTTTTTTGTCTTTTCTATAATTTACCTAAGAGTATGGATATGATCAGTGATACTGTAATTACTTCTGAACCTTGCCTGCTCCTCTGATTATATATACTCGAGCTATTGCATTATTTTGTTATTTCTTACTTTAGTACTGCTGGTAATAAACTAATGGGCCTATAATTTTGATATTTGGTACTAGTGAAATTATTATTATTAATGCAGAGCCCCATGCTTAGGGATTTTTCTCTTTTTTACACGAAGTGTGAACGAGGAGGAGTATTATAATCATAGCTGAAGAACTTCAACCAGTAAACAATAAAAGTTAAGGAGGATTGTAGATCAAAGGAATATGGTTCATTTGTGGCTGTCTAGTGTGAGATGGAGACCAATAAGACAAAATATACTGTTGATTGTTACTATAGACCTAGGGATCAAGAGGAAGATATGGATGCCATGCATCATCCACTTAACACAATGAATGCAGGCCAGGCAATTATCATCGAACTTCAACTATAGGAATATCAATTGCAAGGAGGAAAAAGCATGTGGCAAGATGGAAATGCAATTTGTAAGGGATAATTACCTTAAACAGGCCTTTATGGAAAGGACCTAGGGTTTGACAGTATTGGGTCTGGCAACAGCATTAGAATATCTGTTTGTAACTATAGTAGCAACTCTACCTCCAATCACTGGGGAACATGACCATACAGTCTTGTTCTGGGAGAATACTCAACATGCGAATTTTCAGTCAAGCTGGCAATTATGGCAGCTTGACTGATGTTGTGTCTGTGGGTTCTCATCCTCTTTGCCCTTGCCAATTTTTTTAATGTAATATTTTGAAAAACAAGCTCTTGACTCGGTCACTCTTAAACCTTCTATCTGGTTAAGATATGTTGACACGTTCTCCATTTGGCCTCGGTGGTCTTCACTCTAGAATCCAATCTCTCAACAGTATGGTATTTTTATAACGCTATCCAATTTAGAAGTTAAAGAGGATATTAAGTCTGAAGTAGATGGTTCATTTGAGGTTGTCTGGTATGAGATAGAAGTATTAGGACAAAATATGCTAATTGGTACTACTATAGACCAAGAGTCCACAGGAAGATATAAATGCTACATATCGGCAAATCAGCACAATGAGTGTAGGCCAAACCATTATAATGGGAGACTTCAACTATGGAGACATTGATTGCAAGAGGAAAGGGAACATGGCAAAATAAAAGCAGGATTTATACAGTTGCTAAGGGATAATTACATGAAACATGTTATAGGAGGAGCAAGGGGTTTGAGGGTTGGATCTGATAGTAACATCAGAAGATGCATCAATAACAAGGTAGACACTGCCTCCAACTGGGGAGAGTGACCATGCAGTCTTGTTCTGGGAAGTTGCCAAACACATGGATTTCTCTGTCAAGAAAGGATTTATGTTTAACTACAAAGCTGGTGATTATGAGAGACTCAGGAGTCATCTTGGAACAGTGCCATAGCTTGAAAAGCTACAAGGAAAGAATGTCAGTAGTTCATGGCAAGTGGTCAGAGATTGCTTGAGAGTAGCAGTATCAGACTGCATATCCAAAGTCAGGAGGATAAACCAAGTTGGAATTAAGTGGATGAGTAGGGATACAAAGTAAGAGCTGCAAATAAAGAAAACATTCTGGAGGAAATATTTAAAAAAGAGTGATCAGCATGCTCCTTAGCAGTACAAAGTGCAAGCAAGAAGGGTGACTAGTATGGCAAGGAAGGGCAAATCAGATTATGAGAGAGACTTTAAATAATGCTCACGGTTAGGAAAGTGACTGAACCAAATGAAATAGTTGATTTGCTGAGGAATCGTTTTGCAAAGATATCATCCAGGTGGTGGTTTTACAGTTGCTGATGTTACAGAGATGCATATCAACATTGAGGTAGATGAACAGGAAGTGTTCAGCATATTAAAAAAAATATGAATGTGAACACAGCAGTGGACTAGATGACATATCAGCCCGTGTACTATGTGAATGTGCAAGAGAATTGGCATTGCCTCTGATGAAGTGGTTCAATCTAAGTGTCAGCTCTGGCAGAATTCCAAGGAAATGTAAGATAGTACCATTGCATAAAGGTGGCTCTAAGACAGAGGGAAGCAAAGTACAGACCAATTAATATACTAGGATTATTTTTATGGCATTGGAAAAGTTGGTGAAAGGTAAAATACAACAGTGGGTGGACAGGGATGCATTACTATATCGTGGGTAGCATGGCTTTGTAAAAGGTTCTATCTTGATAACTTATACACATTTTATAATAAAGTGACAGCATATTGGATAAAGGTAATGCCTACACCATGATACCACTCGACTTTGCCAAGGCATTTGACAGAATACCACATGGAAAACTATTACAAAGACTGCAGAGGATGGGAATGGATATGAAGCTAGTAGCATGGGGGGGGGGGATATGGACAGTCACCAGAGAGTAGTATATGATGGAGTGGAGTCTAGGAGAATGATGGTGACTAGTGGAGTACCTCAGGGTTCAGTACTAGGGCAAACTTTTTAATTTATATATCAATGACATAGGAAAAGATTTAAGAGGGGATATTTAGTTGTTTGATGATGATGCAAAACTGGAGAGAGCAATAGTTGATATAGGTGATGCAGATATTATCCTGCAGCATGTTTTGAATAAATTGGGCAAAGGATAATGATTGTCAGTTTACTGTTGTAAAATGTAAGGTTATGCACTTTGGGTTGAAAAGGTTGCATATGATGTATCATATTGATGGTATTGGTTTGTAGGAAATTAATGAGGCTAGGGACTTGCTGATAGTGGTGGACAAGGAGTTAAAGTTCTGAGGGCATATTGCAAAATTTGGTAAAATAGCTCAATGAATTGCTTGGATGTTGAAAAACACATTAACAAGATAAGGAAGTTGTTATCCTTCTTTATAAGGCTATGATTTGGCCAATTGACTACTGCGCACAGATTTTGTCAGCTGAGTTTCTTTGGAACCAGGAGGTGGTCGAAAAAATTTGGAGACGAGTGAACAAGGTGACAGGTCTGTGGAATTCTCCATACGAGGATAGGTTAAAGGTTTGTGGGTTAGAAAGTTTAGCTTATAGGTAGAAAAGAGGGGGGACATGATAGAAACTTTTAAGATATTAAAGGGGTTTCATTAAATTCATGCCAGTGAATTTTTCAATATATGACAAATAGTCCGAGAACTAGGGGCAATCCGTGGAAGTGTAAGGGTGTGCAGACCAGATTTTTTGCATGGAGAGTGGTGAGTGAGTAGAATGGATTCAAGAAGAGGTATGATAGCATTTGTATGTTGGCTGATTTGGGTCTCCTGCAGTAAGTCTCTGGACTCCATGGAGATGCCGTAAATGATAATAATCTTTACCGATGGGGCTTTCATATATTGGATTAGAATAGTTTTTGCTGTGGTCTTGCATGATGGTTGCAGGAGGGATTTGTGAGGATGTATGTAGTATTTTGTTTATTTTACATTGACTACAACCTATCGAAATTAAATAGTACAGCACAGACAGACTCAAACTGACCAAAGATTTATCTAAATCTAAATCACTTTCCTCTAGTCGCAGACAACTCTCCCTCTTTTATAAAAAAAATTCATTGAACTTTAAAATTTAAATAAATAATAAAGTTTTACCTTGACAGATTGTGATATTATGGTTAGAATTCTTTGTTCACCACTGTACCTAGCTAGTTACATGAGTGGTTTGTTTGACATTGAGATCATAATTGTAGAGAACTTTGGTTATCTTTTCTGATGTTCACTGAATATGAATATGGTGACAGTGATCATACTGCTCTTCCTTGGGAAGTATCTACTTGTATTGATGCTCCGATTAAATCAGGCTACATGCTGAATTACAAAGCTGGAAATTATAATCAACTTAGAAGAATACTATCTTTGGTCCCATGGTATCAGTTACTGAATGGAAAAAATGTCAGCAATGCATGGGAATCTTTGAAAAAGTGCTTGAATGAGGCAGTATCTGAATGTATCCCTGGTGTTCGAAGAATAAATAGGTTGGGAGTGAAATGGATGTGCAGCCTTATTAAGCTAGAGATCTACAAGAAGAAGTTGATGTGGAAAGAATATCGTGAGAATAAGAGTGAGAGGAGTTATGAAATATATAAAGCTCAGGCCAGAAAAGTAACGATATTGTGAGAAAAGCTAAAATGGAGTATGAAAAGAAATTGGCCATGCAAGCTAAATGCATTAAGGAGTGCCCACTTTGCTAAGATGGTGTATGTAGGTGTATGTAGCATGGTGCTACTGCTACGTTGGATGAAGAGCTACAGGTTCATGAAAATGAGGTTGAAGAGCTCTTGCATAACCTGGATAAGAATTTGTCAGTAGGGACAGATGGAATATCTGCCCGTTTGTTAAAGGAATGTTCAGCTGAATTGGCTAGGCCTTTCACATATTTGTATAACTTGCGTCTCAGCTCAGGAATGATACCACAGGAATGGAAGGAATGTATGATAGTTCCATTGCACAAGGTGCAAAAACTGATGTGTCTAACTACCGACCTATTAGTATCTCTGGTGTGGTAGGGAAGATTTTAGCGAAGTTGGTAAGAACTCGCATACTGAAATGGGTAGACAAGCATTCTATACTATGCAGGGAACAGCATGGGTTTACTAAAGGAAGGTCATTTTTTAGCAATTTGCTCATATTTTATAACAGTGTTATGGCCGAGTTGGATAAAGGGAATGCATACACTTTGATAATGTTGGAAATCCTCAAGTTGCATTCTACAGAAAAGCAATGGTATGGTATGGTGTGATAGTTTGAAGGCTGACTGATTTCTCTTATATAGGACGGAGTGTGAATATACTGCTTGCTTTCATAATGTTGAGTGGGTTCCAGATGTTTCAAACCGTTTCCAGAGACAGTATAGGATGGGTTTACACATATGACATCTATTCAAGAGTATGGCAGTGGTTCAGCTGAGGGAGAAGTTGCCTTCTCAACTTGGAGGCATCAATCCATACTATTAAGGATTCTTTGATGTCCCCCCACCCTCTCTCTCTCTCTCTCTCTCTCTCTCTCTCGAAAGAGCAGAGATATAGCCCATGACCTACTGTTAGATAAGTAGGAAATAATTCACTTTGGTTGATTTAGTTATATGTACAAGAGTTGTAAGAGAAGGCTGACCCTCTCTGTAGATGATGTTACAATGATATCTTCTGGACATTAGAGAGGTGGAAGAAGGAAGAGCAGGCATTGTTGTTATGGCCAGAGACCAGAAGGCCTGAATACTGTTTGAACAGAAGCAAGTTTCTACATTTGACCCTTCCAAAGTTGAGTTTGGAGTTTTTGATTTTTTTATACATTTGCAGGCTAAATTATAAGCTAGGATTTTTGACAAAGTATAGAAAAGATGTTTGCCAGCTCAGTGGAACATGTCTCTGAAAACCAGTTACAGAAGAGAAACTGTATATATCTATGAGAAAGGGGAAGAAACTTTAAGGAGAGGGGCTCATCTGTTAAGTATTTTTTTTTTTTTTTCCTTTCAGTAACAAATTTATTATTATTATTATTATTATTGTAAATGAATTGTTCTAAATAGTTTGCTAAATTATTTTATTTGGGCAGGGGAGGTACTTCCATAACAATTCGTTGACAAATATTCATTAACAGTTCAAACACAATCTAAATATGATTTAGATTGTGTTTCCCCTACTTTTTCTAAATGTACTGTATAGCATTTCTTCAACTGGGAAGTTTCCTTTGAACAAAAAGACTGATTAAATTCATAATTTTTCAAACTTTGTTGGAGACCTATTGCTTTTTTTAATTGATTTTTTAATTTGAATGGTGGTAGGGACAGCACAGTACTTAACTGCATTTTGTTTTATCTGTAAATGACAATTCACATGTGCTTCAGTTTGTACTAAATTACTCCTAACACAGTTTAAAATTAGTATCTATGAGTCTCAAAATACACCATCTTTCTCCTAAGTATGGAACTGCTCATCCTTTTTTGGAAGAGTTTCTTGTACACCACCCAAAATATTAGAATGACATTCTACAAGTTCTAGATTTGAGACTTATATAGGGCCATCAGGTGTATGTGTGAGAAGCAGTGCCTTGAGCAGAAAAGGATACAAGTAGTTTTTGGAGGTTGCTAGGGAAAGCTTATGCCAACCATAGAAGAGAAATCTGATCTTGTCTTGAAATGTTGATGTTATCAAATACAAGGGGAGGTAAAGTGAAATTTCAAACTTCTGAAACACCAAATTTGTAGCAATAGGCCACACAGTGAGAGTTTGGAGTTGTCTTCACTGGAAAGGTTTGTAGTTAAGATTTTTTGTTTTTTAACTGTTCTAATCAGTTGGTCCTGAAATAAGTTTTGGTGTGTAGAGTTTATTCTTTATGTAATCCAGCATGGATGGGCCTAAAACTATAAGATAAACCTCTGGGATGGTTAGGAAATCATTCTCTTTCCACCCATTCATCTCTTACAAAAATTGAACAGCCCAAGTTTATTATGCAAGTTTTTCAGATGGTTAAGTTATGACATAAGGTATTCTTATAACCTGTGAAAATCCCTGTCTTTATTGTTTATTATTACCTCTGTTAAGAAAGATAAGCTTTCCACTTGTATTTTGCATTTATCTTCTGAAATATAAAATATTACTTCCATCTGAAAGTACAACTGTTTAGTAAATTTTTTCTCCCAAACCCTGTTTTGAAATCACCAAACATATCTAGCAATCTAGTGATTCTGAACAACTACACTTACAGAGATTACATTTACTCTAATCTCTTATCATACAACTTATAAACAGTGGATAAAGGAACACCCTAATGCAATTAAGGAGTTCTTAGTTTCTTTCTACTTCATAAAAATGACTGCACAGTGGTTTTGGGAATTTCTTTGACATCCTCCATACAAGGTTTCTCAACTTTGCAATTTTTTTTTTTTTTTAAATTGGTTATACCTCTACTTAATACGTTTATCATCAGATGGATTATTCGGATAAATTCTCTTAACATGTCATTACAGCAAGAATCATGCATTCAAATTTTCCATACCATAAAATGCAGAGCCTTCTACACATCAGGTGGAATGAGATCAACATATGTGAAACTTTGAACGGGTTGTTATTTTTTATAATTTTTTATATATATATTTATATTCCCTCTATTTTTATATATATAGTATATTAACTATTTTCTCTATTTAGTCTACCGGCTGTGCCTTTGTTAATAATTATACTATATACTTATGAGGTGATTTATTATATAAATCTCTTTTACTAACAATTATTTTTATTTTGACTCCGAGTGTCCCTATATGTTATTATATTTGCACAAAGAGTTCACTCCAATTGGTGCAATGACTTTAACTCACTCTTTCAGAATCCAACTAATCATTGACTCAATACCAAGTACAAAATAAACACATTTAATAAAACTAAAACAATATATATACACTTCTAGTAATAATACATAACTATAACTACAGATTATATGGATCCAAGGCCTTATTTAAAAATATAAACTTACTCTTAAGACTGAACACTTTTTCTTTCACAATCACAAAAAAAATGTTCATAGTCTTTTTCTCTTTCTGTTAAGGCTCTTTTCCAGAAGTTACAAGGTTTTCTGTACTTCATTTTCAGGATCCTTTTCATCAATCAATGTAACATACATAAAGTCTTCTTGACTATATCCTGTTTTCCTTTTAGTAATAATACTCATCAGATCAGGCACCTTTAATACCTAAAAATCTTCTTAATCAATATATTTTCTAAACTTTCACTTTCAGGCATTCTTAATACTTATAAAACTTCCTTATCAATATTTTCTCTAAGAAAAACATTCACTTTAGAATGTAAGCAACAAGTTCTCCTTTCATTCACAATACTAAATTGACAGTCTTAATTTATTTCTCCTTGAAACCTAATATTTCCACTATTCCCTTTTCGGAATACACTATAAAATATCTTCCGACTGCCACACACAAAAACAAATATCAAGTTTCTTCTAACTTGAATATTTACCGACCAATTTATATAAAACTTATAGTTTCAAGACTTCCCTTTTATTCGTTACTTATTCCTGCTTGAAACCTATTATTTTCACTATTCCCTTTTCGGAATACATTATGAAAATTCTTTTGGCTGCCGCACACAAAAAATCAAGTTCCTTCCAACTTGAATATTCCTCGGCCAGTGTTCTAAAAACTTTCCGAACGCTCTCTTGTTTACAACTGTAACTTGGATACGCAACGCTTTCCTTGTCAGCTGTCAATCACACATCAAGTTCTCTCCGGGAGCATGCGCACTTCACAAAAGTCAGAAACTATGCACTGCAATAAAATGGTTGACTCGCTGTATCCATCAGCGCTAAAGAAAGTCTTTCACAAACAAAAAATTCAACATTTTAAAATACAACAAACTTTCTTATAAGTAACACAAATAATCAGTTTAGTAAGTACTTCAATATTTTTACTTCTTTATATATTACCTCTAATATAACATTTTCATAACGAGCACATCACAAGTGCAGACACTGCGTGTATGAAAACAAAAACTAACAAGCATAATTAATACGTAAAAATATTCAGAATTTTTAATATGATTATTTTTACATCAGTTTCATTTTTCTGTGAAAAAAAATTTTTTTTTTAAAAAAAATTTTTATATTTAACCTACATCTAAACAAAACTTTAATATTTATTTCTAAATCTTAAAATATAACGTGATTCTTGCTAATCATTATGTATACCTTCTGAATCACTAGTTTCAGAATCATCTGACACTAAAGATAATTCTGAACTTTCTTCTTCCAAATTAGTATACTTAAAAATTTCATTTTTATACCTTTCAAACACTTCATTTAAACTATTGAATTATGTCCTAAATCTATAGTATCATCACTATCAGAATCAATTTCTACGGGTTTTTGAGATTCTATAAGTTTCTGGGATTCCTTATCCTTACTAACTAAATTTGAAGTATCTTTAACTTCCCTTTTCTTATTTAATCCTATATTTATCAACCTATGAAATTCCGCTATACTTTCATCAATGTTAGAATCAATTTGATTATCATTATTCCTACATTGTACATCATCTGAAACATGTGTCTTAGGATTTCTAAATTTTCTTGCATTATGGTTCATTTTACCAAAGTTTAATTTTTTCTTTCGCTGCATATTTGAATTATGAATATTAGATCTATTCCCTTTCCTATCATTTAACCTTGAATAAGATTCACAATTAGTATTTGGAAAACTACATTCATCCTTCAATATTTTATTCATATTATCACCTAAAGTAACTAAATTTTTATTTCCCAAAAAGTACCTTTTTAATCTATCAGAATGTACATTTAAAATTTTACTAGGATTATTGACATCTTGAATTCTAAAATTTACAGGAGAAAAATTGTCTAAAATTCTAAATGGACCTAAGGCTTTTCTTCCTAATTTCCCAACTCTTTTAATACTAGATTTATCATCTAACAATACTAAATCACCTGGTACAAAAGACTTATACTTTCTAAAACGATTTATATACTGTCTAGTTTTCTGAGAACTTATTTCCTTATTCACTTTATGAATAACATGAATTTTATACTTTTCCTCATCTTGATTAAATTGGTTATTCCTAGACAAATCATCAATATCAGATTCTAGAGATCTAGATAAGTAATCAGCAACTATATTTCTTTTTCCTGGAATATAAGTCGCATCAATATTATATTCCTGCAGTTCCAGTGCCCACCTAGTTATACGTTGATTTTTATCCTTCATAGTACTTAGGAATGACAGAGGCTGGTGATCAGATCTTATTTGAATAGGTTGTCCTAACAATAAGTATCTAAATTTTCTCAATGGAAAAATTATTGCTAGTGCTTCCTTCTCTATGGTTGAATAATTCAACTCTGGACCTGATAATTTTCTGCTTATAAACGCTATTGGCTTAAAATCTTCTCCTTCCTTTTGTTCTAGTACAGCAGCAATGCAATCATTTGAAGCATCAGCAGAAAGATAAAATACTTCACCAAACTTAGGATAAATGAGGACTGGAGCTTTAGTCGATGCCAGTTTTAGTTTGTCAAATGCTTCTTGTTGAGCTTCACCCCAATTGAATTTAAAACCTTTCCTTGTCAAACACACTATGGGTTTTAATAGTTGTGAACAATTTGGAATAAATTTCCTATAGAAATTTAACATGCCAATAAATCTGCGAACTTGTCTAACTGCTTTAGGAGGTTTAGCTGATAATATGCCTTCTACATTTAACTGAGTTGGCATAATTCCCTTGCTATTTATTTTATGACCTAAATACTGAACTTCTTTTAAGAAAAATTGGCAATTTGAACACTTTAGAGATAGATTTGCCTCATCTAATCTCTTTAAGACATTCCATAGAATTTTACAATGGTTTTCTATATCCTTTGAATAAATTAGAAGATCATCCTGAAAACAGATGACTCCATTTCCCAACATATCTGATAAGACAGAATTCATTAAAGACTGGAATGACATAGCAGAATTTCTTGCACCTTGTGGTAATCTACATAATTGATATTTCTGCCATCTGGTAGTAAATGCGAAGTATTTTCTGTCTTCCTTCTTCAAAGGAATTTGAAAGTAGCCAGAGTTTAAATCCAGCTTTGTAAAATATTGTGCTCCTTCCAAGCATATCAATAATTCCTCAATTTTACACAGAGGGAAATCAATAGGTTTTGTAACCTTATTGATGGCTCTCAAGTCTAAAACAAATCTCAGCCTTCCATTTGGCTTTTCAATTAAGATAAATGGACTGTTCCACTGAGAATTTGACTTCTCAATTATTCCTGCCCTTTCATATTCCTGTAGTAGTTTCTGGCAACGCTCCATATATTTCAGTGGAGTCTGATATTGTCTAATATAAATAGGAGATTGAGTACAAATCTGTGCTGAATGTTCTACTGCATTAGTGCAAGACATTGAAACAATATCTTCTGTGAAAACACCAGAGAAAAATTCAAAGGCAGATTTAAAAAACTTCAGAATTCTATCCCTTTCTTCATTAGTAATTGCTGATTTCATTGAACTCTGCACCAAATTCTCCTTAAACTCTTGAATATTTTTCTTCTCATCTTTCTTTAGAGTGTCAATATTAAATACTTGATCAATATCATTAGTATCTAGAAAAACTTCAGGAGACTGCTCTAATTTTCCACTGTCACCTGATTTCCTGTCCAAACAGCATTCTATTCCACACAATGATACTGTATTATCAACAAAATTACACACAAACCCATGACGTTTCAGAAAATCAATTCCAAATATTATTTGTACATTTGGATTTGAAGATTCTGGAAGAACAATTAATGGATGAGAAACTTTCAATGGAAAACAAGGAATTGAAATAAAGACATTGATTTGCTTATAAGCTGAAATTTCAGATTCAAATATTCCTTTTAATTTAATTGGATTGCTTAAAACTGAAATATCATTTGGAATTAGAGATTTAATTTTGTTAAATAAGCTATAAGAAATGAGTGAAATATGTGCACCTGTGTCAAGTAAGATATCACAAGGTACATCTTCAATAAATCCTTGTAATACTGTTAAAGGATTACTTTCATTAGCATAAGGAGCTAATGCTACATCAAACTTTCTTTTATGGTTAGAGCTGTCTTTGGCTTTACCCATGTTTAGTGAATAGTTTGACATTTCTGTCCTTGCCAGTATGATATTGGAATAATAACTAATTCCAGATTTACTTTTATTCTCTGATTTCTTATTTTGAAAACAAGATCTATCTCTAACATAACAATCTTTAGCAAAATGACCCTGTTTATTACATCTAAAACATTTTGGAATGTATCTCCTATGAGATGCTTTATTCCTATCAATGTCATCAGATTTACAAGAAAAAGATTGATTATCTGTAAGATTTTTTGACATTGACAAATCCGACATCATCTTAAACAGAAGTTCTTGTCCTTGTATTATGGGTCTCTGTTGTCTTTCTATCTCTTCACTCAGAAATGTTTTCAGTTCCTCATATTTTTCCAAATCATGTAATTTTACCCTGGAATCAGATTCTGGAATATCCTTAGTAAAATTCACAGAAGTTTCCTTAGACTTTTTCTTTTTATTTGCAGCTTTACCCTTTTGAAGCTTTTCTTCTCTCATTTTATCAGTACCCACAATGCTAGAAGAATGAGTTTGATTATGCTGAAAAGAATTTACGTGCTTATTGCTTGAGGAATGAAAAATATCTCTAAATCTTTCTTCCTTTTCTTTAACAAGTTCAAAACATTGTTCAAGATTTCTAACTTTTTTCTTATATGCTGTTTCTTTTAAATTATCCTTAAGGCCAAGCCTAAATTGATTAAAGAGCAACCATTCTAAAGAGGATTTCTCTTCAGATGAAATATTGAATCCATGAGCAATGATCCACAATCTATGATAATATTCAGAAACAGATTCCTTATTACCTTGGATACACTGCTGAATCTTCCAAATGTTAGGCCCTAATTCTCTTACATTTGAAAATTCTGATATTAGCAAACTTTTAAAGGTTGCATAATTGTCAGTATCTCTTAGTAAAGGAGATGTGTTTAAGAATGTTTTTGCTTTTCCCAACAATTTATTACGAAGTATAATTAACAAGTGAAAATCTGACCAATTTCCTAAATCTTTAATTTTTTCTGCATATCTAAAAAATGTTTCTATGCTTTCACTACTATCACCTGAGAAAGAAGGTATTACTAAGGTTGGATTTATTAACCTAAAAAATTCTTCATCATTAACTGAAGGAACTTTACTACTAATATTACTATTTTCTGTAGCCATTTTTTTTTTTTTTTTTTTTTTTTTTTTTTTTTTTTTTTTTTTTTTTGAGTCAAGATTTGCCTTTTGGATTCTAAAATAGCTTTGTCATAACCAATTATCCTGTCGGCTGCGCCATTGTTATTTTTTATAATTTTTTATATATATTTATATTCCCTCTGTTTTTATATATGTAGTATATTAACTATTTTCTCTATTTAGTCTACCGGCTGTGCCTTTGTTAATAATTATACTATATACTTATGAGGTGATTTATTATATAAATCTCTTTTACTAACAATTATTTTTATTTTGACTCCGAGTGTCCCTATATGTTATTATATTTGCACAAAGAGTTCACTCCAATTGGTGCAATGACTTTAACTCACTCTTTCAGAATCCAACTAATCATTGACTCAATACCAAGTACAAAATAAACACATTTAATAAAACTAAAACAATATATATACACTTCTAGTAATAATACATAACTATAACTACAGATTATATGGATCCAAGGCCTTATTTAAAAATATAAACTTACTCTTAAGACTGAACACTTTTTCTTTCACAATCACAAAGAAAATGTTCATAGTCTTTTTCTCTTTCTGTTAAGGCTCTTTTCCAGAAGTTACAAGGTTCTGTACTTCATTTTCAGGATCCTTTTCATCAATCAATGTAACATACATAAAGTCTTCTTGACTATATCCTGTTTTCCTTTTAGTAGTAATACTCATCAGATCAGGCACCTTTAATACCTAAAAATCTTCTTAATCAATATATTTTCTAAACTTTCACTTTCAGGCATTCTTAATACTTATAAAACTTCCTTATCAATATTTTCTCTAAGAAAAACATTCACTTTAGAATGTAAGCAACAAGTTCTCCTTTCATTCACAATACTAAATTGACAGTCTTAACTTATTTGACCATAAAAACTTAGTTTCAAGATTTCCTTTTATTCATTACTTATTTCTCCTTGAAACATAATATTTCCACTATTCCCTTTTCGGAATACACTATAAAATATCTTCCGACTGCCACACACAAAAACAAATATCAAGTTTCTTCTAACTTGAATATTTACCGGCCAATTTGTATAAAACTTATAGTTTCAAGACTTCCCTTTTATTCGTTACTTATTCCTGCTTGAAACCTATTATTTTCACTATTCCCTTTTCGGAATACATTATGAAAATTCTTTTGGCTGCCGCACACAAAAAATCAAGTTCCTTCCAACTTGAATATTCCTCGGCCAGTGTTCTAAAAACTTTCCGAACGCTCTCTTGTTTACAACTGTAACTTGGATACGCAACGCTTTCCTTGTCAGCTGTCAATCACACATCAAGTTCTCTCCGGGAGCATGCGCACTTCACAAAAGTCAGAAACTACGCACTGCAATAAAATGGTTGACTCGCTGTATCCATCAGCGCTAAAGAAAGTCTTTCACAAACAAAAAATTCAACATTTTAAAATACAACAAACTTTCTTATAAGTAACACAAATAATCAGTTTAGTAAGTACTTCAATATTTTTACTTCTTTATATATTACCTCTAATATAACATTTTCATAACGAGCACATCACAAGTGCAGACACTGCGTGTATGAAAACAAAAACTAACAAGCATAATTAATACGTAAAAATATTCAGAATTTTTAATATGATTATTTTTACAGGGTCTTGCTGAAATCTTATTAAAGAAAATTAAACAAAAATTATTTTAAAAAATTACAACTGCTTTTAATTAAAAATACAATTTAACATTGTTTTGTATAATAAATTTTTATAGTGAGTTACATGACTTGCAGCCTCCTAATATGTGACATTCTAATTATACCACTTTCTAAAACTTAAGCCCTGTCTATGAAAAATTATTCCATTCTTCGCTATTTAGAGTTTTTTTGATTATCAGAACATCTAACCTCTCTCTCTACTCTTAACATCCCATTATTCCATACAAAAGGATGATCTGATGTATGTTGTGTAATGCACTGTGTTAATTTTAATATATTTATACTACACTATTTTTTGTTGGATAGTATATATGGTTCATGTGATTCTTGTTACAATTGTAGATTTCATCTGCAAAAGAGGCATTTAGGAAGACCTGGAATGCCAAATACACATTAAGAAGGTAAACTGTATAAATTCTTTATTGAACACTTTTTGTAAATATATTTGGGAGTTAGCTGCTATACATATTGAGCAAAATCATTAATGAATGGCAAATAGTATATAATAGACATCACTATAGTGAACCCCCCACTCAAATGAAATGAGGTGCTGTAACAAACTAAAAAAACCCAGCCCAAGTTTCATCAAGTGATGCTGTTTGCAATAGCAATCTGAATTGCTTTACAAATGTCATCACAAAAATAACTGTTGGGAGTGATCCTGGGTGAAGTACTGTCTAAAATTAATTCTTGTTTTGTATTAAAAACTTGAAGAAATGAAAAAACTATAGCTGATATCAGTGATCAAAGGAAATGGCTGGAAATTGTACATTGATGAAAAAACACAAAGGATGGGCAGGAACCATACCTAATGCATGCACATGTATACACACACAAAATGACAACACGAAAAAAGAAATGCAAACAATAAAATTACAAAAATCAAAATCCAGCATTAATGTTTACATTTGAAATGTTAAATTCACGTCACTTACCTGAAATCATCATAATGAACTAATGGGTGGTCTGTAATTAAAATCAAAAATAACCTGAAAACTTAGCCACTCAATCAGCTTTATAATTGGTCACTTCTAATTACACAGAAGGAAGAGACACAACAACCGAAAGCAAGCCTGCATAAGTCAACCTATAGGGAAAGGAGGGAATAATTTAACAGAGACCTAATGATAAGTCTGTCTCAAATTAGGAAACTGACTTGTTTCCACCAGTTGCAGCAATCACATTTCCCCCTCTCTCTCTTTGTAATGGATCATGATGATTTTTAAAGTTAACTGACTGCCCGTATCTACAGGTTTTAATATTAATGATATAAATTGAACATCAAGAGGCAGTAATTTAGGCAAGTGACAATAATAAGAGAAAGTGGTGTTAAGCTAATGTAACATTTCAAAATTTGTTAGAAGTTTTTCCACTTGGTTATAATATAAATTAAAGATACCAAGAAATTATATACTTGGTTTAATCTTTTATTCAAGTGTAAGCAAACAAAGTTTGCGCCTGAACTATTTTCAGGATTGGGGAAACTCGTTTATAGAATCTAATTTCACATCACTTGCCTTAGTATCCCGTAATATAAACCACATATCCTTATGGTATGTATAATGCTATGCACTATGGGAAGGATCACTACTCAGACCAGTTTCTACCTTTATTGAAGTCTCATCTGTAGGAGCCTAACCCAGAGGTCTGGATAGTGACCCTTCCCATAATGCACAGCATTATACATGTCTGCAAGGAGATGTGCTTTGCATTATAGGATTCTAAGGCAAGTGATGTGAAGTCATTGCTTCCTTATATGAGTTGCCCCAGTCCTGAAAATACTTCAGGTGCAAATCTTGTTTGCTTACACTTTGATAAAGGATTAAACCAAGTATATAATTTCTTGGTATCTTTAATTTATAGTATAACCAAGTGAAAAAACTTCCAACAACTTTTTAATTGAGGTAGTGGGAGGATAAAGGATTAAACCAAGTATATAATTTCTTAATGTCTTTAATTTATAATATAAGCAAGTGAAAAAACTTCCACTTGGTTGGTTATAATACAAGTTCCTTGTCCAGATAATTCATTGTTGGAAAATTGATCGCAGAAAATTCGTCACAGAGAAATTTCATTGCAAGGAAGATTCGTATTAGAGGAATTAATCATGAGTAAAATGAATCACAAGAAGTTCATCACAGGAAAATTAGTCGCACAAAATCTTTACGAATATATATGGAAAACAAAAAAAGAAAGAAATATTTCCCATATATGAAAAAATAAATATTTTAAATATTATTTGATATTTCGATTATAGTTAGATTTCTGAAATTTTTTATTTCATATAAAGTTATTAATATTAATATTCTGTCTTACTACAGACTCTGTAGATGAAATTAGAATAGTTATTAGGGAGAATAAACTATTTAAGAATAGTTAGGGAGAAAGGGAACAATATTTAAGAATATTTATTTATTTTAACCATTCACTATTTTTCTCTTTCTTCACATTTAGACACAGATCCAGGTGTGATATATTTTTTTTATCTGAACTAATTAAGAAGATGAGGTGTTTCAGTAATTGAATGCATGTGTATTTTTTAAACGACTACACTTTTCCTGCATGCGAAAGATATGTTGTATGCTGTTATTGTTTACAGACCTAGTTTAAGATCATAGGTGCACTTTTGAGTCATTATATTAAAGAAAATTATAATAAAATTATGTAAATCAGCATAAGCTAAATTGCTATCTGCAACACTAGTCTTTACCTTTTCCTAAAATACTACTATTTTATAACACTAAGAAAGTGTAAATTTTGTATTTAGTCTTCTTTACTGGGGGATATATATATATATATATATATATATATATATATATGGATGCATACTCCCAAAGTGAAATAAGTAATTAATTACTTCTCTTGTGAAAAGTTCAAAAACAAACTGTAATCAGAAATATCATGTCATTAACAACCGACTAGATAGCATACCCTCTCCCACCAATGAGCTGTGAATTCAAAAATCAGGGATTACTCTACGCTACAGAATGTAGACAGATGCCAAGGAGAAATCACAAAAAAATTGTTGGCTCAGGATATGGACTGTTTGTTACTAACATTTTCCAACATAAAAATGTGCACAAATTCACACGGAGGGAAGATGCAAGGAATAAGAAAAGTCTCATCGACTATGCTATTGTTGATGGTGATGTTTTCTCTCTGGTGCCAGACACTAGAGTGTACAAAGGATTTGAAAATGGAATAGATCACTATTTAGTCTTGAGCAGGATAAAATTGAATTTCATATTGAAAAGAATGACATGCAAGAAAATTTTAAAGCAAATAAAATTTGAGCAGCTCTTAGATGTGAACTGTAGACTGAAATATACAAATGTTATTCAAGAAAAAATGAAAGAGTTTGAAAACAGGAATAAAACCTTGGAGATTCAGTGGCAAGTTCTGAAGAAAATCTTGATTGATTGATTCTGCCTCTCTGGCTGAATTAATCAATCAATGAAGAAAACCTTGACTGATTCAGCCAGAGAGGCATGTGGTGAGGTTGTCTGCAAAGATAGAAAAATCAGAACTCCATGGTGGACACAGGAAGGAAAACAGGCAGTGTAGGAAAAGAAGAAAGCATATTAAAAGTTCCTGGCAAATAAGTCAGCTTGTGCTCTTAGAGAATACAGAGACAAATGTAAGAAAGCTAAACACTGTGTAAAACTAGCTAAACAAAAATCATTGGTAAGAACCTAGAAAATAAATATCGAGAAGGTGACAAGATATTCTGGAGGTTGTTGACTAATTCCTTTTACAGAGTGCTGTAAAAGGAATTAGAGATGATCAAGGTGATATGAAAACTTGAAAAAAAGATATCCTTCAAGTATGGAGTAATTACTTTGAAAAATTGCTAAATGAAACTAGAAGTGAAGACAGCGCACAGTGATGAAAACTGAGTAGGCATGCAATCAGGAATACATATCCATACTTGAAGTAGAAAAAGCCATCAAACGTTTGAAATGTAGAAAGGCAGCTAGAGTAGATGATATTCAAGAAATGCTCGAGTATGGAGGTATAAACGTCTTATGGTGACTCCGCTGCATAGTTCAGAGAGTTTTCATATATGGGTACTATGAGAACTCTCATAGTACCCATATATGAAAACGGAAATAAAACTGAATGTGAGAATTACAGAGGTATTTTTCTACTGAGTGTCCTGGTAAGATTTATGCCAGTATACATGAGAAACGGTTGAGAAGATTGGTGAAGAACAAGCTGGCTTCAGGCCAAATAGAGGCTGTCAGGATCAAATTTTCACTTTACAACAAATAGTTGAGAAATCTTGGGAGTATAACAAAGATCTGTATTTAACCACGTTACCGGCTATTATGAATCAAATACATATCCTCATACGCTTCGTATCCATCATATATTTCAATGTAATATCAACGGTATTACAATTTGAATATGCACTTCGCATCCATGGAAACTTGGATGTATATATACGTCCTGGCCGATAGCGTGGTTAAGTTTTGTAGATCTGGAAAAAGCATATGACAAGGTGCCAAGAGAGAAGCTATTCAAACCGCTACAGTTGTATGGCGGCACTGGTGCATTATATCAAACAATACTTAGTCTTTATTTATGTAAGTCAGCAGTTAGAATTGAAGTAAAGAAAGGTGGTTTAATGTTAAATCTGGTGTCAGACAAGGATGTATATTATCTCCTCTGTTATTCATTATCTATATGATCACGTTTTGAAGGAAAGTGATATTAAATCTGATATCAAAATTGGAGATGTTTATATCAGCTCTTTGCTTTATGCAGATGATGTTATACTTCTAAATAAATCCACTACAAGTCTGCAAGATTCCCTGACTAAATAATAGATATGGTATGAATTTCAGCATTAAAAAGACAAAGACAATGAAAATAGGCAGTAGCAGTGAAAATATCAACTGCTTTGTGAATGGAGAATCTATAGAACAAATAAAACATTTCAGTTACTTAGGCATGATTTTTAGTGAAGTTGGTAAATTAAATATGGAAATAGACAACAGTATCAGCAAAGCTGGTATGATAGGAAGTCAACTGAATAAATTTATATGGAAAGAGAGTAATGAGTCAAAACACTAAATTAGCTGTATACAAGACAGTGTTCAAACCAGTTTTAACTTATGAATCTGAGAGCTGGGTGAGAAGTAAAACACTTGACCAAAGACTAGAGACCTAAGAGTCTTGAGAAAGATTAGGGGGGGGGGTGAACAGATGTCATCAATGGCAATATCGTATTAAAAACGAGGATATTAGGAAAGAACGACATTGTTAGCATCCCGAAATGTGTTAGCAGAGCCAATCTCAGGTGATATGGTCACTAAAACAGAATGGGTGAGGAAAGATTAGCAAAACACGTGTTCTCTGCCAGGTTGGCCGGAAAAAACCCCAGAGGAAGAACAAGATATAGGTGGATTGATACAGTGATAAGTGCCTTAGAAGATGGCAGTGTAAGATCTGAGAATTTTGGAGCCTTGACAGGTTAAGGTTTAAAAATTTCCTCCAATAGATTGATTTGGAGGAAAATTGTAGATAGGAAGTTAGTAATGATTTAAATTTTTCATGTAGTACTATCATATCCTGTACACCCCTTGAGGATAAATGTCAGGAATTTGATGATGGTGCATATAAAACGTCAAAATTTAATACGTACTAGTATAACTCTATTGCCTGACTAAAACTTTCATGAGCAAAACACAAGACGTGTAAACATTTCAAATTGTAAACAAGAAATGGTTGTTTAGCAAATAGCTTAATTCCTCCCAAGCAGCTTTCTATAGACATGCCTCCTGTAATGGACCAGCTAAACTTCACGGAATCAGCATAGCACCCTCTGCTTGCAGGAACCAATGGCAAATGAATATAACGGCTCACCTGTCTGTTTGGGAGTAGAGCTCGAGTAGTATATGGGTACTATGAGATCTCTACTCTCATCTACTTCAAGCCAATTTTAACTTATGGATCTGAGAGCTGGGTTAGAAATAAAACACTTGACCAAAGACTAGAGACCGCAGATATGAGAGTACTGAGAAAGATTAGCAGCATAAACAATGCATCAAAGGCAATGCCATATTAAAAACGATGATATTAGGAAAGAACTTAACATTGTTAGCATCCAGAAATGTATTTACAAATCTAATCGCAGGTGGTATGGTCACTTAAACAGAATGGGAAAGAAAAGATTAGCACAACAGGTGTTCTCTACCAGGGTGGCAGGAAAAAGACCCAGAGGAAGACCAAGATATAGGTGGATTGATGCAGTAAAAAGTGCGTTAGAAGACAGAAATATAAGATCTGATTGGTGTCTTGACAGTAACAGATTGATCTGGACGAAAATTGTAGATAGGAAGTTAGTAGTGATGTAAGTTTTTCATATAGTACTATCATATCCTGTATACCTCTTGAGGGTACATGTTAGGAATTTGATGATATGTAAATACTGCATTTGCTAAACTTAATTTTTGTGCATGCATATTGTTTACCAATTACAATTATTTATGTACTGCTATAACCTTTTCTGTAATTTTGTTTATATGTAGATACAGCATTTATTGTCTTGGCTTTTGTACATGCATATTGTTTACTAGTTTGTGTTTGATTGTTTATGTATTGCTGTAATCTTTGCTATGGCAGAGTATGACCTTTGCTGTACTTATGCCAATAACCATAAGCGAACCAACCCACTCAGGAAAGGCTGCAAAACTTTTGGCACATCAATGCTGTGGATAGGCTAGAGGTTATGAGGATAGAAGGAATCTGTTGTTTTTTCTTCAACTGCTGAAAGATGCAGCTTGGGGAATAGTGTAAAAAACAATGTTCCAAAGAATATGCGTAGATGGAATGAGGGAGGTGGAACAGAAGTTGTTTTCAATAAGTTTAATGATGGACAGTAAATTATGCCGATCATCTGTTGCTGCTTTTCTTACAGTCTTGCAAGAAAGTGGAGTAATCATAGTGATTAGTTCAGCAGATTATGCTATGTAAAAATACCTAATGACATAAGGAATGAAATATATATTAGAGGATGATTGGAGTGAATGTGTAAGAGAGAGGTCATCAATTGCATTGCCTTCTTCTGAATAGCATTAAGCATTCTTAGGGAGGTTTTTGGTGCACCACTGCAAGATGTGAGCAGTAATCTACAGTTAGTTATGAGGGATTGGAGTTTTATACAGAGGTGAGAGGATGTTTCCTCCTGGAAACTCAAGTTTTTCATCCTGCAAAATAGGTAAACTAGCCAGAATAGCACACTGATGCCACAATTATGACATCAGTGGCAGTTATGGGTATTAGGACTTTGTTGCTTAGTCCTAATACTCATAACTGCTGCACGTGTAATAATTCTAAGCAACCACAAAACAATGCAAGTGGGTTGTACAAGCATGTTTTATGGTTTTGAGAGTAAAAGTGCTTGTAGTATTTTGAAGGCTGGGAAAACTTTGGCTGACATATGTTTGTGCCAGATTGTCTAGAGATGTAAGTCTGCACCCAGATGAGAAATCTGATGTTTAACAGATTTCTCATTTTAACAGATCTGGGGGGGGGGGGGGGGGCACTGGCGCCTGTGGTGCCCAATCTGACTCGAGACATGAGACAACAAAGTGTTTGTCTCATGAAGGCAAACAGATTATTGGACGTTTCAAAACAATGAAGAGACAAAAAAAGTGACATAAAAACGTTTCAAATTTCGGTTTATCTTTATATATATATATATATACTAGGGGGGTATCCTCCCTGATGCCTATGTCCCCCCCCCACACACACACACCGAATTCCGGACTGGTAGGCTGGTTCTCCTCGAATTTTGAAGACTCGAGGGGGGGGGGGGGGGGGGCTACGGCAGTCAACCCCTCGAATTCCAGGCTAGTAGGCCGGTTATCCTTAAATTCTGATGACTCGAATTTTGAAAACTCGAAAGGGGGTACTGCCTCCTATTCCCCCCCCCCCCCCCAGTTCCGGACTGGTAGGCCGCTTCTCCTTGAATTTTGAAGACTCAAAAGTGGGTCCCCCCCCACTGGTGCATAAGGTGCCCAACTCCCCTGAGTTCCGGACTGGTAGGCCTGTTCTCCTTCAATTCTGATGACTCGAATTTTGAAGACTCGACACTCAGGGTAGCCCTGAGTTTCAAAACATTTCAAATAACTTGACAAAAACGTTACAAAAATATTATAGAATAGATTATGTTTCCTATCATAAAAACATCCTTGCTTCCTCACCACCTCAAAAACATACACACACATACACTGTGTGTGTGTGTGTGTGTGTGTGTGTGTAGAAAAACTTAATACATGCAATATTGCCCAAGCAATCTGCTTTTTTTTTTTAATGAACTTATTTATTTTTTATTTTTTGGCTAGGCTATGATGATTTGGATAATCCTGGCTCCATAATTTGCTAGGAAAATCAAGTTTGTAGGACGGAAGGAAGTTCTGCCATTCTACACATGAAACATACTAACTCAACTTTAAAAGTCTATAAATGTTCTCTGCCCTTCAGACCAGAATTTGAGCCGTCTTGCCATGAAAGAATTGAACATCATTATTGCTTGCACTGCAGATGTGGATATTTTTAATAGCTGACATAATCTGCTGCTTATTTATACTATTAGGTGGATCTGTATTGTATGAAAATTATTTTGTAAAACACTTTTTATAATTAAAAACACTTTTTATAATTCTATATATCCTAGTCAGTTGATATAACACTAACATTAATTTCTTATAGTCATTTTGATGGTGTTCGTGCACTTGCTTTTCATCCTGTGGAACCCGTGCTCATCACTGCATCTGAAGACCATACACTAAAATTATGGAATTTGCAGAAGACAGTGCCTGCAAAAAAGTAAGTATTTTTAGAAGTATGTGTTTTTATAGAAATAACTTAAAACTTTTGTTTCATGTAGTTCCTAATTTAAAACAATACCAAAAAATAGCAAAGCTTGTTAAGTGGACGGGCTACCCTGCTTTCCAACCTAACCCTTTCTCTTTGCTGACTTATATCCTTTAAAATCACATCCAAAACTTCAGGCTTTTCAAGGTTAATCAAAATTATGATGCATGACATTGATTGAATAGTTAATAATTGGAATTGTTCAATTAATGCTTTAGATTATGAAACAAATGCACTGCGATCTAACGCCGATATTCGTTTGATCTTGTCATTGCACGTTACGTCATTCCTACACTGCCGTTTGGGCAGTGTCTTGTTCACTATTTTTATACAATAACGAACATTCTGGATCACCTCCATCACACTTTCAAAATTCTGCAATTATATGATGTTTTTTGAAACATGAGGTAGATACCCAACATTTCAAATGCATATATCCTTTCGTAAAAAGATGTGTTTGCTGAACACACATCACACTACCTTGGGGGAGTTTGTCTTAGAGAAGAAACAACCAGTATTTGGAAGTGTTCTTTCAATCTGAGAGGTTGGTATTCATTTGACATATAACTTGTTTTAGTGGTTGCTCTTGGCATATGGAAGATTTGAAAATTTTCTTATGAGCAGTTGAAAACCTGCAAATATGTTTTTCCCTGTATTTGCTTTGTACAATTCTGACAGTTTACAAATGTTACGTACATGAAGAGACCACTTCAAGTCTTAACAAAGACACTCAGCAGAACTACCAATCATATCTGATCTGTCATTGTAATCTCTTACACAATTGGGCTTCATTATTGGCTGATTGTCTGTCTCTCTTTCCTGATGATTTCATGCTATTTTTGTGATGGTCAGCATTCACATACTGGCTCAGAGATCTCTTATGCTATATGCAAAAATGCAGATAATTTCCTCCAGAAAGTAGGTGAAGACAGAAATGCTTCAGTTTAAGTTAATTATATTCAAAATAGATCTCTCAAAATGCCTGTAAAATGAAAAGATGTTTAAAACTTGTTTTTGTGAGGATTCTTGAAATGAAAAAGTCAGCTCGAAAATTCTCGAGATAAGCAAGAATGCCATTTTTTCTGCTAACAGCTTGCCTTGTCTGACTATACACAGGAAATTAACTAATTAAGTTCTTAGCAACTAGGAGAAATCAGGCTATTGATAGTGGCAAAAGTCTGGAGAGAGAGGCTGCTTGATATAACTCAAGTTTAGCAATGAAATGGTTAAAGGAATAATTAATAACGCTTATCCGTTGTGAATTTTAAGAAAGTATAAATGACAAGATATTCTGAGCTAAATTTGATTGGTCTGAATCATATGATAAGAGAAAGGTGTCTGAGAGAATAAAGCTCAGTAATGTGAACTGAAATACAGGTAACTCTCATATATCACGTTATGCGAGACAGATCACAGAAAAAAGTAGGGTTATGTTCCGAAATCGTTTTTTTTTTAATTATATAAACAACAATGACATATCCAACAAAAATATATTTTTATTTAATTCAGGTAATTCATGCAAGTTAAGAAAACATATAAACTATGAAAATTACAAATTGTACGTAAACTTCATTGCACATAATGCATAAATGTTTTAGCAAAATAAAATGAAGTGCATATTTTAATCATCATTGCTGTCTTCAAAACGAACATTTTGTAGATGTTCTTTATTTATGAGTGGCCGGACATCATCATCACTTGAAATCTCTTGGACATCATTTGTATAATTCTCATTGCATACTTTGGCTGGTTTAGTTATCAAGAAGTCAATAAGACCTTGCTTACCACTATGCTGCAATTTTTTATTAAGTTCATAATATGGAGCTAAACAAATATGCACTTGTTTCGTGAATTTTCCAGAGCGCTCCGTTGAGGGATCATTATCAGTAAAATAAATTCCTGACTTTCTTGCCAAGTCCAATCCTTAACCTAATTTCTTTAAACTGAATTCTTTATTCAGTTTAAAGAAATTTAAACTGAATAAAGATTCAGTTTAAATTTAATTCAGTTGATTCTGATTGTAATGGATTCATTGCAATCAGAATCTTCGGCAGAACTTTCCCCACCATTTGCTTTGACATCATCTATTAATTGTGCCATTTCCTCCTCATTTAAATCTATTTCCCCATCAATTAATTCACTAATTTCTTTTTCAACCATATCACAAAAGCACTCTAAGTGGCCATTACTATAAAGATTAATTTTTTACATAAAAAAGCATTACATATTGTATGTAACTCACCAGAAAATAAAGTGCTCAGCTTGAGATTAACATACTTATGATTTTTAATGCGCTTTCCTGGCAGAAAAATTTTCAACAATTTATACTGTAAACATTTGATGTCGCTACTTATAACTACATGCGCAATACGGGCAGACCCAAATTTAACGAAGATAAATTTGATTTTTAAGTCGCTCTGTGAAAAATATATTAAAAGATAAAAGGTTACTAAAATTTATAGACTGTGTTTTTATTGAAACCACGTTGTATAAATACCGCATTGAACAAAGTTACTACAATTTGTAGACTGCGTTATATCGAAACCGCATTATATAAGTACCACGTTATACAAAGGATACCTGTATGTATATTCAGTGGCCAAAAATAAAATAGGAATAAAACGACTAAACAAAGAGGATGATGAATCGAATGGATTTTTGAAAGATTAAGAATTGAGAATAAGTTTTCACAATTTAGTTAGTTTTTTTTTTTGCTGTTGTTTTGTTTTATTTTGTTTGAAACTAATTATTCATTATTAACAACACCAAAATGAACTATTTTATAAATACAATGTTCATTAACTAGCTTATATTTTGCTGAATTTGAAATTGGCATCTTCAGTGCACAAAGCAGTATGCTATAGTTTACACACGACAATGAATAAGTGAAACAGTTCAAATTGTAACGGACAAAAGATTTAAAGTAGTATGGCACCTTCTAATTTTGTGAAAAAAGTATTACAGCTATGTAGGAGTTGATCTTAGGATAACAGTCTCCCAAATTTTTGCCAAATTAATGCAACCATACTTGTAATTAAAATAACTAAACACTGGGTTTATTGGTTGTAAAGATTTAATACTACTAGTTTCGCCACATAACTTAGTGGCTTCATCTGGGTTGTGATGGACATGCAAATATGAATATACAATGCAAGCGTTAATTATGAATCGATACATTACTAAAAAAAATACTGAATGGGTATGATCATTAACGCTTCTTGTGTTGTATATTTATATTTGTATATCCATCAAAACCCAGATGAAGCCGCTAAGTTATGTGGCAAAACTAGTAGGTGACTAGTAGTATTAAATCTTTACAACTAATAAACCCAACGTTTAGTTATTTTAATTGCATTAGTTTTGTGGTCGAAAATAACATACTTATCACAACCATATGTGTTCAGGTTAAGAGAAGTCTTTATGCTATGGCTGACTCGAAAAATAATCTTTCTGATCTGTAACCACTTCTAAATAGCACATTAGTTTTCTTCCATCTAATCCTGTGTGAAGGGGTGTACAAAGCTTGGTCTGGCAATCCCAACTTGCTATAATAATGGTAGTGAATGTATTTTTTAAGTTCTCCAAGATGGATGCTAACAGATCTTCTTGTCTGCCGATAGTAGACCAAATGACAGCCACAAGGAACTTCATACACTACAGAATATGCTAGAGCAATGGTTCTTAACCTTTTAGTATTCGTGGCCCCCTAGGTATCCTAAAATGTTTTTGCAGCCTCCTAGTTTGTAGTAAAATAATAATAATAATAATAATAATCAAACTTTTTTTAAAAAATAGTGGTTTTACTTGCTTATTATAACGACAAAAAAAATCAGAAAACAGAAATCAACTTTACTTAAATGTATTTTAATGAGACCTCTGTTGTTGAACTTCTTCTTTCACTATGTGTTATTTCCGCTTCCTATGCGGGGTCCGCGTGTTACTTAGATGCGACTACTTGTTAGTACCACTCCCAACCGACCTGTCTGCCACTGGAGGGATATCTTTTGGGCTGTAGAAGCGTATGTTCATGGGGTCAGTTTGTCTGCTTGCAGGATGAAAAATGCCAGATAAACTGGCTGAAAAAACCCTACTGCCTGCACCCAAGACCGGCTAACTTGGCTATGTCTGAGGAAGATCCTCAAGTTCCTCACGTCTTCGATGGGAATCGAACCTGGGACGCTCCTTCCCCAGGCATATGGTTGCAAAGCGCAAAGCCACTAGGCTAACCGCGTGGACCAGACCTCTGTTGTTGAACACTCCCTACTAATTTGTCTATTCTTGCTTCAGTTGTGTTACTCAATGCTATAAACATGCAGGAGTCTATTCAGAGTTGATTTCGTTGTTTTGTTTTAATATTTACGATTTTGTGGAAAATCCCTTTTCACACAAATATGTAGAAACAAAAGGCAACAAATTTTGAATGGCAATGGTAAACAGGTGTGGATATTCCCTTCAGTTGTGTATCCAAAATCGGGCCAAACTTTTCTTCTTGAAAATGGAGATCAGACTTAAATCCTTTGTTACTTTCAGTAGTGTGTCATCATCTGTTGGTGATAAATTTGTATTTTCACAGTTATTATATAGATCTTGAATCCACAGTTTTCTACAATCAAGTTCATTATTTGGGAAATATTTATCGAACTTTTCAATAGATCTCTGGAGATGACATATAATTAAAGAATTTAAGTGTAGTTTGGAAGCATTTCAACAACAACATCTGAATATACCCTTTGAATCAATCTGTGCAGTTTTATTTTCATTGCCTCTGTTTTATGTAGCATAGTAAAAATGTTAGACTGGTTTCCTTGTAAAGATAAATTTAGCTCATTTAGAATAGAAAAAATATCTGCCAAATATGAAAATTGTGCAATCCAATTTTTGTCATTGAAATAAATGGCCAGGCTGGATTTTTTATCATTTAAAAGTATTTCAACTTCTGTTTTTAATTCTAATAAGCAAGAATTTTCCCTCTCGACAGCCATTTGGTTTCTATATGAAGTCAGAGCGATATATGATTGGCACCATTTTGTTCACAAAGAGCAGAAATCAGTCTTGAATTAAGAGCATTTGCTTTTATAAAATTTATAACTTTTACAGAAACCATCGTTACTTCGTGTAATTCCAGGCTCATTTCTTTAGAAGCTAGTTGTTCTCCGTGTATGAAACAATGAGCAAGCATTATATTAGAATTTGCTATTCTTTTATTTGAGAGACAACACCAACATCACAACCTGTCATAGCGGCTGCACCATCTGTAGATTCTGACACAGTTTTGCCACTGTAAGTCATTGGATGATAAAAATGAATTTATTTTGTTAAATATACTTTCACTTGTTGTATCAGTTTCAAATTCTAAACAAAACATTTCTTCAAATATATCTTCTTTATTATGGTCAATATATTGCACATATCCCGAACAGATACTCTTGTTGGATTGTCAGTTGCTTCATCTATTTGTAGTGAAAACCACAGAGAATTTTTTATATTTTGAATTAATTGCTCTTGGAGATCATCCACGATCAGTGTAGTTCTATGACAAATAATATCTTTCGACATAGGTATTTTTTTGATTTTATTAGCCTCTGATATTCCAAACAGCTCCTCACAAATATTAATCATCCATGGCTTCAATAAACTTTCACCTGTTGTAAATGGTTTCTTTAATTTCACACTTTAACTAATGATTTATTTCTAACAGTTATTACATTCATGAAGAACTTCTGATTTTTCAGTTCATCCTCTTTTCTTATAAATAAAAAAGCCTTCTGGTTTATCTTTATATTACTGATGCTTCGTTTCTAAATGCCTTCTTAATTTATTTGGTTTCAGGCATTCATTTGAGAGGACTACACTGCAAACAACACAATGTGTGGTTTTTGAATTTCATCCATTTCTACACTAATAAATCCGAATTGTATATAACTTGTATCATATTTCCTTTGTTTACTTTTACTTATTTTTTTACATTTCTGACTGCCGTTATTTTCTGTTTCACATGCATTTACATCATCGGTGGAATTAATAATCAGTATCAGTATTATGGTACTGAAAGTTTCAAAAAGTAATTGCACTCAAATAGCACTTAACAACGTTAAGTTCTATGTTTAATATTTATCCTTAATAAATAATATCCTTAATATTATTTATTAAGGATAAATAAATAATATCCTTAATAAATAAATAAGGATAAAAGCCATCTTCAAAAGGAACTTACAAAAAAGGCATGTGCCCGCAGGCACCACAACACAGTAACTGAGAATGAAGTGATGAAGCTATTGTTCTCCTAAAAGTCCTGATGGTGCAGATTTTCCTCGGTCCCCTAAGGGTCTGAAGCCCTTAGAAGACCGAGGAAAATTTACAGAATGTTTCTAGTTTTTAAAATAATTATTTTTTGCTCTTTATTTTACTTTGTTTCAAACTTCATTTTGCATTAGTAATCTGAATTATTTAAGTTGAATTTTTGCTTAGCCCGCTAGGGGACACCATCAGCACTTTTAGGAGAACAATAGCTTCATCACTTCATTCTCAGTTACTGTGTTGTAGTGCCTGCAGGCACATGCCTTTTTTGTAAGTTCCTTTTGAAGATGGCTTTTATCCTTAATTATTTATTAAGGATAAATATTAAATTTATCCTTTTGATTGGATAAATTTAATATTATCCGATTAAATATCGGATAATATTAAATATCAGAAATATTTATTGAAGTGTAATTTAATTTATATTCTTATCTACATTGTCAATTCCTTAAGTCAGTGTTTCTCAAACTTCAGATATCCGCGTACCCCTTGTTAAATTTTCATTATTACCAAGTACCCCCTAATTAATTAATTAAAATTAAATATCTATTTTTATTTGAATTATATGTTCATGTAAACAAAAAATATGATTTATTTTTAAATTTTGGTTTTCTAGAGATGTCGGACGACACACTCTTATCAATTTCATTTGATCCAGATGCAAAATCAACGTTTTCTTGTTGCTTACAGCTACTTGTATTTGCTATATTGCTCTCTTTTGGGGGTTTTATAAAATCCAATCTTTAACCAATGATCCATACGTAAGAATTTGAAAACTAAAAAAATACTGTATTTACTCGAATATAACACTAGCTTTTTTCCCAAAATTAAAGCTAAAAAATCGTGTTGCAAGATACATGCGAGAATTTTCGGAAACTAAAGTTTTCAGAAAAAAAACTGAAAATGGTGCAACTTATCAAGAAGCTCCTACTCGCTATCACTACTTTTGGCATTGAGAACAGTTTCTTTGTGTGCATCGTCAAAGTCATCTACCCAAATAGCGTCATCTTCTTTCCCATTATTTCAAGCAAAAATTACCAGCAATTTACAAGAGTTAAGATACGTAGAGCAGCGAAGAACTGCATATGATTGGTGCGGTATTAACAAAGGATCGCGCGAACCAAAGACAAATTAGCATTTTAACAGTTGAGTTGAAATGCTGATTCCCTTCAACCGGATTCCATAATATCCGAAACACGTTCACTATATATTTCTTAGTTTTGACACATTAATGAGGGGTGGGGTCAAGCAAAACCATATATTCCACCGGCAACGTATGGGTTATTACTTGGCAGTTTCTGTTGGGGGGGGGAGGGGTTGATTCATTTAGTGCCGTTTTATCCTAGTTGTCTCTAATTGCATTGTTTGTTGAAAAATATGACTCCTTTAATTATGCATAGCTGAAAATTGTCACGTACCCCCCTAACGACCTTTCGCGTCCCCCTGGGGGTATGCGTACCACACTTTGAGAAACACTGCATTAAGTGATTAAGTTAATCATAATGTTTATTAATACTGTCAAATGCTTATCTTTAAAATTTAAATATGATGAGCCTCTAGTTCTATGCTTTGTTCAATGATGTTTAAAGTAAAAATGTCATGCATAATACTCCCACTTGTTCTAAAACTAACTTGTTCATGTCTTAATATCTTCTGTACTTCATTTTCAATCCTATTTATCAGTATTTTATAGAAACGTTTTGCAAATACTGACAGTAAACTATTTCCCCTCCAATTTTTACACCTAGTGAGGTCTCCTTTCTTTAGGTTTATAATTATCATTGCTTCTTTCCATTGTTTAGGTATCTTTTCAGTCTCTAGCACATTGTTAAAGATCAGTTGCAGTTTATTAGCTGTAGTTTCTTTTGCCTTAGTCATTTTTATTGCTGTATTATCATTGCCTCATGCCTTTCCACTTTTCGTTTTCTCTATGTTTGTTATTTCATTTTTAGATATAGGTTCAGAAGTAATATTTATATCTATGCTTAGAGGAGATTCTTCTGTTATTAACCTTGTAATCATGTCAGTTATATTGTCTATATTTAAAATCTCTTCAAAGTCTTTCTATTATCTAACAATCTTATCCTCTTCAGTTATCAGTAGACCATCTTTATCCACTATAGCAGTGGTGTTCAGCCTTTTTAACTACACGAGCTATTTTTCTATAAGTTATTCGCCGATCTACTCTCTTATATATAAGTTATTCGGTGATCTACTCTCTTATATAGATCACGTTCCCCCAACCTGATATCTGATTATGCACAAATAAACAACTAAAAAAAATACACAACAAAAAACTTTATTTGTGTATTTAAAATTTTCTTTATCACTTTTATTTTAATTCAACAAAAAAAACAAATATATTGGAATAAAATATTTATTTCTCTATTTTGGAAAACCAAAGTTAGAAAAAACAACAGATTGATTACAAACCCACAAGTTACAGGAAATGCTAGTTGATATATAAAAAAAAAAAAAAAAAAAAAAAAAAAAAAAGTTAATGTGAAATTTGGCATTGTTTGGACCTCGCAATATTTTCATAGTCAAGTTGATATGAAGAAGTGACCAATCGCAGACAATCATCCAAACGATCATTTGTAATTTGGTTTCTTAATTGATTTTTTATGACGGTCATATTTAAAAAAGCGGATTCTGACAAGTATGTCGAACTCAAACATGACAGAATTTTTCGCGCAATATCAGTTAATATTGGGAATTTTTCATGTGCATACTTCCAAATGACTTCATTGTTTATTGATTTTAAATGTAAACTATTCTGAATGTTTATTATCTCAAGTTCTACTTCAGCTTGGTCAAACAGCCCACTAATTTTATTTGAAATTTCTGTGATGTTCAAGTTTCCTTGAAATGGATTATTCATAAAAGATACAATCATTTCAGTTTTATTAAAATCTTTAAATCTTGAATTTATTTCTTCCTCAACTAATTCTGTTTCACGAATAAATTGTTTTAAATCATAGCGAAGCATTTCTTGATTTTGTTCAAAAAATTTTAATAAACAGAGATGTCTAAATTTGCGGTCATTTATATTTTTCTTTAATAAAAGTAAGTATTGTTGGAAAGTTTTTATTGAACTTAACATGTCAGTTAAATTTTTATCTCTACCTTGTACCTCTAAATTTAAATTGCTTAATTTCATACAGAAATCTACTAAAAATGATAAGTGTAACAACCATCTTTTATCACTGAATTGTGGATAAATATCTCCTTTTCATCAAGAAAATTTTTTATATCGTTAATTAATACAAGAAATTTTTCTAAAAATTGACTTCTGCTGAGCCAGCGAACATTATTGTACAACAGAAGTTCCCTATCATCATCTGCCTGTAATTTAAAAAACCGCCGTTGCAGGACTTTTCCTCGAACAGAATTTACAATTTTAAATGTAATATCCAAAACATCTTTTGTGTTTAATCTTTTACTACACGGTACTTGTTGGTGAATAATACAGTGGTACGTTAAAATATCTGGATATTTGTCATTGTTTTTACATAATGAAATGAAGCCCGATTTATTACTTATCATTGCAGGAGCACCATCAGTAGTAATAGACACAAGTTTAAAAAGCGGAAGTTTGTGTTGTTTCACAAATTCATCAAATGCTGAAAAAATGTCTTCTCCCCTAGTCCTTCCCAATAGTGGTATAATTTTCAAAAGTTCTTCTTTACTTGAATAATCTTGAAATACCATGCGAATAAATACCATTAACTGAGCAATATCAGTGAAATCGTTTGATTCATCAAATTGTAATGAAAACCAACACACTGGTGAATGTCTGACCTTAACCTGGCATGGAAAAAAATGTTTTTATTGCTTTTAAGAAGTGAGTTAAGTACAGAAGTACATAGTGTTTCTTAAATCATTTTGAACCTGTATAACATGCAAAATATCCAGAAAATACATGCAATTTACAGATATAATATGCCTTTTCATAAAATCTTCTTGCTTTTATTATCTGCCTTTGGACAAATGCCATGGAAAACATTGGCAAATCTCAAGTGGTTCTTGATATTTCTTAGACATTTGATCCGTTTGTTACAAAGACCTATTAAGTAGGCTTTCATTGTATTGTCTGCCCTCTGCAACTGGTATGTTTTTCTGGAAGCATATTATGTGTGATGGCTGATGGGTCTTCATTCTAAAACTTAACTAATGCTGGTGTTCCAGAAGGCTCTTTTTATCAATATATATATATCAACAACCAGTTGACTGAAATTTCAATACACGCCGATGCTGATCGTAGGACACTTTCCTCCTCCTTTCTCATTTGTTAAGGGGTATGCTGCACAGATCTCTACAACTACCAGAACAATAATTTTTATAGTGTCAAATTTTGTAGTAGCCATCAGTGTGCTATGATATCCTTGCTAATTCAATGTTAGTATAACTCAGTCCTGTTTTACTTCCTTTTATTTAAAAAAAAAAAAAATCCCTTGTCAACTAAACTCTGTAACCCGCACACCTTCCATCTCTCCTCATAGGAGCATTCTTCATACATGTGACCAGCTTGGTCACTCATTTCTGAATCCACTCCACCTCCTTTTGATCTCTAAAAAAATCCAGGTGACCAAATCTGTGCGCAGTGACATCAGGATGCATCTGAATCAAAGTCTTATGAAGAGGGAGAAAAAATCATATTATCTTCTCTTGTTAGTGTCTTTCAACATCAGTTTTTTTCCAATTATTGAGCTATTTTATCCACTTTTGTAATGTGCTCTCTGTCCACCATTATCCCCCAACTCTCTATTCATCAGTTTTTTGCAGTCTCATATCATCAGTGTAATACACAAATTTGTTTAATCTTTTTATACTGAAGGGCATAACCGTAAATTTTGCAACATTAAATTGACGATCGTTATTCATTGCCCGTAATGCCAATTTATTTAAATCATCCTGCAGAATATTTGCATCCCCTTGATCAATTATTGCCCTCCCCAGTTTTTCATCATCAGGAAACAATTGACTATTCCTCTTTAAATCATTCCCTTTATCATTAATATACAAATCAGAGTAGTAGCTCTAGTGCAGAGCCCTGAAGCATTCCATTAGTCATACTCATTCTCCTAGTTACCCCCCCCCCCCCCCCCGCCTTACCTCCCATTCATGTCGGCTTCATATCCATTTCCATTTGCTTCAATTTTTGTAATAGTTTTCCATGCAGTATTCTGTTAAATGCCTTTGCAAAGTCTAGGAGTATTATAGTGTGACCATTTCCATTATAAAAGGTTGAATAAATTACTTAAAGCAGGACTTACTTCTTACAGAGCCATGCTACCCACCATAGTGTATCATATTCCTATCCACCCATTGCTGCATTTTACCATTAACCAACTTTTCCGATACTACTTTAATCACCACCTTCTTCAGGTGTCATCCCCTAGAAGGAGGTTGGCAACCATGTCACAGAACTTTTTTCAATTTGCTGCTCTGGAACATTTATGGTAATTTTACATAAATTATGGACTCTACAACCGTGTTATAAATAATAATTTTAATTTCCCGACATTTCAAACTTCATATAAGGTTATCATCTGGAGTATACGCATATATATATATTTATAAAATTAAAATTTTACAACATTATACACACACACACACACACACACACACACACACACACACACACACACACACACACACACACACAGACAAGCTAAATTACATTTCAGAGTAAGTTGAAGACACAATAAATTGATCAAAGGTTATTTTACTGGCCTGACTTCTAGTGAAAATAAAATAACTACATCAAAGTTATATTCTATTTAAGACAATATCAGAGAAACATTCTTTGATATAGATAGTAAAACTGATGTCCTAATTTAACATGACAATTGTTATATTAGATTTAAGATCCTGGATTACCTATGGTCCTATTTCTAATTAACTCTTAGGGAGAAAGGTTAAGTGGGTAGAATATGTGCCTTCCATATTCCTGGGATTTTTAGACCACCTGTAATAATCATGTCTTTATTTCTTTAGTTGCTATATTTCTACCTATATTCTATTTCAACGGTCTTGTATATGCCTTATACTAACTCTACTTTACTTTCGCTACTCCTAGCAACCTTACTATAGTTAGGCTTAAGTTTGCTTAACCTATACCTCACAATATTAATCTCACCATGGCCAATTTCTGCCCCCCCCCTTCTGTGCCATTATATAGACCTTGTGTAGTAAGCCTATCTAATATAAGTAGTTCCTAACGACTCGCATAATATCAATTAGAAAATTGATTTTGATTTTTTTTTTTTTTTTAAACAAAACACATATTTTTATCTATAGCAATAGGTACAGAGGACACAATAATTACTGAGAATTTCACTCAAAAGTTTTAACACACTAAAAACTGCAATTCTAGCAACAGAATGTACTGTGCATTCATTACCAAAAGAAAGTCATTACACAGTAACATAAACATGGCTCCTATCACATTCAAGCTTACAAGTTAACATTATTCTTCCTATAAGGATTGTTACAAAATTTTCTTCCACCCACATACACTCACTTAAACTAAACATACTTAACAACACATAATCTTCCCTCACTTATAACCAAGTTACCGCCTGTTTACAAATAATATCTTGCAATCACACACGATTCCGAGTTACATTCTCTTAGCAAAATAGAATTAAATTATTTCTTACTTGCAACTGAGTGGAAAGTCCAATTAGCTCACAGCAAACTACATCGAGACTGAAGAGTCTTCCATCTGGTCAGTCTTCGTGCTGCTTGGACTGCGTTGGCGGTTTCACATAGAATTTTCTTTCGTTGAACTCGCTGGGGTTCTGCTGTAGCTATCCAGAGCCTGTGGGGGGGGGGGAGCCTCGGGGAAGTCGAAAGTAAAAAGTCGTGAGCGAAGCACTGCATTTGCCTTTTATGCAGATTTTCAGCCCTTTGTTCTCAATGATGAACTTACCAGGATTAGCCAGTGGTGAAAATGACGTCAGTTCTGGCCATTCGAACATACAATCTTTGAATGGTACTTATCACCGCTAATCTGGTTTAATCCCTACTAAGCTTTACTAACAGGTCAAATGTATGTGCATTCTTACAGCAATTTTTATAACATATTTTGTACATTTTTCTTTCATAATTTCAAAGAAAAAACTGGAAATATATAGCGAAAAATTTATGAAGTTTAATTTCTTGCGAGAGATTTTACACATCATTATTGTTAAGATTAGAGTGGTTGATAAGAATCTCACAGGCCTCCTTAAATTTATGTTCATACCATGTTTTGGCATGATGTAAACAACAGGTGCTTTTCCAGTCAATTCTGTGTGAAGTGTTTAGGGCATGATCAGAAAGACCAGCTTGACCATTGTTATCATATTTAATGTGTTGTTTATGTTCCTTTTTTCTGATAGGAATTGTGCATCCTGTTTCCACTCTATAGGGCAAATTACAGTTGCAATGAATATGGTATACTCCAAGGTGGACTAGCGGAGAGAGTGGATCCTTGGATGAGTTGAGTAAGTTCTTTAATTTTGCAGGAGGTTTAAAGGTGGTTTTAAGGTTGTATTTCTGTAGTATTCTGTTCATTTTGTCTGCTATCCCTTTAATGTATGGAATGGTTACAGTTTTATTGTAGTCTAGTTTATTTTTGTTTTTAAGTGAGGTCTTGTACAGAAATTTGTTGATAGTATTTTGGCTGTAATCATTTTTTAGGATGGTATTGCTGATAACTTTTAATCCATCTTTAAGTGCTTGTTCATTAGAGCAAATCTACAAAGCCCTGTTTTTTATTGTATTAATGACCCCTAGTTGGATGGTGGTAGGAATTTATGTGTATACATATTGGCCAGTATGTGTCGGTTTCTGGTAAACAGTGAAGGAAAGACACCTAGAAATGGAACTGTGTTCTGCTTTTCAATCTTAATTGTGAATTGTATGCTTTTGCGTTGTTTATTTAGGTGGCTGAGGAAAGTGTCTAATGTCTGGCGGCCATGGGGCTAGATACATATGCACCATATCTAAGCTAGACTTTGGGTTTTAAAGGCGAGGAATCTAGAACATGTTGCTCAAAATGTTCCATGTAAAAGTTAGCAGTTGGGGGGGGGGAATAATGGTGACCCCATGGCTGTGCCGTCTTTTTGTAGGTAGAAAGTGTTTTGCCACACAAAATAGCCAGAAAGTAGTACATGTGCAAAGAGCGCTGTGATATCAGGAGGGAATTTGTCTTGTAATAGAAGGATTGTGTCATTGATTGGGACATTTGTGAAGAGGGCAGAGATGTCAAAACTGACTAATAAATCATCTTTTTCCAGTGTGATGTCTTTGATTTTGTTTACAAAGTGTTGTGTGTTTTAAATATAGGAGGGGGGATGACCTACCAACTCCTTGAGTGTTGACGCTAGTTTCTTAGCTAGGTGATAATTGGCACTGTCTGTACCTTCAACTATTGACCAGGGTGGTGTGTTTGGTTTGTGAATCTTTGGTGGACTGTAAATTTTCAGGGAACTTGCATTGCGTGGAAGTAATTTTTAACCGTATCTTCAGGCCATGTAGTGACTGATTTCAGTAGCTTCTCCGTTTTCATTTTTATTTGATTGGTTGGGTCATAGTTAACAAGTTTAGGTGGTGTTGTCCGAGAGCATGTAGTTCAGTTTAGAATAACTGTGGCACTGCCTTTATCAGCTCTAGTAATTACGGCGTCTAGATTTAATTTTAGTGATTTCACTGCTGCCAATTCAGATTTTGTTAGGTTGCTGGTTATTGTTTTTATATAATTTAAATTTAAAATGTTAGAGGTCTCTAAACCTATTTAAGTACTATGGTTGTTGGGATAAATCTTTAGCTTCTTTCTATATGGTAAATAAAATCAAGTTTGTTAATTGTTCTGGGTGCCATGGCAAAGTTTAAACCTTTGCTGAGTACCAAGAGTTCATCATTGTTCAGGGCATGGTTAGATTGGTTGACTATGTGACTGTTTGCTGAAGGCAGTTGGTGGCTCCTATTGACACATTTGGTTGGATGTTACCACTGGCTTGTGGTTGGCTGTTTTCGTTCACTGCAGAGAAATTCAAATATGTCCATTGGTTTTCCAAATATTGTCTATCTTTAAATCAAAGAAATTTGGATATGAGTTTTGCTTTCTTTGTTTCACAGATGTAATTAGCCAAGTTGTCCGTAATCCTCTCAGGGATATCCCAAATATCTTGGTTCAAACAACTTGAAAGTTCAGATTTTAAATTCCTGACCTGGTTTTGAGTAAAAGCCAAGTTCTTTCGATTGGCCTGGATCTGTTCTCTGAGCGGTGGTATATTCATAATGCTTCTGTTGAGGTAAATTTTCTTTTCAGTTTGATGCAGTTTGGAATGACATTGCTGTCTCTACAACGTTTAAAAAAATAGCCAACTTAGCATAGTGATTGCATCACTCATGCTTCAAATCTTCATGAATTATCAGAATCCTTTCCTTTAGTGTTACATGGTGATCAGTATTCATTTTACACAAATTATGCACTCTAGACTCAAAATAGAAACATAGGTAATCCAGGATCTTAAATCTAATATAACAATTGTCATGTTAAATTAGGACATCGGTTTTACTAACAAAACTATCTATATGAAAGAATATTTCTCTGATATTGTCTTAAATAGAATATAACTTTGATGTGGTTATTTTATTTTCACTAGAGGTCAGGCCAATAAAATAACCATTGATCAATTCATTGTGTCTGTATATATATGTGTGTATACTCCAGATGAAGACCTTAATATGAAGTTGAAACATCGAGAAATTAAAATAATTATTTATAACACGGTTGTAAAGTCCACTATTTGTGTAAAATGAATGCTGATCACCATGTAATACTAAAGGAAAACAGTCTACAAACCTCATTTTCCTGGGTCTACCTCTCCCTCTTTTTCCATCCAGTTTCCCTTCTAATATTAATTTCTAAATGTCTTCTTATCTAGTTAGATTTCCAAAATATTAAAGTTTTCATTCTTTAAATATTTTCATCAATGTTCTTTTCATTTTTGCTTTCTTTAAAATATCTTTGTTTTTCATTTTCTCTGTTCATGATATTTTCAACATTCTTCTGATGGTCCACATTTCGAAAGCTTATAATTTTTTCTCTGCTTCTTTATTTAAAGTTTCACTGTTGTAGAGAAGGATTGACCAGATATAGCATTTTAGTAATCTTTTTCTTGTGTCTATATTAATGTCTCTGGATGTTAGAACAGTTTTCATATCAATAAAGACTTTTCTTGCTACCTCTATTCTTTTTATTTCTTTAAGGGAATTTCCTCCTTCTGTAAACATTTGTCCCAAATATATAAAAGACTGAACCTGTTCAATTTTCTTTTGATTTACAGTTATGTTTAGTTTCTTATTTATTGGTTCTTTTGATATAATCATGCACTTAGTTTTCTTTAGGTTAATAATTAATCCCATGTCTACGCTTCTGTTGTAAATTTCTGTGACTAAGTTTTGAAGATCATCTTCAGATTCAGCTATAAGTACTGTGTCATCTGCATACCCGAAGTTGTTGAAGTACCTACCTCCGACTTTTACACCCTTCAATTCTGCAATATCTTTAAAAACTTGCTCAGTATATATATTACTTTAAGGGTGATAAGACAGATCCTTGTCATACTCCTTTTTTGATTTCAAAGTTGTCATAATATGTATTTTTATATCTTATTGAGGCCATTTGATTCTAGTATATATTTGTAATTATGCATAGATCTTTTCCTTTTAACTCATTATTCTGTAGGATATGTACTAATTTATTGTGATCAATTGAATCAAATACTTTGGTGTGATCAATAAAACAAAGATATGTGCTTTTCTGGTTATCGAGGCTTCTTTCACTTGATGTTTTCAAATTGAAAATTCTTTCTCTTGTACCTTTTCTTTTTGAAAACCTGATCGAGTGTCTTCTACTATTTCTATTGACAAAGTGCCTTTTATTCTTTCTAGGATTATTCTCTGATAATTTTGTAACATGGCTTGATAAACTTATTAGTCTATATTCTGAACATTTAAAAGCTCTTGGAATTTTTTGGGAATAGTGACAAAGATGGATTTCCTTAGATCATCAGGGATGTATCCTGTATCATAGAAGTTATTAAAAATAACCTTTAGGTTTTTAATTGTGTTTTCATTTAATTTCTTTAACAATTCGATAGGGATCTGATTAGGGCCTGGTGTTTTACTTGTTTTCATTTGACTTAGAGCGTATTCTATTTCTTCATATGTAATTGGTTCACCATCCATATTTTGTATATCTGGTGCGTCTCTTACAAACAGTTCTTTTCCATCTTTTTCTGATATCTTGTGTCTCTAGTAGCATTTTTCCGTTTTGATCTTTTATACAAAGGTTGTGGTTGAAATTTTTCTTTTTATTTGTCACAGCTTGGATTGACTTATGCATTTCTTTACAATTGTTTGTTGTTTTTCTTGTTTTCATTTGATTAGAACGTATTCTATTTCTTCAGAAGTAATTGGTTCACCATCCATATTTTGTATATCTGGTGCATCTGTGCAATCAGAGTCAAACAGTTAACAGTTCTTTTCCATCTTTTTATGATATTTTGTGTCACTAGTAGCATTTTTCCATTTTGATACAAAGGTTGTGGTTGAAATTTTTCTTTTTATTTGTCAGAGCTTGGATTGACTTATGTATTTCTTTACAGTTATGTTTGTTGTCCAATTCTTCTATTTCCTTTTCATTTAGCCACTTGTCTTTAGCCTTCCTGCATTCATTTTTTATAATTTTACTGAGTATTTTATACTGTTGTGTACTTTTTTTTTTCATCTTTTATTCATAAGTTCTAATATTGATTCTATCATCCAGGGTTTTTTCTTATATTTAATTTTTGGAATAATCTTGTTAGCTGTCTCATATGTTATACTTCTAAAATTTGACCATCTGTTTTCAATTTCCCCTGTTCTGCAAAGTATATTGTCTTCTGCTTTATATCCTATATGATCTAATTTTTTCCTAATTTCTGAGTTAAACACCATTATGTTTTCATGTATATTCAGAGCTGTCAAATCAAGTCTTTCAGTATGATTGTTTTTAGAAATGTTTTTAGTTTAATTTTTAAAGTAGACACAATAGGATTATGGTCTGAACCTATATCAGCACCTGGGTATGTTTTGATGTTGGTTATATTATTTTTGTATCTATTGTATTTGTATCATTATGAAATCTATTTGATTACTTATAGTTATCTGGGTTTGTCCAAGTATATAGTCTACACTTTGGATTGAAAGACAGTATTCATTATGTGTAGGTTGTTTGTATTTTCTTCACCTTCTCCAACCTTTGCATTCAAGTCACCCATCACTATGATTATCTCATTTGATATTACATATTCTATCGATTTTTGTAAGTTATTATAAAAACCTTCTATTTTTTCATTATCGTGAATTGTCATAAGGGCATAAACTTGGATAATTATGGTGTTAAAAGGCTTTGCGGCTGATTTAATAAGTATCATTCTTTCATTTATGGACCACAATCTCATTACAGATTTAGAGATGCCTTTCTTAATCATGAAACATACTCCATGTTCATGTTTCTCTTCTTTAACCACCACTCTTCAGATATTAATTGGTCTGTAATTTTCTACTTCTGTGTTGGAGCTACCTTTATGTAATGGAACTATCTTATCTTCTTGCCATTCTGCTGGAGGTGAGACTTAAATTGAACAACTTCATAAGATGCACTGCCAATTCTCTTGTGTGTTTGCATAGTACATGTGGCAACATGCCATCCAGTCCCACTACTATATTCTTGTCAATACTTTTTCAGTATGCTGACTATTTCTTATTCATCTATCTCAAATCTGACATAAGTTTGCCACATTAGCAACTGTGAAATCTCAATTTGGATGATGCATCTTTGCAAAGTAATCACTCGGTAATCCAACTGTTTCCTTTTGATTCTGTCACCTTCCTGCCATGAGTATTGGTTGAACTCATCTTTCCGTAGCCATTCTTACGGTTACTTAACACATAACGAAAAATCAATTTTTATAATTTACTTTAACCTGTTGTGTAATTTTTGCTCATCTGATTTGGACTTTGTACTGCTCATGTATATGCTGATCACTTTTTTTCTTTATATTCCCTTCACAATGTTTTTTTTTTTTTTTTTTTTTTTTTCCAGCTCTTGCTATTTTATCTCTGCTCATCCACTTAACTTTCACTTGATTTCTCCTAATAATTTGATGCAGTCTGATACTGCTTCTCTCAAACAATCTCTGACCACTTCCCATGCGCTAGTGATATTCACTCCTTGTAGCTTCTCAAGTCATGGAACTGCTCCAAGATGCATCCTAAATCTGTCATAATTACCAGCTTTATAGTTCAATATAAACCCTTTCTTGACAGAGAATTCCATATTTAGCAACCTTCCAGAACAAGACTACATTGTCTCTTTCCCGAGTCAGATGTAAAGTTGCTACTACAGTTAGATTTTCTGATGCTGTTACTAGATTTAGCACTCTCCAACCCCTGGTTCCCTCCATGACATGCTCTTTCACTGTATAAATTTCACTTAACTCTTGCTATGCCACTTTTCTCCTTTCAGTCTGTGTTCCCATAGTTGACATCCTTCACATCTTTTTGACCATCTGGTCTATAACGGCAACTAATAATATATTTTCCTTATTGCTCTTTACCTCACAAGAAATAGCCTCAAATGAATCATCTCATCTCGATTGAAAACTCTCCTTAATTTCTGCTTTTATTGGTCGAAGCTCTTCAGCCATCATCAGCAATATGCCTTCTCTCCTATTCCCTACTCCTCCTAAAAATACAATTAGCTAACGCCTTTTTTTTTTCTTTTCCCCATATAGGGAGTAGGTGAGGCCGTTTTAGCCCTATCTGACTTTTGGAGACCGAGTGAGTTCAATCTCCACTGGTACCCAATCAGAGCTAGCTGGCCCAAGGCTATCACTAATTAAACTGCACACAGTGAAGAGATGGCTCAACAAGTGCTGCTATCTCTTGATCCTTAATCCTAACACAATATA
Organism: Typopeltis vanoorti; assembly: GCF_054136105.1. Taxonomy (NCBI): domain Eukaryota; kingdom Metazoa; phylum Arthropoda; class Arachnida; order Uropygi; family Thelyphonidae; genus Typopeltis; species Typopeltis vanoorti. The sequence continues at coordinate 71,587,728 of NC_143558.1, read as the reverse complement.
TTTAATGTCTGAAATAGTGCGTGGTCTACGGTCAATTTTCTTGAGTTTATGGGATGAAAAACCAGAGTTTCTGGGAGAAAAAACCCGCTTGCCCATGCCAGAGATTGACCAACTCAGGAACCAGTCGAAAAAATGCTCAGAAAAATGTCCTCTAGTCACCGACTTGATTTGAAAACAAGTCTTCCTTCGTGCTGCCAAGTGCCGTGGTGCACAAACACCACATCCACTGAGCTACACAGGCTCACTAAAAATACAATGCCCTTTATATTCTATCCGTGTAATTATATTATTTTCTATCAACCAGGGGCAGCTGAAACCAAATTTGATTGCATTTCCTGCCTCTCTAATACCTTTGTTTTTTTTGTGATTTTACACCTCTTACCAAACAACACTCTATCTCCAAACATCTAACTAAAAAGTGGGTGGGGTATATTGAATCTACACCAGAATTATTTTTAAAAAACACCAGAAATATATAAAAACTACTAAAAAAATTAAAAAATTATTTTCATATCAGTACCAACAATCATAAACAATACATATGCCTAATTATCTAATTCTTACAGACATCCAGTCTGTTTTTGATTAAACCTGAAATAGCAGCAGTGCACAACTACAACATATCTTGACTGTGCAAGCTATACTCTGTGTGTACCAATACTATCCTTGTTTGCCTAATTGTAGTACTTTTGTCATTGTGTTACCTGGTATTTCATACCAGCAAATGCCAAATCTAGAAAACATTCACCTTCTGACTTTTATTCCTCCAGATTCTGAAAATTATATTCCTGCTTCTAATCTCTGAAGTTTTATTTTGTATAGTCTAAATATCCAAACAATGAAATATCTTTCTTCATCATCATCAAATTCCTGACATGTAACCTCAAGGGGGTGTACAGGATGTGATAGTACTACATGAAAAATTTACATCATTACTAACTTCCTATCTACAATTTTCCTCCAAATCAGTCTGTTACTTCTCAAGATTCCAACATTATCAGATCTTATGTTTCTATCGTCTAAGGCACTTTGTACCGTATCAATCCACCTATATCTTGGTCTTCTTCTGGGTTGTTTTCCTGCCAACCTCGTAGAGAACACTTGTTTTGCTAATCTTTCCTCGCCCATTCTGTTTAAGTGACCATACCACCTGAGATTAGCTCTGCTTATGCATTCCTGGATGCTGACAATGTCAAGTTCTTTCCTAATATCCTCATTTTTAATATGATATTGCCATTGATGACATCTGTTCATGCCTCTAATCTTTCTTAGGACTCATATCTGACCCAGCTCTCAGATCCATAGGTACAGCTAATTTAGTGTTCTGACTAATTTCTCTCTTATTCCATTGACTTCCTACTATACCAGCTTTGTTGATTCTGTTGTCTATTTCATTATTTAATTTACCATCTTCAGCAAAAATCATGCCTAAGTAGCTGAAATGTTTTATTTGTTCCACAGGTTCCCCGTTCACAACAGAGTTGACAATTTTAATAATTCTACCTATTCTCAGTGTCTTTGTCTTTTTAATGCTGACCTTCATACCATATCTATTACAACAGTTATTCAATTTAGTCAGGGAATCTTGCAAACTTGTAGCGGATTTATTTAGAAGTATGACATCGTCCGCATAAAGCAAAGAGCTGACATTAACATCTCCAATTCTATCATGTTTATTACCACTTTCCTTCATAATGTGATCCAAAATGATAATGAATAACAGAGGGGATAATGTACATCCTTGTCTCACACCAGATTTAACATTAAACCATGTTCCTGTACTTCCTTCAATTCTAACCTGACTTACAAATCAAATAAAGACTAAGTATCACTTGATATAATGCCCCATTGACACCATATAACTGTAGTGTATTGAATAGCTTCTCTCTTGGCATCTTGTCATATGCCTTTTCCAGATCGACAAAACTTAAATACAGATTTTTGTTATATTCCCATGCTTTCTCAACTATTTGTCATAAAGTGAAGATCTGATCCTGACAGACTCTATTTGGGCTGAATCCAGCTTGTTCTTTGCCAAGCTTTTCTTCCACAATTCTTCTCAACCGTCTCTCAAGTATACTTGCATAGATCTTGCCAGGAACTCAGTAGGGAAATACTTCTGTAATTTTCACATTCAGTTTTATTTCCCTTTTAGTATATGGGTACTATTAGAGCTCTACTCCAATCATCGGGAATTCGTTCCTCTGTCCAGGTTCTCTGAACTATGCAGTGCAGCCACTGTAAGACTTTTATACCACCATACTTCAGTATTTCTCATCGAATATCATCTACTCCTGCTGCCTTTCCACATTTCAAGCCTTTGATGGCTTTTTCTACTTCAAGTATGGATATGTATTCCTGACTGTATGCCTGTTGAGTGTTTTTACCAGTGTGCTATCACTGCTTGTTTTTTCATTTAGCAATTTTTCGAAGTAATTACTCCATACTTCAAGGATATCTTTTTCTCCTGTTTTCATGTCACCTTTATCATCTTTAACTCCTTTTACAGCATTTCCTCCATTTCTAAGCTTCTTCAACAACCTCCATAATATTTTACCACCTTCTTGATATTTATTTTCTATGTTCTTGCTAAAGTCCTCCCATGACGTTTGTTTAGCTAGTTTTACACAGTGTTTTGCTTCCTTACATTTGTCTCTGTATTCTCTAAGATCCAAAGCTGACTTATTTGCCAGGAACTTTTGATATGCTTTCTTCTTTTCCTTCAGTGCCTCTTTAACTGCCTGTGTCCACCATGGAGTTCTAATTTTTCTGTCCTTGCAGACAAATAGCAGAGTGGGAAATGATTGTTAGACAAGAGCAAAGCTTAAAATAATGGCAAATACCTGTTGGATTTCTGCTCAGGACATGGACTGGTTAGAGGCATGGACTCACCACATGCCTCTCTGGCTGAATCAATCAGGATTTTCTTCAAAGATTGCCACTGAATCTCCAAGGTTTGGTTCCTGTTCTCAAACTCTTTCATTTTTTCTTCAATAATCTTTCTGTATTTTAGTCTACAGTTCACATCTGAGAGCTGCTTAACTTTTATTCGCTTTAAAACTTTCTTGCATGTTATTCTTTTCAATATGAAATTCAATTTTATCCTCCTCAAGACTAAATAGTGGTCGTTTCCGATTTCAAATCCTCTGTACACTCTGGTGTCCTGCACCAGGGAGAAAACATCACTATCAACAATAACATAGTCAATGAGACTTTTCTTATTCCTTGCCTCTTCTCTCCATGTGAATTTGTGCACATTTTTATGTTGGAACATGGTGTTAGTAATAACCAGTCCATGTCCTAAGCAGAAATCCAGCATGTGTTTGCCATTATTATTAGCTTTGCTCTTGTCTGACAATCATTTCCTACTCTGGTATTTATTTCCCTAACAAGGACCAACTTTTCCTTTTTCATTGTGTCAGTTGCTTTTTCTAAAGCATAAAAAAATTCCTCCACTTCTACCTTAGTAGAACCTTCTGTGGGACCATAGGCACAAATAAGTCTTATTGTCCAGTTCCACATTCTCATATTTGCCCACATCACTCTACTTGAGACTGCCTGCAATTCAAGAAGATTAACCTCGTATTTTGTGTTGAATACTATGGCTACTCCTTTTTTTTTATTGTCATTTCCTGAATATAACATTTTGTATTTATTGCTCAGAACGATCTCACCAGTTTTTGTCTTTTTTGTTTCAATGGGTCACCCCTATTATGTTGATCTGGTACTTATCTAATTCTTCAGCTAGCTCCATTTCTTTGCCATTCAGGCTTCTTATGTCATAGTACCGATCTTTAACTCTGGTGATGTTGAGTTGGGGTGTGCTTTCAGAGTTGTTCCAGTAGCCGAGTTTTCACTGTTTGCGCTGGTTCCCTGGCAAAAACAACGGGGGGCCTTGTTTAATCGGGCGATGCCCCAGCAGGCATGAAATTTTGTCATGTTATACCATCATTTTCTAATATCTTTCTTGGTTACATTAAAGATGACTTTAATGTAACCAAGAAAGGTTACATTAAAAATTCTTATGTTGATAGTACCGATCTGTAACTCTGGTGATGTTGAGTTGGGGTGTGTTTTCAGATTTGTTCCAGTAGCTGACTTTTCGCTGTTCACCCTGGACCCTGGTTCCCTGGCGAAAACAACAGGTGGCCTTGTTTAACCTGGCGATGCCCCAGCCGGCATGAAATTTTGTCATGTTGTACCATCATTTTGTATTTTGGTTTAACCAATACGAATACTATTTGGTCGGCTAAATCCCAAATTGACTTGATAATTCACTTCCACAGTGCATAATTATCACTTCAGTTGTAAACTTGTGTCACCTACCACCGACTATTTTGTTAAAAATGGCAGAGCAACTTGATATCCTGGAATCCATGGCTTGGAGGGCCATTAGTCGATTAGAAGCTGGACAAACGCAGCAAGTGTCACTCAAGCGTGTCATGTATCTCAAAGCATAATTTCTCGACTTTGAAATCGCTTTTTGGAGACAGGAAATGTTAGAAATCATCTTCATGCCATAGGTTTATATGCTCGAAGACCAATGGTTTGCATTCCACTTACTGCAAATCACATAAGAGCCTGAAGAATTTGGGCACAGGAACACTGCAATTGGACAAATGAGGATTGGGATTGTGTACTTTTTAGTGATGAGTTCAGGTTCAGTCTGCAACGAGATAACCTACGTATCTTGATATGGCATGAAAGTGGAACAAGAAATAATCTACAGTTTCCTTGTGAAAGACCCCACCATCAAGGTGGGAGTTTCATGGTGTGAGCTGGAATAAGTATAGGTGGTCATACAGATCTCTTTTATTAGAAATGGTTCCTTAACAGCCCATCGCGCCTTTGGGCTGTTCCTTAACAGCCCAAAGGTGCGATGAGATTTTGGAACCTACAGTTTGTCCATATGCTGCTGAAATTGGCCAACAATTCTTTTTTATGGATGACAATGCTCGTCCATCGTGCAAATTTGGTACAAGAGTGGTTTGAGGAAGCAGGTATCGAGTGAATGGACTGGCTTGCCTTTTCACCAGATTGTAATCCAATCGAACATGTATGCAATGCTTTAGGTAGGTGCGTTTCAGCTCGACTGGTGCCACCACAATCGCTTCAAGAGGTCGAAATTGTTCTGACAAAAGAGTGGGGAAATATCCCACAAGAACTCTTTGATCATCTTATCCAGTCTGTGCAATCAAGCTGTGCTGCTGTTTAGGCTATTAATGGAGACTATATGCCCTATTAAAAATTAACAAAAGCATTTTTGGCTATTCTTGTTAAAATTATTTTATGCTAAAATTTATAATTTGTTAAATTTGTAATAAATATTATTTAAACAATATCTCATCATTTACACCCTATCCATAAGTAAGAAATATTTATTCATGTATAAAGTACCTAATAGTTATAATTATTTGCAGAAATTTATAATTATCAAACTAAAATATCCCTTAATTGTTTTAGTGTATATATACTGGTATTCATAGCCTGTTCACTCTCTTCCCTACTGCAAAAGAGTGAATAGGCCATCTCTGCTCACCACACAGTATCACTTACCACTAAGTCTGCTAAAACTAAATACATCTATCTTTCTATTAGGCAGTTGTGATATATTTCAAAGTCAATATACCCTGACATGAAGAAAAACAGAAATCATGTCAAGGCAATGAAACAAGTTTCAGTCAAAAATTTTCTATAAATGTAACTTGAGCACCTTGTCTCAAAATGTGGGAAAAGACAGAAAATGCATATTTATAGAAATTCTTAACTAAATAAAATATTAAGTGTTGATGAGTTTTGATATTTATACTGTCAAAACATGAATGATTGTGATAATGGTTGTAGCAACATATATCAGCCACTCCACTTATTTCTTTGCCTGTAGAAATCTATGAATGCTGTTTCAGATAACAGAGGAAGGTGGAGTGAAAGGAGGAATAAAAAGAATTCAGTTATTACCAAATTCCTCCTCTTCCTCTTTTACACAAGTGGATTGGCTGCCAACAGTTTATTAATACAGGTCTAGCAGAAAGTGGAAAAAGAATGATGGATGTCAATGTGTAGTACTTCTAGAAAATAAATAAAAGTAAATCCTGTTCACAAAATGATGTAAACCTCTAGAGCCCACACACTTTCTTTGAGTCACTTCAAGCCTCCAACATGACCACTTGGCTAACTAGGCTTGCATGTGAAGGTGAATTTAGATATGTTTCGTGAGAAGGAAGGCAGAACTACATTTTTATAGCACTGAAGTTATAAAAATAAAAATAAAAAATAAAAAAAAGTTGTCCTCAAACAACTGAAGAAAGGTGCTGGAGAGCAGTGTTTAAGGAAATGATTGCAGAAAATCTGAGGCTTGGTGGGTTGTCTGTATACTGCAAATGAGTAGATGGACTATGCTATCCAAACTATATATAAGGGTCTGAGGTCAGTGAAGGAGGATCATTGATATATAGGAGAAAGAGGACAAGTACGAACAGATGAAGTCATTCACCATGACATACAGCATATGACCAAAGAGAACACTGTCCATCTAATTGTAGATGGAGAGAGGTAGATCAATGTCAGATCCAATCAAATGCTTCCAAATGTCCAGAGTAATAGCAGGTGTTTCTCCAAACTTTCCAGACTGATGGAGTGTACACTGATTAAATTCTAGAGTATGGCTTTACTTAAGAAAAAAGTTGACTGTTAATGACCGTCTCCATTATTTTAGAGGGAACCATGGTACAGGCAACAGATGGATAGTTTGATAGCTGATCCTTTTCTCGATATGGACTGCATCGCTTCCATTCCGTTCAGTAGCAGATGTGCTAAATGAGTATTGTTGTAAAGGCAATATAGGAATAGCGTTAATTATAGAATAAACACAACAGGTCAGAAAGCACAATGAGGACCAGAAGACATATTTAGGTGATTTAAGTTCCTTCCAGTAACCAACAGTTTGGATCCAGAAAGAGTAATGTTGTCGGTATGGTAGGAGGTGATTTGCAGTGGTTGTCTGTGCTAGAGAATTATTTTTTAGGTGTTATGGTGAATGTCATCTGAACTAGACAGATGAGTTTTGGCCCTTTCAAAGTCAGAGATGGATTACTTGATAGTTGTGCTACAATGCTATATGTTTTAAGGGTGAGAATGAAACTGAAGTGCTTCTCTAAGGTTGTTTGTGATATTTTGAATTTATCTCTGGACTTGGTGGAAAAACAAGGTTATGAAAACAACGGTCTTGCTATGGAAAGGATGAGAAGTTGCACTAAAAGTCAATCCATTTGGCAGCATTCATTCATTCATTCTGTAGGTAGACAGAATGCTGTCAAGATTATGGTCAGAGTTACTGATAGAGAGGCAACTTGTATTGGTACATCTGGAAGGGGAAATGATTAAGAAAAGGTCTAGAGTATATAGAGAGAAAGGAGAGAGTCTATTTGGTATTATAGTTGGGAGGTGGATGATTTTGTTAAGATCAAGGCTAATAATAGATTCCTTTGCATCTCTTCCAGTTTGGTCCAGGGAATTGCAAAAGGGAAGTAAGCTTACATTAATTTAACCAAATCTCAACAAAAATGATGGCCTAACCATTTCAAGAATGTGGGGGACCCATCTACAACCTGTATAACAACCTAAACTAGCCATAAAAAAATCCCACTACAAGAAGACAACCTGATGAAGTGTTTGTACCATTCAACAGCAACTGAAAGAAATCATATTATAACAATCAGAACTATCCAGAAGAATATTAATACATGAGGACTTCAGCAGTTTATTGTAGTTGTATTTCTTTATTTATTTTTTATTATTATTTTTTTATTTTATTTATTTGAATTTTTTTTTTATCACTAGAGGTCAGGCTAGGGGAAAGGATTAATAAACTATGTAGATTTAGTTTACCGGTATGCAGGGCATGAGCATGTAGCTTGGTTCCTTATACACTTGTATTCTTCCGATGATGACCTCAATACAGGGGTCGAAACGTCAAGTTTTATTTTATTAGTAATTAATAGAATAATCTGTTCAACGCATGTGTTTTTGTATCGCTAAATTTACAAATATGAGTTCCAATCAAGAAGTTTATCTTCATGTTTGGTCCATAATGAAGCTTAACTTACACCTAGAGGCAAAATTCATTTATTAAACTCACTAATATTTTGTTGGTTTTCTACCTAGCATCATCAGAGCACAATGATAACATGACAGGCACACAGCACTAATACAAGCAATTGTAGAAACAATTTAAATTGTAACTGACTGTAAAATGTAATTGTAACCTAATGTCCTTATGTGGCACCCTCTATGGGTCAGATAACTATAAAGTTAATTCAGAGAAGTCTGGCTATTAGGTCTAAAACTTAAAATGATAATCTTCCAGATCTTTGGTAAATTAATGCAACATCCTTGTTGAGGTTGGGAGAGTGCTTCATAGCTGATGCTGATTCTAAGAACATTAGTATGTCAGTTACAATTTAAATTCTTTCTACAGTGACTGGGATTAGTGCTATGTGCCTGTCACAGTTATCATTGTGTTCTGATGGTACTGGGCAGAAAATCCATGAAATATTAGTGAGTTTAATAAATGCGTTTTTTCATCTTGGTGTTAGATATAATGTTAAACTTGATTATGGGTAATGAACAACACCTAAGCCTTTCTGTGACTTCATATTTGGCATTGAATGCTATTGCTACTCCTTCCTTTGCTTGATCATTATTGTCCTAATACAGTAAGCCCTCAATTAATATGTCCCCGATTAGTGGGTCATTTTTTTTTTTTTTTTTTTGATACCCAAATTCGATTGGTGCGCCTATGTACATTTTAAAAATAAATGTTACAGATTTTAAAAATTTTCTATCTATACATTTTTATGGCTAACTATTTTAAAAAATCACTCACCAGATTGAAATAATTTAGTTACCGATTTAAAACCTTTTACAAAGTTATTTTTAATGGCATACTACACTACTTCTATGTTCCAAATTTTTACCGCCTAAATTTATGTCGTCTGCTATACACCCACAGATTCAAGACCCTTCGACACTTCTGCGCATCTCACAAAAAGGAGAATCCATTCCGATAATAGGGTAATCAATTCGTCTTCTGGGAAGTTGTTTATTATTACATGTTGGAAAATTAACTTCTCTTTTATGATCATTGTAGTTTTTGAAGTGGTAACTATTTTGCTTGTATAACAGTTGGAAATTTTATCTATAAAGCATGTGATTTCGCATATTGGCGACCAATTTGTACGTCCTTCATTTTCAGATCATTGGAAAATTAATACAGCCACACTTGCTGAAGTTGGGGAAGAGCTTCTTTGCAAATACTGATTCTAAAAATAATCTCTCAGATTTATAGCAACTTCTATGCAGCACAGATGTCTTCTTCCATTTCACCTTGTGTGAAGGAGGATTATCCAGAGCATGGTCTACCACTCCTAATTTGCCATGCAGATGATCAAGGATATAATTTAGAAGTTATGGTATATGTAGTTTCAAATCGTTTTGAAACTAAATATACCATAACTTCTGCAAATGAACTTTATGGTTATCTTATCTCTAAAGTGTTCCTGTTGGTTCATTTTTAGTTACAATTTGAATTAAACTTGCCAAGAAATTATATTGTTTAATGCTTTATCCAAATGTTAGCAAACAAAGTTTGTGCATGAAGTATTTTCACATCTTGGCTGTGTGTATATAGTGGCATCTTCAGAGCACAAATTATACAGTTGTAATTTGTGCTGTGATGATGCTGGTTATAAAACCAGTGAGATATTAGTAAGTTCAGTAAATTAATTTTTTTACTCTTAGAATGCATACCTTGAATCACTGTTATGAATAACCACCAACACCTAAGCAGGGATATACATATAGTTAGTTTAACCATCAGAACACCCATTAGAAATCTAAATGACCAAAGTTATGGCCATAATTCATTACTGGCTTGACCAGAGATGTATATAATTGTCTCATAACTTCTTCCTTCAAGTAAAGTTTTTTAATTAGAACAACAATCTGCTGGTCTAACTAATGGGATTCTGTAACTTCATTTCTTGTCCACCATAATTCCTTATATTCCCATTGTCTGTACTAAACCTATTATATTCACTTATTTACAAATTGAATTTGAGCTTCCATCAATAAATGACTAGTAATATGGCAAGGCTACTTTCATAAGTATCAAAGATTTAGAAAAAGTAAACATATAGATGCTTATATACCACTGCAGTTGATCTCAATGTGAATATTATCAAAGTTGAGGAAAAAATTATCTTCTTTTTTTTTTGTCAATCTGTGTACATGAGAGAAGAACTGATAGCACATCAGTTCAACACATTTAAAACAGCTATAATTTATTTTTCACCTTAAATGCTACTTATTTTTCACTATATAACCCTCAAGGGAGAGTGAGAGAGTCCTAAATATTTAAGGTCATTTTCACACTTACTTCTCATCATCTTCATTTCTATATTTTCTTAGGGTGTGGGTGGGTGTGTAGTAGAATATAAACTTCACAACTAATGGATATATAAATAGAAATGTTGATGTGACAACAACCAATAATTCATTATGCTCATTATTGTGCTGTCACTTACATATTTATCTGGTCAGAGCAAGGAAATATTTAAACAGATTGATCTAGGTTAATACTAGGATTTATATTCAGGTGTACAGAGTCCAGTAACATCTCCAAAGATTCCCAAATTTTTCTTTTATTGTTAGATATATCAAGTCTTATATCACCTATCTATATGTTCACTGGGCATCCACAGATGCTGTATGGTCACTCCAATGCTTGGTGATGTGCCACACCAGTACTCACCAATGTAGTTGTTGTTTGCTTTTCTGGAGGCCTCAACTCTCTGAAGAGAATCACCAGAGAAAGGGATAGACCATTGATGGTCTATCCCTTTCTCTTTTCCCAGAACTTTACCTTCTATTACTGCTCTCAGACACGCCATCCATCTATCTCATTGATGGTGTATCCCTTCCTCTTTTCCCAGAACTTTACCTTCTATTACTGTTCTGAGAAGTTCCCATTCCATCCTTTAAATGTGTCCAAAATATTTTAACTTTCTTCTCTCAATATCCTTAAGGAGCCTTAAAAGTTCTACTGATCTTTTCTAATACCCATTCATTTTTACTCCTTTCAGTGTATGATATCCTCAACAACCTTCTCTAACACCACATCTCAAAAGCAGATATCCGTTTATCTGATTTCTTTAGGTTCCAAGTCTCACATCAATCAATAAAGTGCTCTTGGAAAAACAACTGCATCCAAAATCCTCAACTTTGTTCCCATGGAGATAGATCCAGATTTTAGACAAGTCTTTGACTGGTGTTTTAGCCATTTCTTACCTCCTTCTGACGTCTTCTGAACAGCAATTCTTGACATTAATAATGGATCCCAGTTACTCCAACTTGCTGACTTCCTCAATTCTTTCTCCATTAAGGTACACTTGTTTCTCAAGAGCTTCCCTGTTTGTATTTCCTTTGGGAACCATAATCTTTATCTTGCTAGGATTGAGATGAAGTCCTCTGTTATTACTGATCTCGTTAACTTTGTTAAGAATTAGTCCTAGTTCTTGCATGTCATTATAAAGGAGTAGTGTATCATCAGCATACTTCAGATTACTGATCAATCTACCTCCTATCCTAATTCCTGTCTTGAGCTTATCCAATGCTTCATGCATATATACTGATGATGTCCTCTGCATATATACTAAACAAGTGAGGAGAAAGTAAACATCGTTGCTTAACTCCAACTTGAAGCCAATCAGTCAATTCAACACCTCTTCTTACCATGGCTTCTTGTTCCCTATACAAGTTGGCTATCAACCTGATAGTATGTTGAGGAAAACCCATTCTTTTCATTACTTCCCACAATTTCACATACTCAACATAGTCAAAAGCTTTAGAGTAGTCTAAGAAACACATTACCAGAGTGAGTCTGAATTCTTTATATTTTTCTATGATCTGTCTAAGGCAAAGGATATAATTTCTGGTGCCCTTACCTTTCATAAAACCTGCTTGTTCTTCGGGCATCTCTGCCTCAACTTTGGCCTCAATCCTATTTAGCATGATCTTCAATAAGCTTTTGCTTGCATGAGGTATTAAACTAATAGTTCTATAGTTCTTGCACACCTGCATATCACCTTTCTTATGTAGCAGTATGAAAACCGACTTCTTCCAGTCTCTAGGCCATGATCTGTTTCCCATATCCTTGTAATCAATCAATCTATGAAACACTCTTATCCTTCCATCCCCTAGGGCCTTATTCCTGTTAAGCTGCTTAACTGTACTTTCAACTTTGTGTATAATCTGCGGTGGTTCCAAATCAAAATTTTCCTGCTGAGAGGGCTTCACATTTTCTTTATCTGCTCTGCTGTACAGTTCCTCACAGTATTCTTTCCATCTGTTTTTGATTTCCAGCTCTTCTGTTATTAATGCTCCATTCCTGTGTTTAATGACATTCAATGTGGGCTTATACTTGTGCTTTAACTCATGAACTAAATAAAACATCCTTTTATAGTTGTGCCTCCTCATCTGGAACTCTATCTCTTCACATTTATTAGTATAGAACTTTTCCTTGTCTTGCCTGATGGCTCTTCTGACTTTTCTGTGTAATCTTTTATATTCTTCAGTCCCTGTGTCTCTTTGTTTTTCCAACCACCTTCTTTTGATTAATTTCCATGTTGAATCTGATATCCATGGGTCTCTTGGTCTTCTTATTGGGCCGAGATACTTCTTCGCTGTATCCTGTATTATCATCTTGCCTCCTTCCCAAAGCATTTCTGGTGAGTTCTCCTCATTGGTCTCCAAAAAAATCATCCAACCGAGTTGATGTTTCTTCTGTGAATCCACTAGGAATTACTCTAACATCCAGTCTAGTGGGATGTGCCTGACTTGGAAGTTTTTGGAGTCTTAGTCTTAATTTGGCTCTTACTAGCTGATGGTCTGTACAATCTGCTCCAGGAAAAGTTTGCACATCAGAGATGCTTGTCTTCCACCACTGGAGAGCCAGGATGTAATCATTCTGCTGCCTTGACCTATCAGTGTTAGATATCCAACTATAGGTGTGTTTTGGTGTTTCTGGAAGTAGGTATTGATAATAACTGATCTGTTAGCCTGGCAAATTCCAATAGTCTTTCACCATGGGTATTATGTGGTGTGAAAGATTGTTTTTATTAAGATCACAGAAGTGATTTGTTATAGCAGATAGTTTACCGTGTAGTGGCCTTCTTTTTGTGCAGCATTCTACCTGTTGAACTCAGATTGAGACTTTACAATAGTTTACAAGCCACTATGCATAGTGAGAGTTAACTCAATATTAATAAGAATGTGAATTTTTATCTGTATGTTTTATTACAAGCATAAAATATGTTCATTTCAGAGTTATAATTAAGTCACTTTACTCTTATTACATGTAAATTTATTCAAAAAGAATCAACAATTTGCGAAAACAGCAAATTAGATAGGGAAATAAATAATAAAGAAAGACTGGAAGAAAGTCTTTCTGACTCCCAGTCTTTTAATGATTACATCCTTTCAACAGATGAGATTTTTTTAACAGTTATGTTGAAGACTTTAATAGATTTATTTAGAAATATAATTTTGTTCTACTTGTCCTTTACACATAGATTATCATCCTTACATTGTACTCTATATTCTCTCGCAGCAGATGCTGTTAACTTCCTAGATAACTTTGATACGGCATCCTTTATGGGACTGCTTCTCTATCTTCACTGTACCACCTTCTGTCCTCCCTCTTCTCTCTTGTCTTTCTAAGATTTTTGGTTCTTATTTTTAAATTTTTGCAGCTAAGTAGCTGTTTTTTTTTATCCTGTAATTATCCATTTTGACTAGTTCACATTTAAAAAAACAAAATAGTCCTCTGATAAGAGGAAGCTCAGTGTATGTATGTATGATATAACTGATTTACTTGGCTGAGAGGCATACTTTTTAAAAATAGATTAAATGACTATAAGCTGTTTTTTTATTTATTGAGATAGCTTTTTCTTCAAAAGATTCCAAATATAAATTTGCCGGTATGGGTGATAAAGGATTACCCATGGCTAAACCAGAGTTTTGTTTGTATATATTGTCTTTAAACTGGAAATAACGAGAATTAACACACTGGGTTAATAAAGACATTACTTTTTTTGATAATAATGAGAATGTGAATTTTTATGTTTGTTTTATTATAAGCATAAATATGTGCATCATTCAGAGTTACAATGGAGTCAATTTACTCTTATTCTATTCCATATAATTTGTCTGAGAAATGACTGTGTAAGCGGAACAGTGAAAGTTACGAGCTTAGGAGTGAAGGTACAGGGGTCAGGGTTGAGATGGTTTGGTCATGTGATGAGGAGGGAGGACAAGTATGTGGGAAGTAAGGTCATGCAGATGAATGTGCAGGGGAGGAGGAAGCATGGGCAGCCAAAGAAGAGATGGAGGGAGCTAGTGGAGGAGAACTTGAAAATGAAGAACTTGGATGTGGTTACAGCCCAAGATAGGAGGATGTGGAGGAGACTAATTAAAAACAGCGACCCTACTTAAGTGGGACAAGCTGCAGAAGATATATATTAGCAAAAGAATGTATCATCACAGTTTCCTAGTCTTGCAATTTTATTTAATCTGTTTTGGGATTCTAGATCTGAGCTTTGTGCAACTCCAATTAACTAGATTTCAAAATTGCAATTTCCTTCTATCTCCCATGGTTAATTAACACAGAAAGATTATTGCAAGATTTTATACACAAATTGATGTTCTTTAAAGTTCATGAAATAAACAGAAAACAATGTATTGACCTGGGAAACTGTTTTTTTTTTTTACTTCGCTAACCTCCATTTCATACTTCCAAGGTCCAGCAACACGTGCAATCATTTCTGATGCTAGATTTATACCTATTACTATAAAGCAAACATGTTTAACCTCGTGTTTGGAAATTGTTGTTTGGGTTGTACTTGAAACTAATCATCTCTGAATAAATAAAGTAATGAAGTCCTAATATCTTGCTGGCTTTTCAGTCATGGTTTGGGGTGTGAGGAAATTCCTAAACTGCTAATGAGTGACTGGGTGCTTGGTGATTTACTGTAGATGTAAAAGTTCTTGCATGTTATAATGTCTTTTATAAACAGACAGCCATATAAGCTAATATAGTCAAATGCTTTCAACCGTATTAGAGTTTGAGAGCACCAGATATAGAGAAGATTTACCATTAAATTTTAGCGGTCATATTTTTAGTTTTCAAATGGAAAGATTTAATAATTGAAATCTTTGCAATTTTTATTAAAAATAAATTTATTATTATTTTTTCTCCTGAAGGACTGCTTCATTAGATGTTGAACCAGTGTATACATTTAGGGCACATATGTGAGTATAACTCTTTTTGTTTATATCGGTATTTGACTTCATTATTGTGAACTTGGATTCCTTGCAGACATTGAGATCTTATAAATAGTCATTAAAGCAAGCAATATACAGTTCTTCCTACTAACTTCTAGAGTTTAAGAAATGAGGACAGAAAAAGTTTTGTAGGAAAAAAATTTTTTTGTCCTAATTTCTAAAAAGTAGCCTGAAAACTTAAGAAATTAACATCTACAAAATAAGCATATATTTACCAGTCTTTCAAAAAAAGAATAATAAAAAATGATACTCTGCTGGTTTTTCTCAAATGCAGAGTTGATACGTTTGAGGAATTGCTGATTACTTTACAGTTTTGCCATGTCTTCATGAAGCATGGAAGAATGACATGAAAGTTCAATTGAAAAAGTCTAGGTTCCTATCCTACCAAGTAAGTGAAAGCGCTGTATTTGCAACCAAAAGTTGTGAGGAGAGAACCAATAGTTCCTTCTCTCTCTCTCTCTCACACACACTGTTAGTTCCACTAAAAATGGATGGATTGGCTGGGCAAAATTGCATTAACAGTCTTGCCTGTTTTAGTGATGTCATACCATGTGCTACATCCTGTTTGAGGGAAGTGAGAGCATTCCACCTACTGGTCCACTATTATTTCCTCAGATTATTTGTCCTCTCTTATCATGTTTATAGAAGTATACACAATTGGAGCTTCTAATCCAGTCTCTCAGTAACATACAATAATGGAATATCATTAGTAGAAGAAATGACATAACCTCCTCCCATGCATGCAAGTGCTAGATATACGGCAGTCATGTCTGTTGGGATTCGGGAGGGAGGCATCCATCAGAAAACTTCATTGTTTGATCACATAAGGAAAGTGGTTAGTGTGGTGATATATCTTGCCACCATGCTGCATAGTATCATGTGTCTTTATAATCATGAAGTAATTTATTTTGCATAGTTTAAAGTATTTCACATTCTTCCCATCATCCTTTTGAGTCCTAGACCTACTGGGACTTAAAGAACCCTGTGTCCTGACCATTTTTTTGCTCTATTTAAAAAATTGCTGTGCAGCATTTCTATGGAATATCCAAATAATTATTTTTTGTCTTTTAGTTAACATCCTTGAAAATAAATTCGAACAAAAATTTTAGTTATACAGTTATATGGGCTCCAGAAATGAGTAGCAAGAAATCAAGGTTTTTGAAAAAAATAAAAATTTAATTTTTTATTAATTTTCTACTTATATTTACTTCTTTACTTCAAAATTCAATAAATTCAGTCAAAATATTGTTTAGATGTTACATAAATAATGAAAATTATAAATAAAATGTATGTGTGTTATTATTATGGTCTGCACAGTTAGCTTAGTGGCTATGTGCTTTGCAACCATATACCTGGGGAAGGAGTGTCCTAGGCTCAATTCCAGTCAATGACGTGAGGAGCTCAATGATCTTTCTCAGCATAGCCAAGTTAGCCGATCTTGGGCATGGACAGCACGGTTCTTCCCCCCCCCCCCCCAGTTTATTTGGGGTTTTTCATCCCGCAAGCAGGCAAACCAACCCCGTGAACACACACACTGATTACAATCATGATATCACTCTTAGGGGATACAGCAGAGGAGTGGCAAACCAGATACATTAATATGCCAGTAACCCCTCATTAGGAGGGGACTCAAACCATCTTGGGACGGACGAGAAGAATAGATATTATTATGATGAAAATATCATTTTAAATAGGGGTATACATCACTAAAATTATCTACTATTGGCCACAAAAGTCAAGTGGTAAATTATTGAATTATACCATTCAATTTTTTAAATGCCACGACCTTTGCGATCGCGAAAACAACTCGCCAGATGGCCTCGAATTTGGTCGTCCCTGTCGAAGTTCTGCATCACTATTGCTTGACTCGGAGCTCACATTTGTGGGGAGATCTGCTTCCTCTTGTTCTGACTCACTGTCTGCCCAATCATCTAATTTAGATCCTTCATTATCGAGTATTTCCTCAAGCATTTGTTTTAATTCGCATTCATTCAAGAGCCGTTTTACACCCTGCTTTGGGCACCACTGGGTCCTAGTCTGTCCATGGTGACAGAGAAATTCAAACTGATCTCTTAGGTCACAAGAAGAGAGTCCTGAATCCCTTATATTGTTTAGATTGGAGCAGCCAGAATTACGATGGCGTGATGTAATATAAACACGAACATCCGCGATCATACATGATGCAGCTGATGGACAGGTGTTACGATATACTAATAAAATTCCCTGTTTTATTGATAAAAGTCAACCTTCCTCTTGGATAATGAAGCTGAAAGTTCAAATTTAACTTGCAGTCTGATAATGAATTTCAAGCAAGTATTATTATTTTTGGAATTTTTAATTTAGCGATGTAAATTTACATCGATGGATTCTGGGTTCATGCGCGATCGATGTATGTTTACATCGATAGGACTCAAAGTGCTAATGTACGTTACTTGAAGAACAAGAAACAGTGCTTAAGCAGAGTTCACATTAAACACCATTGACATTGTGGGTGGCCGAAAACTGTAAATGATGGCATATCGCAGTGGTGTTCAACCTTTTTTACTGCACGAGCTATTTTTCTATAAAAAGTTATTCAGTGATCTACTCTCTTATATATGTTATTCACCGATCTACTCTTATATAGATCACGTTCGACCAATCTGATATCTGATTACACACAAATAAACAACTAAAAAAAATACACAACAAAAAACTTTATTTGTGTATTTAAAATTTTCTTTATCACTTTTATTTTAATTCAACAAAAAAAACAAATATATTGGAATAAAATATTTATTTCTCTATTTTGGAAAACCAAAGTTAGAAAAAACAACAGATTGATTACAAACCCACAAGTTACAGGAAATGCTAGTTGATATATAAAAAAAAAAAAAAAAAAAAAAAAAAAAAAAGTTAATGTGAAATTTGGCATTGTTTGGACCTCGCAATATTTTCATAGTCAAGTTGATATGAAGAAGTGACCAATCGCAGACAATCATCCAAACGATCATTTGTAATTTGGTTTCTTAATTGATTTTTTATGACGGTCATATTTAAAAAAGCGGATTCTGACAAGTATGTCGAACTCAAACATGGCAGAATTTTTCGCGCAATATCAGTTAATATTGGGAATTTTTCATGTGCATACTTCCAAATGACTTCATTGTTTATTGATTTTAAATGTAAACTATTCTGAATGTTTATTATCTCAAGTTCTACTTCAGCTTGGTCAAACAGCCCACTAATTTTATTTGAAATTTCTGTGATGTTCAAGTTTCCTTGAAATGGATTATTCATAAAAGATACAATCATTTCAGTTTTATTAAAATCTTTAAATCTTGAATTTATTTCTTCCTCAACTAATTCTGTTTCACGAATAAATTGTTTTAAATCATAGCGAAGCATTTCTTGATTTTGTTCAAAAAATTTTAATAAACAGAGATGTCTAAATTCGCGGTCATTTATATTTTTCTTTAATAAAAGTAAGTATTGTTGGAAAGTTTTTATTGAACTTAACATGTCAGTTAAATTTTTATCTCTACCTTGTACCTCTAAATTTAAATTGCTTAATTTCATACAGAAATCTACTAAAAATGATAAGTGTAACAACCATCTTTTATCACTGAATTGTGGATAAATATCTCCTTTTCATCAAGAAAATTTTTTATATCGTTAATTAATACAAGAAATTTTTCTAAAAATTGACTTCTGCTGAGCCAGCGAACATTATTGTACAACAGAAGTTCCCTATCATCATCTGCCTGTAATTTAAAAAACCGCCGTTGCAGGACTTTTCCTCGAACAGAATTTACAATTTTAAATGTAATATCCAAAACATCTTTTGTGTTTAATCTTTTACTACACGGTACTTGTTGGTGAATAATACAGTGGTACGTTAAAATATCTGGATATTTGTCATTGTTTTTACATAATGAAATGAAGCCCGATTTATTACTTATCATTGCAGGAGCACCATCAGTAGTAATAGACACAAGTTTAAAAAGCGGAAGTTTGTGTTGTTTCACAAATTCATCAAATGCTGAAAAAATGTCTTCTCCCCTAGTCCTTCCCAATAGTGGTATAATTTTCAAAAGTTCTTCTTTACTTGAATAATCTTGAAATACCATGCGAATAAATACCATTAACTGAGCAATATCAGTGAAATCGTTTGATTCATCAAATTGTAATGAAAACAACACACTGGTGAATGTCTGACATTAACCTGGCCTGGAAACTTTTCTCTGCCAATTGGAACTCTTCCTTTTCTGCAATTTGAAACCTTGTCTGCATCCTAGAAGTAGTCTCTCTCTAGCAATGTCTCGAATCGAGAAGCTCCTTTCTTGAAGCGGGAAACTCCTCTCCCAAGCAACGTGGATCCAGGCAGTCTCTCTGATGGCGACTCTGGACTGGGCAGCCTCCTCTCTGACAGCAATTCTGGAACCGGGACCCCTTCTACTTGCTTCAGTCCCTTTTTATTAGGCCTCCTCTGAGACCTCGCATGAAGTTTGGCAACCCCCAAAGAATCAGTATGAGTCTTTCATCTTAAGTTTCAAGTTTGGCACTCCTGTTCTCCTCCGCTTTCTTTGATTGTAAGTTGCCAGCCATCGGAGTTGTTTGAACTCTTTCTGACCAACTTCGGAGATGTTTACGCTTAGAGCCTGCAAGCCTTTCTCATACATACAAGTTTCAATAAAAATCTTTCTAATGTCGCTATGTACAGCTTCGGCAACAAAAACATTGCCTTTGTTTTTAACACTGTAACATATTCTTATTAAAGCAGTATATACAGTTAGCTTCAAAAGAGTTATTTACAAAAACATCTAATATAAACTATACCGAGACAAACAAAGTTTATTTTTTTACAATATTCACATGGAACTTAACCTAAGTAAAAAATCGATGTAACGTGCTTTGGAATATTTAATATTTAAGCTACAATTGAGTTTTTACACTTTGCTTATAATTGTATTCACTTGGCTCGCTGTTTGAATTCCACTGATCCAAATTAATTCCTTTACCCGGGCTTATAAGAAAATTACTGATTTGACAATTTTAAC
Source organism: Typopeltis vanoorti (assembly GCF_054136105.1). Classification (NCBI taxonomy): domain Eukaryota; kingdom Metazoa; phylum Arthropoda; class Arachnida; order Uropygi; family Thelyphonidae; genus Typopeltis; species Typopeltis vanoorti. The sequence continues at coordinate 71,567,290 of NC_143558.1, read as the reverse complement.
AAAAAATAATTAAACAATAGCAATATCATTATTTTGTATTATTAAAAATAATACAAAATAATGATAAATAAAATATTATGTTTTCAGTTTTAATTAAATTTGTAAGTAAGGAGGAATACACAAGAGATCAACCAAAAATCGTTTTGGTTATCAATCATACTCAGTTATCAATCGCTGTGTTGATGCTTTAGATAAGTCGTGATATAATTCTCTGTATGAAACCATTAACAACTTAAGCTCACGTGAAAACTTCCCACCACGTCCTTCATTTGGATCATGTCGGGAAAATAAATAATTGCCTCAATTATTGGCCAGTTTAAGACCTTTAATTATATCAGCAGTAAAAGTAGGATTATCTTGATCATTATCATTAACTTCTTCACCTTCATGAGTCTCAGAAACAATCTCCACTATTTTGTCTTCGCTAAGAGGTTTATCAATTAACAATTCTTTGATATCTGCTGACGTAAGATCATCGAATCCTTCTTCGCCAATTTCACATGCCAAACTTATTATATTGGGAAATTCTGCAGTATGATTGAAGGGAACAGGAGCATTCTCTTTAACACATGCAGGCCAAATAGCTTTCATAGTTTCTGGTCTCAATTCAGATAACGATAATCGAACCTGATCAATACAATCCATAATTGGAAATTTTTTCCACACATCCATAACTGACAGTGTTTCATAAGACAGTGATATCATCATTTAGCTTGTTCAAAACGTACTGAAATGTTCGTCTGACATATGTTTTAAAAAAGTCGCAATTATACCCTGATCTAGAGGTTGTAGTAATGATGTCATATTGGGTGGCAGAAAAAAATATTGCACATTTGGATGTTCTATGGTAGGATGACCGGGTGCATTATCAAGAATCAAAACCACTTTAAATTCGAGACCCTTGGCGTTCAAATAGCATCTAACTTCTGGCACAAAATGTTTGTGCAACCACTCAGTGAAAATATCAATGGTCACCCAAGCTTTTTTGTTGGCCATCCAATGAACTGGCAATTTTTGAAAATCTACGCCTTTCATTGGCCGTGGTCTTAATGATCGATTTATGAGCAGTGGTTTTAACATTCGATCTCCTAAAGCGTTCAAACAAAATAGGAGTGTTATGCGATCCTTTGCTGCTTTGAACCCACCAACAGTTTTTTGCATTTTTGATATGCAAGTTCTATTTGGCATTTTTTTTTTTTCAGAAAAGGCCGGTTTCATCCATATTCCAAACTTGCTCACGAGTGTAACCCCCATCTTCAATTATTTTAGCAAGTTTTTGTGGAAATGCTTTAGCAGCTGTTTCATCAGCAGAAGCCGTTTCACCTTTAATTTTTATATTATGAAGAGCATGTCTTTCAATAAAATTAGCCAGCCAACTATTGCTTGCATGAAATTCATATTTTTTCCTCGATTGAGATGAAGTATCTGGTTGCAGTTTTTTAATCTGTTCATAAAATCTCAATGCTGATTGTTTGACGGAATTTCCGTCAACTGGCATTCTTTTTTGTACATTATCTTCTATCACATCACTAAAGCTTTTTCGGCCTTTTCTAGAACACCATCTCTTGTGTATGATGATAATTTCGCACTCGATTTTGTACCAGAACATACCGCTTTTCTAATAGCCTCTTCATTTTTCTTTATAGATCTGACAGTTGATTCACGGACTCCAAAATGCTTACCCACAGCCATCACACCTTCCCCAGTTTGAAGACGATCTAAAATTTGAATTTTTATATCCAAGGAAACGGCTTTCCTTTTTTTTTTTTTTTTGTTATCGGCAACATCATGTGAGGGCTGGATTAAAATCTTCAGTTAATGAAATGAAAGTTTGAAAATTACATATAGCTTACCATTTATTATGTCTTGGCAAAATTATTAATTTTATAACGCGATTTTTATTTTGATTTCACTTAAAAAATGCGGTAACTGTGTTGTCTACTCAAACACCAAATTCAAACGGCTAAGAACTGCTTTTTTATGCACAGCCAATTATGTAATTCGGGGAATTCCCAATAAATAAAATTCATAAGAATTTAGAATTTTCTTAATTGAAACGAGAATGCAATTCTACAAAATTCTCAGAATTTTCTTGAATTACGGATTTTTTCCTAACTTAGACTTCGGGTTGGTCGTGTAAAAGTGAATAAAAATTGCATAAAAAAATATTTTTGATATCCAAATTCATGTAACTCTGAATTTGCATAAAAAGTGGTTTAGGTGTACTTGCCTTAGTATCCCATAATGCAAAGCACATATCCTTACAGACATGTATAATGCAAGTCATTATGGGAAGGGTCACTACCCGGACCAATTTCGATCTTTATTGAGTTCTCATCAGTGGGAGCCAGACCCAGAAGTGTTACCAAGGTTGATGTAATGCAGAAGTCTGGGTAGTGACCCTTCCCATAATGCATAGCATTATTCATGTCTGCAAGGATATGTGCTTTGCATCATGGGATACTAAGGCAAGAGATGTGAAGTCATTTGCCTCTATACGATTTGCCCAGTCATGAAGTTACTTCACATGCAAATTCTTGTCATCTTTAATTTATAGTACAACCAAGTGGGAAAACTTTCAACATGTTTAAGTATAGTATTTTCATTAGAACAGTTACAGAAATATGTATTTTCAATTATTATGTAGATTGACCATTTATTTCTGGTTAACTGATTACATCACTTGTCTGGTTATTTGGGCTGAGTTGCATGCACACGATTAGCTCTAATCATAATGTGTTCTGAACATCTAAAAAAATTATTTGTATTTTAACGTAATCTATTTGTATTGTTGTTTGCTCAAGAAATACTTCTTATATTCAATTTTTTTTTAAATCTAACTTCCCTCAAATATATATAAATTAATTTATGGTTTTCAAATTATATGTTAAACATTCTGTTTTATCCAGGTGTTAAATTTTCAGTATAGAAAGTTTTTTGAAAAAAAGTACAGTAATGATTTACAATATTTTTAATTATTTCAAATTGTGCTATTGGTGGTTGTTGACCATACTCGTTCATTACTTAATGGATTTTTTGGGAAAGAAGTACTTTTCTCTTTCAAGTTAAGGTAGAATTACAATATATCGCACACGTCATATGTTATGTTGTAACTATTAATATTAATATCTAGAGGCACTCTTTCTAGTAATCAAAATGTAACATGTTTTAGCGAATTAAAATCTGCTATGGCAGAAAACCAAAATGCTATACATGGACCATAACTGCTTGCCAGAAAATTCAAGTAAGCTTCAGAAATACTATACACTTTTACTCATCGAAAAACCCAAATTATCTTTCATCAAGCCTGGTCATCATTCATAAAAAATCTCTCATACACAGATCTTGGGTGTGGTGAACATTCTTTTGAAATATGGTTATTCAAAATTAAACCTGTCAAGAAATTATATTATGTAATCCTTTACCCAAGTGTATGCAAACAAAGTTTGTGCCTGAAATGCTTCATGACTAGACTTCTTGCATATAGAGGCTGATAACTTCAATTGCCTTAGTATCCCATAATGCAAAGTATACTTCTGTTCAGAAGTGGAAATTGTTCTGCATTATGGGAAGGGTGACTGCCCAGGCTGGTTTCAATCTTTATGGAGGTCTCATTAGTGAGAGCCAGAAGAGATACCAAGGCTAAATTAATGCAGAGGTCATATATTTCTCATAAACAAGTAGTAGAAGGATGTAGCACCTTATTATTAAAATCCTCTAGATCAGAGATAGTTGTAGAAAGTTTATTCACTTGGTAGAAATTAAATTTAACTTGTGAAGAAATTTTCTTGTTTAATCCTTTATCCTAGTGTAAGCAAACAGCTTACGTGTGAAGTATCTTCACAACTAGGCTACTTGTATATAGGGACTGAGGACTTAATGTCAGTTACCTTAGTATCCTTAATGCAAAGTATACTTCTTTTTATTCTAATGGTAATTGTAGTTGTATATATGCCACATGCATCCATTGTTTAGCTCTCCTGCTTTGATGCAGTAAAGGTTCTGTCATTGAGATGATATTTAGCACTCCTCTGAGTATATGAAACTAGTAGAGAAGCATGAAACTAAATGTTTTTTGCTAGAATTACGTGGTCTTGATACTGGAACTTGCAAGAATTTTATCACAACCACAGAAATTTCCAAAGCTCATATATCATCTTACAAATTTTCTTCTTTGTAACAATTTTTATTTTGGGTTTTGGCTATTTAAAATGATAACTATTCACTACTAATTTTAAATTTTAATATCTACTAGTTTCATGTGCATCATAATACACTTTTTCAGGAGATTGAAATAAAAATCTAAACTGATATTAAATTGACTGAGTGCAACTAGCATGTTCACAGTAATGCAGAATGTTTTAAATACATGAACAGTGTTGTGCTCACACAGACTGATCAGAGCATTTGTTGTGTGAGGAGATGACAGTCAATGTTAAGTCAGTGTTACTTAGTGCTAGGTAAAAAATGTCATTTAAAAGCTAGAGTTATGGAGTGATAGTAGACAGAGTTAAAGTTCAGGAGCAACATTGTTCAAATAATCAGCTGAAAAGAACATGTTAGCATGTTCTCTTCAACTAATACAGAAGAGAACTGCAGCATTGATGAGAACACTAACATGTAGGAATAAGAAAGTTATTGATTTACTTATTCCTTCAAGTTGGTGCACTTCTTGTTCCTTCAGGGAGAGATGAGGAGACAATTGAAAGATACAGCAGTAGGTAACCAAGATGATGCATATTGAATTGTGCATGTGAGGAGAAAATAGGAGAATGTGGTTTACTGAGTTTGAGTAATAGATAGTAGAGGAGAAATGTAATAGGAACATACTTGATAAGATGATTTTGCAGGATAGGCACAAATTTCATAGCTCATGGTAGGTGGGATAGGTACTTGTGATCATCCTTTGAAAATGAATAAACATGTGGTTAGAAGGCATGTGAAATTTAGTTTCACTTCATGACGTGGTGAGTGGAATAGGCTACTAGTGGATGTTGAGTGTGTTTTTGTGTTTGTTGAATGTTTTTAAAGAAAAGTGATAGATATTTAGGCATTGCATTAGGCTCTTCCTTTATGAGTCCTTGACTCCTTGGAGGAGTTTGTATAATATTAATAAACTTCATTGGTATCTCTTGTGTTGGTAGAATATGTCTTCATATCCATTGAGTTGGAGTTGCTTAACTATATAATTTTCAGTGTTTGTCATTGTTCCCTATTACAAGCACACTAAAGAGCCTTGTTTAAATGAGTGACTGTCAGTGATGCATGATTATACTGTGCCATCATATTTTATCTATGGTATAAGTGAATATAGAATAGAACATGGATATCTGTATCATATTGCCAGCCTTGCCTCATTCATTCAGCATCTAGATGGATACAGGTTCTTCATCCTCTTACTGTCTGATAACACAGCCACTGCACATTCACCCTGCCCTCTTTCTTATGATCTCATCAGAATGATTATCATCATGACAAACTCAAATAGATGAGGGAAAATCCCAAAAATATTTAGAAACGCAATATATTATTAAAAAATTATTAAAAATTTGGACATCTGAGAACAGATGTCCAAACCTGGTTTGTTTTTGACTGCACTCTAAATTACTGCCCTGCCACAACAACCACAGTCCTATTTGATGCTTATGCTTTTGTGCTCTCTAGATACCTTCTATACCATAAGATTTCTTTTCCTCATTATGTGTCATTCATCAGCTGTCTCAACAGACCTCCCCCCCAATTCTGCATATCATTCTGACCTCTTTGAATTGTTATTCTTGTTGTTAAGCTTGATTTCCTACAGTCTAGCTACCATCTGGTTCTCGTTTTTCAATTTCAGTGACTATGCTGGATGCAGTTGAGCTTTTTTGCAATAAGAAATGACCTAAAGAAAATTGTTAGTCTTCCAGAATACCTGACAGTTGTAGTTTTGCCCTGATATATGTGATATCCACAACTGTTAGTGGAAATTTCAGTGCTCTGCACCATTAGATGGCAGATACATTTTGCTGCCTGCTGTAATACTGTCACTTTGCTCATTGAAGCTTAAAATGGACAAATAATCATCATCAGCCATTTTCAATCCACTGCTGGATGAAGGCCTTTCCAAGATCACTCCAAAACTGTCTGTCCATGACTCTCCTTTCCTATGTCACTCCTGCAGGTCTGATGATATCATCAATCCACCGTGATTTAGGTCAGCATTGTGGTATTTTTTTTCCTCTCATGGAATCCAATCCAGTACTTCTTTTGCCCATCATTGATCTTGTCTTTGAGTAGTATGCCCAGCTCTTTCTCACTTTAGATGTTTCACTCTTCCTATGATGTCAGAGACTTTGGTTTGATTTCTTATTCACGTATTCCTTTTGTGATCCAGTCTTGTGATACCAAGCATACTTCTTTCCATATTAAATTGTGTTCTTCTTAATTTTTGAATTTTCTTACCCTTTATGTCCATGTTTCGCAGCCATATGTCAAAATAGGAAGAATACATTGATTAAAACTTTTCTCTTCAGGCATAATGATAGTTGGCTTTTGAATATTGAATATAATTTTACAAATGCTTTCCACCCAAGCATCATGTGTCTTTTAATTTCGTCCTTATTTTGTTCCATTGATATCTGTTGTCCTAAGTATATGTAATGATCTACTTGTTTGATTTCATCATTATCAATTTTTTATTATTTCAGGTTGGTTGGACACAACTATTGAACATAACTTGGGTCTTCTTTAGGTTTACCTTTAGGCCAGCTGTTTTGTTAGCAATTCAGAGTTCATGGATACGAGTATAATTCATGCTCAGTAGAAGTAAAGGTAACTTTGTCATCTGCAAAGCATAAATGGCTTAAATATCTTCCATTTATCTTCAGACCTTTCTCTTCCCAATCAAGAAGATTGAATATTTCTTCTAGGCATGCTGCAAATAATTTTGTAGATATTGTGTCACCCTGTTTTATACCTCTCTGTATTTCCACAGTACAGCTGTTTCCATTGAAATGAACTGTTGCTGTGGCATTGGTGTATGCTGATTTGATTGTCCTGATGTATGTCTCCTCCACTGGTTGGTTTCGTAATGCTTTAAGTATTGCACAAGTTTTTACTAAATCAAAGGCTTTCTCATAATCAATAAAATCAAGACATAATGGTAACTGATATTCATTACACCATTTGATAATCTGTTACAACTGTATATGGTCCATTGTACTAAAGATACTTCAAAAGCCTGCCTGTTCTTTTGGTTGTGCTTGGTCTAGAGTCATACAAAGCCTATGAGCCAAGATTTTTGTAAACACTTTGTAAACCACTGATAGTAGACTGATGGGTCAGTAGTTAGTCAAGTCTTCTACTTTACCTTTTTTATGTATCTTAATTAGGATAGCCTTCTTCCATGTTTTTGGTACATCATTTTTCTTCAGACATAAAGTAAATAGTTTTGCTAAAATTTTGTGGATCATTTCTCCACCTGCTTTTTAGAAGTTTAGTTATAACTCCATCCTCACCTGCAGTTTTTCCATTTTGCAAGCTTTAGATGCCTCACATAACTTCTTCTGGTGTAATGTGTAGTACTTCAGCTATTTTGTAGTTGTCTTCTTCATTTAATTCGTCATCCTGATGGACAAATAGCATGTTTAACTCCAGAGCAAAGATCTGGTTTATACTTCTTTTCATGGGAGCAGATTTAAAATAGTTATTCCACTATTGACTGACCACTAGATATTCTACTACAAGAACCTACTGATAATGGATATTATACTTGAGAAGAAATTATTTTCTTATTGTAACCATTCACACAAGCATAAGCAAACAAAAGGTGTGCTTGAACTATCTTCACACCATTTGCTTCAGTATCCCATAATGCGAAGTGCAGTGCATGTACTTACAAACTTATATTACTATATATTATGGGAAGGGCCATTATAAAGATAAGTTTTGACAGTTATTGAGGTCCCATCAGTTGGAGCTAGATCCAGGAAGACACTAAGGCTAAATCATTGCAAAGATCATGTTTTCTATATACAAATATTAAAATCAGCAGTCAAAGTGATATCCACAATGATTAGAAAAAAATTCCAGACCACTGTAGTGCACTTTATCATTAAATGGTAGATAAATTGTGCTGCCTCTTGCAATACTATCACTTTGCTCGTTGGATCTTGAAATGGACAGATACAGTGTTTATACTGGACAAGAAATTGTATTCTGTTTTAAATCCCTTACACAAGCATAACCAAATATGGTTTGCACATGAAGTATCTTCATAACTAGTCTACTTATATGTAGAGGCTGTTGATTTCTCATTATTGAAAGCTAGACCCAAGAGTGCTAAGGTTAAATCTATGTACTAGTCAGTACATAGATTTAACCAGATTTGATTACTTGATTACTTAGTCAAGTAGTCAAGTAAACCTGACAAGTTACTTGACTGAGCTCAAATTTGTTTGCTTACACTTATTTACAGCATGAAAACAAGAATATATTTTCTTGTCAAGTCTAATATACTTAGTATCTTAAACTTGACAAGATCATTTTCTACAAATTGAGTGTCTTCCTGGGTGTAGTTCCTATTTGATGAGACCTCAATAATTGTTGAAATTCATCTATTTGTATACAGATAGACTAGTCATGATCATAATCCACATGCAAACCTTGCTTACTCTTGGGTAAAGAATTAAAACAATCTAATTTTTCTCGTGTATAATATACTATGTACGAGCAAAAATGGTTTCTGTTGTAAGGAATATTCCAAATCAGCTGACAAATCATCTTCCAACCAGTATATTATTAGGTGTACATGGAAAATGTTCAACTTAGTCGTATGTAGAGGCACTGTTAATAGTATGATTTCTGAATAACTTCTATGAAAATCCTTTGCGTGTGTGTGTGACTTAGTAGATAATCATTACTTTATATTTCATGTCTCATCTAATTTTAACTCACTTTAAACAACAACCTTGAAAAGTCAAACAAAAATAGATTGCTTGCAGGAAAGGAAAAAAAAAAGAAGACCTTGCAATATCTTTCGGAAGCAGAAAGGGCTGTGTGTAGACAAGTACGTGTTCAGTTTTTCATAATGGCTTTAGTTTATAACACAAGACAATACTAAGAAAATAAATAATATATTTACTTTCTTATTTTCTGATATTTTGATGGTTTTATACCCTGCATCTTCAGGGTATAAAACTAGTATGCAAACAGAAACAGTTAGTTAATAATGACAACAGTTTAAAATTGCAACAGGCGGCACAAAGAAGTCCTGGTTGGCACCATCTATTGTTGGATACAGAAAGCGAGAGAGAGAGAGAGAGAGAGGTCAACAAGTATTAGATCTTAAAATGACTTTCTCACAGTTTTTTGGTATAAATTGATACATCCATGCTTGGTGGGGAAAGTTATAAAGATGCTGTGGATTCAATAAAATAGTCTCTCTGACTTTTAAGTAGCACTTGAGTTTTTTTCCATGTAATTCTGTGTGAAGGGTTATCCGAGGCATGGTCTACTCATCCCAACTTGCCCAGAATGCTGGTGCTGAGTGTATTTCTGATGTTCTCCAAAGTGCACCCAGATCTTGTCTGTCTGTAGTAAGCTGGGTCACAAGCACACACACACACACATACAGCATTTTATATACTCTTTTAGGTGAATGGATAAGGGTTGCCAGTTTTACATATGATTTTAATGTTGTGTGGAGCTGATATATATTAAGCACTCTGGATCCCTTTTTAGATGTGTCCCATACATTCACAGGACACATTTGAAAAGCCATGCAGCTTTTGTATTGGAGAGGGAAGAGGATATCGGGGGGAGGGGTGATATTTTCTCTATTTTTGGAGGATTATGATGAAGATAGGCGAGTTCAGTGATATGAGCAGTATCATTGGAACAAATAGTATTTTTAGGATACCATACTGATAGGCTGGATGAATGGTGTGTTTGTGCATATGTCTTCCAGCATATATAGGCTTTCTATAGCTAGAAAATGATTTTCCATTTGGCGACATGATAGTAGTGTATCCAGGATGACAGACAGTTAATTCCTTTTTCCTTGTAAGTAGCTTTTAGGATGCTGGCTATTTAAATGCACTAAAAATGTATATAACTTGTTTGGACCATGTGGCCAATAGCAAACACATCATATACATAGCACAGCAAAACCACTTGTTTGAGCATGGCTATGTTGAATGCTTAGTTCTTCAAGTGTTCCATGTAGAAATTAGTCTTCTGGGGAAGGGATGTGAACTTGTGGCTGTCTAATTTAGTTATTTGTATATTTTTCCTTTCCATGCAAATTTTCATTAAATTTGAATTGTTCAGATATATCAGGGGAAAATGGAACTTCAGGAAATCAAGACTTAGTTAATGATGCATTAGTAAATAGTGAAGTAATATCAAAGCTAATTGTTATGTCTGAACTTTTTAACATATACTTTGTTAATAAACTTTTTAAGTGAAGAATAATTTAGAAAGGAGGAAGAATTACCTGTTAGGAGGGGCTAGTGATTTAGACAAATTAGTAAACTTCTATGTAGGACAGTTTATACTATTAACAATAGGAGATAGAAATGTATCTTTATGAATTTTTAGTGCTCCAAATATTCTGGGTATCTTTACATGAAAAGATATGTTTGATAACAGTTACTTTGGACCACTTCTTTCTGTGATTTAGAAACTTCTTCTTTTCGGATATTAGTAGGAGCATGTTCTGTGTGATTCATTACAACAGTAGTGACTTATCTTTGTTGCTTTGGTTATAACAATATTTTTATTAGTGTATAGTTCTTTTAAAGCTGCAATTTCTTTTAGTGAAATACTGCATTTGGAAGATTTGAATTTGGTTAGGCTGTTAGCTATAACTAGAAGCAGGTCGTATATTTCCTGCTCAACTGATACCATTATTTTCGAACTTGCCAGTGTCATAGCAAAGTTATGACCTTGACTTAATTCACTGACAACTTCTCCCATTATGGCTACAACAATGTGCTCTTTATGCAATTGTGTGTGCCCTTTCTACTGTGATATTCGAGGATTTCAAGCTTCATCTGGTGCTGGTTTTTGACTTCTGAATTTCTTACTTGCTGCAGATTCAGAGATATGGAGAAGGACTAAATATCATAGAACATTGAGAGCTATATTTAATTTTGACATCTCCACATGAGTAGCACTAATTTGTTCATATATTAGTGCTTAACTAGCTGTTTTGTAAATACATTGGGCTTTGGGAAATGAAACTTAGTTTTAATTTTGACCAAGTTTGGGGTGGTATAGTGTCTTGCCACATCCTTTTTTTTTTAAGAAGGCTAACCTGTTTAGTAGTCATTTCAACTTCCACTTACTGAATTGCAGTGTTTTGCAAATATCTAAAGTCTGCTATTGATTTGTTTCGATAGCAGACTTCAGTGTTCACCTTGGTTCCCTGATGAAAACAGCAGAGGCCTTCTTTAACCAAGCAACCCCATCTAGCATGAAATCTCATCATGTTGTATTACCGTGTTTATTTCTAATTTAAGCTGAGGCTAATTCCAGTTTGGTAGGCTAAGTCTCAAATCATCTTCATTCAGTACTCAGTAGATACCTACTATCAGGACAACACTATCTAAAGCTAAGGATTGGACATTAGGTCAGACACTCCAGTTGGTTCTCTGCATTCCTTGAAGGTGATGTGAAGGCTTCCTCCCAGTTATCTGGCATTGGCTCTTAAGCATTTCCCTTTCATTATCATTCTTCTAATTGTTATTGCTAGTTCTTCAGTTCATGCAGTGTGAACAAATTTTTTCTTTATGAAATTGAGAAAAACCTACTTCAGGACAAACACATTTTCTCATATTATGTTTACAGTATGCCACTTCAGCCAGCAAGTGGCTAAAAATATCACATAGTAAGAGCAAACACAATTCTTGATCTTTTTAGCCATGCAATTTTTTGCAGTCACCTGTGTATTCTAGAATGGCAAGCACAAACAAAACACACTTACCTGTTTATGTAATAGATCAGAATTGGAAACACTAGGCTTATAAAAGTTTTGGGTGCTTTAAGGCCTTTTAAGAACCGTAGAAGAGATGCCATTTCGGTCGGCTTCAAACTTGCAGTGGTTCATCTCTCTCTCTTCCCCCCCCCCCCCCCCCATAATATGCTGGCTGACTATATGAGAGAATAGTCGGTCTAGCATATTACTGGGGGAGGGGGGGGGAGAAACTATTGCATGTTTGAATGCAACTGAAATGGCATCTTTTCTTCTATGGTTCTTAAAGCACCCAAAACTGTGCAAGATATCCTTGGATTTTGTAACTGTGATTCCATTATAAAGTGGTTAGCCTTATACCTATAGTATGTTCTGTATTGTAAACTGGATGCATTCTCCTTAGTGATGAGAGCTTGGTCCACCTTTTCTGCAAGTTGCCTCAGTCCTGAACTACTTCAGGCACAAACTTTGTTTGTCTACACTTGGGTAAAGGATTAAACTAAATTTATTATAGTCTAGCCAAGTGGAAAATAACTTCCAATTACACATTGTGATGCCATTTCCTATAGCCTCCCTAGCTGAGTCAGTTTTGACAATGTACTTCTGGATAGACATGGATTTGAATCGCATCTAGAACACAAAGAACCATTACAAGAACTTTTCAAGTGAAGGTGAGTTAGCTGGTCTCATACAGAGAAGATAGGGGTTTTTCCTCAGTAACTCTGGTTTATTCATCCCACATCCCAAGTCCGCAAGGAGATGTGCTTTGCATTATGGAAGATACTGAGACAAGGAGTGATGAGAGCTTGATCCACCTTTGCTGCGAGTTGCCTCAGTCCTGAACTACTTCAGGCGCAAACTTTGTTTGTCTACACTTGAGTAAAGGATTAAACTAAATTTATTATAGTCCAACCAAGTGGAAAATAAGCTGCCAACATCTTTCTCTAAATCCAGAGTAAATTAATAATAAGGTGGTACACCTTTTGGCAACTCGTATAAGTAAATATGACCTCTCCATTGCTTCTGCATTAATATCACCACTTCTGGGTCTGCCTCCCACTGACGAGACCTCAATAAAGGTCGAAACCGGTCTGGATAGTGGCCCTTCTCTTAATGCATAACTTTATACATGTCCACTAGGAGATGTGCTTTGCATTACGGGAGATACTGAGACATGGAGTGATGAGAGCTTGGTCCACCTTTGCTGTGAGTTGCCTCAGTCCTGAACTACTTAAGGCGCAAACTTTGTTTGCCTACTTGGGTAAAGGATTAAACTAAATTTATAATATGTGTAATTATCTTTATTGGACTCTAGCTGGACAGCATATGGGTGTTGGCCAGTGGCTGCTTTAGTTTTTACATGATTAGAGAAAAATGAAGTAATGGTAGCAGCCAATTCAGAAAATCATGCCCATGAAAGTATCTATAGAAAAGGCACAGTGCTGAAACATGGCACTTATGATATAATGACTGAAGGGAGCCTGTAAGGATAGTGTCATTGCTGTCTTCTGAATATCATTGTTTTTCATCCTGCAAACTAGTAATATCTTCACTTTTAATATTCCGCTGATGCTGTGTGAATAAATAGGATTCTTAGGGAGGGCTTGGGTGCTCCACTTAGATGTGGGAACAGTACTCCAAAGTTGGTTAGATCTTAGACTTATGAAGTGTTGGAGTAGAGAGGAAGAGAAGTAATGGTTAGAATGGAAAAGAACTATATATACTCAGCTATACTTAGTTCCAGCTGCTGCTCATAACAAGAGTGGTGTTTACTTATATGTCTTTAAGGGTAAGGGATGTACCAGATATGGTGACAAAATAAGATTCATTGATTAAATTTTCAATCTTTTTCAGGTACTTCTACATTTTTTTAAAGCATTCCTAACTGATGGATCTCCAAACATCTCTGGGTCTTCTCTTTCCATCTATTTTTGCCTCAAACACTTCTCCCATTCTCTAGATGAGTTCTGTTTACACATTTTTGACTACTGGTGATACTGTTAAGTTCTCTAGTAATATCTTCGCTTTTAATATTCCACTAATGCTGTATGAATAAATAAGATCCAAATGTGAATAGGAAAGTGCAAACTCAATATTGTTCATTTGCTAATGAGTTCTGAGCATTCCTTATTTGGCAAATCACAAATGGTTGCCCTTGATATCTTCAAGGTTTTTGACTAGGTCTGTCTGGCAAAAAATATATTAGGCAAACACTTAATATACTTCTTCATTAAGTAACTTCTGCAACAACTGGTTGCGTAATACATGTGATGGTTTATGGTCCTTATCCTGTAAATGTGCAACTAATGAGAGTTTCACAGGACTCTATTCACTCACTCACTCTTCACTGACCTCACCAGTTGACTACAAACCCAATATACAGCATTGATGATTCTGATGTCAGAATACTACCCTTCTTATTCCACAAACTATGTGCTACATGCTACAGAAATCAATATAACCCTTAGAAACATCCTCTACTATTATAATAAATTCTGATGTATAAACCAATCTTCAAGGTGTTCATAGTTGCACCTTATATCTTGCAAAAAAGAACTTTTTCTTTGCAGTTTTACTTTAGTAACACCCAAATCTCTGTACAAGATAAGGCTTGGCTTTTTAGCATTACTTCATCATTAAATTTCTCTTGGCATAAGTACATTACAACTATTGCTTCCTCAGCATTCAAAAAATTAGGATTTATCTTTAGCTCAAGGAATAGCTACCTCTTTGTCTTCATGCATTTTCTGTCCAATGATGGTTGAAAGCCCCCCCTAAAGTCCTCCATTCAATGCTGTCTGGATCCTTTTTATGCCACTAGGTTCCAGTCATATCTTTCATCTCATCCCACCATTTCTTTGTTCGTCCTGTAGCTCTCTTTCCGTCTCTAGGATACCATTCAGAGATCAGTTTTGTCCATTTTTGAGTGTTACTTCTCACAATCATGACATGCCCATTGCCATTTGGATATTGTAATGTTTCTCAACCTAGTCTGAGTTCTGAGCCAAGTATTGCGCTTTTTATCTAGAATGCTAATATCAAGTAATAATCTTTCCGTTTTCGTCTAAGTAATCCTCAACTTGTTGATCAATTTTTTAGTCGTTTCACATTTCACTTCCATATAACCAGAAGTGTACAACTATCAAATATTTTTCTTTTAAGGTAGATTGGAATGTTTTCTTTGAGTGCTTCACAGTGTTTTCCAAAGGCTATTAAAGATGAGTTGAATTCTACATATTTTTTCTTTACAGCTCCCCTCTACTATGAACTCTTGTCCAAGGTAAATATAGAAGGTTACTGTATCAATTTCCTGGAGTTCCATTTGTACTAGCTTTTTAGTGATGTATATATTATTTTTGTTTTGTCTTTGTCTATATTTAATCCTTTCTCTTTAGTAAAAGAACAATGTCATCAGCAAATCATGGGTGATTGAGTTCTTTTCGATTTACAATAATTCCATTATTTTTTCCATTCCAGATTTTTTAAAATTTCTTCTAGGTCTGCCATTTCACATTAGGTGAAATGGCTTCTCCTTCTCTAAATTCCTTTTTTATAGGAAATTTCATAATTGTTCCTGATTTTATAGATGTGGTAGCAGTTCTGTGGGACGTTTTCAGTATTGAGACAACATTATTATGAAAAGAAAAAGTTTAATAAAAATGAGCAATTAAAATCCAACAAGTTTTGTAAGTCATAAGATTTACATCATCAGAGGTAAGTTTTCAATAAAATGTAAGTTATTTTTTCAAATGATTCTGTTTTGCCTATATGTGGTGAAAAAGTAAAGGATATAAATATAGAACCTTCAGACATCTTAGTTTAGATGTAGTCATTCTCTTCACCAATGTACCCAGAAATGACAGTGAATCTACTTGTAAATTTTTTTCCTAACAGACACTGTAGGACTTCAGACACTGCATGGAAAATACTTTTTTTCATATTTCAAGACAAATATTCAGAACAAAAAGGACTTGCCATGGGTTCACCCCCCCCCCCCCTTCTCCAGCCTTAGCCAACCTGTTTATGGAAAATTTCAAAACTAATGCATTAAAAAACTATCAGAAGAAACCAAAAATTTGGTTACATTACATCAATATTTAATGATATTTTAGTCATTTGGTCGGGAACAGTGGATGATCTTATTGCTTTCAAAGATTATCTGAACAACTTGCATCCCAATATAAAATTCACTCTTGAACTAGAACAGCACAAAAAATTACCATTCCTTGATATCCTTGTCAAAGTAAATGAAGAGTAGAAAAGGTTATCCTTTTCCATATACAGAAAACCTTCCACAACGAGAAGATTTTTAACTGCTGCTTCACACCACCATCCATTGCAAAAGATAGGCATAATTAAAACATTACGAGACAAGGCATACAATATGTCAAGCATGTCAATTAAAATTAATAAAGCACTACCTCAAACAGACCTTCATACTTAATGGTTTTGAACTGAAGACAATCAGAAAAATTCTTAATACATCTCCTGCAACTCCCTTACTTAAACAAGATTTCAAGAATGCAATTGCATTGCCTTATATCAAAAATGTTGCAGACAAAGTGGCTAATGCATTGCTCCATGAGTATGACATAAAAGTAGCTTTTTTACCTTTACAAAAAAATAGCAAGATTCCTACATCCACCAAAACCACCACATCACCCATAAAAAAACCAGGCTTCTATGAGATTCATTGCTCTTGTGGCATTTGTTATGTAGGCAGGTCGGGAAAGATCCACATGTCTGTCTGAACACAAAAGATGTCAAAAAAAGAAGACAGCATAAATCAAACCTGGCATTCCACACAACCACTATTGGTAATCAAAATGTCATATATTGATTGTGACTGATTTAAAAAAAAAAAGTAAAGAAGCCTCGCAAATATTTAGGATTCCTACACAATGCAATAAAAATCAAAGCTTAATTTTACATTAAGTATGGTCTGCTTTCAGTAAAATTTAACTGCCATGGGCCTAGGATATAACACACGTGATAGCAGTAACTAGCAATGTTCCAACATTCATACAGTAATGAATTTACCATTTGTATTCTGGTTTTTCAATTATATGTTAAAGTCGTGAAGTTATCAAACATATCATCATTCATCATCATCATCAAATTCCTGCCATGTACTCTCAAGGGGTGTACAGGATATGATAGAACTACATGAAAAAATTTACATCATTATTAACTTCCTATCTACAATTTTCCTCCAAATCAGTCTGTTACTTGTCAAGACTCCAACATTATCAGATCTTATATTTCTATCATCTAAGGCACTTTGTTCCGTATCAATCCACCTATATCTTGGTCTTCCTCAGGGTCATTTTGATGCCAACCTGGCAGAGAACACTTGTTTTGCTAATCTTTCTTCGCCCATTCTGTTTAAGTGACAATACCACCTGAGATTAGCTCTGCTAACGCATTCCTGGATGTTGACAATGTCAAGTTCTTTCCTATTATCCTCGTTTTTAATATGATATTGCCATTAATACCATGTGTTCACACCTATAAATCTTTCTCAGGACTCTCATATCTGCTGTCTCTAGTCTTTGGTCAAGTGTTTCACTTCTGACCCACTCTCAGATCTATAAGTTAAAACTGGTTTGAACACTGTATTGTATACAGCTAATTTAGTGTTCCGACTAATTTCTCTATTATTCCATATGAATTTATTCAATTGACTTCCTATCATACCAGCTTTGTTGATTCTGTTGTCTATTTCCATATTTAATTTACCATTTTCACTAAAAATCATGCCTAAGTAGCTGAAATGTTTTATTATTCCATAGGTTCTCCGTTCACAATGCAGTTGACATTTTCAATGCTAACCTTCATACCATATCTATTACAACAGCTATTCAATTTAGTCAGAGAATCTTGCAGACTTGTAGCAGATTTATTTAGAAGTATAACATCATCTGCATAAAGCAAAGAACTGACATTAACATCTCCAATTTTGATATCATGTTTAATACCACTTTCCTTCATAATGTGATCCATATAGATAATGAATAACAGAGGGGATAATGTACATCCTTGTCTCACACCAGATTTAACATTAAACCATCTTCCTATACTTTCTTCAATTCTAACTACTGACTTACAACTCAAATAAAGACTAAGTATTGCTTGATATAATGCCCCATTGACACCATATAACTGTAGCGTATTGAATAGCTTCTCTCTTGGCACCTTTTCACATGCCTTTTCCAAATTGACAAAACTTAAATGCAGATCTTTGTTATATTCCCATGCTTTCTCGTCTGTTTGTCGTAAAGTGAAGATCTGATCCTGACAGCCTCTATTTGGCCTGAATCCAGCTTGTTCTTCACCAAGCTTTTCTTCCACAATTCTTCTCAACTGTTTCTCAAGTATACTTGCATAGATCTTGCCAGGAACACACAGTAGGGAAATACCTCTGTAATTCTCACATTCAGTCTTATTTCCATTTTTATATATGGGTACTATGAGAGCTCTACTCCAATCATCGGGAATTCGTTCCTCTGTCCAGGCATTCTGAACTATGCAGTGCAGCCACTGTAAGACTCATCATCACCATCATCAAATTCCTGCCATGTACCCTCAAGGGGTGTACAGGATATGACAGTACTACATGAAAAAATTACATCATTACTAACTTCCTATTTACAATTATCCTCCAAATCAGTCTGTTACTTGTCAAAACTCCAACATTATCAGATCTTATATTTCTATCGTCTAAGGCACTTTGTACCGTATCAATCCACCTATATCTTGGTCTTCCTCTGGGTCGTTTTCCTGCCAACCTGGCAGAGAACACTTGTTTTGCTAATCTTTCCTCTCCCATTCTATTTAAGTGACCATACCACCTGAGACTAGCTCTGCTAACGCATTCCTGGATGCTGACAATGTCAAGTTCTTTCCTAATATCCTCATTTTTAATATGATATTGCCATTGATGCCATCTGTTCACGCCTCTAATCTTTCTCAGGACTCTCATGTCTGCGGTCTCTAGTCTTTGGTCAAGTGTTTTACTTCTGACCCAGCTCTCAGATCCATAAGTTAAAACTGGTTTGAACACTGTCTTGTATATAGCTAATTTAGTGTTCCGACTAATTTCTTTCTTATTCCATATGAATTTATTCAGTTGACTTCCCGCCATACCAGCTTTGCTGATTCTATTGTCTATTTCTATATTTAATTTACCATCTTCAGTAAAAATCGTGCCTAAGTAGCTGAAATGTTTTACTTGTTCCACAAGTTCTCCATTCACAACACAGTTGACATTTTCAATGATTTTTGCCTATTTTCATTGTCTTTGTCTTTTTATTGCTGACCTTCATACCATATCTATTACAACAGCTATTCAATTTAGTCAGAGAATCTTGCAGATTTGTAGCGGATTTATTTAGAAGTATAACGTCATCCGCATAAAGCAAAGAGCTGACATTAACATCTCCAATTTTGATATCAGGTTTAATACCACATTCCTTCATAATGTGATCCATATAGATAATGAATAACAGAGGGGATAATGTACATCCATGTCTCACACCAGATTTAACATTATAAACCATCTTCCTGTACTTCCTTCAATTCTAACTGCTGACTTACAACTCAAATAAAGACTACTAAGTATTGCTTGATATAATGCCCCATTGACACCATATAACTGCAGCATATTGAATAGCTTCTCTCTTGGCACCTTGTCATATGCCTTTTCCAAATCGACAAAACTTAAATACAGATCTTTGTTATATTCCCATGCTTTCTCGACTATTTGTTGTAAAGTGAAGATCTGATCCTGACAGCCTCTATTTGGCCTGAATCCAGCTTGTTCTTCACCAAGCTTTTCTTCCACAATTCTTCTCGACCGTTTCTCAAGTATACTTGCATAGATCTTGCCAGAGCTCTTCTCCAATCATCGGGAATTCGTCCCTCTGTCCAGGCTTTCTGAACTATGCAGTGCAGCCACTGTAAGACTTTTATACCACCATATTTCAGCATTTCTGGTCGAATATGAACTACTCCTGCTGCCTTTCCACATTTCAAGCCTTTGATGGCTTTTTCTACTTCTAGTATGGATATGTATTCCTGACTGCATACCTAGTCAGTGTTTTTTATCACTGTGCTGTCATCACTGCTTGTTTCATTTAGCAGTTTTTCAAAGTAATTACTCCATACTTCAAGGATATCTTTTTCTCCTGTTTTCATGTCACCTTTATCATCTCTAACTCCTTTTACAGCACTCTTTCCTCCATTCCTAAGCTTCTTCAACAACCTCCAGAATATTTTGCCACCTTCTTGATATTTATTTTCTATATTCTTCCCATAGTCCTCCCATGACTTTTGTTTAGCTAGTTTTACTGTTTAGCTTTCTTACATTTGTCTCTGTATTCTGTAAGAGTAAAAGCTGACTTATTTGCCAGGAACTTTTGATATGCTTACTTCTTTTCCTTCACTGCCTTTTTAACTTCCTGTGTCCACCAGGGAGTTCTTATTTTTTTATCCTTGCACACAACCTCACCACATGCCTCTCTGGCAGAATCAATCAATGTTTTCTTCAGAGTTTGCCACTGAATCTCCAAGGTTTGATTCCTGCTCTCAAACTCTTTCATTTTCTTTTCAATAATCTTTCTGTATTTTAGTCTACAGTTCACATCTGAGAGCTGCTCAACTTTTATTCGCTTTAAAACTTTCTTACATGTTATTCTTTTCAATATGAAATTCAATTTTATCCTGCTCAAGACTAAATAGTGATTACTTCCAATTTCAAATCCTCTTTACACTCTGGTGTCCTGCACCAGGGAGAAAACATCACTATCAACAATAACATAGTCAATGAGACTTCTTATTCCTAGCCTCTTCTCTCCATGTGAATTTGTGCACATTTTTATGTTGAAACATGGTGTTAGTAATAACCAGTCCATGTCCTGAGCAGAAATCCAACAGATATTTGCCATTATTATTAGCTTTGTTCTTTTCTCCAAATTTTCCCAAAATATTTTTGTATGTCTGACAATTATTTCCTACTCTGCTATTTAGATCCCTAACAAGGACCATCTTTTCCTTTTTCATTGTGTCAGTTGCTTTTTCTAAAGCCTCAAAAAATTCCTCCATTTCTACCTTAGTAGAACCTTCTGTGGGACCATAGGCACAAATAAGTCTCATTGTCCAGTTCCCCATTCTCATATTTGCCCACATTACTCTACTTGAGACTGACTGCCATTCAAGAAGATTAGCCTCGTATTTTGTGTTGAATACTATGGCTACTCCTTCTTTTCCTTGATTGTCATTGCCTGAATATAACATTTTGTATTTATTGCTCAGAAAGATCTCACCAGTTTTGGTCTTTTTTGTTTCAGTTACCCCTATTATGTCGATCTGGTACTTATCTAATTCCTCAGCTAGCTCCATTTCTTTGCCATTCAGGCTTCTTACGTTGATAGTACCGATCTTTAACTCTGGTGATGTTGAGTTGGGGTTTGTTTTCAGATTTGTAAGACTGTAAGACTCTTATACCACCCCACTTCAGCATTTCTGGTTAATTATCATCTACTCCTGCTGCCTTTTCACATTTCAAGCCTTTGATGGCTTTTTCTACTTCAAGTATGGATATGTATTCCTGACTGCATGCCTGGTCAGTGTTTTTTACCACTGTGCTGTCATCACTGCTTGTTTCATTTAGCAGTTTTTCAAAGTAATTACTCCATACTTCAAGGATATCTTTTTCTCCCATTTTCATGTCACCTTTATCATCTTTAACTTCTTTTACAGCACTCTTTCCTCCATTCCTAAGCTTCTTCAGCAACCTCCAGAATATTTTGCCACCTTCTTGATATTTAATTTCTAATTCTTGTCAAAGTCTTCCCATGACCTTTGTTTAGCTAGTTTTACACAGTGTTTAGCATTCTTGTATTTGTCTCTGTATTCTCTAAGAGCACAAGCTGACTTATTTGACAGGAACTTTTGATATGCTTTCTTCTTTTCCTTTACTGTCTCTTTAACTTCCTGTGTCCACCAGGGAGTTCTATCTAATATGTGTAATTAATTGTTGATAGACTTTTGTTATGTAAAACTTATGTATCACTACCCCTGATGATGTAAGTCTTACGAAAAGTTTCGTAAGTCTTATGACTTAAAAAACTTTTCAGGTTTTAATTTGGTATATTTATTAAACTGTTTATTTACATAATAATGTGGTCTCAATACTGAAAACTTCTCACAGAACTGCTAAACCACAGAAACTTCAGTTTGCAAAGTATATCATTGTCAGTTTTTTTCAATTCCTTGAGTTTTTAGAGTTTCTAAAATAACTAATGTTTAGATTGAATCAATGCCTTTTCAAAATTAATAAGTGTCAGATCTTTGGGGTTTTGATATTCATTTGTCTCATTAGATAAATGTGATCAATGGTGCTATAGTGTTTGCTGAATCCTGCTTGTTCTAGATGTTGGCAAATATGTAGTTTGTTTTGTATTCTGTTGCTAATGATTTTTGTAAAAAGTTTCTATATTGTTGAAGGGTAATACCTTGATAGGACAATAAATTTTAATATCTTTAATGCTGTCTTGCTTTTTTAAAACTGTAATAAGGATAATGTTATTCCTGCTCTTTAGTATTCTCTTCTATATTAGGCAGCATATATAAATTTTGCATAACGTAATGATTGGTTCACTGCCTGTTTTCAGAACATATGTTGGTATTCCACTACTCATGTTACCCATTGCATATTGAACTTCTTTTATAACATCAGAGCATATTTCTTTCTCTTCCATTTGGAATATTAATTTTTGTGTTCATATTGATTTAAGTCTTGGGTATTATCACATAATTTGGCATAAAAGGATCCTATTCTTATTATCTGTTGTTTGTTTTTAATTTTTACTCCATTATCATCTTTAAGGGCTATTAATTTACTTTGTCCTATGGACAACTCTATTTTCACTCCTTTTAGACTCATATTGTTTTCTTGTGTAATTCTGATTTTCTTTGTTCTGAAGTTCAATTTCTTGTCGTCCGTTTCCTTATTGTTTTACATAGCTCCAAAAATTCAATTCTAATTCACTTTTCCTTTTCATTTCTCTTCTCTCTTTTTTTTTTTTTTTTTTTTTTTTTTTTTTTTTTTTTTTTTTTTTTTTGAGAAGGCTTGGAGTTTCTTAGCCTAGGATAATTTTCTTTTCTCCCTCTTTATGTTAATTTAGCATCTCCTTGGCAACATTTAGTATGGTCTCGGTTATTATTTGATACTTTTTATCCAAGTCTTCGTTCATATCAATATTATAAAACTCTTCTTCTCTTTCAGAAAGAGTTTATCATCATCAAATTCCTGATATGTGCCCTCAGTGGGTGTACATATCTGGTGATGATTATGATAGCACTACATGGAAAAAACTACACCATATTACTGACTTCCAATCAATATTTTTCCTCCAAATTAATCTGTTATCTGCCAAGAATCCAATATTATCAGATCTTATATTTCTATCTTTTAAGACACTTTTTACTGTATCAGTCTGTCTACATCTTGATCTTTTTCCTGTCAACTTGGCAAAGAACACTTGTTCTGCTAATCTTTCCTCTCCACATTCTGTTTAAGTGACCATAGCACCTAAGATTAGCTCTACTAACACGTTCCTGAATGCTAACAATAGTGAGTTCTTTCCTAATATCCTCATTTTTGATGCTGTCTGTTCATTCTGCTAATTTTTCTCAGAACTCTTAAATCAGAGGTCTCTCTAGTCTTTGATCAAGTGTTTTATTTCTAATTCAACTCTTGGATCAATAAGTTAAAATTGGTTGACACTATCTTGTATACTGCTGATTTAGTGTTTTGACTAATTTCTTTCTTATTCCATATAAATTTATTTATCTGACTTCCTACCATACCACCTTTACTAATTCTGTTGTCTGTTTTCATATTTAATTTATCATCCTCACTAAATATTGTATCTATAGGTTCACCATTCAGGATATCGTTGATATTTTCAATGTTTCTGACTATTTTCATTGCCTTCGTCATTTTATTGCTCATTTTCATACTTAACCCTATTTCAACAGTTGTTCAATGTAGTCAAGGAATCTTGCAGGCGTGTGGGATTTATTCAGAAGTATAACACACCAATTCTGGTATCAGGATTAATATAACTTTCCTTCATAATGTGATCTATATTGATAATGAATAATAGTGGAGATAATGTGTACCCTTGTCACACACCTGATTTTGCCTCAAAACATCATCTTATACCTCCTTCAATTCTAACTGCTGACTTACAACTTAAAGAGGTGCAAAGAGGAAAGCTCTTCATAACTGTAGTGTTTTGAAGAGCTTTCCTCTTGGCTCCTTGTAATATGCCTTTTCCAGATCAACAATACAAATAGTCTTTGCTATATTCCCAAGATTTCTTTACTCTTTGTCTTAAAGTGAAAATCTGATCAAGACAACCTGTTTGGCCTGAATCCAGCTTGCCCTTTACCAAGCTTCCTTTATAGTATAATTGCATAAATCTTGCCAGTAACACCCAATAGGAAAATGCTTCTGTAATTCTCACATTCAGTTTTATTTCCCTTTTTATAGATGGTAGTATGAAAGCTCTACTCCAATCATCTGGAATTTGACCCTCTGATCAGCCTTCTAAATTATTAAATACAGCCACTCTATAACCTTTATACTCCATTTAATTTGAGCATTTCTGGCCAAATTTCATCTACTCCATTTGCCTGTCCACATTTCAGGTTTTTGATTACTTTTTCTAATTAAATATGCATATGTATTCCTCATTGCATGCCTGTTGAGTGTTTTTTAGCACTGTACTCTCACTGCTTGTTTCATTTAGCAATTTTTTACAGCACTCTTTCCTCCATTTCTGAGCTTTTTCAATAGTCTCCAGAATATTGTGCCACCTTCCTTGTATTTATTTTCTTGTTCTTACCAAAAAGACTTGGGTAAGAACATAGAAAACTTTTATTTAGTTAGTTTTACACAGTACTTCACTTTCTTACATTTTTCTCTGTATTCTGTAAGAGCACAAGCTGACTTAAATGCCAGAAACTTGTGATATGCTTTCTTCTTCGCTGCTTCTTTAACTTCCTGAGTTCAATATGGAGTTCTGATTTTTCTATCCTTACAATCTCACCACATGCCTCTCTGGCTGAATCTTCAATGTTTGGTTCTCGTTTACAAATTCTTTAATTTTTTATTCAATGTTTGAGTATTTGAGTCTACAATTCACCTCTGAAAGCTTCTCAACCTTGATTTGTTTTAAAACTTTTGTACATACTCTTTTTCTCAATGTGAAATTCAGTGTTATCCCGCTCAAAACTAAATAGTGATCCTGTTTCAAATCCACTGTTTACTCGTGTCCTGAACAAGTGGGAAAACATCGCCTATCAACTATGACTTAGTCATTGTCACTTTTCTTATTTCTTGTATATTCTCTCCATGTGAATTTGTGCACTTTTTCATGTTGGAATATATATAGATAGATAGATTTATATTCCAATATTTATATATAAACATACAAGGGTGGTCTGAAAAGTTCTCAGCCTCGACCATAGATGTCAACACTATCCGCAAGTTTTTTTTTTTTTTTTTCTAAGTTGCTACATCTTTCATAAACATCCATGTGAAATTGCAAGTCATTCTATCAAGTAGTTTGTTTTATACAGCTGTCTGAAGCAAAAATGTTGTCTTGAAATGGATAAAATGGAGAGTATCATGCGGTTATAAAATTCTTTGTAAAAGAAGGTTTAACACCAAAAGAAATTCATTCGAAGTTCATAAAAGTTTATGGGCACTCTTCTCTTTCATTTTCGACAATTAAGGAGTGGGCTGCCGAGTTTAAACATGGCCGTACCAGGCTTGAAGATGATCCACGTGAAGGACATAAAAAAGGGTAACAACATCAGAAATCATTGATCAAGTCCAAATACGGTATTAGATGACCAGTGAGTCAAAATGTGTGAAGTTGCTGAGACTATAGGCATTTCAAAAGAATGTGTAGGATATATTTTGCATGAAAAAGCTTTGCGCAAGATGGGTGCCATACTTGCTCACAGCAGATCAAAAATGCACTTGCATAAAAATCTCTGAACAGTGCATGGAGCATTTTAACAAGAATAAAACTGATTTTGTGCATCGATTTATTACTACAGATGAGACCTGAATTCACCATTACATACCAGAATCCATACAGCAGTCAAAACAGTGGACAAGCCTGTTGTTCACCGCCAAAAAAAGACAGTCGGTTCCATCAGCAGGAAAGGTCATGGCATCAGTGTTTTGCGATGCAAAAGGCATGTTGTTTATTAATTATATTGAAAAGGGTAGAACAATAACCGGGGAATATTATTCCAATCTTTTAACCAGACTAGACAAAAAAATTCTTGAGAAAAGGCCCAGTTTGCAGAAGAAAAAAATCATTTTTCATCAGGACAATTCACCTCTGCACAAAGGTGTGTTTTCGCAATGGGAAAATTTCCTGAATATAATATTTGTATTTGTTACTAAGAAAGATCTCACCTATTCTTGTCTTCTTTGTTTCAGTACTACCTATTATGTCGATCTGGTATTTATCTATTCTTCTCCTAGATCTATTTCTTTTTCATTGATACTTCTTATGTTGATAGTACCAATCTTGAACTTGATGTTGAGTTGGGATTTGTTCCACTAGCTGACTTTTTGCTGTTCATGTGGGGGTCCTGTTTGCCTTGGCGATTTCCCAGCCAGCATGAAATTCTGTCATGTTGTACCATCATTTTATATTATGGTTTAAGCCAAAAAGAATACAATTTGGTCAGTTAAATCCCAAATTTCCAGCCTATCCTTGTTCATCCAGTATCCAGGTAGATACCTAAAAGGGTGCACTGCACCAGTTGAAGATGAGGATTGGACATTAGGTCAAAAGTCCAAGTCATTTTTTCGCATTCCTTAAAAGGCTATGTAGTGGTCTCCTCTCAGTTATACAGCTTTGTTTCTTAATCACTGCCCCCCCCCCTTCCTTTCATATTTGGAAAGTTGATAGAGGGTCTTTTTCTTTTGATCAGTTTCTGTCTTTCCCGTCTTTTGTTAACAAATTTTTTGATCTTAGTAATCTCTCGTCACTGCCTATGTCGAAAATATTTATTACATCTCTGTCTTGAACAATATATTTTCTGTTGGTTTAAATATTATTTAATTCATTAAACACCTCTCCATTTCGACTTTGCAATATCCATTTCCAGTTCTTTCTTGTTTTGTGGAAAGCCTTCATTACTTAAAGACCTCTGCATTTCAGCAAATGCTATCAATCTCTCTTCCATTTTCTCTCCTCTGGCCCAGTCCATTTCCAATTGCTACTGGATGTTCATTGCTTGCATTCACTTTACCATTGAAGTCACCCATCAAGATCGTAAATAATGTATCATTGCTACCAAGTATTTGGTCTATTGTTTCATAAAAGGCAACTATTTCTTCATCTGTATGGTCTGAGGTTGGTGGATAAAAGTTCTACCATTCTTAATTCATAACTTCTATTTATTTTAATGTAGAGTTCTACAATCCTGTTTGAGACATATTTGATCTCTTATGGGGCGATTAATTAAGAAGTCAATTCCTCCTTGAGATCTTGGGTTGTCATCATAACTATAAAGGAGATGCCCATTCCATTTTACCAAATCTTCAAGTTTCACTTAATCCAATGGTGTCCCATTTTATCTTTTTTGCTTTCAGTAGTAAATCTAGTTTTGTTTGTCCTAATAATGACTTACATCTACAGTGTAGGCACACTGTAGGTCATAACTAAACAGCTGTTTACACAACAGAAAATAGGAACTTTTGATTTTTTTTTTCCTTTTGCAAAATACCATTATATGGATCATCACATTTCAGTTTTTATGAACAACAAATTATGTTAAATTGCATTGTTTGCTTTCCACTTGTGTTTTAATATCAAAAATTTATATCCAATGATATTTCAGCAGGATCACCTTTGCCTTTGCTTAAAATTGCAACAGGTGATTTTTTTGTTTTTCTGTTGAGTGCACATTCCTATAATATCCAATGCTTAACTACTGTAGATATGGTGAAAATATATGAAAGATATTCTATATAGACTGATTAAAAATGTATGCTCATTTTTGAAGACTTCCAATTGCATACACCTTCCTCTCCACTCCTGTAAACCTAAATTATAAATAACTAGTCAAACTAAATTTCTACTGGTTTGAAAATTTTCATGGACAGCATTCAAAATCTCCATTTTATCTCATACTTATTTTGCCATTTTTGACAAAAGAAGGAATTACTGTTGTATCTGTCAAATCAGGTACTTCTAATTCTGAACTGTTTCTCTGCAATCTACAATCAGTTGTTCAGCTGTTTGCTGAAATTATTCTATGTTTTAGAAATATTATGCTATATTTTCACTCTATAAAACTATTTAAATGCATGTCATGAAAAAAGAAAGTTAAGTAGTTTAGTTTTAATTTTTTCTTAAAAAATGTTCAAATATTACTACTGCTGGTTGTCATTTCTGAAATAACCTGTGTCATAGAAATACTAGATAATAATCCTCTCAGCTGGAAGAAAAGGCTATAAGCTTAGATTACTCTTACTGCTATAGGTAACTGAACGCAACTATGAATGTGACTAATCTGGTTAATTGTTCTACTCGGCATGAAGGATTATCATGCCTTGTAATGGATATGATGGCTGCTTTCACTTCTTATCCACATTTTTTCAACAGATAGTATGCATCATATCCAGGTTTTGTTGGATACATCCCGGCCAGTAGGGAGGTTAAACAGCTGAGAATACTGATACCATAGGAATCTTTTTTTCAGACAGGTGTATCTACCTTGCACCGAGCTGTCACATACAACACAACTTTGTTTGCTGTGATTTTTCAGTTATCCAAAGTATACTTTTTATGTTTAAAATAGCTATTCTGCCTGCTCCTTTTAGTCTGCGGTCACTGACCATAGCATATTTATCTTTCTCATATTCCCAGATACTTCAGAAAAGATTCTTCTTCTTTTCAGCCATTTTCTGTCCACTGCTGGACGAAGGCCTCCTCCTCCAGTTCCTTCCACCTTTCTCTGTTCTTGGCAATGGTTGACAGTTTTTCCCAACAAATTAACAATTAACCTTCTTTTATGACGTCCTCTGCCTCGTTTCCCTTCTTTTGGTGGTCCATCGCTCATTTTCTCTTCTGTATAGATATCCAGCCCATTTCTATTTTAGTTGCTTGTGGTGAAGAGTGATGTCATTTATATGAGTCTGGCTTCTTATCCAGGTGTTTCGCTTCTTATCTTTTAAGGTAACGCCTAGCATTAACCTCTCCATTTTTCTTTGAATTGTTGCTAGTTTATTTGCCAGTGCTTTTATTAGAGATCAAGTTTCACAACCATATATGATGGCTGGAAGTATACACTGGTTAAATGTCTTCCTTTTTAAACAGAGTGGGATATCATTGTTTTGAAAAATTCTTTTCAATTTTCTGAATGCACTCCAGGCAAGTTGAACTCTTCTATTTATTTCCTTTTGCAGTCTACAGTTGAAAAGGTGTCCGACAAAGAGACTCTCTATCACCCAAAATCTTTACAGCAGTCCTTCAAGAAATATTTAATAATATAAACTGGACAAACTTTGGTATAAAAATTAATAACAGAAACTTAACACACCTAAGATATGCAGATGATATAATTTTTGCAAACACTCCAGAAGACCTTAATATAATGATAAAATCTGATATCATGAAAGTAGAAAAGTCAGTCTAAAAAAAGCAGAGAAAACACTAAAATCATGTTTAATCATTTTGTAACACCAAAAACATAATAATAGAAAACAATTTCTTTGAAAGAGTCTCTTCATATACATACTTAGGTCATCAGAAAAGATCTCCATCTTGTCATATGGTTTGCTGGTACAATTATAGCTTCAAAAATGGCTTATGAAGAGACGTCAGTGCTGGGGTAATACAATTAAATTTCTAGTTGCAGTAAACATCCAAGAAAAATTATGTAATGATCTACTTCCATCTACAAGGAGGAATCCATTGCTTATCCACTACATATAAATTCTTCTCGAACATTCTATTCAACATTTTTGTCCTATGTAGAGAGTGCCATTAGTTATTGTCAGTATGTATTCCATCAAGAAAGATCTACAAATGATCAGATTTTCAATACAGGCATACCCCAATCGTACTACACATTAGGTTCCAGGTCACCACTGAACAGTGAATTTCATTGATTAATGAATCACTCCTTTCTCCCTCCACCCCATTTTTAGATACATGTAATGGTTTAATAATGTTTTAAGTAGAATATTTGTGCATAAATAATGTAAATAAAACATTTATTTGCATCAGATATGCAAATGAAAAAGTTATTTTAAGTAGTCATCATACAAAATTATGGAAACAACTACCATGTTAGAGTAAAACTTCAGTTTAATATGAACCAAAATAATCACTCAACATTTTGACCTTCACATTAAGGTCATCATCTGGAGTTTACACATATAGAGGGTCTTCAAGTTACGTCAGAGATCTGTTCCCACAGACCAACGTAAGGTGATTTTCGATGCAAGTTGGAATTACCATAGCCTAAGTTACTTACCTAACCTAAAATACCCTAAAGTCATACATATATATCAAAAAACAGAACTAGGCCATAGGATAATGAAAGGGAGAACATAATTACTGTATAGTACAGAAAAATGACAAAAATGAAACTGTAATAAAAAAAAAAACTAACGTAAAAATGAGAACAATCCCCAAAATGACAAATGAAACTGTACATTCTGTACAGTGATTTAAAAAAAAAAAATGAAAACAATTCTTTACCTTTTATCCTGTGGTTAAAGAGACAGTTGAGGTACCAGCACCTGCTGCAGGCCTCTCTACCTTAAATTCAATGTGCAGCCGGCATTTCTCCCTTTTTTTTTCTTTTTTTTTTTTTTGCCCTTTTAATAATGTCTAATTTCACTTCTAATGTAATGAATTTCCTTTTCTTCGACACACTGCCATCGGAAGAGTCTGCCTTACGTTTGTGAGCCATATTGAAGGGTAAAAAGTCACAAAAAAACACAAACACAAAAGTGAGAGAGCAGATATAAACAAAGCATGCAGTACCCAAAGAGTGTATGCTGGGACCCAAGTGACGCCACTTCTCCGAAACGACACATGTCAAGGACCCTCTGTATATACAAAGAAACAAGCTGCACTACAATCTACATGGTATGCTAAAGTTACATTGATCTGGTCAACTGTTAAAACTATTGGCCTGACCTCTGGTGAAAAAAAATATGTGAAGGTCAAAATGTCAAATGATGATTTAAGTTTATATTAAACTGAAGTTTTACTGTAACACGGTAGTTGTTTCCATAATTTTTATGATGAATTCTGATCAGAGTGCATGAAGGAAAGGATAATTTTAAGTAGTTTGGCCTAAGGAAACATGCCAACTGGTTTGGTCATCAGTTTATATCATTAAAAGTTTTTCTGTACACCACTAAGATTGTAACATTTTCAGATAACTATAGTATTAACTACTGTAGAACCTTTGACTTCACTTAAAACTTTATCTTTGTTTTTAACAACTGTAACAACAACAGTGCAAGCAATGTTTAGCCTGCAGTCTCTCTCAGTGTTTGATACACCATCATCACTAAATTTACTCATTTTAATCTTATCATGTAACATGGTAGGTTTACACTTCTTACTAACCTAACTGTTATTACTGATAACAAAGTAATAGTTATAAATTGTATATAATTCATAGCAAAACACAGATTTAGCAAGTGCCGATGTTGTAAATAAACTGTAAATTATTTGTAAAATAATTCAGTGTTCATATACTTGAAAAATGTAATTTATTTGAAACACCTCGTCTCTTCATAGACTTTACATCTGCCTATTTGTGTTTGATGGACAGATTTAATTGTTTTATTGCAATGGAGGAATTACAGATCCCACAGAAACATATTGTCTTGGACTGAGAAACACTTGTCAGATTAAAAGAAACTTTGCTTCCTTGTTTAATATACTGTTTAAAAAGGTTTTCAGAGATGCAGGTAATTAATACAAGGGGAATTGTTTTTTACAAGTCCATACAAATTCTGGCTTATGTGTGTATGATATTGATATTATAAGAAGGAAACAAAAAAGCAATTAAAGAAATCTTTATCGGTTCGGAAAAGATAGCAGCTTAGCTGAGAAAAACAAAATATATCCCACACTAGTCACCCGATATATCCCATATCAGGTGACTAGTGTGTCTAAGAAAGTGAGGCTGTTGTTTTTCTCTTTTTCCAGGGTGAACTTGATTCTGGGGGTGTTGGTTGTTTAAATGTGTGAGGAAGGAGAGAAGTGTATCAGAGTCATGTGGCCAAATAGCGAACACATCATCAACGTAGCGAAGCCATATGGTTGGTTTTTGTGGGGCACAGTTTAAGGCTTTCTCTTCAGAAGTCTCCATAAAGAAGTTGGCAAAGGGTGGGGAGAGTAGTGAACCCATGGCTGACCCCTCTATTTGTTTGTAGAATTTTCCTTGCCAAACGAAATAGCCTGAGTTCATTGTGAACTGAAATAGGACTGAGATATCGGGAGGAAATTTAGCTTGGATTATCTCTAAGGTTTCTTTGGGTGGGACATTTGTGAATAAGGAGTAGACATCAAAACTGACCATTGTCAGTATGTTGGAGTAAGGTTTTCTATGCTGGCTTTGAAGTGGGCTGAGTTTATGTGTGAGCACTTTGGCCAAATGTTTAGCTAATTTGTATGTGGGGGAATCAATGCCATCCACTATGTGATGTAATGGCACATTTTCTTTATGTATTTTTGGGAGTCCATATATAGGGGGTGGGGGTATGGAGTTAAACGGTTTTAAGTTTAATTTAAAAAGTTAATTTAGTGACTTCTACAGGCCAAGAAGTGACCTTCTTAAGGAGCCTGTGGAGTTTTCTAATTTGTGAGTTGGTGGGATTGTATTCAATAGGGAGGTAAGTAGCGCGATCAAATAATAGAGCATTAAGCTTACCTGTGTAATTCGTTTGGTTAAGTACTACTGTGGCGTTAACTTTATCCACTTTGGTGATTACTACTTATTTGTTTTTCTTCAATTCCTGCAGAGATTTATATTCCTTATTGGATATGTTGGTTTTTAGTGGTTTTGCTTTGGTGAGAATATAAGCCACATCCTGTCTAATATTGTTGGCGACAATATTTTCTGGGAGCAATGGAGAAGTTGTGGCCACGTGAGAGAGCGTCGAGTGCTTCAGGCTTCAAATTAACTGAAGAAAGGTTGACCAAAGTGTCTTTAGGAAGTTTTGGTTCAGAGGTCGAGTTCTTTTTTAAATTCTCAAATTTCTTGATATGTCGACCTGATATTTTTTAAAATTCTTTATCCACAGCAGTGCACGAGATGTCGTATAAAATTCACCAAAGCTCGTGGTTTAACATGCTGGAAAGCTCTTCTTCGAGCACCCGAATAGCTAAGTTTGTGTCGGCTTGGAGAAAGCGAGTTGCGGCAAATTGTTCCCGTAGCAAAGCTTGGCTGGTGCGGTTATAAATTCAGTGAGCCTTTTGTGAAAAGAATCGGTGCTTGAATTTAACAAAATTTGGGATTACCTTTTTATCCCAACAGTGTTTTAGGAAGGTCAGACGGTTCAGTTGTCTTGATAGCTTCAGCGTCATTTTACCTTAATGGTGGACCTTGCGTGCAATGGAATCTCCGTGGATGATAGTAATTCTCGTAGAAAAGCTTAGACTTGGGTTATACATGCTTATTAAATAACTTAAGGAAATTGTAATGTACAAAGGATATAAATTAAATTAAACTTTAATCTATATTTCCAATATTTTGGCAACGTCATGTTGCCATCTTCACAGGAACTTAAAATAAAGACACTTGCATGCAGGCACTAAACACAGTAAATGAAAAATGATGCAGGAAGCTATTGTTTCTCCTAAAAGTCCTGATGGTGCCCCCTAGCGGTCTATGTAGGTATTCTTGGCCATTGGGCTGAAGGGCTGATGTAAGTCTCCCAAATTTGGGGCAGTCTCATGCAACCAAATTTGTTGAGGTTTGGCATGTTTCTTTGGGCTGAGGCTGATTCCATGAATAGTCCTTCAAATTTGAATTTACTACGGTGTATTACCATGGCTTTCTTCCACCGTATTCTGTTGCGTGAATCCAGAGCATGGTCTGCAAGACCCGAGCGGCTGTACTGGTGAAACTGAATGTAGTCCTTGTGTTCTGATATTCGCTGTCCTGCCTGTTTGGCCAAAGTAGGACAGCTTACAGCTGCAAGGGACCTGGTCCTTAATTTAATTTATATCCTTTGTACATTGTAATTTCCTTAAGTTATTTAATAAGCATGTATAACCAACGTCTAAGCCTTTCTACGAGAAAAAAATATATCCCAGTAAGTAGAAAAATTTGTAATGATGATTCTTATCAAAATGAAATTGGTTCTTTTAAATTTGAAATTGTACATATCTCTGCATTCATGTGGTCATAGGTTAAATGAAAATGATATCAGTAAAAATGCTGTTTTGCAAATAGTAGATGTTTTTACAGACTTAGGAAATAATCACATTTGTGAGTTCTCGTATATATTTTTAGAACACTGCAGGAATTATACTTGCTGTTAAATGAGACAGACATTAAGTACATTGCCTGGACATCACTTAACTGTCATTGATAATAACAGTTAAGAAGGTGTTCAATGCCAGACAGAAAGAAAAAGGAAAATTAGAAAACCAAAATTGAGGTGGAGTGGTCCAATATATTAAGGCTCTTGGAGTAAAAAAAAAAAAAAAAAAAAAAAAAAAAAAAAAAAAAAAAAAAAAAATTGGGATGGACTTAGCAGTGAATAAGGAAAGCTGGCTGAAAATATTGAAGAAGGCTAGAGCCCACACAGGACTGCCAAGCCAATGATGAGAATGAGTAAATATCCATTAATTGACATTGATTAGTAAATAATTTTTTTTAATGATCATGAATGCATCACTTTCAGATTACATTGATTTTCTTTAGTTGATAGGAAAATGTTCAGAAGATCTATAGGATCTGAATGGGCACTTTCCTTAAATGTGACACTGGAAAGCCATCAGCACCAGAAGCTGACTTACTAGGAGGTAAAGCTGATACAATTTCTTCATGCAGTACGGGAGAATAAAAGTGATTGAAAGACAGACTCAAGCACACAAGGCTGGTCTTGATCAGGTAAATGCAGTTGTGGAGTGGAGGAGTCAGTACTCTAAAATTTCACAAAATCTTTATACTGTTCTTCAAAGGGAGGTGGAGATGCTCCATCTAGTATAGTCTTTGCATACATCCTGCAATTCTTCTTATGTAAGGTATACATTTCTGCATAAGCTCTCTTTCTCAATTGCCTACATGAAGGCAGACTTCGAGGCTGGGGATGTCTTGGCAGATGCTGCTGGTGATATCATGCCCATTAAGATGAACATGAATAATGTATTTAAGAATTGTATGATTATATTCTGCTAAAGCTGATGCTAACTTGGAAGTCAGAGCCTCTGTTGCTAAACCTGGTTGAAAGTCAACTTTATGTTGTAGGATTGAAAGGCAGGGTGGGAGGTACAGAGATATTACCCATCCAGCCATTCCTAGAAAGTTCTGTAAGCTCATTAACAAGCTGTTTGTAACCTGCTAGTCTTTGATGACTTTTAATAGCATGAAAAGTACTATGAGGCAGCACATCATCCAATGCTTATTTAAGTTCTAACAGCTGCCACCATCAAATGAACTTCATGGGTAGCAAGAATATGCTCCTCCTCTGAACTCCAGCATGCTTTAATGCGCTCAGTACAGATAGCAGCATTCACCTCAACAAGATGTTTAGAAGAACGATGTACTCCAAGTCCAACAGCAGAAGTAAAGGCATGATTACATTCAGGGCAGATAAAATGATGAAAGTCCAAAATTGCCAATCTCTTGGAACAATGACGACTTGTACAGGTAGAAAATAGTTTATTGTAATTCTTACAGGCATGTCTATGGCGTTTAGAAACATTGAAGTGACAGGAGACAGGCACATCATCAAACAAGTCCTGAACGTTAGAATCATTCTTCAGTTTTCCTAGATCTAACCAATCAGACCTGCTATTTTCTTGATTATTGCAAGTGAGGAAACTAATCCATCCCGGGGTGCTAGCTCAAGGTGGGAGGAATAGCATAATGAGCCATTTAGTCACGAGAAGGTGTCCAGGGTATGCCATGAGGAGGCCACTCATTTCCATACTTGTCTGGTGCCTCGGACCAAAAAGTGTGCAACCAAGCCTACCAGGCTTTGGAACACCCAAATCCAACAAATCATTTCTTTGTTGGATTTGCATTTCACTTTCTTAAGGTTTTATAATTGCTTCAGTTCAAGATCTTAGCTACTTCCACTGTCTTTTCCCTGCCATCATGGCATTCCACATTTGCTAACTTTTCCCACCCAATTTTAGCAATGACTGTATCATTTTAAATGAGTTCTGCTGACAAATTCTGTAATGTTAATAATATCAAGTTCTTTTTTATAATATTTTCATTTTTAGTATGATCGTGCCATTTGATACCTATTCACTCCCCTACTTTCTCTCAGAACTCTTATCTGTATCTTCTAGATGTAGAGCTACAGTTTTATTATTACATGGGCATAATAAAAAAACAGGATGAGTCACTCATCCTGTGACTCATACTCAGTCATGGCACTGTAGTTAGTGTTGGCTTCCAGTCTCTGAAAATGAGTCCTTGGCATTGATGGAGGCCTACTCTAATTACAGTTGCCTGACTGATGAGTCTCAATAGATAATAGTATGGTGGGTGATTTGGTACCTGCACCTTACACCTGAATGGTGTGGTGTAGAAAGCAGTGGTCTCATTGCCAGAGAAACCACATTGTAAACAGTACAAAAGCAACTCTGGCTAGACTGGATTTTGACTTAGAGGCATTGAGTCATAATCCTACATTAAGAACCTCAAACATTTCATTCATTTACCACAGAATGTCTTTAATATTGTCAGCCACACTCGTCATTCTTCTTATTTATAAGAATACAGACCTGTTGATTACAATTGTTCATTTGAACTCTAGTAGTGTAATGCTGTCGATTCAGCTGCAACTGATACACAAGCTAGCAAGCACAAGCAACACGATTCAATTTTATGATTCATGTTTTGAATTATAAGTCTTTCTTCCTGATGGCATCCATGTTACTTTGGATGAACTATATTTGGAGTTGTTAAATAAAATTCTGTATTTTTTCTACATGTATAAGCCTTATAAGTATATAAATTTATTTCTATATGTCAACATCATGGCCATAATCTGATGTGATATCTTTACTTGTGCAGTGTGAATCCCTAACCTTCAGGTGCTTGTCTAGATCTTTCTCATTGCATGTACCTCCTCCTGTATTCTTATGAATCCCATCTTTGTCTACCAAATTTCATAACCTTACACTTTGCAACACATCAAGCTGGTAGTTCCATTCACTTGC
The DNA here is from genome assembly GCF_054136105.1 of Typopeltis vanoorti. Taxonomy (NCBI): domain Eukaryota; kingdom Metazoa; phylum Arthropoda; class Arachnida; order Uropygi; family Thelyphonidae; genus Typopeltis; species Typopeltis vanoorti. The sequence continues at coordinate 71,529,856 of NC_143558.1, read as the reverse complement.
CCACTCATACAATCTGTTCATGTAAGCTGTGAGATCTACTTGAATCTTCTTCATTCTCCCCAGTTTTGCATCAATTGCAAGCAGTTGCATACTTCCACTTAAACCTATCTAATTATCATTAATAAACAAATTGATTTAAAAATGAAGATGTAAGTGGAAGACATTATAATAATAATTATGGAAGTCACTTATGTAAATATATTATTTATTTCTGTTGAATTTTGGGCTATGTTTCATAGCCATTTTCTATATACTACAGTAAGAAGAGATAAACATAAAAACAACATCGACTGAATTGAAAGTGTGTGATATAAGCATTATCATCTGCAGGAAGATAACACCATCTACATTAATTGATATCAATGAATAATTAATTACACTTTTTATGAAACACGTTAATGGTGAGTATTAGGATAACTTCACAAAATTGAAAAAATTTAATTCAATAATTTTTTGTTAAGGTTAGGATTGTGAATGTGTGCTTCAGCTTTCTTTATATAATCTTTTCAGAAGAATAACTTTTGTGTAGAACTTTAGTATTATTGGCTGAATTCTATGTTTTGTAGACAAGGCATGTATTGCTAAATCAGATTTATTGGGCTCTTTAAGTGAAATATATTTTTGATTTTCTTCAAGATGAATATGTATGGAATGGCTAGTTTGTCCATAATAACATAGGGTGCAAGAACATTCTGTAAACTCCCAGATAAGAGAGGAAGATATTTGTTTTTTGGAGAGACAATAAAGATATTAAGTTTACGATATGGAAAGAGACTTGTAGGTCTTTCTGGTGAAGATATCTTGCTATTTTTTCTTATAGTCCTTTAACATATGGAAGACAAATTCTAGAAACTTCTTCTCAAGGAACATTAAGATAAAGACAATAATAATTGATTATTTTATGGATAATTTTTGCCTTGGAAATGAAGATAGCTCTGATGATATACAGTTCATTGTTTAGAAGAGAATCAGTAGAACAAATATAAGTTCTGGCAGCTAAATATTTTATGATGAACCATATTTTATGATGAATTCTTTCTCTTAGGTCTTGAGTTTTAGATAAATTCATATTTCTGATAGGGTTGATGATGTAAGTTATCATTAATGTATTTGCCAGTATGAGTTGGTTTTCTGTATATTGAGAACTGTAGTCTGCAATTAGGTTGATGCAGAATGCATCCAGTTCTTATCTTCTCCTTTTAGTGTAAATTTGATTCTTGCATTTACTGAATTAATTTTCTCAGGAAATTCATGGAGATCAGACAAAGACGAGCTCCATACAGCAAAAATGTCCTCAACATATCTGTACCATATTGATGGATTAGGTGAAAAACATTGAGAATATTTTGTTCAAAATGTTCTGTGAAGTATTGTAGTGAACAAATTAATAAAAAACTAACCGAATTTAGTTTTTTGTTTCAATTCATAATTTTGGTTTTGGTTTCAGTTCACTATTTTGGTTGAGTGCTGCGTGTTTTAACTGTCTCTACGATGTTTATTAATAGGGTAAAGACATTGACATTCATAGTGTTTTATTCATTTTTTGTAGCTGTAAAATGGGTACATCTCCAAGAAAGCATTCAAAAATATGTACTCTTTCTCAAGCACACATCCATTTCGACATTACACTCAGTGGCTCATTTGACTAAAAGACAAAAGAGCCAATGAGTGTAGTCTCGTTTTGGGTACTGTTAATGCAATTTAAAGAGGTTTAGGGAGACAGGTACCTTTTTGTCCTGACAGAAAAAGTGGGCAAAAAAGGAAAACTACACTGACTCAAGGTTGTTTACTAGTTAAGATAAACGAAATGAATTCAAGATGGTCTGCTGTAGACTTAAATAGAGATTTGTAGTGAGTATGATTAATGTTTCTGATATACAGTCCGTTGAAGGTTGTTGGAAGCAGGGAGGAACCCCTGCAGACGGGGAAAAAATACAACTGTTGATAAAGACCATGCAGAAAAAGATGCTTAGGTGGGCAAAAGTGTACAATGATTGGACTGTTAAGAAGTAGAAGAAAGTCATATTTTCAGATGATAATCATTTCTTTGTCCAAGGGGAGCGAGTATCCTATGTTCACAAATCAGCAGCTGAGAAGACTTCTCCTTCCCACTTTTAACAAGCTCCTAAACATCCAACTAAAAAGATATTCTGGGGTTGTTTTACACATGGCGGTCCAGGATCACTTGTGCTGTTGATGATATAATGAAAAGTGACCAATACATAAAAGTATTGGAGAAAAGAGTAGATCCAGAAAGACAAAGAACTCATCTTCCAACAGGATCTTGCTCCATGCCACACTTCAAAAAAAGTGAAAGAATTTTTCAAAAATCACAACATCCAATTGGCCAGAGTAGTTCTATAGAAAAACCCTATAGAAAATTTGTGGGCCATAGTGAAAAAGAGACTAAAAATGAAATTGTGATACGAAGGCTAACTTAATACAATCTGTTATAAAAGTATGGTTTCAAGATTCAGAAATAAGAAAAATGTATTCTACACTGGTAGAATCCATGCCTGAGCAAATTAATGAACTCATTAGGAACAGAGGAGCACATATAAATTATTAGGTAAAGTTGGAGTTTAATTTTTGTACTTATTTTCTTGCAACATTAAAATTTTTCTTTAAAATATGTGTTTGGATCAATTTGTTCGCTACTGTAATTAGCTAAAGTAGGGAAAATGGAAGACCCAATATTTGTTCCTTCTATCTGCTACAGTTTGTTTTGACAACTGAAGTATCCCAAATTAATGACAAAATCAAATAATTTTGCAATATCAGGAGGAAAATCACTATGTAGCAATGCAGTTGTATCTATCAGGGATGTTTATGAAGAGTGAAATTACATGAAAACTTATTAGAAGATCTTTTGATTGTAAGGAAAAAACCTGAAATTTTTTTCTTCAAAATCTTTTAATCTGAATTTTTAATGAAAGATGTAGAGTTTCCTGTAAAAGCAGAGAGAAGATATTAGATAGATATCTTGAGAGTTCATAAGTCAAACAGCCTATTCATTTTCACTATAAATTTTAATGGAACATTTTCTTTATGTAACTTGGGAAGACCATGAAGTCTGAGAGGTAAAGCATGATAAAGTTTTAGCTTTGTAGTGGCTTCTTTGTCCCAAGAATGAACTTCATCTAGGAGACTGTTGAGTTCACTAAAATGTTCCAGGTTTGCCAAGGCTGCCATAAACTCCTTGGAACATTTCTTTAACCTTTAATTAGTCGAATGGGGTTTATTTGACCTCAACCGTCATTCAAATTTGATTTCTAACAAAAGCAGTGATGGATTTTTGTTGTGATTTCGAGTACTTAGTTTCTTGCTGCCCCCTGCACCGAATCAGTTGTGTGCCGGCCATTTGGAACAATCAGTTGTGAAGTAAGTAGTGATTTCTGACGTTCTGACTCCATGCGACTACTTACATGAGTATTTTTTTTTGTTCTAGTTGCAATGATTACATTTGTTGACACTACTGTGTATTATGTCCAAGATCGAAGGATTGTAAAATAAGGTCAACGTGTGAAAAATGTCAGAGCTTTTGAAGCAATGAGCATTCCTCAGTACGATACAATAATTGTATGGAAAATTAAGACTGAATAAAAATGTTAATAATTAATATAAAAATAAAGCAATATTAATTATTTGTTTACTTCATTTTACTCACCATAATCAACATTTCATGAGAAATATTGAGAAATTAAAGAAATATCGTAACCCTAATTTTGGGGTGAAATAGACCCGATTAATTATGTAACAAAAAAAAAGAGGTGCAACTGATTAAGGGTTAAAAATGCATAGTGACATTCACATGGATTTCCTCAACAAGTAGGTGTTATTATATGGTGATATGTTGCTAACATATATGAATACCTTGACTATGTCCTATGTATCAGTTATCAATCAACCACTTTAATCTATTAATGTCATCTTGTTATAATCACTGTTTTCTCTACTTGCCACATATCAAAAGAACTCGAGCACTTTTATTGGCCCAATTTCTTAATTTCTGCTCATGTTTCACTTTTCCCCTACTAACTGAATCACTTCCTGGTCTGCTCTTTATAATCTTTGTGCATCTGCCTGTGACCTTATTCATCTATGTTGCCTCCAAAGTGCCTTCTTCCTTGCATTCCATGCTTAATCCCTTCATTCATCCATTTGACACCTGCAGTACTCAGCCTTTTGACCTTTGTTTTAGTCTGGTAACACTAATGGTATTGACATTGTATTTCTTTAATTCCTCTATATCTAACCTCTTTTCCATCACTACTCTTACATTGATGCTTGTCTTCACTTCTGATGAATTAGAATTTGTTCCAGTAGGTAAACATCTCAGCATTTTATCTAGATTTCTGATAAATAGTTCAGACCTTTTTAAACCAGGCACCTGCTCCAGTTAGCATAACATTTGATCTTCACCATTTGTGTGGGGTTAAGTCAATACATAATACAATCTTATCAGAAAATTGCCAGTCTATCATGCCTGTTAGGGACACAATGGGTGAGACTGGTATTAGGTCCAAAGTTCCACTGCCCAAATCATCATTTGTTCTTAAAGGTTGTGAGGTTTCTCTTTCAGATTGTTTTCTTTTGGTTTTATTGATGTCTTATTATGTGAAGTGCCATAAAGGGATATGAATGCTGTTTGTTTTGTACATTGCAGCTGCATTACCGTGGGAAAAGTCCATGAGTATCCAATATATTGCAACATAAAAATCTCATAGCAAAAAATATTCCATTACATTGTCAGATATTTAAAAAAAAACTTTTTTCTTGCATTAGATGTTTTTAGCAGTTTTTTCAATATACATTTATAACATGTTTATCTTTTTTTTAAAGTGGACCTGTATTATGTTTAGCATTAAGTGCTACTGGGGAGCAGTGCTTCAGTGGAGGAATGGATACTACAATTCGGTGCTGGAATGTTCCAAGCTCCAATGGTGACCCGTATGATTCGTTTGGTAAGGTATTGTTAGCTAACTATTCAGTACTCAATAGAATATAGACTAGCATGTTTTAGGTTGTTGCAAGCAGCCAACTGTTGTGTTAAATCTGAATTTTTTGATGGAGAACTGAAAAATATATAAATTTGTGACAAAAGAGTTAGAATTACTGGGATGCAGAAAATTTTGAATTAGGGACTATTGAAATTGGCATTCTAGGTCCATTTTAAGCCTAATTGTATGAGTAAAACAAATCTGTTTTACTCATACAGCTGATTGTTTTAGATCTGATTTTTTTATGGAGAACTGAAAAAATATATATAAATATGGGACAAAAGAATTACTAGGATGCAGAAAATTTTGATTTAGTGACTACTGAAATTGCCATTCTGGGTCCATTTTAAGCCTAATTGTATGAGTAAAACAAATCTGTTATCATATAAAGAATTTGATTTCATGTTTGCTTCTTACTATAGATCAGTACTGAGTTTAGGCTACTTTTATCCTACTAATAGATAGTAATTGCAATACTGATCTTGTCTGTATTCAGAGGAATGCAGGTTCCACAGTCAGGTGCAAAAATCTTCTTGGTTGAGCAAACCTTTCATTAATGACCATTAACAACTTGTAATTGAAACAGACTTGCAAAATTGCTTTTCTGCTGCTTAAGAGTAATCACTCTGATAACGATACTGTTAAAAGAATATAGGTAACCAGTGGTTGGCTGAAAATCTCCAGGTCGTGGAAGAACTTAGTAGTAGATGAATTTTCTTTAGTACAGTACTTATGCTCTCTGAACAAATCTTTTTTCTTTGATTCATCAGTGAACACAGCTTATGTTCATAATGGTGAAATTGTGGCCATTTTACTACTACATTTCTTTTTCAGAAAGCTTGCTTAATAGTGGATAGCAGGCATTTTTAAGATAAGTTACAGTTAAACATAAAAAAATTAAATGAGAAAGAGGGAGTTACACAACTTTTATTCTTACTCTGACACATGCACTTGGAAGTGTATTTTTGGCAGAGTAAGTTTTAGACAACTGCTCCAGAACAGAAACTTTGAGGTAGGTACTATATTACATCAAATTGTATATAGGGGAGTGAAGTTTAACCCTGTCATGTAAAATTCTGTATAATTATTTCCTAGCACTGGGAGAATAAAATCACTGCTGCAGTTTAAATTTGGTCTGCAGGGAATTTCACTTATTCCATTTGACTGGGCTGCTAAACCTTATTTCTTAAGCTGATTTTCAGATATGAGTGCATCCTAGAAGATTCCACATGAATTGCAACCATATACCAGTAACTCTTGTCCCACGTGCTTTTGTTTTCTGCATTTTTGAATATATATGCTTCTTTTCTATACATAAGGACTATCACTGTTTCTTATCCAAGGTCTTCTGACTATGAAAGGCACATTGGTAGGGAATCTTTATTTGCTGAGTCAACTTCTGTGGAGATTGAGCCTGAAAAAACTCTCATAATAAAGGTCATGGCTCTGTTCGAAGAACATACATCAGGCCACATGAGGAGCTCGAAAGTGGAAAAGGAGATTAAAAATGTTTACAATCAAAAGTAGAAAAACTGCAAGTTAGGTTTCCATTGAGAGATTCTTGAAAAGCAGCCTTCAACTTCAGCAACCATCTACAGAGGATGTGATTAAAATATGTTTACAATGTATTTATTTTGAAAATTAAGAAAATAAAACAACCAACTTTAGTGGTTGTTTTATGCATACTGAATATTTTATTTACTACTCTTATGCCTTAATATGTCTGAAAAATAGGTGCATATTTGATTAAATTAATCTTGAAATATCAGAAGTTTGCTCATTTGGGAATGCAATCTCTTTTATCCCACATTAGAAGCCTCCAATTTTAGACATTTTCAATATATGCGACGATTCTTGAGAACACAACTCCCACATATAACAGGAGCTATCTGTATATAGTATAGCTGAGACCCAAACAGAAATGATTGCAAAATAGCTTATCAGTGCTGTGTGTTAGGCAAAAAAGAATAAGAAGAAAGAAGGAATCTAGTAATGTGTTTCTTAAACAACTGAACAAAAAACGTTCTTTTAGGGGGACAGTCTGTTCCAAAGAACAGAGCTGGATTTGAATAAAAGGAAGAGAATCTGGTTCTGTAAGCTTTAAGCTGAACAGTAAATATTGACCAGCAGCTGCTCATGTTATTACTGCCCTAGAAGAAACTGGAGAACTGATGGTGGAAAGTACAGCAAAACACTGACTTGGGGGGGGGGGGGGGGGCACTATCGAAAAGAATACATAATGCAGAAAGAACATCCATAAGCAAGTTATTGAAAATGAATTAATGAGAGAGCAGTCATTAAATAACTGGTCACCCACTTCTGTATAGCATCAAGTATTTTTGGTGAGGTTTTAGGTACAACCAAACAAATGTTTGAGCATTATTCCAAGATTCTTTGAATTATGGGTACGTCTTAAGCAGAAGGGGACAATTTTTTGGAGGCTGCCAAGTGGAAGATGTCTGTTGATGACCTTTACCATTATTTATCAGAGAACCAAAGTAAGAGAAATTGACAGTAGTTTAATTGACCTTCATCATCTTTTTTGGAAAATTGGCTGAACATATACACTTCTTTCCATGCTGTAGGCTTTTGCCAGTCAAGGACAAAAGATGAAAGGGTGATATTGGATACATGTTAATTTGGTCATACAAGTTTTAGCACAATGGCAGTGATACTGTCAGAACTAGATGATTTGCACGTGTTTAACCTGTTAAGGATTCTTCTGATTTCTTTCTGATGAGAGACTGTGGGTAGGCATGCATTGAGCATTCAGAGTAAGAAAGAGGGATGTGATTTACCTTGATCATCATTGCATGAGTTGGAACAGAAGAACAGTGCTGGAAGGTCAACCTTGTTTTGATGCATATTACCATGTGGATCCAAAAGAAGGGTGGAAACATGGTTGTACATAATAGCACCCACTGAGTTTATAAGGGACTAGAAGACTTGACTACTGTTCGAACAAGAAGTGACTTTCCTGCATTTTGCCCTTTTGACATCAGATCTGGATTTGTTTATTTTTTGCCACTGTTGCAACCCACACTGTGTAAGTTGATGTGAAGACAGAGTTTTATTCTCAAGCTATTGTGATAAACAGTAGCTTGTTTGAAATTATGGCCAAAGCGGCTATTATTTTTTTGGAAAGATAAACTTTGCCCCTCTATACGTATGATAGCAGATTCAAAGTGTCAGTTAAGAAAGGCAGTGAAGAAACCATCTGGCAGATAAGAAAAAAAATACCTAAGCATGTTTGCAGATTTGAGAATTCTGTGTTTCAGTTTTTAATTCCTTGAGTATAGGAAATAATTATTTGTTACAGTCTTCCTTGTCAGAGCAGGCAAAAAATGAGATGTCGTTCGTTTGTTTTTTACTACAATCATCAGTTTTAAAACAATAGTGAGTTACTTGAACGTTAAAGGTAAGTGAGGTCTGGTGAATACAGATGTTGATTTTTGATGTGAAGGCCAGTGGATATTCAGAGCAACAGAACTACTTTTTCTGTACAGAAAATTTAAAGCTCCCATTTTCTTTTTGTCTCTAAATGAAATGTATATAATTAGCACCCTTCATAATTTGTGCAATAGTGTGTGAAAAAAAAATTCACCAAAAACTTATTAAAAACAAATTAAAGGCTTTTTAAATGGAATCAAAGATGATGAAGGTAACATGAAAACTGAAGATAGATAGTCTTGATGGCAAAATTTATTACTTTGAAAGATTAAATGAAACAATCAGTGCCAGCACAGTGGTAGAAAACATTCAAGAGGAGTAAATTTCAAGAGTTGAGGTAGAAAAGCCACCAAAACCTGAATTATTAAAAGAACACGTAAGACCACAGTAATAACTTTTAATTAATAAAGGTACAGATATTTCATACTAAAACTAATAGTGCATCTTCAGTGTCACACAAACAGTTATAGGAATGGAATACAAGTAACGAACATTCGGTGGATCACCTATTAAAATACAATTGTTGCCGCGTGCTAGGAAATGATAGAAAATAATAATTATTCTTTAAGATAATTGGTTTTTTTATTGATTACATAAAATAAAAGTCTCCCAGATCTTTGGGAGAGAGACAATCATTTCGATTTAAATTCGGTCGGTGTAAAATAGCTTCGCAACTTTCTTTAAAAAAGCGTTCATATTTGAACCTGCATCTATGGAGGAGAATAGTTTTATCCCACTGGATATTATGAGTAGTGTTAATACTGTGTTGTGCTAGACCAGACTTCCGAGGTTTGTTGTATTCAATATAATATTGATGTTCCTTAATTCTTTTTTCCACAGAATGGCCAGTTTGTCCAAAATAAGAAACATCGCATTCACATGGTATTTGGTAAACACCAGTCAAAGATAGAGATGACAGATGACAATTGAAATGACAGTATCTTTGGCTGGTGTTACCAAATACTATGTGAATGCGATGTTTCTTATTTTGGAGACAAACTGGCCGTTCTGTGGTAAAAAGAATTAAGGAATATCAATATTATATTGAATACAACAAACTTCAGAAGTCTGGTCTAGCACAACGCAGTATTAACACTACTCATAATATCCAGTCGGATAAAGCTATTCTCCTCCATAGATGCAGGTTCAAATATGAACGCCTTTTTTAAGAAAGTTGTGAAGCTATTTTACACCGACCGAATTTAAATCGAAATGATCGTCTCTCTCTCGAAGATCTGGGAGACTTTTATTTTATGTAATCAATAAAAAAACCAATTATCTTAAAGAATAATTATTATTTTCTATCATTTCCTAGCATACGGCAACAATTGTATTTTAATAGGTGATCCACCGAATGTTCGTTACTTGTATTCCATTCCTATAACTGTTTGTGTGACACTGAAGATGTATTAGTTTTAGTATGAAATATCTGTACCTTTATTAATTCAAAGTTATTACTGTGGTCTTACGTGTTCTTTTAATAATTATACTATGCCACAGGTACCCCTAAAAATAAGAATCAAAACTTGAAGTTAAATATCGTATAGATGATATTTAACTTGAAATGCTCAAATGTGGAGGTATAGAAGTTTTGTTTAAAAACTTTTCTATGCATAAAATATAATATGATTTTTTATTTTATTTATTTGTATGGGTTCCTCTGGCTTCCCTTTGGACTGGTTGGGCCCTTCTAGTGAGGGGTTAAGTATGTATTTTATGACTGTAGATCTGTGTGTGATCACAGGCCGGTTTGCTTGTTCTGAGGGATGAAAAAACCCGAGTTTCTGGATTAAAAAACCCTCTACCTCCATATTAGGCTGGCTAACTCACCTTTAGTTGAAAGAGACCAGATAAAGGTTCCTCACGTCACAGATGGGAATTGAACCCAGAACTTTCCGACCAAAGGGAATCTATACCGACTGAGCTATGGAGGCTTATATAATATGAGCCTCCTTTTTAAAAAATATATAAAATTACTAAACTGTTCATGTAAGGTCCAAGTTTCAGAAGACTTTATTAGACATAAAAATCAAATTCTTCCTAAAAAAGAAAATAATGATTATAACATGTCCAGATTAGATCCAAGTTTAAGAAGACACTCTTGCACAATAAATATTATATAATAAATGAAAGATTCATTGATTAAATGAATCTTGTTATACAAATAGAAAAAAAAATTGTCACCAAATTTTGAATTACATTTAACACTTAATAGTAATAAAAATATAAGCAAATTATTTATCTGTAACTAGGGCAATAGAACAAATGCAAATTTTCAACACTGTTTTATGCATTTCTTAATGAAATTGTTATGGGGGGGGGGGGGGGATACAAATAGAAAAATTTATTAAAAACCGTTTTTAATCATCTTCCCAAAGACCATAAGGCAAAATAACATCTGATATTATCTGAACTCGAGATCTATCTCTGACACCATAGGAAAGAAAATTTTTTTAGCAATTCAGATTAAAGTCGAACATGGTAGATAAGGATACAATACAAAAATTTCAACTAAACTTGACTATGTTAGTGAAAGAGTTGAGAGTTAATGGCATGATAGCTGGAGGGGGGTTCTGTTGTGCCCCCCTTCCCTCTGTCCCCTAAGCATGTGCTTATTTTGCTTAATGGTTAATCCAGTGTTGATACCATGAAACAACATATTTTATTTGCTGATTTCCTTGCTTCATTCTTCTTCATAGGATTTTGACCTGAAATATACCAGCCTCGTTTTATGCTTCTCCTTCTTCCATTTGTCTTGTCACCCAGTTGTCCTTGAATACAGAATTGGAGCTGTTAATCTCAGCTCTTTACTTTATGTTACACTCTTAAATAAATCCAGTAGAAGTCTACATGATTCCCAATTTAGTTATCCTAAATTGGATAACTGCTATAATAAATTTGTTATGAAAATCAAATATCAACTGCATCCTGAATGGAAAACCTGTAGGAAAGTAAAACATTTCATCTATTTAGGTACAATTTTGAGCGAAGATGGTAAAGTGAATATGGAAATTAACAACGGAATTCGCAGAGCTGATAGGGTAGGAAGTCAAAGGAATAAATTTCAGTGGAATAAGAGAATATATCTGAGATTAAAAAAATATGTCTGGGATGCACACTGTACTTATCCCAGTTTATATTGAAATTAATCGTATTGAACTTACTTTGACTTCATTGAGCAAGTGGGTGAGTGAGAATTCAGTTTCTTTCAGAACACTGTACAATAATTGAATGTGCCATCTTATAAATAAAAATGGAGAATATAAAAAAATCCAGAATGCAACCTTATTTCAAAGCTTGAATATATGTAGAAATTTTGAAAGGTTAGAAAATGTGACCAGGCAGCTTACGAGAATTCAATTCTCAGCATCACCTAAGCATTCATATATTCATTTTTTATTAGTGCATTTGATAAAGGTTTAAAAGTCTTTATAAAAGAACTAATAAATCGAAAATATACAAGTGCCTGGCAGTGTTTGCGTCTTTTAAGTAGTGCAAGCTAAAGAAGAGATCCGATGCCAAGGCTTGTATTCTCTCTGGTCACTTGTTTGAATCCTTTGAAAGCTTTTACATATGTTCAGCTTTAAAATATGGTTGGATCCTTAATATATTCTATTTCTATTTATTTTACATTGCTGAAATGTGAAGCTGTATGTTTTTTTTATAGTGACCTCCTGTCTTTGTGAAAATAAGAAATATATTAGTCAACTCATTAACTGCAATTCATTAACTAGACTGTATATGAGAAATAGGATGTATAGAGAATTTTCATAGTAAAAATGATTTGTACTTGCTTAATAGAATTACACTGGTCTAGATTTGTTTCTGGAAGCTTGGAAAAATTGTTATTCACTGAAAGTGAATATGGTAGTCAAGAAAACTGGATATGACAGGCTAGCTGCATTGAGAGCTTGGAGAGCAAATTACACTATAACCACAGTATTGTAGTTATTGTGTAATTTGTTCTTTTTAGTACTAGTTTTGTCAGACAAGGAAAGGAGTGATAACTCAGGCTGTTTCGGTGAGCAACTAGTCAAGTTTTAAGACTTATGAGGGTGGTCTTAAAAGTTCTCGTCCTCGACCATAGATGACGACATTATCAGCAACATTTTTTTTTTGTTCTAAGTTAGTACATCTTTCATAAACATCCATGTGAAATTGCAAATCATTCTATCAAGTAGTATGTTTTATACAGCTGTCTGAAGCAAAAGTGTTGTGTGTATCCCCTGAAATGGATAAAATTGAGTATCGTGCGGTTATAAAATTCTTTGTGAAAGAAGGTTTAATGCCAAAAGAAATTCATTCGAAGTTCATAAAAGTTTATGGGCACTCTTCTCCTTCATTTTCGACAATTAAGAAATGGACTGCCGAGTTTAAACGTGGCCGTACCAGCCTTGAAGTTGATTCACGTGAAGGATGTCCAAAAAGTGCAACAACACCAGAAATCATTGATCAAGTGCACGATATGGTATTGGATGACCAGTGAGTCAAAGTGTGTGAAATTGCTGAGACTATAGGCATTTCAAAAGAACATTTAGGATATATTTTGCATGAAAAATTGCAAATGAAAACGCTTTGCACAAGATGGGTGCCGTGCTTGGAGTGTTTTAACAAGAATAAAACTGATTATGTGTGTCAGTTTATTACTATGGATGAGATTTGGATTTACCATTACACATCAGAATCCAAACAGTAGTCAAAACTGGACAGAAGCTGGTTGTTCAGTGCCAAAGAAGAAGTCGGTTCCATCAGCAGGAATGGTCATGGCATCGGTGTTTAGGGATGCTAAAGGAATTTTGTTTTTTAATTATCTTGAAAAGGGTAAAATAATAACCGAGGAATATTATTCCAATCTTTTAACCAGACTAGATGAAAAAATTCGTGAGAAACGACCTGGTTTGCAGAAGAAAAAAAATCATTTTTCATCAGGACAATTCACCTGCGCACAAAGGTGTGTTTTGGCAATAGGAAAATTAAGTAATCTGCATTATTAATTGTTGGAACATCCACCCTATTCCTCAGATTTGGCTCTCTCTGACTTCTATCTCTTCCCAAAACTAAAACTCTTCCTTGCTGGTCAACGTGTTTCTTTGAATCAAGAGGTGATTGCAGCTGTAGAGGGGTATTTTGCAGATCTTACTGAGAACCACTATAGGGGTGGGATAATGCCACTGGAGCATCGCTAGAATAAATGTATTAATCTTAAGGGAGATTATGTTGAAAAATAAAAATAATTTTGAAATTATAAATTCGTTTTTTCATTGTTAGGCCGAGAACTTTTCAGACCATCCTCATATTTGAATGAGTATCAGCTGGTGGCTAGTTGTCATACATGTTCACTACTTTATAAGTATCAGGAATAAAGGTGATGAATTTTTAGCATTAACTACCTTACCGACGTTAAAGATCAAATACGCAAAAGCTTTGTATCTATCATAAATTTCAATGTGGTATCAATGGTATTACAATTTTAATATGCACTTCGCATCCATGGAAATGTGGACGTATATATACGTCCTGGCCGGTAGCGTGGTTAAGTAAAATGAAAGCAAGATCTAGCTAAGAGAATATCCTTTCAAGAATTGCAAGAAGATATCCTTACAATATGTGATGGATATAGCATATTCAGTGAGGACAGGGAGGATAGAAAATGTGCAAGAGTATTGCTAATGATTGCAAAATAATTAAAGCCAACTAGGAATAGGAATTTTGGATAGCAGCAGTGTTATTTTTAACCATGGATACAGAACAAAATACAGAATTGCATGCTGCTTTAATCTTGATAATGGTGATTCCATTATCTTATTTAGTAAGACTAATCAGTACCTCTGGAGTGATCATTAAGGTATTATATAAATCTTATTAAGAAGAAGATGATAAAGTATCCGTCTTAATAAGATTTGTATAACAAAACATTAACAACTTATTCATACTGATGGCAATCCTGCTTCCCCTCCACCCCGCTTGACATTATCTCACACCAGGGATGATGAAATATCTATAAGAAATAGTGCCATTCCATGAGTTGCAGGGTATTAGGATGAAACAAGGAATGTATTAAGCTGTTTCTTGAACATCTAGAAGTAATAGTCCATGGGGAAAATGATATGGAGAAGAGTCTTTTATAGAAAATATATAAAAGAACAGAGTTGGATAAAACAAAGATTAGAAGATGGTTTGATGCTTTTGAACCAAAACCCAATATACAAATCTTATTAAGAAGATAAAGTATCCTTCTTAATCAGATTTGTATAATGAAATATTAGCCACTTTGTATTGATATCAATCCTGTTTCCTTTGCCACCCAACTTGACATTAATCTCACACCCAAGACCATGAAAACACTAGTAGCATAATGCAGAAACATAGCAGCTATGGGAAAGTGATTGGAGGGGGACTGTGTGTAATAGAAATCGTCTGTTATGTAGGTTGCGTTAGTAAAAATGGACATCCTATTAGAAGATTCTAACAGCTATTATCCTTACACTGGATCCGAAACAGCATGCATATAATAAAACTAATGACTTGATCAAAAAGGTACCTAATTGGCCAGAAGAATTTTTTAAAAAAATCTTTATCATCTAAACATCCATTAGTCCCAAGAATTTCTGGAGCACCAAAAATAGACAAAAAAGACAATTGTAGATGAGAGATTCCATGACCTCAAACTTGGCAAAGTAACTGTCGAACCTGGTAACTCCACACACAGAAAAAACATAATTGTGTGTGAAGAGTAGCTTAAATGTTATTGAAAAGGTTAAAGATGTTAATAAGTGTAGTTTTAGTCAGTATTTTCACCAGTGTAACTGGGGATGATACACTGGATCTGATCTGTAAACCTTTTCACACTAGACATAGTAAGACTATTCAACACTATGGGAAACACATTTTTCATATTCCTCATCGTTAAATTCCTAATCTGTACCCTCAGGAGGCATGCAGGATAATAATGATAGAAGTACATGAAAAGGTGACACCGTTACTAACTTCCGAACAACAAATTTTCCTCCAAATTAATCTTGTCTTTTAAGGTTCTTTTTCCTGTATCAATCCATCTACATCCTCTGGGTCTTTTTCCTGCTAATCTGGCAAAGAACACTTGTTTTGCTAATCTTTCCCATTCCTCTCCATGTGGAGCAGCTGTTCGTGGTGTAGGGGACCTTTTTATTCTTTCTTTTTTTCGTTACTTTTCTTCCCGTATTCTTTGCTCTTCTTCTCCTGAATGTTTTTTACTATCCTTTTTTCCAGACCACCATCACTGGAATCCAAAGCCCTGCCACCCTATTTGTCATGTGGTGCATCCCATGGACAGCCAGAAAGGAGGATCCTGGTATGTTCACTATTTTGGCCTCTGCTTAGGCTGGATGACCTGACCAAAATCAATCAGCTAGTGGGCTTGCCTGCAAGTGTCAACAACCCTTGTCTCTGATCCCATGGTCCAGGGTTATGATCTAAGCCTTGCTGTAGTGCTGGCATAGCATCTGGGGTAGCCCTGCCGTTCCACTCCCAAGTGCAGCGATTGCTTGCTGGCAGTGGGCATCCATGTGGGTGGAGAGCTCTGGTGCCAAACCAAAAACTCCTTGAGTATAAATTATTCATCCTCAAACGTTTTAGCAGTCCTAACAAAGTCCCAATCAAGTACCGAACAGCATTTTGAAACAGAAGTAAGAAACAAAAGATATATGATACTAGTATAAATGTACCAGTGTCTTTGATCATCCATGCAACAGGTGAAAAGCCAATAGGGAAAATGTAACCCTTCTTTATTCAAAAGAGTTTAGAGGACTGGGAGAACTTCCCAAAACTGTTATGAAATTAAGTTCTGATGATATCTTCGTGGAAACATTGTCAGCAACATTCCAAGAAACTACTGGGAGCAACATCAATGGGTAGAATACTAGTCACAGTAACACCTCATAAAACACTCACTTCCTGTAGAGGACTGATATCAGAATGGAATCTCCTTGATGTTCCTGTTGAGAAGATATGTTCCGAGCTTAAAGATCAGGGAGTGATGGGTGTGAGGTGAATCCTGATACGTATGGATAGTCACTTAGATACACCCAGGAACATTGTCCTTGATACACCTAAGTCTCTAACATCTGTAAAAGTGGGGTATCTCAGTTGTACTATTAGTGTCCATCCCTGATTTGCTAAGATGCTTTAAATATCAGAAATATGGGGTAGCCCAAACTTCCTGTCGTGGTTCTGCGTGTGCCCGATGTGGTAGTAAAGAGCATGACAACAAATTTGCTCTGCAAAAAAAGCTAAATGTGTCAATCAACTGTTAGGAAGATCGTCCAGCTTACTCTGTATATCAAGTGGAAAGATGAAAAAGAAATACAAAAAATTAAAACAGACCAAAACATGTATCAGGATGTAAAAAAGAAAGCTAACCACCAGCACATCTGCTTTGAGATCCTCGCATGCTGAGAAGGTTACAATTAAGAAAATGTCAACAGCAACTCAAACTCATATCTATTCCACCATCTAATAATTTCACTATTCCTGAACCTTATGATTGTGAGTGCTTCTCTGTTGAGCGCATCAATCACATGACCTATGGCCTTACTCCGGAGACAACTCCAAAAATGGTTCCATTCAATGAGAACCCACTTTTCAAAAAAATTATGGCAAAGATATCACTTAAAGAAAACCCACCAGACATCCCCCACAGAAAAAATGGATACTTCATTATCCACTGAAAGTAAATTAAACTTGCCAACTGGCCCTAATACATCAAACCTATTGAATATTTTATCAGAGGAAGAGATGGAAACTGGCCGTCCATACTTCCCAAAAACAGTTGATAAATATAAACCTGACAAAGGTAAGCTATCAAACTCCCAAAAACCAGACAAGTCTATAAACCCAAATCAATAGAAAAATTTTTATAACGGAACTGTTGTGAGTTTCACAAGAATATCAATGATATCAAGATTTTGTTGCAGAAACACAGACCTTTCTTTTATGTCTACAGGAAACATACTTAAGACCAAATGAGGACCCTACCTTAAGGAATTTCACTGTTGTACTCAAAGACTGAACTGGAGGTTGTTCTTCTCATGGAGGAGTAGCTTTCCTAGTGGGTAATCACTCCTTTCCATCTTATCCAACTTAAATACTGCTCAGGAAGCCGTATTAATACTTCCTTCCATATGCCTACCTGCTCATATTCTGCAATCAATCTTACAATCTGCTCCCTTTCCATTCTTCCACTGCCCACATGGGATGTTGAAGAGAACATACATGAACATGATCACTTTCCTGTTCTTTGCACAATGTCTTCACAGGAACCAGACAGCCAAAAAAACCAACATAGAGCATGGTTATATTTCATAGAATACCCCACCACATCAAAAATAATAGTTTTTAAGTGCGCTCAGGCCAAAACACATTATGTGAGATGTCTGAGTCAGAACAATCATGGATCCAATTAATCAAATGGCCAGTACAAAAATTGTATGCAATAAAATTGGGAAAACAAAAGGTTGATACAAAACATACTGTTTGTTTACCTTAGTGGATATGTTGTTGCTGATCACAACACAGTGGATGTGTCGTTGCTGATCCCAAGGCTATTGCTGACACTTTGGGAGAAATTGTTAGAATCTCAACAACAGCTTCACATCCCCCTAAATTTTTAATATTGAAAGAGCAACAAGAGAAACAGCTTCTAAACTTCTACCAGTGTGGTTGAGCCACACTATTGGCCATTTATTAAGGAGGAAGCAGAAAGAGCTCCTTTGCTGTCTCATCTGATTTCAGTAAGACCTGATGACATCCATTATAACATGATAAAACATTTTCCACATTCTCTGTGGATCTCCTTCTCTTTCTGTACATCAGAATACTTTCAGATGAAGAGTTGCCAGATTCTTTTCATAAGTCAGCTGTCATTACTATTCCATTTGCTTGTGGGATATCCCCACAAGCAAATTAATTATCGACCTATTGCTCTGACCATCTGTCTTTGAAAGATACTAGAGAAAATGCTTAATGGCAGACTTCTGGTATTTAGAAAGCAACAATTTTCTCTCCAATACACAATGTGGGTTCCGTAGACGTCGTTCAACTTTAAACTATTTGGTTTGTTTAGAAACTTGTGTAAGAGATTCATTTCTGAAGCAAGAACATCTGGTTTCAGTTTTCTTTGACATGGCAAAAGAAAGCTTGTTACACAGCCTGAGATATGGCATATTAAAATACCTCTTTAACCTGGGTCTCAGAGGACACCTTCTTGTATTTGTTAAAAGCTTTCTGTCCAGGGAAACTTTACAAGTCAGAGTGGGAAGTATGTCTCAACTATATCATCAAGAACAAAGTGTTCTCCAAGGCTCTGTCTTAAGTGTGACACTTTTTGCTATCAAAGTTAACTCAGTCACTGAACAGCTTCCTCCCACTACAGACAATTCTCTATATGTTGATGACTTTAAATTTACTGTCACTCTCATAACATGAGGATAATTGAAAGACAACTTCAGCAAGTAATTGATCATGTTTCTGTGTGGACTCTTAGTAATGGTTTCCGGTTTTCAACCAAAAAAAAAAGTGTCACTGTTCACTTTTGTCGAAAACGCACTGTTATTCCAGTAGCTGTATAAGCCAAATTCCTTGGACTCATCATCTTTGATAGAAAACTTACATTCCTTGTACACATTCAACTAAGAGAAAATTGCAAGAGTGCAATGAACCTCCTTCGCACTGTCCCCTCTACTGAGCATGTGTGTGGGGGGGCGGGGGTTGCCAATCGATCTTCATTGCTTTGTCTTTATTGTGCACTTATGCATTCAAAGCTGGGTTATAGGTCTCAAGTCTGTGGTTTTGAAAGACAGAATAACCTGCGATGGTTGGATCCCTTCCATCATCAGGGTACATGGATAGCCACTGGTGCTTTCACACATCTCCCGCTCAGTGTCTTTATGTTGTAGCAAATGAACAGGCTCTATCATTTAGATGGAAACAATTGTCTCTTAATTGTGCCCTAAAGATAGTATCTTAGATTATACTACATGGACAAGACTATTTACTCTACGTTGGGAAACTCAATATCACACATTTCAGACTGCCATACGTCCTTTTTGATATGAATGTTGACAACATTGTCTACACCAAACATAACAGCATCCATCCATGGCGGGTTTGCATTCCATCCTGCAACCTCTCACTTTGTTAGCTGCAGAAGTCTCATACTCCACCTGCAATTATTTAATGCACACAGAGTAGCACACTCTGATTTCTTGCCCTATCTATACTGATGGTTCAAGAACTGATACCTGTGTTGACTGTGCTGCTGTGTTTCCTGACATTCTTATCTCCAACCAGATCCCATCTGATTGCAGTAATTATACAGCAGAGTTGCATGCCATTCAGCTTGAACTTGTGCATATAAAAGAAAACCATAACCAAAAATGTGTAATTTATACATACACATTGAGCTCTTTACAGGCCATCTCTTCTCCTATGTATAATCCACATCCAGTGAGGTGTGTACAAAATAAAAACCCTTAATTTTGATGTTCAGTTGTACTGGATTCCCAACCACATTGGAATTAAGACTGCAGATGCATCTGCAAGATCAGCTCATACTTTCTCCACCAACTATTTGAGAGTACCATATTACAGACAGTTAATAAGATCAAAGCTAATTGCTCATTGGCGGTCATCATGGGATGAAGCATTGACAAACAAATTATATGACACTACACTTGAAATTAAGCATTGGCATTCTAGTGAACGTATAAAGAGAAGAGAGTATATGGGGCCTAATAAAGAACTAGGCTTAGGCTCCATATACTCTCTTCTCTTTATAGTAGGCTGTTCAATAAGTAATAAGACTATATTTATACAGAAAACAGATTACCTTTAATCGTCATCATTTACATGGTCTTTTTTGAAGTAACTACTGTAACACGGGATGCATTTGTCCCAACGTTGCGTCCACTTCTTAAACACATGTGAGAGTCCGTTTTTTGAGAGTTCTTTCAAAACTGCCTCCGCAGCTTTTACACATGATTTGTTGCTTTCGAAATGGCGGCCTCTTAGTGGTTTCTTGAGCTGAGGAAACAGCCAGAAATCGCACGGTGCGAGATCAGGACTGTATGGAGGGTGTGGTAGGATATCTGTGTTGTTCTTCTGCAAAACATCCACTACACAACCAGCAATATGTGGCCTAGCATTATCGTGGTGCAATAAGAAGCCATTCTTCAGCAATGGACGCTTCCTTTTGACGTGCTTGATGATAATCGCTGCTGTGTTGATCATTGTCTCTGTGATGGACGTTGAAGGTCTTCCCTCACATTCAAGATCTTCCACATTTTGCCTTCCTTCCTTAAAAGTTTTATGACAGCGAAAAACACTTGCCCTCGACATTGCTTCATCGTGGAAAGCTTCGCATATCATGTTTAAAGTGTCCGATGCCGATTTTTGCAAACATACACAAAATTTAATCGCATAACGCTGTTCCAAGGACGCTTCCATTTCTAAGACTGGTCGCATCTCGTAGCCGCGTCGATCAGCACTTGCGTTTAGTCACGTGACACTCTGGCACATCAGCCCGTATACACCATATATCAACCTCTTTTGTTAATACATACAGCAACATTTCTTTATTCCACAGAAATTAATATTATGATGAGTGGTTTCGCCACAGTAAAATTAGTCTTATTACTTATTGAACAGCCCACGTAGTTCACAGTCATCTTACACATTCTTATATAGTGAGAGCTGATGACCCATCTGTGAAAAATGCAATATATGTCTCACTATTTGTCATATTCTGGTGGATTGCCAACACTTTAATGAGACAGGAATGAACTTTTTAATTATCTCACCAAACCATACACACAGGCAGATTGCATGTTGCTTTTAACTTTCTACAAGGATTAATTTGTACAAACACATTTGACTATAATTTTGTTTATATGTATCAATAAATACTGCATTTCTTATCTTAATTTTTGTATATATATATATATATATTTTTTTTTTTGAATATATTATATATATTTGTATTTATATAATATATATATTATATAACATCTTTGACTTTGTGTATTTCTGTAACATTGACTATGACTCGGTATGATATTTGCTATTTTTGCACCAATAAACTATAAACCAACCAACCAACCTCTCCCATTCTGTTTGAGTGACCTGAGATTAGCTCTGCTAACACATTCCTGGATGCTAACAAAGTCAAGTTCTTTCCTAATACCCCTCATTTTTGATATGATATTGCCATTGATGCTGTTTGTTCATGCCCCTAATCTTTCTCAGGACTCTCATATCTGTGGTCTCTTGTCTTTGTTCAAGTGTTTTATTTCTAACCCGGCTCTCAGATCCATAAGTTAAAATTGGTTTCAACACTGTCTTGTATACAACTAATTTAGCATTTTTACTAATTTCGCTCTTACTCCATATAAATTTATTCATTTGACTTCCTACCATACTGGCTTTGTTGATTCTGTTGTCTATCTCCAGTTTTAATTTACAGTCTTCACTAAAAATTCTGCCTAAGTAGCTGAAATGTTTTATGTATTCTATAGGTTCACCATTGAAGATCAAGTTGATGTTTTCAATGTGTCTGCCTGTTTTCATTGTCTGTGTCTGTTATTAATTTATTAACCTTAATACCATGTCTATTACAACAGTTATTCAATTTAGTCAGGAAATCTTGCAGGCTTGTGCTGGATTTATTCAGAAGTATAACATGATCCACATAAAGTAAAGAGCTAAGATTAACATCACCAATTTTGATATCAGATTTAATACCACTTTCTTTCATCATGTGATCCATATAGATAATGATTAATAGCAGAGATAATGTGCACCCTTGTCACACACCTGATTTTACCTACTTCAATTCTAACTGCTGACTTACAGCTTAATTTGAAACTGTGTATTGCTTAATATAATGTCCCATTTACACCATATAACTATAGTGTTTTGAAGCGCTTTTCTCTTGGCACCTTGTCATATGTCTTTTCGAAATCAATAAAACTTATTTACAAATCCTTGTTATATTCACAACATTTCTCGACTGTATGTATTAATGTGAAAACCTTATCTAGACAACCTCAATTTGGCCTAAATCCAGCTTGTTCTTAGTCGTTTCTCAAGTATACTTTCATAAATCTTACCAGGAGCACTCAGTAGAGAAATGTCTCTGTAATTCGCATGTTCAGTTTTATTTCCCCTTTTTATCGATGGGTACTATGATCCAATTATCTGAAATTCGTCCCTCTGTCCTGGCCTTCTGAACTATGCAGTGCAGGCCACTGTAAGACTTATATACCTCCATACTTTAGCATTTCTGGTCGAATTTCATCTACTCCAGTCTCCTGTCCTCATTTCAGGTTTTTGATTACTTTTTCTACTTGAAGTATGGACTGCATTCTTGTTGGGAGTTTTCTACCATCATGCTGACACTGCTTGTTTCATTTAGCAGTCTTTCAAAGTAATTACTCCAGACATCTGAAATTTTCTTATTTCTTGCATCTTTTCTCCATGTGAATTTGTTACTTTTTTATGTTGGAATATAGTGTTAATCCATGTCCTGAACAGAAATCTAGCAAGCATTTACCATTATTATTAGCTGTATGCTTTTCTCCAAATTTTCCCAAACATTTCTATATATCTGTTAATCATTTCCTATTCTGCTGTTTAGATCTCCAACAAGGATCAACTTTTCCTTTTTCATTGAGCCAGCTGCTTTATCTAATGCCTCAAAAAAATCCTTCCATTTCATCCTTGGTAGAACCTTCTGTTGGGTCGGATCATAAGCACAAATAAGTCCCCCCCCCCATTGTCCAATCCCCAATTCTGATATTTCCTGCCATTCAAGATTATCCTTGTGTTTAGTGTTGAATACTATAGCTACTTCCTCTTTCCCCTGATTGTTATTTCCTTATATAGCAACAAATACAATATAACATTTTGTATTTGTTGCTAAGAAAGATCTCACCTGTTTTTGTCTTCTTTGTTTTGTCCCTGCCTATTATGTCGATCTGGTACTCATCCAGTTCTTCTGCTAAGTCCATTTCATTTTCATTAAACTTCTTATGTTTATAGTACCAATCTTGAACTCTGATGTTGAGTTTGGTTTGTTCCAGTGGCTGACTTTTTGCTGTTCACCTAATTCTAAAACAGGGATCTTGTTTAACTGGGCAATATCTCAGCCAGCATGAAATTCTGTCATGTTGTACTATCATTTATATTGTAGTTTTTTCCAAGTAGAATACAAGTGTTTGGCTATATTCCAAATTACCAGCCCATCCTTGTTCGTTCAGCATCCAGATAGATACCTAACACTGCACCATGAGAAGGGCGATGATTGAACATTAGATTAGAAGCCCTAGTTGGTTGCCTACATTTCTTAAAAGGCTATATGGAGTCCCCCCCCCTCCCATTTATATAGCTTTGACCCTTAAGCACCCATTTTTCATATTTCAGGACAAATATTTAGAATATAAAGAACTTGCCATTCCCCCCCCCCCCCCATCGTCATCTCTAGCCATAGCCAACCTTTATATGTTAAATGAATGCTATTCAAAACCATCAGCAGAACCCAAAAGCTTGGTTATGTTGCATTGATGATGCTTTTATTATTTGGTCAAAAATAGTAGATGACTTAATTCATTTCAAAGACTATCTGAACAGCTTGTCTCCCGATATAAAATTCATTCTTGAACTGGGAGATCACAAAAAATTGCCATCCCTAGGTGGCATTGTCAAAACAGAGAAATGAGTGTCCCTTTCAGTGTACAGAAAACCTACCACAACTGGAAGATTTTTACATGCTGCTCCACATCATCATCCATTACATACGAGAGGAATGATTAAACCATTACGAAATAAAACATACAATATGTCCAGTACATCAGTTAACAGGAATGAAGGACTGCTCTACCTTAGGCATAACCTTGCTCAGTGGTTGTGAACCAAGGACAATCAACAAAATTCTTAATGCACATCCAACTGCTCCTTTACTTAAACAAGATTTTAAGAATGCAATTACACTACCTTACGTCAAGAATGTTACAAACAAAGTTGTTCAAAGAATAGAGCATTAAAGTGGCTTTTGTACAATTACTAAAATCTCCAGATTCTTACATCCATCAAAGCCTTCACATTCCCATGAAAAATCCTGGCATTTATGAGATTCATTGCTCTTGTAGCATTTGTTAAGTAGGCCAGACAGGAAGGTCAGGGGAGATTCCCATGTCTGAATATGTAAGAGACGTTGAAAACAGAAGATAGCATAAATCAGGTATGGCATTCCATTCAACTTCCACAGGCCATCATTTATGTAAAATTGACTATTTGAGAAATGTTGATCATGTATCTGAGAAAAAGTATTTTAATACCAACGAGTTTCACCAACTTAAGCTGTTGGCATCTTCAGAGTACAGGACTGATGATAGGAACTAAAGCTAACAAAACATGTTACAGACTAGACATTAACAGAATTCTAATTATAAATTACAAAACAACACTGAACGTGTGCAATACATGTGTGGCGCGTACATGATTTCACTTGTTGTTTAGGAACGTTTTATAGTTGGTACTAAAGTTCATTTCTTGTGTGTTTATAGATCTAATTAGGGTCTTCCAGATCTCGGATAAGATTAAACCTTGGTTCCTATTAAAATTTTCTACAGAACGGGCGACTGTTGTGGCTTCTTTAAAAATATGAGAGCAGTAATCCTCTTCTATGTAAGGGATACAGCTTTTATCCCACTCAATGACATAGTTGGTTCTGGAGAAATGGGAAGATAAGCCTGATATATCTTATCTGTTATTTTTGACATATCTGATGTGTTCTGTCTGTCTTATCTCAAGGCTTCTTGAAGTTTGGCCGATGTAACTTAAACCGCACGAGCATGGGATATTGTAAACTCCAGCATATTTAAAGAAAGGATGGAAGTCTTTTGGAGATCTTAAGAGTTTATGAATTGTATCTTTAGGTTTGAAGGTCACTCTTATTTTCTGTGGTTTGAGGAGTTTAGCAACCTTGTTAGAGGCTGTCCCCACGTATGGAATGACGATTGTGGTAATATATTGAGTGTCTTCTTGTTGTCTTTGTGGTGGATCAGAGAACAGAATCTTGTTAACAAGTCTCCGGGGATCCATTCAAGATGAGGTTGTTGGATATCAATGTCAATTTGTCTTGAAGATCTTTTTGATCTGTTGTAATCCAGACAGCTCTCTTCTTTAGCATATGTACAATGCTGAGTTTTTGAGAAATGTGGTGGGAGGAGCTGAAGTGTAAATAACGTCCTGTATTCGTGGGTTTTCTATAAACTGAGAGGTTGAAATGACTATTAGCTTGCTTCTTAATTAGGATATCCAGAAATGGTAGTTGTTTTTCTTTTTCAAGGTCCAGAGTGAATTTGATTGAATGGTGAAAGGAGTTGATCTTATTTAGGAATTCAAATAAGTCATTAATTAGTTGATTAGGATATCCAGAAATGGCAGTTGTTTTTCTTTTTCAAGGTCCAGAGTGAATTTGATTGAATGGTGAAAAGAGTTGATCTTATTTAGGAATTAAAATAGGTCATCTTTTTTGTGGTTCCACACAATGAAGATGTCATCCACATATCTCCACCATATTGTGGGTTTGGAGTCTACTTGAGATAAAATTCTACTTTCGAGATCTTCCATGAAAAGATCAGCACAAGATGGTGAGAGGGGGCTACCCATTGCCAAGCCAGTCAATTGCTGGTAAATGGTTTTCTTCCATAAAAATAATTTGATGTTAGGCAATGACTATACTAAAATGGTGATGACTTCTATCACAGGGATGTTTGTAAATTAAGATTGGACATCTAAGCTGGCCAGTAGATTGTTTTCAGAGATGGAGATCTTTTTTAATTTCTCTACAAAATGTTGTGAGTTTCTAATATAAGTGTCTGAATTATGGGTTGTTGTTGTAGGAGTTTTGCGAGGTGCTTAGACAACAGATAGGTAGGAGAGTTGATACCATCCACAATAGGGCGTAAATGGAACTCCATCTTTGTGAACTTTAGGAACGCCATATAGTCTAGGAGTTAGAGGATGCATTGACTTCAATTTTTTAATTAATTCTGTTGCCAGTTAACCATGTGGCGTAATAAGGTGTTGGTATCGTTGTAATTTTTTAACGTTGGATCTGTTATTAGGACACGGTAAACAGACATGTCTGATAGTAAATAGCTATGTTTATCTTTGTAGTCTTTGGTGTTTAAGATCACTGTGCTGTTTCCTTTATCTGCTTTGAGTATAATGATATCTTTCTTTTTCTTTAAATTAAGCATAGTTCTTTTTCCCAGAGGGATGAAGTTTGTGCTGGGAGTTCTTGAAGAAGAACTCCCAACACACAGGTTAACAGCTGTTTTGAGTTGAAGTAATGTCTTGAGCAAAAGAGAAATCCTAGTTTTTTGTAAGCTGAGGATGCAATGGTTGTGATGTGTTTATGCCAGGAGAGAGAGAGCCCTGATGTCAGGGTAATTCCAAGAAGAAAAATCACATCTTATATGGAAATTTAAGTGAAATCAAAAATAATACTGGGGGGGGGGGGGGATTATTATTTTTTATGAGAAATAAGACAGAACTGGATTTTACTAGCAACGAAGTTGACAAGGTTATCTGAGCACCATTGGAGGATGGTTTGGAGGTCAGAATTGAGGGCAGTGGTGGTTGATGTTCTGTAGGTTGAAGTAAGTTGTGTAGAGTAAGGTTTGTCAAATGAAAGAGAAGAGTGCAATTAGCTGTCATCTGCAAAACTATGTATTAGGTTGGAGGTCAACTGAAGTAGCTCATTGATATACAGAAGAGGGTTGGTGAGAGAACAGAACCTTGTGGAACCCCAGCATTAGTTGGATGGTGAGAGGATAGGGAACCATCTACAATCACACACATAGTGTACATCCAGACAGAAAGCTGACAATCCAACTGCAGAAGTCCTAAGACAGTCTAAGTGATTGGAGTTTGCTGAGTAAGTCTTTGTGCCAGACCCAATCAAAAGCTTTGGAGATATCAAGTGCGACCACTTGAGATTCACCAAATTTCTCCATGGCATTTGTCCAGAGACAGGTGATATATGAGAGTAGATCTCCTGGGCAATGATGCAGTAGAATCATCTGCGTATGATAGGAGTGGGAATAGTGTAGGGCAAAAGTTACAACCAGTTGCTTTGGCAGGAGATCAAAACTTGCAAGCTGCAAGTTCCCTGCTCTTTGCCCCTTTAAATTCTGTTTTGGAAGCATTGATAGTTTTCTCGCATCTGTGTCAGGTTTCAGCATAAGCATTGAAGGTGGATGGAGTTCTTTATTTGAGCCAGTTGTGGTATGCTTGATTTTTCATTTTAAAAGCCTTGGCACATCTTCTGGAGAACCAAGTTTTAAGTAGGGGACGGCAATTCAGAGAAATGGAGAATGTATGTTTCCATGCCAGTGAGGATTACTTTGGTGATATGTTGGGTGCATATGTTTGGATAGGAAGACTGGAAACAATAGTCCAACCATGACAATGAAGCATAGTAGTCTTGGAGGCTGTCCCACTCGACACTGTTACAATACCAAACTATTCTTTGTGTGGGAATGACTGTGTTGGCGTTGTTGCATGGGGGAGGAGATGAGCACTAGATTGTGGTCAGAATTAACCAGGGAGCTCACTACATTCACTGCGTATTTGGAACGGTGAATCCATGGATCTCACTGGTAAGGAAGAGATCCATAACACCAACTGGCTCTCCTCTTCCTCCTCCATACAACTGGAGGAGGAGGAGAGCCAGTTGGTGTTATGGACATTAAAATCTCCTAGGAGGATGATCTTGCTGTTAGGAGAGTGGGACTAGAGAAAATAAATTTTTAAGGAGAGGAAATTAAAGAGCTCAGAGTGGTTGGTGGCATTAGGAGAGCAATAGAGACAGCAAATGAATTTGACTGAGTGGAGAAGGGATATTTTCAACCCGAGAAGGTCAAAGTTGGGCAATTCTAGGTTAGATTCTCTCTGGCAGGGTATGTCAGATCGGATATATATGCGCAGGCATCCTTGGGCCAAAAGGAGTTAGTGTGTAGTTGGGAAGGTTGAGATTTATAGGGGTGGGGTGAGATTTGTGTTTCTGCCAAAAAGAGTGGGTGGGGGTTTGGTAGACTGAAGATTGTAGAGGACACTATTAAGGTTGGAGTTGTGGCCATGGACGTTAGTGCATGTGCAACATCTGTGAGGCATGTATTTGACTGCAAGAGTCTTGCTTGTTTCCTATGCAGTGCCTGCATACTGGTCTTCTTGCTGGCTGCTAGTGGTGTTGCTTGATTTTTGCGCTAGTTTGGCTTGTTTGTAGTCCATGATCCAACTGTTGTCTCCATTTTGGTATTTTTCTTCAAGTTGTCTTCGAAGTTGGTGTCTTTTTTTTTTTGATGAAGAAAGTTTATTTTCTTAATAAAAAGGTAGCACACCGGGCAACACCTTGCTAATGCTTCTGCCTGGTATCTCCACTTTGGCCTGGCTCCCACTGAAGAGACCTCAGTAAAGGTCGAAACTAGTCTGGGTAGTGGCCCTTCCCTTAATGCATAACATTATACATATCCGCAAGGAGATGAGTTTTGCATTATGGGAGATACTGAGATAGGAGTGATGTTAGCTTGCTCCACCTTTGCAAATAGTTGCCCGGTGTTGTACTACCTTACCTGAAGATACTTTCGGGAGCAAACTTTGTTTGCTCACACTTGAATAAAGGATTAAACTAAATTTATTATATTCTAACCAAGTGAAAAATAAACTTTCAACATCTTTCTCTAAATCCAGAGTAACTTAATAAAAAGGTGGCACACCGTTTGGCAACTCCTATAGGTAGAGTTGACCTTGCTAATGCTTCTGCCTGGTATCTCCACTTGGGCCTGGCTCCCACTGAAGAGACCTCAATAAAGGTCGAAACTAGTCTGGGTAGTGGCCCTTCCCTTAATGCATAACATTATACATATCCACAAGGAGTGATGTTAGCTTGCTCCACCTTTGCGACGAGTTGCCCAGTGTTGTACTACCTTACTCCACTCCTGAAGATACTTTCAGGCGCAAACTTTGTTTGCTCACACTTGGATAAAGGATTAAACTAAATTTATTATTGCCGTCTTTGTTCCCTCTGGGCAAATGTTAAGTCAGGTTGAGCACGTATTTGTAATTGGGTCAAGTGAATTAACTTGTTACTTATCGGTGTTTCACAGGTCAATTTCAGGATATGTTGAAAGTTTGTTCCGTCCTTCACAGCCTCCCTTATAGGATACTTCACACCTGTCAGATTACACAGTCCTGCAAAATTCGAATCATGAAAAGTTGTCTGGAAACTATTAACTGTTTCTGATTCGAATTTTGCAGGACTGTGTAATCTGACAGCCAGATGTTGCCATTCCACCTGCCCTGATACCTGCTGTTTATGAGTACCCCTTTTTTTTATAATGTCATTGACTTTTTAATCAATTTTTACTGATGTTTTAAAGTCAGATGTATGAACAATATATAGGAACAGTAATTCGGACATACCTTTAGGATGTTGCTGGTTGTCTTCTTTTTCAGCAGCATCCAGTGTATGGCAATATACATTTATCTGCTGTTGAGGTATGGCTAAATGGAGGGGGGGGGTTGGAAATGTGGGAGAATTATTAGTGAGGCAAGAAGTATGTGAATTTTTTTAAAAAAAAACAGATTTTTTAAGGGTAGGCAGAGAATTCTTTGGGAGGGAGGTGAAAGATAGAAATTTTTGGGAAAGGAGAAGGATATGATGGGATAAGAGCAGGGGTGGGATTAATGAGTTGCAAGCCATTTTGACAGAGCATGGCTCTGAGCAAAACCTTCATATAAAAGGCAAATAGTGCAAGCTAAAATTAAAGTTTGTCTAACATACTTTACTCTTGATTATTAATATTATTACATGACACCCTGGGGAATCCATAGACTCATCGAGGGAGGGCACTTGCTCTACAACTCTGTCTTGACCACTCAGTCACCAACTATAACAAACTGCAACTACACCAAAACCATTACCTGCCCACCATCTCTAGTATTTTCACAGACAATTACAAACATCCATGT
Source organism: Typopeltis vanoorti (assembly GCF_054136105.1). Lineage (NCBI taxonomy): Eukaryota > Metazoa > Arthropoda > Arachnida > Uropygi > Thelyphonidae > Typopeltis > Typopeltis vanoorti. The sequence goes on along the minus strand of NC_143558.1, from coordinate 71,499,335 downwards.
CCACAGTGAGATTTAAACCCACAGTCTTTTGGCTGGATAGCAGAAACCACTCGGCCAACCAGGCCAGCAAAACGGTCTATGGTTTGCTATCGCTGATGTAAATCAGACTCATAGCTGACAAAAGAAAATGAAAAGTATCACATGCTCCTGGATGGGTATTATTACATTGCAGGTTTCATTACTGCTAAGACCTCATCCTTTGTGAAATTTCATCTGGTGATTGGTGATTGTATAGTCTGAAAAAAACTTGTCTATCAAGCACTATAAGAGTATTGATTCTGTGCTGGCCTGGGTGGCCAAATGATTAGCCTCTCCAGTCAAGAGTCTGTGAGTTTGATTCCTGCCAAGAGCATGGATGTTTGTGATTGTCTTACTAACCATTTACCATATGTGCTGCTATAACCTGTGTTCTGGCATTGATGTCTTTGTGCCATTAAAAAAAAATCAAACTGATTCTGTGTCTTGTCTGATTCAGACAAAATGAAGTGGTACAAGTAGTGTCATCTACAAATACTTAGTAAGATTATGAATCAACTCAGAAGTAATGCCTGTTGATTTAGTTTAAATATTATACTAGTGTCATCAGTTTTTTTAATTAATGTTTGAACCTTCTTTTCTGTAAAATATATATAAAAGGTGTTGTTTGTTTATTTATTTAACTGATTGTCTGACACTGGCTAATCTCAGTAATGTCTGCATGCAGCATCAGCAGCAGAGTATCAGTGAGTTCCTACTCAGATCAGGATTTAACCTGCAGAAATTCATCTAAAATTGTGTATGTCATAGAAACTATTAATATCAGCAATAATGTCTTACTATATGACACTTTTATGGAGTCTCAGAATCATCGAAGGAAGCTACTTATACTATATAAAGGTGGATTATCAAAATAAAAATGGCAAGAGATCAGCCTAGATCAGATACCACAGCTAATAAATAAAGGTGCATGAACATATTTCAAGATTTGTAGGTTACTACCAAAAAACGTAACAGCTTGTAGGTTCTAAGTATAGTTTTCAGATGATGTGAGATGGTTAGAATACCAGAAAATCTGTGTTGCAAATGGATGCAGTGTCTGAGAGAGAGAGAGATAAAAGATTCAATTCATGATTTATTCAGTTGTTGTTACTTTCCATGTTTTCAAAAATATTCTCATAAATGTTAATTTTATAAAATTTACTACTTTTGTATAGCATTCTGTCTACTTCCTTAGGAAGTTTAGAAAATATTTTATAAAGATGCTCATTATACTGGCCATTATCTGCATCATTCAAAATTGTTTACCATTTATAGATATTTTCATACATTCCATTTTTTGCTAACTGACCTCTGCTTTCTTTTAAGCATGTAGAATACAGTCAGTTCTTATCAGTCAGCATCCATTTGTTACTCAGCTGCAAGTATACCAGACAAGACATTGTTCAGTATACTCAGCTGCAAGATAAATGTCTGAAATACTGAAAAATGTCTTGTCCTCTATCGTTCCATCTAACTCTGTGCTTAGGAATGGTTTTCCTACCCACCATTGTCTCAAAAGGCCTCAACCTCAGGAGACACATCAGTAAGTTTCTTTTTTCTTTATCACTGCCCACAGTGACAATGACATGTTATAAGTTTTGGAACCTTTTTGGAGGGGGGGAGAGTACATTTAAAAAAACTGCACAGTGCTATAGACTCGTGGGGTGATTAATAATAAAATGGTTAAAAAACACAGTTACTTGAAACTTTTAATTAATAAATTAATAACAGCTGATATTTCCCTAATGTAACATTTGCATATAACATAATGATGAATACATTCACTAAGCAAATAGTTACTGAATATAAGTCTGGCAATTTGGGATTTAGCCAACCAAATTGTATCCTTATTGGCTTAAACCAATATAAAAAATGATGGAACAACATGACAAAATTTCATGCCGGCTGGGGCGTTGCCAGGTTAAACAAGGCCTCCGTTGTTTTCGCCAGGGAACCATGTCGAACAGTGAAAAGTCAGTTACTGGAACGAATCTGAAATCACACCCCGACTCAACATCACCTGAGTTAAAGATCGTTAGTATCAACATAAGAAGCCTGAATGGCTAAGAAATGGAGCTAGCTGAGGAATAGGGGTGATTGAAATAAAAAAAGACACAAACTGGTAGATCTTTCTTAGCAATAAATACAAAATGTTATATTCAGGCAATGACAATCAGGGAAAAGAATCGGTAGCCATAGTATTCAACACTAAATACGAGGCTAATCTTCATGAATGGCAGGCAGTCTCGAGTAGAGTGATGTGTGCAAATATCAGAATGGAGAACTCAACAATGAGATTTGTTTGTGATTATGGTCCCACAGAAGGTTCTACTAAGGTAGAAGTGGAGGAATTTTTTGAGGCTCTAGAGAAAGCTGCTGACACAATGAAAAAGGAAAAGTTGGTCCATGTTGGGGATCTAAATAGCAGAGTAGGAAATGATTGTGAGACATACAAAAATATTCTGGGAAAATTTGGAGAAAAGAGCAAAGCTAATAATAATGGCAAATATCTGTTGGATTTCTGCTCAGGACATGGACTGGTTATTACTAACACCATGTTCCAACATAAAAATGTCCACAAATTCACAAGGAGAGAAGAGGCAAGGAATAAGAAAAGTCTCATTGACTATGATATTGTTGATAGTGATGTTTTCTCCCTGGTGCAGGACACCAGAGTGTACAGAGGATTTGAAATCGGAAGCGATCACTATTTGGTCTTGAGGAGGATAAAATTGAATTTCATATTGAAAAGAATGACATGTAAGAAAGTTTTAAAGTGAATAAAAGTTGAGCAGCTCTCTGATGTGAACTGTAGACTAAAATACACAAATATTATTGAAGAGAAATTGAAACAGTTTGAGGACAAGAACCAAACCTTGAAGAAAACCCTGATTGATTCAGTCAGAGAGGCATGTGGTGAGATTGTCTGCAAGGATAAAAAAATCAGAACTCCATGGTGGACACAGGAAGTTAGAGGCAGTGAAGGAAAAGAAGAAAGCATATCAAATTTCTGGCAAATAAGTCAGCTTGTGCTCTTAGAGAATACAGAGACAAATGTAAGAAAGCTAAACACTGTGTAAAACTAGCTAAACAAAGGTCATGGGAGGACTTTGACAAGAATATAGAAATTAAATATCAAGAAGGTGGCAAAATATTCTGGAGGTTGTTGAAGAAGATTAGAAATGGAGGAAAGAGTGCTGTAAAAGGAATTAGAGATGATAAAGGTGACATGAAAACGGGTAAAAAAGATATTCTTGAAGTATAGAGTAATTACTTCGAAAAATTGCTAAATGAAACAAGCAATGATTGCACAGTGGTAAAAAACACTCCACAGGCATACAGTCAGGAATACATATCCATACTTGAAGTAGAAAAAGCCATCAAAAGCTTGAAATGTGGAAATGCAGCAGGAGTAGATGATATTCGACCAGAAATGCTGAAGCATGGTGGTATAAATGTTTTACAGTGGCTTCACTGCACAGTTCAGAAGGCCTGGACAGAGGGACGAATTCCTGATGATTGGAGTAGAGCTCTAATAGTACCCATATATAAAAAAAGGGAAATAAAACTGAATGTGAGAATTACAGAGCTATTTCCCTACTGAGTGTTCCTGGCAAGATCTATGCAAGTATACTTGAGAAAAACGATCGAGAAGAATTGTGGAAGAAAAGCTTGGTGAAGAACAAGCTGGATTCAGGCCAAATAGAGGCTGTCAGGATCAGATCTTCATTTTACAACAAATAGTCGAGAAAGCATGGGAATATAACAAAGATCTGTATTTAAGTTTTGTCGATTTGGAAAAGGCATATGACAAGGTGCCAAGAGAGAAGCTATTCAATACGCTGCAGTTATATGGTGTCAATGGGGCATTATATCAAGCAATACTTAGTCTTTATTTGAGTTGTAAGTCAGCAGTTAGAATTGAAGGAAGTACAGGAAAATGGTTTAATGTTAAATCTGGTGTGAGACAAGGATGTACATTATCCCCAGTGTTATTCATTATCTATATGGATCACATTGTGGAGGAAAGTGGTATTAAGCATGATATCAGAATTGGAGATGTTAATGTCAGCTCTTTGCTTTATGCGGACTATGTTATACTTCTAAACATATCCGCTACAAGTTTGCAAGATTCCTTGACTAAATTGAATAACTTTTGTAATAGATATGGTATGAAGGTCAGCAATAAAAAGACAAAGACAATGAAAATAGGTAGAATCATTGAAAATGTCAACTGTGTTTTGAATGGGGAACTTGTGGAACAAGTGAAACATTTCAACTACCTGGGCACGATTTTTAGTGAAGGTGGTTAAATATGGAAATAGACAACAGAATCAACAAAGCTGGTATGATAGGAAGTCAATTGAATAAATTCATATGGAATAAGAGAGAAATTAGTCAGAACACTAAATTAGCTGTATACATGACAGTGTTCAAATCAGTTTTAACTTATGGATCGGAGAGCTTGGTCAGAAGTAAAACACTTGACCAAAGACTAGAGACTGCAGATATGAGAGTCCTGAATAAGATTAGGTGTGTGAACAGATGGCATCAATGGCAATATCATATTAAAAACGAGGATATTAGGAAAGAACTTGACATTGTCAGCATCCAGGAATGCATTAGCAGAGCTAATCTTAGGTGGTATGGTCATTTAAACAGAATGGGCGAGGAAAGATTAGCAAAAGAAGTGTTCTCTGCCAGGTTGGCAGGAAAACAACCCAGAGGAAGACTAAGATATAGGTGGATTGATACGGTAAAAAGTGCCTCCTTCTTCTTCTTTGAGTGCCATCTCCTATCGGAGGTCGGCCACCACCTTGGCAAATTTTGAGCGATTCTCAGCTATTCTGAGCAGTCTCTCAGCGTTCATACCAGTCCACTGTCTGATATCTGCCAGCCAAGATTTTCTTCGTCTTCCTTGTCCTCTTCTTCCATTTATCTTCCCTTTTATAATCAATTGAATTATCTTATATTTTTTATTACGAAGTAGGTGACCAAGATATGCAGTTTTCCTTCTTTTTATGGTATCTAAAAGTTGACGTGATTTCCTCATTTGTTTCAGTACTTCCTGATTGGACGATTTTGCTGTCCATGGGATTTTTAACATTCGTCTGTATAACCACATCTCAAAGGCTTCAAGTCTTTTTATTGATGTTGTCTTCAAGGTCCAAGTTTCTGCACCATACAGCAGTACAGACCATAGATAGCATTTAACCATGCATACTCTAAGCTCTAAGTTTAAACTGCGGTTACACAGTGTTGATTTCAAAAAGTGCCTTAGACAATAGGAATATAAAATCTGATAATATTGGAGTCTTGATAAGTAACAGACTGATTTGGGGGAAAATTGTAGGTAGGAAGTTAGTAATGATATAAATTTTTTGTGTAGTATTATCATATCCTGTACACCCCTTGAGGGTACATGTCAGGAATTTGATGATGAAGTCATATATTGTTGTATGACTTTTGTGGAAACGTATCTTTAACAATATTGGTTACATTTTTAGATATGCTCAGTATTTTTTGCTTCAACCTCCAGACACCTTTGCAGACAAAGTACCTTATTTCTCTGCATCCATTGAAGCATATTGGGATGAACATCACAACAAATGATAGTAATTCACTTTTGCAGATGCTTCAGATTTTGACAAAATAAAGTTTTTCCCTTAACAAGGTCTCAGAAGAAAAACCTAGAGCAGTGATGGTAAATCAAAAATTGTTCATGTGCCAAAATTTAGGAAAATCTGGCTACATGTACATCATTGTATACCATGATTACGTATGCTGTTACATATGATTTATATATATAGTTTTATATCAGCCGACATGAGGTCCCAAGACCTATGGCACAACAGTGCTATGTGTGGGTAGGTGGTTAAAAAGAAGAAAGAAGTTCTGTGTGTTTCTTGAAAACCTGAGGATTGTAATCATTAAAGAAAATAGTATAGAGAAAGTCATCAAAATTGGAGAGACATTTCAAAGAGTTGTACAGAATGGAAGACAGAAGATGAGAAGTTGGTGTGATAATGGGATGAGTTTAACTGTATATGGATATTGACCAGCAGCTGTTTGTGTTTATATGTGATTAGAGGAATGAATATGAATTGTAGCAGGTTAGTGGAGCAATGCCTGTAGAAACATGTATAGAAATGACACTGCATCAAAAGAGCATCTATGTACTTGTGGACTAGTTGTGCTTGTGCCAGGATGAGTGACATTTGAGAGTTAACCAAAGAAGAGAAAAACTGATCCTTGTTGCCAACCAGTATATTGTCAAAAGTGAGGCATGATCTTTCTTTCTGCAAATGAGACGGGGTTTGAATTTTGGTGGCATTAAAATTCACTTGGTTATCTTCACCTGACTTGATAATGGCAAGGAGATCAGCCTTTATGGCATGATATAAAGAAACATGAATTACCTGAGCACAACATGACATTGAAAAAGAAAAAGAGGAGCAGAGAGTACTGTCATCAGCAAAACTAAGATTAGGGTTGGATGGCACACAGAGAAAGGGGGGAGGGTGAATTATAGGAGGGAGGGTGTAGATGAAAGCAAAGGCCATGGAGAACACAAGCACAAATTGACAAATCTGATGAAAGGAAAGCATTCACCATGACCTTCAGGAAGCTGGAAATGCATTCTGAGAGGGAGATGGAGAAGGTAGTCTGCTTGCTAATTTGGTCTGGCTCTTTAACGTTATCCAAGGTACACGACTAGGAAGCGAACTAGGATTGAATGTCTCTTATATGACTGTATTACGTGTTATTATATTACATATGTATATTAAGTATTATGTTTATATATATTAAGGATTATTGTAATGTAACTTTTCATGTGTGAGCCATATGCTAAATAAATAAATAAATCTCCAAACTTTTCCATGGCCTGTGTCCTCTGGAGGTGAAGTTCAGAGCAATAGTGATAGTTTGATAATTGAATTTTATCAACCTTTTTAGGAAACAGACTGAATAATAGCTTGTTTCCAACCTTTTGATTAGATGCCAGGTGAATGCAACTGCTTGAAAAGATGATACAAAATGAATACATTTTGGAGCATAAGCTAAAAAAAAGTACACCTGGAGAAATCCTATTACAACCAGAAGACTTATTGGTATTGAGGTACTGAGCATTTTTCAAATGTCCTTCCGACAAAAATTCCAGAGGAGACATGCAATGGATAGGCTGTGGCACAGCAAGAGATCTGCTTTGATCATCTATACAAAATGGGGATTAAAACTTATGCCAAGAAGTCTGCCCAATGTTCAGAAAATGTTAACACTGTACCATCAGGATGTGAGAGGTGAAAACGTGGACATAAAGCTGCAAACTGCAGCCTTGGTGAGGGACCAGAAGGCTTGACCACCATATGGACAGGAGATAAGCCTAGTGCACTTGGCCCTTACAAATTTGTCCTTGATTTTATTGATGATTTCTCTACAGTTGTCACGTTGCACTACTTTTAACAATACACGAAAAAATAAGCATGCAGATGATACAATAAACATTGAATTATACATAGAAATAAAAAGTTATTTAATATTATATTTGTTGCTTCGATTCAAAGCTAATTTGTTAGTATTTGGTTTGTATTTTATCACATGCAAAGCAATGAAAGTTAAGAATTTTCACTAATTAATCAATTTTTTCTTTCAGAAATTAAACAGTTCATACTAAAATAGTCTCACATAATTCAGTTAAAGAGAAAATTGTTAAAATGAAAAGAATTATTTTTTTCATGTTATTAAATGGATTTAGTAGACTTCTCCATAGTTAGATTGAATGTGGATATTATCAGTCCAAATTAAAATTTTCATCTAAATTTCATTCACATTCTTCCTAAATTCGATATCCTATCCTTTCTCATCAGTCCTAGGATGGGTTGAGTAAATCCCCCCCCCCCCCCAATAAGGGGATTTTAGACGAATTAATGCAGCTGGTTCATCACTCCTCTTCTGCATCCCCTAAGGATAGCATTCGTGACTGTAATCTGTGTGTGTTCACAGGGCTGGTTGGCCTGCTTGCGGGAGTAAAAATCCCAGATAAACTGGAGAGAAAAACTCTGCTGTCCACTCCCAAGACGGGATAACTTGGCTATGTCTGAGAATGATTCTTGAACTCCTCACGTTAAGAGAAGTTGTGGATCAGATTGAAAGTGGAGGTTTATTGGATAATATCTTATTCAGTGATGATAAAGTCAGTCAACACAATTGTCATATCTGGTTCAATGAAATACCATCCGAAGTCATAGAATGGCAAAGATACTCTCCAAAAGTTAGCACGTGGCTTGGAATGACTAAATCCAAAATTTATGGCCCATTCTTCTTTCAGGAAACATCTGTAACAGGTACCGTCTACCTTGAATTGCTTCAGCAGTTTCTCAAACCACAGCTTCTTGATGGCATTCTTGATAATGTTGTGTTTCAACCGAGGTGGAGCACCATGTCATTATGTACTAATTGTCCGACAATACCTCAACAGATACTTTCCGAATCAGTGGATTAGACGTAGAATAACTTGACCTTGAACACTGGTTTCAAACTTGAATGTGGTTTCAAATCCACATTCTCTGGATTTGAAACCCTGGATTTCTTTGCATTGAGTTTCATAAAAACAAAGGTTTATCACCAAAAGATCAATAGTTTAGCTGAACTTAAAGAATGCATTCAGTTGGCAGTGCAGGACATAACTCCTGAAATACTTCAAAATGTATTTTGCAATGCTAAGGATAGATTTGAAATTTGCAGGGATATAGACGAGCATATGTTGAAAGTTCTCAATAAAGATTTGACTTATGATTTATAAATCTATCTGTTTTTGTATCATAATTAGGTAATAAGCATGTTACAACAAACATGCGTTCTTGTTTATTCGTTATTTGGGTTAGGGTTCTGAAAGGAGATGAAAATAAAATTATGAAATAATTTAGAAATTTTTACATTTATAACATATTAAACATAAACATTAGGTTTGAAAAATTTGTCACATTTCACTAGATTGTTAATTCTGAGACCCTGTATATAAGTAGAACAATAAATTGAGTTAATATCTCATAATAACTTTTTGGAATTGGCATTTATTTAAATGTGACTAACTATAAGATTTATTATTTCCATTGCATTTTTCATAATATCAAGAAATATTACTGTTCCATAGTTAGAACAAAGAACTTTTGTTCTTTGTTCTAAATATGGAACAGTAATATTTCTTGATATGATGCAGTGAAATCCTAATGCTTAGGTGTCCAAGATATTTTTCAAATAGATTTATAAACCCTACATTTTTCTCTATCATGCTAAGCATCCATCAGTTGTTACAGGAGAAACCTTATGTATATGGATATTGATCTGTTCAGTGGGCCTTTTAACAGCTGTAACTATTCTTCATCTCTTGTTGTCTCCTCTAAGTTTTCCAGTTTTAATAATTCTTCCTTCGGACAATTTTCTGCATCTATTTAGCAGTTTTCGTTGTATCTGCTATAAATAACTAATCTTGAAGAGAATTGATGAAAGAAAAAAGAAGAGCCAACAGGCACCATATTGTGAGGAACAAACAGTGATGGCACTCACCTTAATAAGATGTAGGACCTCCTTTCACTATGATTGCAGGAATCCTATGGGGCATATTTTCCATAAGCGTATGGTAGTGAACAATGGAAAGTTTGGACCATTCTTCATGTAGACATGTAATGAGGTCCTATTCTGTTGCTGAAAGAGACAATGGTCAGTACCATAGAGATGCAACAAAGTAGGAAGCATTGTATCATCCAGAATGTTCAGATACCTCTTGGAGTTCAGCATTTCTGGCACTACAAACAGAGGTCCAAGACCAAAACAGGACCATACCATCATGCCACCACCTCCGAATTTCATAGTTGGGGTTGCGCACTCTGGAGAGAGACATTCACCAGGCATCAGCCACACCCATTCATCTGCTCATCGCTGATTCATCGGTCCATAATACAGCTTTCCAAGCTTCCATATCCCATCTACACACTCTTTGCACCACAAGACGATGCCGTATGTTGGTTAGGGTAATGTGGGGTTTGCACATCACACTCATGTTTTGAGCCTCGGTTCTGAATGATCTTGTGCAGATTCATGTTCCGGCCAATGCCCAATGAATGGCAGTTTGTTACATATCCTTCACAGCACTGTTCAGTGCTGTGAAGGATATGTAAAAGGTCACAGTGAGTGTGGTAGGTGGTCCACTGTGGTTAGCATTTGCAGTTGACTCCCTGCACTTCCATATCGTATCGCTAATTGTTGACCTGAGATGACTCAGTTTGTCAACAGTTTGCAAAAAAAATATGGCATTTTATCACAACACTTCTTTCAAGGTGTCAGTTTCCTTCTCACAGCCATTTCACCTGGACACAGTTGCACTGATCATGATCTGACTGGTCTGGATCATGCTCCAATTTATATTGGCTAGAAACACGTGACTCGCACATGGCACAATATACCTTGCCCATGGGGTTGTCTGTTGACTTCTCAATGTAATTTTAACATTCAGTGTCTTGTAGTATTTTAGTTCCATTGTAAACTTTGAATCCCCTTCATTATTTTATTTTTATTATCAAAGTCTGCAAATAAAACAGAGTCCACTTGCAAAGATACTTTTTTTATGAATGAAATAATGAAATTGGCACTAATTAATTAGCATACCAAGTCATAGATAACATTAATAAAACTGTTTCCAAAGCAGATTTTCAGAAATAGATCTTGTCATTAGTTGAAATTCACCACATAAAATATTTAATATTTATCTTACAATAGTACATTGTTGCCACTAATTCATTTTAAAGTCTTGCTCTCGGTTATCTGAATTACTAATAGTTTGCCATGTTTCGGCAACACTGCTTAAAAAGAGAAAAATTTAATAAAATAAAAAAGTAGCTCTAAAATTTGCTGCATGCCAGCAAATTTTTGTAACTTGCCACTTTTCTAGAGAATTTAGGTCAGTTGATCTCAGGGATCCCATCTTCTCCCTCATATCCATCAGAAAGTATTGTTTAATTCACCTGCTGAATGAAGAGGAGCGCCATTTTGCAAAATCCATTCTGGTTAGCCTCTAATGGAATTCAATGTTGGTATCATCGTATTCTTTAACATGTCCAAGTAAATTACCAGTTATAATTCCAGAAAATAAATAAATAAATAGAGTGGACTGATCACATTATTTACACTACACTGGCCCCTTTCATTGGGAAATTCATGAAGAATTGGCAATAGCTCAATATCCATATTTTTGCTTATTTACCTTTCATTCACATGACAGTTCACTGTATCTGAATATAACACACTGCCTAAAAAATGTTCATTTCTGTTCATATCTTCAGTTCTGCTCAGAAACCATAGGCACATTTCCATACTCTGCTGGTCTGGATCATCCTTCATCATATGCTGCAGAAATTTTAATTTGTAAGGATGGAACTCTTTCTTCCTTAAAACAATCGTGTACAGTGCTTTTTAGTAATACCATTTCAAGGCTCGTGCTAAATTTACTTTTTTTTTTTTTACTGCTGAAATTATCACATTATTTCAGCAGTAACATCTGCCATTTCATCATTCAGGTAAGGTCAGCCCCACCAATGTTTGTTTGATTCAGATCTTGTTTCTTTAACTTTTCAGATGAGCTTGCATACCACACTGCAGTAATTATCCTTCTTTCTGGATGTCTTGTGTTTCTCTTCAGCCACTCTTCTTTGGGACTGGCCTTCTCAGCCATGTAAAAGGATAATCTCAGTTTGCCTCTCTAAATGTAAAGTCACGGGTCCAGTCATAAATTTTTTTTTGGGGGGGGGGTAATAAATAAAAGTTTGAAAATGTGAATTGTTATTTGCAAATGTAACTAACGTGTTATTTAAAATAATTTTTCCCGGGGATTTTCAGCCACTGTGTGTGTGTATGTGTGTAATGCTCATCTTTTAGATAACTGTCTCCCATATATAATAAACTGACACGTGAAATAATCATCTTTTGGATTTGTGCAGAAAGTCTTCACAAGACTGAATAATCTCACAGATTTACAGGAACTGCAATGAAGAAGTGCCATTATTTTCCTTTTGATGGTCAGTGATTGTATAAGCTATGGTCTCAGTTTGGACCATGGCTTATATAACTATTCTGAAAATTTCAGTTGTTGGAAATGCATAATCTGTATGGTTTTATGTCTAACCATGGTAAATTGGCCAATTTGACCATAGGAATTGAGATAACTTGAACAAGGAATAGTGTAAGGATGCACTTTTTTGTAGGAATTAAAAAAATGGAGTTTAGTTTCTGAACAGGAAAGAAGGGAAGGATTAAGTTAAAATTTTGTAGGAGCTGAGCCATTCTTTCAGAAACACCTCTGGCATATGGAATAGACTTTTATTCTCATCAGAAGATTGTTTATTAAAATGATTATATGGTATTATATATTATATTTATAGTGGATCTATCATAGCCAAAAAAAAGAAAGATCCATCTGAATGCAGCCATGTTCATACAGCATTTGTGCTAATCATCATCATCAGGGCAAATGACATGGAATTTGTGGGCAGGATTTTTGATTATTAAAAATTTATAACTAGATGGATGATGGGAATCCATATGAATATATCTTCTGTAAAAATGGAGTTTTTATAGACAGAAAAATATACTGATTGTCAGGAAGATGTACAAGATAGTCTAGACTAGATAAGGAGTTGGCTGTATGTTACCAGTAAATTTAATATGTAGATGGATTAATATACATCAACATACTGTAAGAAAATTGGAGATTTGGTTTCAGAGCTAGACCTGATGGCAAAACATCAAAGAAATTATACAAAGCATGAGGTTGTGGAAATAGTAAATAACTGTGGAACCATTTATTAATTTGCTAAAATAGTGCTACCTATAGATTCATAAAATTCCATATGTATGTGAAATAGTAGTGAGCATAACAAAATCTGTGTTTTAAAATATCAGAAGAAAATTTCTCCATTAACTTCAATGGTATCTACTCTGTATGTTAGTAAATAAATTTACTCATGGATGAAAAGAAAACTCACTGAAGTCTTTTAATGCATATATCAAGATATACGAATATAAGAGTAGCATCAAAAGATTTTGAAATTAAAAATGAGAAGGAGAAATGTAGACTTAAATATCATGCATTTTAGGTTTTATAAGGAATACTCTATCTTACAAAATTTCTTTTCTTCTCCCACATAAATCAATCTAAGAAATATTTTCTGTATAAAGAAAACAAAAGCAACAGAAAAAAATTATGCAAAAAAAGAAGAAACAAGTAATGATCATTTGGTGAGTAGTCACAGTGCCTATTAGATTGTGTTGTTTACCCATCAGTACGCAAATTACTCCAGAACTTTGGCGCAATGCATTTTATTGAAATTGTTATTTGGAATACATATAGAAATTTCTCAAGCTAGTTCACTTTTGGCATTAGTGAAGTGAGAAAACACTTTGGTGTTTAGAAATTATGTATAGCAAAAATTCCTCTCGTATGAAACTTTTGTTAAAGAAATTGGTATTTAAGATTCATATAAGAATATGTCCTTAGGGCTTAATTTTGATTTCAGCCATTTTCATTAACTATGACGTTTCAGTGGTAATAATTGAGTACTAGCCACATGGCATTTAAGGAAGTTTGTTTAATATATTCCTTTAATGAATAAGATGTTTTTTATGCTGTAATTAGACCATTTTTATATTTTTTTATTTGAAATGAAAATGAAACCTAGAGCTAAAAAATGGTTCTAGATTCACTTGCAATCAGTGATTTTCAAAATACAGATCATGACCCATTACGTGGTCATGATCTGTATGAAATCAATTTAGTGAATTGCATATTTTTTAGTGTAATAGAATAAAAAATACCATAGGAATTCAATGGTTTTGTAGCTTAAAAACACTTGGATTTGATTTCGTACAAGTGCTCATATTTAATTATAAAACAGTTTTACTGTATAAAATAATATGTAGTAAGGACACATATCGTTTTGTGAAATTTGTTTCATTTTGTGTATGCACATACACACTGAGATGTGATAATAATTGGCACCACTATATAATAATCGTATGAATAAACACTTTATTTAATAACTATCTACAACTTTTTTGTAATACTAATCATACAGGAAATAACAGAAGTCAAGTTATCAATTACAGATGAGATATCATATTCTTGGTTAAATTTTCATGTTAGACTTTTTGAAGTGATTTTTAATTGATATCTTTTATTTTAAATGATACAACTCATATAAATTTTATATATGTATGTATATAGGTGTTTTCTAAGGTTTTTCTTATTTATATTATATATTGAAATTTAGATCCTAGTGTTCTGACTGCTACTCTCAAAGGTCATACAGATTCTGTATGGGGATTGTCCATCCATAGTTCCAAACTTCATCTTCTTTCTTGTTCTGCTGATGGCACTGTATGTTTATGGTCTCCTCAAAGCAAAGTTCCACTTATAAATACATATGCATCGGATATTGGTAAGTGCATTGGTTAATGTGTATTTTTATTTCTTTTGTGTGGGTGTGTGTCAGTCTTGTAGCAGCATGGACCAGCAAATCAGATTTTTTACCTGATAATTCTTATATAATATTCACATACTATAATAAATACATTTTATATGTATTTCTTATTATTGCTGTTGTAATTTATTATTATGCATGCTCCTCTACAGAGTTCCATGGCTCATCTAGGTAGTCTTTAGTCAGTTATACTTAAATATCAAAGCATTTTTCCTTGAACAGATTTACTCGAAGACATATGTCATATAATGACAGCCTATTTCACACACTTCTCACATGCCTCAAAGTAAAGCTTAGATCCCTATGTAACTTCCTAACCATGTCCTTATTTGCCAGCATCCAGGAATAACCCCTGCTTCTGTTCTACCCCCCCCACCAGCCATAAGCTGCAAAATTTCACTATGTTCCTACTTTAAATTCTCCTACTGACTTATATGTTTCTGTCATTTCTCTTTCTATTTCTTAAAGTTTGAAGACCATATTCTCTCCCCCCTTATGTGAGCAACAACAAGTCTACAGAGTTGCTCATTTATTATTATGCATGCTCTCGTTTACCTATACGTGGATTTTTTTTTTCAACTCTCTCTCTCTCTCCCTCTCCCCATCTCCTTATAATAACTTAAGTTACCATATATGCATGTCTGAGCCCAGATGTAGCCTTGCAAAGTGGGAGAACAACTTTTTTATATAAATTAGTGTCTTCTTTAATAGTGCAGTTATCTGATGCCAATTAATCACTTAAGTAATGGTGCCCTTCTTTTTTTCATGGATAGGAGAAGGATTGTAAATCCATAAAACATCAGTACTGTGAACAGACTATGGAATATTTTTATCATTTTATATAGCTTTTTGTATTTTTTCTTTATTTTTACAATATCTCTAGAGATCAGACATGGATCTTTTTTCAAACTCCTTCAGGACACCAGTAAACATAGCAATGATGTCACACCAGTCACTAAATTCATCTCCCACCTAAAGACAGTCACAAACATCCATGTCTATGATGCGACTTCAACCTGCAAGCTGTTGCTGGAGAGCAACATTACCATCAGCCAACCAGGCCAGTGACTTGTAGGAAATTTCCATTAATATAATACTCTGCTTGCAGTATCTTCTGTCTGAAATGCATAACCTTACACTTGGCGATATCACGTAGGTGTAGAGACCTGTCGTATACTCCTCCTCTTAGACTCAGCATTTCCACATATGACTTCCTGATATCAGTCAGTCAGCCACTCTTCAGTCCATGTCACAGGTTAATTTTGCATACTTATATTGCTTTGAGTTTGTTGTACTCTACCTATACTTGGATGCAATTCTTAACCAGCCTTTCTAATACATTGATGACCATACCAGAGGCACTGATTGGTCCAAATTAGACTATATTGGATGTATTAGAACTATATTGTGCAGTAACATAATGGAATTCTGTTAGTGCCAAATACTGGTGCCTCAACGTTTTCTTTTTATGCAGCTCTTGGTTTAACATGTTATTCATCCATCTAACTGATATGTACCATATTTGCAGATTATGATCTGCAAGTGTGTATAAGATGCACTTTTTTTCTTTGAAAATAGGTCTGAAAAACAGGGTGCATCTCATACGCTGATACTCAGTTTTTTATTATTTTCATTTCTGGAAATTTTCTCTGTTCCGAGTTACGCGATTTCTTTATTGCTTCCTTGCGGTGTGTGTAAGAGCATTCCAGTTACATAGAGCAGTGTTTCTCAAACTTCAGACATCTGCATTCATATGATTGGTGCGGCATTAAAAGATCGTGCTACTAAATGACAAAGAGAAGCCGACAGTTGAGTTGAAATGCTAATGTTCTTCAACCATCCTTATATAATATCTGAAACACATTCACTATATATTTTTTCATTTTAACACGTTCACTCAAACAAAACCATATGTTGCACTGGCAACATATGGTTTTGCTTGAATCGTACAGCATTTTCTGTGTGAGGGGGACATGCGATTTATTAGTAAGTGCTGTTGTTATTCCAGTTGTCTCTAATTGCACTGTTTGTTGAGAAACATATTGCACAGCCTGAAGATGTCTCTATACCTTATTCAGTGATAGAATAGGAATGTTTTACGATCTCAAACTTCACGGATACATTGAATTTTATTCTATGGGTTAATGATGCATAGCCGAAAATTGCCACGGACCCCCTAAAGACCTTTCATGTACCCCACGGGGGTACGCATTCCACGCTTTGAGAAAACTGACGTAGAGTTCAGTGGATGCACATGCGCTGTCATCGATGATCACAGTTGTGAATGGTGATAAATTTCTGCCATTAAATTTTCTTTAAATTTCTTGGCAAATTTGGCGGAAATGGCTGAAAAATGTCGGCATTGTTACAATATTGCATACAAGCTACGTGTGATTGTGTATGTTAAAGAACATGGAAACAGGGCTGCAGATAGGCATTTCGGACCCTCCCCCAACTGAGAAAATGATAAGAACTTGGCAGAATCAGGAAGAGGATTTAAAAAACGCAACTCACAGTAAACATAATCTACGAAATGGAGCTGCATAATGGCCAGAACTTGAGGCAGAACTGAATACTTGGATTTTAGACCACAGAAAAGCAGGACTTTTCTGTGACCTAAAATGTGTCTACAAAAATGATTATTCATCAAGCGAAAGCGATAGCCACTAAGAGGGATTGCCAACTTTACTGGCTCAACATCATGGTGTTCAAGATTCATGAAGAGAAACCAACTATGTATGCAGACTAAAACAAAAATATCACAAAAGATACCAGCTGAATATGAAGAAAAAATGATTGAATTTCATCGATTCATCATTAACGCAAGGAAATGAACAATTTTGAACTTGCGCAAATAGGAAACATGGATGAGGTTTTGCTGACTTTTGATGTGCCCTCGAACAAAACTGTAGATTCCAAGGGCACTAAAAATGTTACTATTAAAACTTCGGTACAGGAAAAAACTCACTACACGGTTGTTTTATCCTGCTCTGCTGATGGGACAAAATTGCCACCACTATTGATTTTTAAAAGGAAGACGCTACCCAAAGAAAAACTGCTTAAAGGGGTGTTTGTATGTGTTCACGCAAAAGGCTGGATGAATGGAGGAGGAATGAAGTTATGGATACATAAAATTTGGTCTAGGCGCACTGGTGGACTGTTGAAGAAGCCTGCCATGCTCTAGTATGGGATCAGTTTCGTTCTCACAGAACAGACAATGTTACAAATAAACTCAAGGAATTGAAAATTCAGTTAGCTGTAATTCCAGGAGGTCTAACTAGTCAGATTCAACCTTTAGATGTCTATATTAATAAACCATTTAAGGGATTTATGAAGGAGAAGTAGAACAGCTGGATGCAGTCTTCAGATTTTGAGGTTATGCCATCAGGAAGAAGGAAGAGGCCTAGCATTTTGCAAGTTTGTGAGTGGGTCAAAGCTTCATGGGATGCTGTGAAAACTGAGACAGTGGCTAAATCATTTAAGAAGTGTAGAATTAGTAATGCACTGGATGGTACAGAGGATACAGAAGATAATTTGTTGTATGAGGACTCAGATTCTGATTTAGAAGAGGTTTCAAGTGTCTCTTCATTTAACTCTGGAGATGAATTTCTGGGTTTTGACGATTAAAAGGTGGGTTCTCTTTCCTAGTTAGATTAGGTATTTGTTGAAAGTAGACCTACTTATTACTTTATATTTGAAATACTGTAAATTCATTATAATATTCAGTGATAAAGTTTTTTTCCTAAAAAATGTGTACAAAAAAGGGGGGGGGGTGTCCTATACGCCGACAAATACGGTATTTGTTTTCCTATCTAGGGATGTCAGATTATGCTTCTTTCAGGCAATCTTT
The DNA here is from genome assembly GCF_054136105.1 of Typopeltis vanoorti. Taxonomy (NCBI): domain Eukaryota; kingdom Metazoa; phylum Arthropoda; class Arachnida; order Uropygi; family Thelyphonidae; genus Typopeltis; species Typopeltis vanoorti. The sequence continues at coordinate 71,480,936 of NC_143558.1, read as the reverse complement.
GACAGATTACCATGCATCTATAATACAATTGTGCATACTACAGCATTGTTTGTTTGCATAATCACCTTCCTTATAGTTCCACGTGTAAAATTTTTATTTATTATTCTTAATTTTTACTTATTTTATTTAATTTTGCTTATATTCATTTATTTTATCTTAACTTGACCTTACTTTACTTTTGTTCATTCAATTCAAGCTTAGGGTATCTCCACTTTTAACATAAGGCCTCTCAAGGTTAATCCTTTCATGTCCCCCCCCCCCCCCCCCCCCAATGCTATTAGACAAACTTAGTGATATAAGTAAGTAAGTCTAATGTGAGCAGTTTCCCTCTTTCACACAAAGTCAAATTAGGATTTTTTTTTTTTTTTTTTTTTTTTTTTTTTTTTATCCCCGACTAGGCCACCTAATTTGATTGGATATTGTTAGAAAGATGGGGTGGGAAAAACAAGAAATAATCATAAAACATAAATACTAATTCTCTAAAATGCAAGTCGTGACTAGTTGTTATGCCCGCAGGTTTGCAAATTTAATTTTAGAGATAGTGCATTGGCTAAGGAAAACAGACCAGGTAATCACAAAAACACAACTTTTTTTTTTTCACTACAAAGGACATAAGTTACTGAGAAGTTAAACCACACAACCATTAAACACACGTTAGAATGTAAAATTCATGCAATAAAGCTCACAGTGTATTTAACACTAAGTTACTTTATAAGGAAGTTTCCTGTGACATTGCTATACAAAATATGTCCACTGTGATCACAAATTACATAAACTCATCCTTTAAAAGTTGCAACTTAAATCTTGTCTAGCTACATACACTCCTTATTGGTACTATTTCCTGTCTTACAATTAAACACACATTCTATATCCAAACACGTAAATTAAATTCTCCCACAACACTTTTGATTTAGAAACCGCCTGTTTACAAACACTTAAGCAACACACACAATTCCAATACACGCTTTAACAAAAAGATATAAAAGCTGTTGCTTACTCACATAACCAAGCATGAACTGTCCCAAAACTTTTACAGCACACCACCTAAGGATTTGACCATATTTTCCTGGAAAATTTTTTCTTGCTGCTAGGACTTTCATTGGCGGTAGTTTTATAGAACCTGCCTCATCGAGATACTGCCAACATCGGAAGTTCTCAGATTGGGCACTATCGACCCTCTACGGCCTGGGGAACGGCCAGTTGCAGGAATACAGCTGGATAGTAGGAAACGGCCAACATCGGGAACACAGCCCGACGACTGCAGGGAAAAGCCTTGATGACGACCGGAGAAAAGGCGAGCCAAAAAGGAGGGTGAGCTAAGAGCTACAAGCTCCTTAAAAATCATGCTTATTCCTTTGTTCTCATGGTCTTTGTTAATAACATTTAACCTCAAGACCTTTGGCAGATATTTGTCATTGCTAATCTGGCTAATCCCTACAAAGCTTTACAATTAAGTTCACCTACATGCACTTTTACAGCAATTCTTATAACAGTATATTCAGCACATAATATTTTCACAGTACGTTTTAAATATTAGGAAATACTGAGAGAAATAAAATTTATGAAAAATCGGTAGCAAAATTTAAACATAGCAACATTATTTTTTCTTTCTTGCAACAGATTTTACACACATATACCCCTTCAATTCCCTTTCTCACTGCATGCTTTCTATCCCTGGTTTATATCCCCATAATTGAAATGACCCGTAATGTCCTAATCCGTAAGCCCTACTTGCATTTTTTCAGTTTATGACTGGTAAAAAAGTAGAATCCTTGAGTTATTTGAAAAAGATTTAGTTTATGTTATAGTTTATGTAAACTAAAACTGGAATGCTTGAACATCTATCATTGCCATGTTCTATAACAGTGGTTTCCAAATCCTGACCTGCAAGCCTCATGTTTCTCTCAATGCAATTTTGGTTTTTATTATGTTTATCATAAAAGACAAAAATTCATGATACGTATATATTTTCACAGAGATAGATACATATGTGTATTTACAAGTCTATATTTAATCTTATATTACTCTGTATAGTCCATATTTAAATATAAATCTATATTTTTTTATTTTTAATAATTAATAATTTTAGAAAATATCTTATGGCTCACAAACATTTGAAAAATGTCTTATGTTACATTTGGGCATGGGAGACTTGAGACCTATCGTCCATTCCTCACTATTCCATGATGAGTGCTGTAGATATCCACATAGGTGCTTAGTCAGTGAGGATTGGCTGATTTGGGACTTAGCTGACCAAAGTAGCTATTATTTTAAAATATAATCAGATATGATACATGTACAGAAAGGAATTATGCAGTTACACAAGGTGCCCACTGTTTTCATCATAGAAACAGGACCAACAGTAAAATGAAGTGCCACTGGAAAAGCACTGCAGCCAGGAGGGGCATTAAAGACCAGTGACTAGGACTTACAATACTAGTCAACTGTATTTGACTGGTGTTCCAAAAACAAACTTTTTTCAATAAATTTTAATGACAGGTGCAATGAAGTGAGGAAAAAATCAGACTGTTTCATTAGATTCAGGCAGTTTTTAAAAGAATTTGCGGAACACTGATCTGTTCCATGTTGTTCTTCTGAGGTTGAATTCTGATCATTTCCTGAAGGAGAAAGGCAAAGTGAGAATCTTACTAAGTCTTTGAAATAATTCATCTTATGTCCTTGTTTGTAAATACTGAAGAATCTGTGATTATTCTGTATGCCTCTGTGAAATGCAGAGTTTTGATGCCATATACAGTTGTCTAGCTATTTCAGAATTTTGGTTTCCATAAATCATAAACAATTATTTTTTAAATTAGTGCCAGAAAAAAATGAACAGGATCTCAGTATTGTAAGCCTTAGTATTGACATTTTTGTTTCTCTCAGCTTGAAAGCTGAAACAGGTAAAATTTGCTAAAATAATAAGCATAAAATGATTGCTTCAGGCTATAGGAATTGAGGAAAGGATAGAAGAGCTTTAGTAATCAGAAGTGAATTGAGAAAAAACTTTTTGGATGGAAGTAGATTTCAAGTAGTGATCCAGATGAAATTCGGAATAGGAAATTAGACAATAAGTCTTTAGAATCAGGCAGTTCGTTTATTATTATTATTTTGGAAAGAATTTATAGAATTTGAAATTGTGACAGTACGGAAGTGGAACTCTGGGTTATTAGAAAGATCTGCTGATAAGAAAATGCTTGTTGGTGACATAAAACAATGGATTAGGAAATGAATCCCAGATATAAATGTTTTTTAACCATTTAGAGGAAACTACAAGCTAATGATAATAAGTTCGTAGTAGATTTCTACTCAGGACACAGATTAGACATTACTAACATTGTCTCGTTATAAAATACATAACAAATTATGCTATGTTTTATGACGATACCTGCAAAAATTGATGGTAGTCATTGCTATTAAGCACTAAAAATTAATATCATAATGAAAAGGAAGACCATTACTATAATTTACAAAATAATAAAGTTTAATTCTTTGGATTATATGTTTACATCATCATCATCAAGTTCCTTTCTTGTACCCTCAAGAGGATATGATAGTACTACCTGAAAAATTTACATCATTACTAACTTCCTATTTATACTAAATTGCTTGGGGAAAATTCAAAAGCGTATGAAAACAAGAACACAAGCTTAGAGGCAGAATGCTTTATTTTAAATAGTCTACTACATGGATTTTAAAAAATTCAGAATTCCATAGTGGGCTTACAAAGTTAAAGCCATGCATAAAAAAGGAGAAATTATATTAAAATTTTCTGAATAGTAAGTCAGTATATGCTGATTTACTGATTAGAAACATAAGAATATAGAGAAAAATACAGAAAAATTTAACCAAAATAAGCATAAAAGTAACATATCATAAGAGAATTTTGGAAAGAATATGGGGGAAAAAAATATCATGGAGGGGAAAATGTTTTCAAAACCATTCTTGCTTCTACTGCTACTTTTTTAATGATATACAGAGGGGGGGGGGGGAATTAAAGACTGTGGCAAAGATATTTGATGTCTGGCATAATTCCTATGAAAAATTGTTAAATAAAGTAGCAGCATCAGAACTGTGAGATAGAAAACAAAAATAGCTGGAAAGAAAGTATCTGTGAATATATTTCGATAATAAAGGCAGAAGGAGCTGGGCTAAGTGTGGAAAAACTTGAAATGTGAACCGGCAGATGATTTTACTTCGAGAAGCCTAAGTTCAGCTCTGATTTTATATCTTTATATAAAATCAGAAGCTTTATATACTTGCTTGTTTAAAAATTGACTGGGGGCAGCTGGTATGTTGGAACTGTCAAAATTGATAACAATTAGTCCCTATGGACCAGAGTGTTTTTGCTGCTTTCAAGACATATTATTTAAAAAATACTTTATTTTTGCTCAGGTGCTACCAAGGGTATGAAAATGCTCAGAGACTTTGGAAGGAATATAATATCTTGAATTGCTCAAAGACTATAGATGCAGCATGAAATGAAATGATATCAGAGTGCATGATTGGTGTTTGAAAGAAGCTACTGAAAATATATATTCATACATTCACAGGATTCGACAAAGACAAAGCCTTACAAGAGATTGGTGACAGGGAAGCATTTAATAGAAGCTGTTGAAGAAGAGAGCAAGAAGCACAGAAAATTGCAGAATAACAGGATAAAAGAGAAAAAACTGAAGTAACTGAGGCCCCCCCCCCCCCAAAAAAAAAAATACAATGAAAAAAAATTGGCAGAGACATTTGCTTCTGATAATAAGACGCTTAACGAAATGGACCCTGACAAGGAAAGATTTAGCAAAATAAACAGAATTATCAAGATATAATTGCTTGCACACATTGTATTTAATGTACACATTAAAGAAATCCATGTTGCTGGATTTCTTTATTGTTGAAGATGACAACATCTTCTGTTGATAACATCCTGTTCTGAAGAATCATCTAATTAATAAAGCAATGACTTTTTTAGAATCACTCTTGCTTCATGTGTTTCTTTCAGTCAATCTTTTACTAGTAATAGCACAGAACATTAAATTTTTCAGGAAATGACAATTTATACTAAAGATTTTTAATATTAATTAAAAAACTTTAATCAATGCCTTCCAATAATTCGGCAATGCTACATTGCCATCTTCTGGGAACATAAAACTATATGTGCACACAGGCACCAACAACAAGCAAATGAGGCTGAAGAAGGCAACCGGCATTGGTCCTAGAGTCCTAAAGGTGCTTCCTAACTGGCTAAATTGGGTTGTCTTGGCTGTTGGACTGATGTTCTTAGGATGCACGCTTCCCAGATTTGGGGCAGTCTCATGCACCCAAATTTGTTGAGGTTTGAGAAGTTTTTTAGAGCTGAGGCTGATTCCAAGAATAATCTTTCATATTTATATTTGTTGCAGTGTAAGCACTACACCCATGTTTGACTTTATATTACAGTACAGTACTATGTACAGAAATGTTGTTATAATGTGTACATTGTATTATTTCACTATATACAAGTATTAAAATTAATTTTAAAACGTAACAAAAGAGCTATACACCTTTTAGCATTCATGTATGTTCATTGTTAACATATTCTTATGGTTCGTGTAGTGATTTCTGATTTATAATGGGATTGATAGAGCAGAACCACATCGTAAGTTGAGGACTGATTCTGCACTACTGTACATGAAATAACAAAAAGAGAAAATCATGCATACTATGCCATTTGGACAAATAGTCTCTGTATTATAATAATAAGAAGAATGTAACAGTTTTGTTTTTGTTTTTTTTAAATTCTAATCTAATTAAATCCTAATGATATCAGTTAGCTAAGTTAAATTGAAATCTATCCTGTGAGAGATCAACATTGCCAGTATCCATTATGTAATCATTGTTTTCTTCTCTTCTAAATGTACTATATCTGATGATTGTCCTCTAAGCAGCTCTTGATTTCTTCTCCCATGGAGCAATGTTCTGACAACTACTCTCACCTACATGTTATGGAAACATTCTTTACCAATTACGCATTAAATTCTTATCCTTTATCTAAGCCTTGATTCTCCAAGAAAGTGCTAAAGTGTGCTGATTATACTAAAGTTTTAAAAATAATTAAGATTGAGCAGTTTTCACAGTTTAACTGTAGACCTACACAAACATTATTGAAGAAAAAATGCAACAGTTCAAAAACAGTGTTCTCTGAAGAAAACATTCATTGACTCAGCTAGGTAGGCATTTGGTAAAGTTGTCTTCAAGAATAGAAAAATAAAAACATCTGGATGAAGTTAAAGAAGCAGTCTTGGAAAAGAAGAAACCATATTGAAAGCTCCTAGCAAATAATCCAGCAGGTGCCTTTAAAGAATATAGAGAAAAATGAAAGAGGATCAAGTAATGTGTAAAAGTAGCTAAACAAAAGTCATGGGAAGACTTCAGTAAGAATATAGACGACAAATAATCAGGAAGGTGGCAAAATATTCTAGAGGCTATTGAAAAAACTGAAATGAGGGAAAGAATACTGTAAAAGGAATCAAAAAGATAATGGTGGAAAATTATATCCTAAATATCTGGAGTAATTATTTTGAAAGATTGTTGAATGAAACAAGTAACATCAAAACAGTATACTAGAAAATTTACAAGAGGAATGTGAACAGGAGTACAAATCAAAATCAATACTTGAGGTAGAAAATTTGAAATCTAGAAAAGCATCTGGAGTAGATAGTCGACCAGAAATACTCAAATATGGAAGCAAAAAAAGTTCTGTGTTGGCTCTACTACATTAAGAGGGCTTGGTCAGAAGGTCAAATTCCAGAAGACTGGAGTTCCAATCTGTAAAAAGGGAATAAAGCTGAATCTAATCATTATGGAGGAATTTCACTACTCTGGGAACCAGGTAAGATTTATACAAGCAAACTTGAGAAGAGGATGAGAAAAATTTTGTAAGAGAAACTTGGAGAACGGTGAGCTAGTTCAGGGCAAATACAGGTTGTCGAGATATGACATAGCTTGAAACTCATGGGAATGTTTCAAGGTCAGTACTTAAGTTTTTGTAGATCTGGAAAAGACATATGACAAGGTACTAGCTTTTCAAAATGTTCCAATTATATGAAGTAAATGGGACTGTACTCAGAGCAAACATGGTCTGTATTTAAGTTGTAAGTCAGCAGTTACAATTGAAGGAAATATGGAAAGATGATTTGATGTATAATCAGGTATAAGACAAGAATGCACTCATCTCTACTCTTATTTGTCATCTCTGTGGATCACATCATGAAAGAAAGTGGTCCTAAACTTGATATTAGAATCGGAGATATCAGACTTAGCTCTATACAGAGAGCCAAGCTGTGTGTAAAAGTAGCTAAATAAGTGTCATGGGAAGACTTTGGTAAGAATATAGATATAAATAATGATTTTGTATTCCTAAACATATCCAGTGCAAGTCTCCAGGATTCCCTAACTAAATTGAATAACAGATTAATAAATTTGGTATGAAAATTAGCAGTAAAAAGGACAAAACTATGAAAATAGGCTGGAAAGTATAAAACTTCAACTACATTCTCAGTGGAGAATCTATAGAACAAGTAAAATATTTCAGCTATTTAAGGCCATTTTTAGTAAAGATTGCAAATTAAATTTGGGAATAGACAAAAAGTCATTATGTTGGGAAGCCAGTTGAATAGATTTATATGGAATAAAAGAAATTAGCCAAAACACTAAACTACCAGTATACAAGACATTGTTAAAACTAGATTTAAGTTATGGATCTGAGAGTTGGGTTAGAAATAAAACACTTGACCAAAGATTAGAGACCACAGATATGAGTGTTGTGCAAAAAATTAGGGGCCTGAATAGGTGACATCAATAGCAGCATCATATTAAAAAGGAAGAAACATTATTAGCATTTAAGAATCTCTTAAATGCTAACAATGTTTATTTAATAAACATTGTTAGCATTTAATTTAATTAAGTTCAATCTAAGGTCACTTAAACAAAATGGAAACATCTGAAAATGCTTTTGCAATGGCTAAAAACAGGAAAGTGCATCATATTCAAATGGCAGTCATGTTTCCTGTCTCTTGTGAGGCAACATCAGAACTATCAGTTGTAATTTTTGTTCCTTGCTTCCACCTCTTTTGCACATTGATGGTGATATTGCATACAATATTTACTCAAATATAACTCGCCCTTGCATATATCTCACACCCCTGATTTTACTTGATGAAAAAAGAAATTAAAAAGTTTTGCATATACCTCACATGAAAAAAGTAAAACTTTAAGAAATAGATACTGAATTATTCAAAGTAAAGAGCCAGTAGGCTTCATTTCAGCGATGTAAAACATTATTTAAATTAAGGGGATATTACAAATATCCCCTTAATTTGTGAGGGAAACAATATGGGATTTAATATCCCCTTAATTTAAATAATAGATATTGAATATTGTTATGGCAGTTTCAGATATTTTGGAATTCAATTGAAAAGAATCAGCATTTCAACTCAATTGTTGGCTTGCCTTTGTTATTGAGTCACACGATCTTTTGTTAATACCACACCAATCATATGCATGCCTTCATAACTGCACTATTTCTACCGGCCTACCTTTGCTGTCCGTTTTGTGCTCCACTTTCACTTCTCATTAGTTATTGCTGGTAATTTTTGCTTGAAATATGAAGAAACGTTCCAGTGCTGGTTTTCAACTCAAAGTTATGATAAACTCTGATACAAGCAATAATGAAACTTTTTTAACTTAATTACAGAAGCATTATCACATAAGATACAAATATATCGCTTAATGAAGGTGAGTGGCCGATCACATAAATGACGTTGATAATTAAAATTTAAGTGCATTAATTTGATAAATAATGAAAAAATAAATTATAATGAATATTTGGGATCTGATTATGAACATCAATTTCGTTTTTTCCTGAAAAACTTTAGTTTTCAAAATTCCTTGCATACATCTCACACCACAATTTTTTACCTTTAATTTGGGGGTTGCAAGTAAATATGGTATTACTCAATGATTTGGGTAAATGTCTTCTATCTCTATCTCTCTCTCTTTTTGTCACAAATACACTAGAAGTAGTGAAGTATTTTGTCCAAACTTGATACTCTTTTAGGTTCTGATGGCATTTCTTGAATATATTCAAAGCTTGTGCTCCCAACTTGGCTCTTGTTGATTCTCTACTAGTGTTTGTCTCTCAGATTACAATTACAACTTAGGCCATATTCTTTGAAAATAAATTAAATTTTAAAATATTTGCAGTTTTTATTTATTGAAATTATTTCGTTTTTGCTGCAAAACTTTTTGAAACTAAAAAAATATTAATATTAATGGCAGTCATGTTTCCTGTCTCTTGAATAATAATAATATTAATAAAATATTAATGAACAACTAGAAAAAGCGTGCAACTGTTGTGAACATGAATCTTATATTAAGCTAATAAAAAATCACAAGTAAAACAATTAGCATGGAAATTGATGTTGACGAAATTTGTTGTGATAATGTTTTGGAGTACTTGGTTGCTGGTAGTTGATTTTCAGCTCCAAAAAGAAATAATAGTAATAATAATCCTAAAAAGTATGCATTATAAACAGTAAATGAATTGACAGCAATTAGGAATAAAAGAATGGCAAAACTGTCTTAAGAAGATGCAGAAAGAATAAGTAGAAAAGAAAATACTACCAAAAGACAAGTTGAAAGACTGAGAAACGGTGTAAAAATTGATTGCAATGAAAGTTGTTGCAACAGGTCTAAGGTGCACAGTAGAAAAAGTAAAAACAGTGAGAACCTTTAGAATTATTGAAGCTTTTTGCAAAATTTGACCTGGGATTTAAATGAGCATAAGCGAATGTGAAAAGCAGTGAAGTATTTTATCACTGTTTAGAAAAATACAGTAGAATCCGCTTGTTGTGATTACGGATAATATTATCAATTGGCTATTGTTATCAAAATCAGTCAGTCCCAAAACACACCATTTAAAATGAATTGAAAATAACTCGTCTATCATAATCAAAGTTCCTTTTATTGTTATCAAAATCCTTGATAACAATAAAAGAGTTGCCTCAGCTTGCACTACCTTAAGGGTCAGTTGCTGCTATCCAGGTATTTGCTTACGCTTGGAATCGTCGAACTTTATATAATTTCTATATTCGGCATGAAACTCTTTTGAGTTTCTTATTCGGCTAAGAAACAATATGGGATGTAATATCCCTTAACTTAAACAAGTTATATGTCGCCGAATTGAAGCCTTTGGCTCTTCATATATTTAGTAATTTATTAGGACACCACTTGCCAATTCTCATAGAAGGGATGCAAGTTCTGTTCGCTACAAACTTGGTATTAATTAGGTCTACCTACTCACTGATGAGACCTCAATAAAGGTTGAAACCGGTCTGGGTAGTGACCTTCTCTCATAATGTAGAACAGCAATACAGCTCCTAGGAGCGAAGTTCACATTATGGGTAAATATCAAGAATAGTGATCGGAGCTTGCTCCACCTTTGCTAAGAGTTGCCTCAGCTTGCACTATCTTAAGGGTCAGTTGCTGCTATCCAGGTATTTGCTTACGCTTGGAATCGTCGAACTTTATATAATTTCTATATTCGGCATGAAACTCTTTTGAGTTTCTTATTCGGCTAAGAAACAATATGGGATGTAATATCCCTTAACTTAAACAAGTTATATGTCACCGAATTGAAGCTTTTGGCTCTTCATATATTTAGTAATTTATTAGGACACCACTTGGCAATTCTCATAGAAGGGATGCAAGTTCTGTTCGCTACAAACCAAGTTTGTAGCGAACAGAACTTGGTTCAGCTAAGAAACAATATGGGATGTAATATCCCTTAACTTAAACAAGTTTTATGTTGTTGCTTATTAAAAAGTTTATAACAATAAATTGAAATAAACGATGCAATTTTTTACATCCTTTGCTTAATGTTATCAGGTGGTTTTTGTTATCTTTTTGAAAAGCGACTGTCCCAAAGTGATCACAATAAGTGGCATCTACTGTACGAGGTGTGGCTATTAAATAACGAGACAAAGTGTGCTGTGAATCATGTACTCGTAGCAGTGGTGTGCGCTTGTGCCTTGAATGACCTGGAAGGTTCTAGAAGCAGTTGAGATAAGCATTGCTCGCTGTCTCTCGTAGTCTGTAGGCAGTTATAAAAGAAACACGTGAAATCGCTTTGCCAGAATAATGTCTAACATTAAACTTGAGCAGCAAATTAATCTCAAATTCCTTCTGAAATTGAAGAAATTGCCGACCGAGTGTTTGAAACTGTTGCAGGAGGTGTATGGTGATAATGTAATGTCACGTGCACGAATGTTTGAATGGCACACATGCTTTACTGAAGGTCAAGAAAATATTGAAGATGATTTATGACTAGGTTACCCTGTCACGCACAACCAAACAAAAAATTAATGAAATTGTCCACAACGATCACTGATTAAGCATTTGGATGATAGCAGACATGGTGCACATTGATGAGGAGACTGTACGACAAATTTTGCATGAGTAATTGAACTTGAACAAAGTGCACCAAAATGTTTCCCAAAAACTTGTGTCAGGAGCAGAAAGAGTCCAGAAACAAATTTTCACTGATATCATGGAAAGGCTGACAGTGGAACCAGACTTGCAGGAGAAGATCATCACATGTGATGGGATGTGGATTTTCCAGTACGAGGTAAAGGAGAAAATGGCAGCACTACTGAAGCAGATAATGCCTGGTGGCTTGCAGCACTGCTTCCAACAATGGAAAATTCGTATGCAACGGTGTATAGATAGAGGAGGGGAGTATGTTGGAGGGGGATAACAATTAAGTTGTACAATCGTAATAATAAACTACATTTTTGCAACCAGTCTCATTATTTAATAGCCACACCTTGTATATGTGGAATGAATATGTATGTTTACTTAGCAGTCATTTGACATTACTGAAATTTTTGTTATTACCTTCTGAAACAGTCTGAAAGTAGCGATAATGGCTTAATAGAATTGTTTTCGAAAAGCGTACCAAAATGGAAGCTTAGTCTTGGAAGGAAGTTTATCAAAATTGCACAAATAAACAGTTTAATACATTTATTGTATATGTGTAAAAATATATTTCACTGCTTGTTATAACATCTAAGGTGACTCATGTGTTTATACAACATAGTCACCTCATTCATGTACAGGAGATACAGAACTCAGAGTACAAAAAACATTTTGAAATATCCATTATTAGATTATGAATATGTATTACAGTATATTACTTACACTCTAATTATAATTTTTGCCATTTACAGTTAACTAAAAAAAAATACATATACATGTAACCCTCGTATAACGCGGATGTTAGGTTCCGCAAAAATGCAGCGTTATATAAATCGCGTTATGCGAGCCTCAGATCACATAGAAAAAGTAGGGTTATGTTCCAAAATCGTTTTTTTTTTTTTTTTTTTTAAATTATATAAACAACAATGACATATCCAACAAAAATATATTTTTATTTAATTCTGGTAATTCATGTAAGTTAAGAAACATATAAACTATGAAACAAATACATAATATAAAAGTATAAAAATTACGAATTGCACTTAAACTTCATTATGCATAAATGTTTTAGGCAAAATAAAATAGTGCATATTCTATTTTGATTCAAATCCTCGTGCTATCAAAGATATGCACGAGGATTTGAGGATTGGTTAATAAACACTGGTTTTTTCACGTAATCACCTGTTGCAATATTACAAAACAGTAGAGTAATTCTATCTTTGGAAACTTTGAATCCAGGAGCTGATCTTACATTTTTTTCCAATATAACCTGGATTCATCCGCATTGAACACCTGGTCTGCACTATTAATGTTTATAAACTTTGAGAGCTTTTTGTTTAATAAGATTTCCATCCATAGGAATTTTCTTTTGAGGTCGCATACATGAGTGACGCGCTTTGCACTTATCGTTTATCAGCAATAAACACTTTCTTGGATTTTGTGTTCATTCTGTTTGATTGTTTGAATTGTTGATTTATTTAAATTCAAAGTCCCTGCAAAAACTGGTTTTTCTCCATTTTTCAACCAATCCAATATTTTGAATTTTTTTTCTTCAAGAGAAATTAATTTTGTTTTCAATGTTGTTTTTTTCACTTTCATTGCAGTTTTTACTTTAAAAATAATTTTTTACACAAAAAAGCAAGCATTGCATATTGTATGTAACTCACCAGAAAATAAAGTGCTCAGCTTGAGATGAACACACTTATGATTTTTAATTCACTTTCCTGGCAGAAACGAGGACAATTTTCAACAATAAACGTTCATCATCATCAAATTCCTGACATGTATCCTCAAGGGATGAAGTACTATCATATCCTGTACACCCCTTGAGGATACATGTCAGGAAGTTTCCTCCAAATCAGTGTTACTTGTCAAGACTCCAATAATATCATTATCAGATCTTATATTTCTGTCGTCTAAGGCACATTGTACCATATCAATCCAAATCTTGGTCTTCCTCTGGGTCGTTTTCCTGCCAACCTGGCAGAGAACACTTGTTTTGCCAATCTTTCCTCTCCCATTCTGTTTAAGTGACCATACCACCTGAGATTAGCTCTGCTAATGCATTTCTGGATGCCGACAATGTCAAGTTCTTTCCTAATATCCTCATTTGTAATATGATATTGCCATTGATGCCACCTGTTCACGCCTCTAATCTTTCTCAGGACTCTCATATCTGTGGTCTCTAGTTCAAGTGTTTTACTTCTGACCCTGCACTCAGATCCATACGTTAAAATTGGTTTGAACACTGTCTTGTATACAGCTAATTTAGTGTTCCAACTAATTTCTCTCTTATTCCATATGAATTTATTCAATTGACTTCCCACCATACCAGCTTTGCTGATTCTGTTGTCTATTTCTATATTTAATTTACCATCTTCAGTAAAAATCGTGCCTAAGTAGCTGAAATGTTTTACTTGTTCCACAGGTTCTCCATTCACAACACAGTTGACATTTTTAATGATTCTGCCTATTTTCATTCTCTTTGTCTTTTTATTGCTGACCTTCATACTATATCTATTACAACAGCTATTCAATTTAGTCAGGGACTCTTGCAAACTTGTAGCAGATTTATTTAGAAGTATAACATAGTCTGCATAAAGCAAAGAGCTGACATTAGCATCTCCAATTCTGATATCATGTTTAATACCACTTTCCTTCATACTGTGATATAGGTAATGAATAACAGAGGGGATAATGTACATCCTTGTCTCACACCAGATTTATCATTAAACCATGTTCCTGTACTTCCTTCAATTCTAACTGCCGACTTACAACTCAAATAAAGACTAAGTATTGCTTGATATAATGCCCCATTGACACCATATAACTGTAGCGTATTGAATAGCTTCTCTCTTGGCACCTTGTCATATGCCTTTTCCAATCGACAAAACTTAAATACAGATCTTTGTTATATTCCCATGCTTTCTCAACTATTTGTCGTAAAGTGAAGATCTGATCCTGACAGCTTCTATTTGGCCTGAATCCAGCTTGTTCTTCATGAAGCTTTTCTTCCACAATTCTTCTCAACTGTTTCTCAAGTATGCTTACATAGATCTTGCCAGGAACACTCAGTAGGGAAATACCTCTGTAATTCTCACATTCAGTTTTATTTCCCTTTTTATATATGGGTACTATTAGAACTCTACTCCAATCATCGGGAATTCGTCCTTCTGTCCAGGCTTTCTGAACTATGCAGTGCACCCACTATGAGACTTTTATACCACCATATTTCTGCATTTCTGGTCGAATATCATCTACTCCTGCTGCCTTTCCACATTTCAAGCCTTTGATGGCTTTTTCTACTTCAAGTATGGATATGTATTCCTGACTATGCCTGTTGAGTGGTTTTTACCACTGTGCTATCACTGCTTGTTTCATTAGCAATTTTTCGAAGTAATTACTCCATACTTCAAGGATATCTTTTTCTCTTGTTTTCATGTTACCTTTATCATCTCTAACTCCTTTTACAACACTCTTTCCTCCATTTCTAAGCTTCTTCAACAACCTCCAATAAACGTTTTATATAGTAAACAATTGAGATACATGCATGCTAAAGAGTATTTCCCCTAATATAAATTCGCTACTTATAATTACATGTGGGATACAGCTAGACACAAATCTAACGAAGATAAAATTTGATTTTTAAGTCGTGGTGAAAAACATATGAAAAGATAAAGGGTTACTACAATTTGTAGACCGTGTTTTTATTGGAACCGTATTGTATAAGTACGCGTTCAACAAGGGTTACTACAATTTTAGACCACGTTATACGAGGGTTACCTGTATATATGTATTTTTTTTTTTTTTTTTTTTGAAAGAATTGTATGACATAAACCGAGAGAAAAGGAAAAAGGTTTAATAGTATCACACGACTTGTTACGGCTTTTTACAGCCTTCTTCAGGTGTTTTTATAAAAGAAAAGAAAAAACATTAAACATTAAAGATAAAAACTGTGAACAGCACATGAAGTCACATACATATTTAACATGAAAACATTGTAGTTAACCTATTCAAAGCTGTTCCTTCGTTGGCCACATTGTTGGGTGAGTGCTTGTGTATAGCATCCCATGAGCGCCAGTATTGATCACAGCAGAATGACAGTCTGGGAGGAGCTTAAATTATTATTTATATGTACAGGGTTGAGGATGATTTCTCTAGATTCTACAATTTTTCTCTCCACTTCATGGCAATGGAAAATGTTATTAGATCTGTCCCAAAGGATTGTATGGCTATGGTTTTCATCATCAGAATCAGCTGAAAAAAGGATATGGCTATAAAGCACTGGCATGTGTTCTCTTGTAAGCGTTGTCCCTCCTGTGCTCCTCCATATGCAATTCAATAGACTTATCTGCCTGGTCAAAGTAAGCAATGTCGCAGTCATATCATATCATATACACACCAGGATATTTTAGATTGTGATGGCTAGGTTTTGGACGGCTCACTAGAGAGCGAATCTTTGGAAGTGGAGTAAATAAAGTTCTAGGGTTATATTTTTTGAGAGACTGAGCTTAACTCTAAAGATTATAAAAATAAGATGCTTGAATTACTACAGAGTGACAATTACTCAATTCTTGAGAGAGAGATCCCACTTGTGAACTTCAAAATCATTCCAACAATTTATTAAAAACAACCTCTGAACTGTCTAGAAACATTTGCCTTTCTCTTCGCTCTTTCTCCATCCGCTTATTCCACGCATATATGGAGTTCCCAAGATCCACAGGGAAAATGCCCCACTTCATCCCATCGTTGAAGGCATTGATTCACCAACATATACAGCCTTTCAAAACATCTCGCAAAATACCTGAAATGTTTTTCCGGCAAGTCTTCATTCTTTATTAATAACTCTGTGGATTTTTGTATCATACATTAAGGATATTACTGTTAAAGAAAATGAAATCATGGCTAACTTTGACATAGTATCCTTGTTCACAAATGTTCCTACAGACGAAGTCCTGACACTACTCATTGCATCAAGTCTAGATACTTTAGATTTCAGGACACCATCTACAAGAAAAATCATGGTCTAGCAATAGGTAATCCTTTATCTGCTGTACTTGCCAACATTTATCTGGAAGATTTTGAAGTTAAAGTTATCTCTTCCTATTCCTTAGCACCTAGAATTTGGAAACGATATGTGGATGACATTTTCCTCATTTGGTGCCATGGACGTGATTCTCTCCTGGATTTCCTTGAACATCTCAATAGTCAACACCTGAATATCCAATTCACAGCTGAGTTTGAAACTAATGGTTCCCTGCCTTTCCTCGACATGAAACTTACCTGTTCTTCTGAAAAACTTAAAATTTTCATGTACAGAAAACCTACACACATCAATAGATATCTCTGTAGTCAGTCCCATCATTTCCCTCCTCAGAAACTTGGGATAATTTCTACTTTGGGACATAGAGCTCGCTCTCTTCTTGACAACCCAGATGAACTTCATAAAGAAATCAATTTTCTATGATCTACTTTCAGACTAAATGGATATTCTCAAAAATTTACTAAAAAGTTCCTTTTTAATCCTCCTAGTCGCCATACTGAAGAAATGAATAATGTTAAAGGCAATATATCTATACCTACATAAGCTCAGTTTCTCAAAAATTAGCCAAGGTTCTCAAAACCTTATTTACTCTGCTTCCTAAGATACACTCTCTAGTGAGCCGTCCAAAGCCTAGCCATCATAATCTAAAATATCCCGGTGTGTACAAGATATGGTGTGACTGCGACATTCCTTAGTTTGGCCAGACGAATAAGTCTATTGAATTGCGTATGGAGGAGCACAGGAGGGACATCGCTTACAAAAGAACAAACATGTGTCAGTGTTTTAACCAACCATATCCTTTTTTTATGGTTTTCTGATGTTGAAAACCATAGTCATACAATCCTTTGGGACAGATCTAACAACATTTACCATTGCCATGACGAATTGGAAAGAAAAATTGTAGAATCTAGAGAAATCATCCTCAACCCTGTACATTTAAATAATAATCTAAGCACAACCTCCCAGACTGTCATTCTGCTGTGATCAAATACTGGCGCTCACGAGTTGCTATACGCATGCACTCACCCAACAATGTGGCCAATGAAGGATCAGCTTTGAATATGTTAACTACAACGTTTTCACATTAAATATGTATAGTGACTTCCTGTGCTGTTCACAGTTTTTATCTTCAATGTTTAATGTTTCTTCTTTTCTTTTTATAAAAACACCTGAAGAAGGCTGTAAAAAGCGAAAACTAGTCGTGTGATACTATTAAACCTTTTTCCTTTTCTCTCGGTTTATGTCATTCGATTCTTTTAAAAAATATGTATAACAACAAGTAAATGAACCTTCATGTATATATATATATATATGTGTGTGTGTGTGTGTGTGTGTGTGTATTCTTGATCTTCTCGGTTGTAATGATACATTTTAAAGATTAAATTTTAAATGATTTTAAACCGAGATAAAATATTAAATTTTAATGATAATGATACAACTAGTTTCAGCCTTCTTCAGGTATACACTAAACGTAGAACACAGTAATAAAAAATTGAAGTTTCAAAAAACTGTGAATTACAGGGAAAAAATGCAATACATAATTGACACAAAAATGTTGTATTTTTCAAGTTGTTCTATCTAACGTGCTATTGTTTGTTGTATGCGTGCTTGCAGGTTCTCGTGAGTGCCAGTATTGTACAACTGCAGTATGGCTATCAGGGATGTTATAACTCAAATTGCTGTTCGAATGTTCAGGATTAAGGAGGAGTTCTCTTGACTCCACGATTTTCCTTTGAAACTCATCACTACAGCGAAAAATGTTTTACATTGTAAATGTTTTACAAATGATCTCAGAGTCACTCAGTTTGCTGGGATAAATCCGAAAACATTTTTCGCTGTAGTGATGAGTTTGAAAGGAAAATTGTGGAGTCCAGAGAAATCCTCCTTAATCCTGAACATTTGAACAGCAATTTGAGTTATAACATCCCTGATAGCCATACTGCAGTTGTTCAATACTGGCACTCACAAGAACCTGCAAGCATGCATACAACAAACAATAGCACGTTAGATAGAATGACTTGAAAAATACAACGTTTTTGTGTCAATTATGTATTGCATTTTTTCCCTGTAATTCTCATTTTTTTGTAACTTTAATTTTTTATTACTGTGTTCTACCTTTAGTGGATACCTGAAGAAGGCTGTAAAAGGCTGAAACTAGATGTATCATTATCATTAAAATTTATTCTTTAAAAAAAAAAAATAGGAAATATGTATAATTCATTATACAGTTAACCCCTGAAGAACGCGTGGTTTGAACTCCGTGGTTCCACTTATACGTGTTTTTTTATTTATTTATTTTTATTTTTTTAAATAAATGTATTGGAAACTTTTTTTTAGGGATTTCGACAGTTTGAAAAAACTCAAACTGCTTAGCTCAGATATATAGAAAAAATTCAGAAAAGGTTATGTATGTCATGAATGTAGATAATGTAGATAAGAGTCTATTTTATCATTTACTATCTCTAAATATACACTGATCTATTATAAAAAAGTTAAAATTTATCAAAAAGTATGCACACAACCACCTACAGACCGCATATGGCCATTCACAGTCGAGAAATGTAAACAAACGTAAAGATGCAGTATTAAATCATAACTGCATAAAATTAAAAAATTATAATGATTCATTCATTAGTGGATAGACTACTGTAAAGAAATTGATTGATTGCACCAGACTACCATAAAGCCAATCGTATTGCTTCTTCTTTATTATCAATGCATGAATCATTATACTTGTAAATAAATATAAGTGATTTCTTTTCACATTATCTTTTCATTTTTGATGTCTAGTGTTAGTAATACATATGACATTATAGTGTTTTGTATCATATAAGACAATATTGATGTAGGTACTGACTGACATACAATTCATCTTGTAAACATAAGACGTAAACTTATGGTATTGATAAAAAGAGTAGGGTACTGTGAATGTATTTCACTTCCTTATGGTTTTCTTTAATGACATTTTCTTTTCTCTAGGTTATTACTTTATTGCAAGAATATAGTATATAATACATACATACATACCGTACAAAATATGTACTAATTGACTGTTTATGTTATCAGTAAGGTTTCCAGTCAACAGTAGGCTATTAGTAGTTAAGTGTTTGGGAAGTCATTAGTTATACTTGGATTTTTGAACAACACTGGGGGTCAGCCCCCTTAACCCCCTGCTTTGTTCAAGGGTCAACTGTATATTGACAATATATAGAAAATACTTCCCTGAATTTCATATTGACATATGGTTTGATAATAATTTCATCACCTTTTAATGGTGAAACATGATTGTGTATGTGTATTAAAGAAAGATTCTTTGTAAATAATTATATACAGTCAGTCCTCGGCATATATCAAATACTGCCTTACTCCTGATTAAGGCGGTATTTGATTCATCATCAGGTGAGAAAATGCTTTTTCTCAGGTGAGAAAATCCTCAGAGACTTAGAAGGAATGTGGATATAGCATGGAGTGAGGTGAGAGCATAGTGTATGAATAGCATTAGAAGAATCTGATGAAAATGTATGTTCATACATTCATAAGATACATAAAGAAGGCAGAAGTTGTTGACACATTAATGCTGCCATCTAAAGATTTTAAAAGTGAAGAAGAGCTCACAAATTAAGGTCTTACAAGAAACACAGATGGTTGCAGAAGAAGAGGGGCAGAAACTGAAGAATATGAAACCATCCCCAAAAAAGTTTACGGTGAAAGAATTAGACATTTACCTTTGTTGATAAGCAATTTGGTTTTTTGAAGAAATGGCCCCCAAATTGGAGAGAATTAACAAAGTAGACAGAATGGTGTCAGCTGCAGTTGGCATCATTCATTTATGCAGAAAAGAAAATGCAAACTAAGTTGGACTAATGTACAAATTTTTAAAGAAACTGCATTCTGCTCATATTTCCCCACTGAAGATAAACCTAGACCGTCCATAAGTTATGCATCTCCAGAATCATCCTCAGAAGGCTTTGTTGCAGTTCCAGAATTGAAATAATTTGTTGTTATTCTACTAACCTCCCGCCTTCTTGGATTCAATTAATAATCAATTTTCAATTCAATAAAGTCATTCACTTAATAAAACAGTTTTGAAGAATCATGCTCCATATGTTTCCAGCTGATTATTTTATTGTAAATGCACAGAAGCAACTGGACCCTTATTGTTATTGTTGCTGTATATTATATGGTAATTTTATAGTAGAAAGTTTTATCACTTGGTTACAAAATAAGTTATGCCTGCCAAGAAATTATATTCTTGTTTAAATACTTTATCCAATTATAAGCAAACAGAGTTTGTGTGTGAAATATCTTCATTCATGCCTAGGTTACTTCAACTTATGAAGATATCTGTATAATAATAATATTTCCATGGATTCAGAAGACTCGTCACTGGAGAGCCACACTATTCTTTATACACATAATACATATTATACCTCTCCTTTAATTCATTCACTGCCAGGACACTTACAACTACACTTGGCAATCCATTCCACTCATTCACTACTCTCCAGGCATAAAATCTAGTCAGCACACTTTTACACAACTTCCAGGGGTGCCTCCCTAGTTCTAGCTTTCCCTGTTTTTCATGTGTCGAAAAATTTCCTTTATGTTAATCTTATAGAACCCCTTTAATAACTTATAAGTTTCTATCATGTTCCCTCTTTTCTGTTTAGCAACTAAACTTTACAACTCTGACACACACCTTCAAACTGTTCTCATAGGAAGCTTTCCACAGACCTATCACCAGGTTGGTCACTTGTCTCTGAATCCTCTCTACCACCTCATGCTCCCCAAGAAACTCAGGTGACCAAATGTGCCCAATAATCAAGATGCAGCCAGATCATAGCCTTATAATGAGGGATAATAATCTCTCTCTGTGTGTGTTTTTCAACAACCAAGTAATTCTTGTAACTATTTTGCCAACTTTTGCAATATGCCCCCTGAAATTCAATTTTCTGTCCACCATTATCCCTCATCCCTAGCCACATCAGTTTCCTGCAATTCAGGAGCATTGGTATCATACATAGTATATGTTAATTGCCAAGCAAAGAACCTAGTTTGCACATCCTTACTAACCTCACTCTTACACAACTTCCAAGGATGATCCCTTCTTCTCCCCTACTCATTATATATTGAAAATTTTCTTTTCTGTGAATCTTATAGAATATCTTTAATAACTCATAAGTTTCTATTGTGTCCCTTCTCCTCCACCTTTTAACCAAACTCTGCAAGCTGCACACCTTCAGTCTATCCTCATAGGGAGTATTCTACAGACATGTCACCGGTTTGGTTACTCTTTGTCTTTTAATCTTCTTGACCACCTCCAGATCCCCAAGAAACCCAGGTGACCAAAGTTACTATTACTATTATTACGGGCAACTCCAGGGAGTCATTGGACTCATCGAGGGAGGCCCCAAATCATATTCATCACAACTATTTGACATTCATACAGTATCTATCATACCTCGCCTTAAACTCATTCACTGTCACAGCATCCACCACAGACTCAGGGAGCGCATTCCACTCATTCACTACTCTAAAAGTAAAGAACCCAGCTCTAACACCTTTACTAACCACACTTTTGCCCAGTTTCCATGGATGTCCCCTAGTCCTCCCACAACCAGCCCTGTTCTCAAAAATATCTTCTGAATTACTTTTATAGAAACCCTTCAGTAATTTGAATGTCTCAATCATATCTCCCCTCCTCCGCCTATCAACCAATTTTTGCAACCCACAAATCCTCAACCTGTTCTCATACGGTTCATTCCACAGACCTGCTATCATCTTGGTCACTCGCCTCTGTATCTTCTCCACCTCTTCCCCATCAAGAAGAAACCTAGGTGACCAAATCTGAGCACAGTAGTCTAGATGGGGTCTTATCAAGGCTCGATACAGAGGAACAATAACCTGCTTGTCAACGTATTCTAAGTTGTACATAGTAGTCAACATGTGGCCAAATCATAGCTTTATAAAGAGGGATAATAACTTCCCTATCTTTACTTGTCAATGCATTCTTCAATATTCAAGTAATCCTTTGAGCTATTTTGCCAACTTTTGCAATATTATTATTATATAGTTTCTCCATGGAATCTGGATACTTATCGTGGGAGACCCATACTTTTATTCACACAAAACTTATCATACCTCTCTTCAAACTCATTCACTGTCAGGGCACTAACAACTAATTTTGGCAATCCATTCCCCTCATTCACTCCACTTGCAAAAATCAAGTTTGCAAACCTTTACTAACTACACACAACTTCCATGGTTGACCCCCTAGTTCTCTCCTTATATGCCATGTATTGAAAAATTTCCTCTGCATCAATTTCGTAAAATCCCTTTAATATCTTATAAGTTTCTATTATATTCCCTCTTTTTTGCCTACCAATTAAACCTTATAGGGAACATTCCACAGATCTGTCACCAGCTTGGTCACTCATCTCTCTGAATACTCTTTGGCACCTAATCCCCAAGAAACATAGTCAAGATGCCGCCTAATCATCTTTATAAAGAGGGATAATACCCTCCCTGTTTTTACTTATTAGCATGATTGTCAACATCCAAGTAATCCTTTGAAGTATTTTACCAACTTTAGCAATATGTTCTCTGAACCTCAACTCTCTGTCCACCGTTATCTCCAAGTCCCTAGTCTCGTTAATTTCCTGCAATCCAGTACCATCAATGTGATACATAGTATAAAACCTTTTCAACCCAAAGGTATAAACTTACATTTTGCAACATTAAATTGATAATCATTATCCTCTGCCCACAATTCTCATTTATTTAAATCATCCTGCAAGATACCTTTATCAAATGTCCTCGTCCCTAATTGTACATCATCAGCAAACAACTGAATCTTCATTTGAACGCTGACCCCGTGTTAAACGGGGTCAGCGTTCCCATCTTTAATCTTCTTCTTCCAGATTCTCCTGTCCAGGACATCCTCCCAACTCCATCCTTTCTCCCTAAGATCCTCTGCCACCTTATCCCTCCATCTGAGTTTGGGCCTGCCTCTTTTCCTCCTTCCCTCCATACGCTTCACTCGTTTACCAACATACTCCTCACTCCTCTCTACATGACTGAACCACCTCATCCTGCTTTCTTGTACCTTCTTACCGATTGGTCCCACCTTGATCGTCCCTCTGATGTAGTCATTCCTTATCCTGTCCTTCTTTGTCACACCACTCATCTATCTCAACATCTGCCACCTCCATCTTCCTCTCCTGTGTCTTTGTTATAGGCCATGGAGCATCGCCGGCCTCACCACCATCTTATACAGCTTTCCTTTCATCTTACAACTCACTCTCTTGTTGCACAGGACCCCACTAATCTTCCTCCAGTTCATCCAGCCGCATGTTATTCGGTGCTGTATTTCCTCATTCAGGTCACCATTCCGCTCAACGACCGACCTGATGTACTTGAATTTCTTCCCTGAAGTTAACCTTTCACCCAGTCGTATGATCATATCCTCATCACTCCCCGTTGATATATATTCGGTCTTTACCCGGTTAATTTTCATGCCTCTCTCTCCTCCAATACCTTTCTCCACTCTTCCAGGGTCTTTTCAAGCTTCTCTCGGGATGATTCGCAGAGAAAAATATCATCGGCAAACATCATGCTGCATGGCACCTCCTTCTTGACATCCTCCACTAGTACATCCATGATGACCAGATCAAAGAGGTAGGGGCTCAGAGCTGATTTGATCAGCTTCATATCATATATCTTCATATCAGCAAACAACTGAATATTCCCCCTTAAATCTTTCTTTACATTAAATAGAGTGGTAGCTCTAGTATAGCCTGAGGCCTTCCACTAGTCACTCTCCTTGTCCTCAATATCTCTCCAACATACACTACCCACCCCTCTCATCCATGCTGCTAGCTGCATATCAATTTCCATTTGCTCCAAATTTTGTAATAGTTTACTATGTGGTACTCTCTCAAATACCTTTACAAAGTCTTTGCAGTATTATGATGTAGCCATTTTTCCTTATGAAATTCTTCTATCATTGCACTGTAAAATGTTAATTAAATTACTTAATGCAAGACCTACCTTTTACAATGCCATGCTGCCACCATAGAGTATTGTATTCGTATTTGCCCATTGCTGGAGTTTATCTTTAACCATCACTCCTTAGATATTAATTGGTCTGTAATTTCCTGTTTCTGTCTTAGAGCCTTTATGTAATGGAATTATTGTTCTACTCCCTTGAACCTTTCCAGAGCTGAGACTTAGATTAAACAACTTTATTTCATATGCAAATTTGGTTTGCTTACACTTGGATTAAGGATTAAACAAGAATATAATTTCTTGGCAAGTGTAATTAACAATAATTTTATGGTATGATTTATGCATTGTATTAATTCTCTCTCTCTCTCTCTCTCTCTCTATATATATATATATAATTACTTTTTTAACTTGGGGATACTGTATATTAGGGTTACCAAGAAATTTTATAAGCTTGGAATCCAGGCAACCAGATCTGTGTTCAGTAATCCAAATGTGGTCTAACAAAGCATTATACAGTGGAATGACTGCTTCCTTATCTCTACTTGTCGATGTTCATTTTAGTATAGCTGCATTTCTTTGTGCTTTTTATCACTTTTGAAATATGCATCTTATACTTAAATTCTCTGTCCACTAATATCCCAAGATTCCCAAGTATGCAAACCAAACTTAATTGTTTGCATACTTGGGATTAGGAGTTAAATAACCAAGCTTATAAAATTTCTTGGTAACCCTAATATATATATAAAAGAACAGAATCAGTTAAAATATAAGAAAACAGACCTACACTTTAACATTAAGGCATGGTAATTATCAACACATCCTTATGGTATATATTGTGATTTCTGACTTATGGCACGATCGTCAGAATTGAACTCTGTCATAAATAGAGGACTAGCTTTATTTCCAGTTACTAGTGATCAGTGGAAATGGAATTTTCATAGTGACATATAATCTGATTAAAATGTATTTAAAAGAAATTAAAAACCTATATAATAAAAACATTGGGACTGTTTATGGCAAGTGCTTTCCAAAATTGTTATATTACCACACAGTTTGAGTGAGCAATTCATATTTAGATGATGAATCAATGTGTTGCAACTCCAGTGATAGAAGCTCACATTTTGAATTGACTTTTATGGAGTTTCTGTGGGTATGGTGAACTCTCCATCTAGTGTTGATTGGCATTTGATGTGCAACCAGATAAATAAACATTGTTTTCTTTAAATCTAACTTGGCTGAGCAGCCAGTTTGTCTTAAATAGAACAGATGACAGGAGAAAACCACTTGGTAAACACCACATAAATATAGAAGAGGTAATTTTTCCTTAGTAGTTAGCATAAAGAGTGATAGTTTTTAAATTTGTTGAACATAGATATAAAAAGCTTGTGCTATTCATTGTCCCTTTAAGGTACAGTATGGAAACTCTTGATATGTGATTGAGGTCTAATTGGGGGAGTTGATATTTTATTTATCAAAGATCTCTTGAATGCTAGCCTTGTATCCATTAGTAATCATGATAGTTTTGATATTATTTCATCAAAATGAGACATATGTTTGTAGAGCAAAGTGATTGGGTATATTCACTTATATCATAAGCTGATGAAGGAATGAATGGTTATGTTACAAGTGGATACTATTGAAGGTTGTTTTCTTTTCCTTCTGAAATAAACTTTATGGCTAAATAATTAATTTTCTTTAAAAACTGTTGTGTTTCCAAGTGTAACAAGACTAAAAAAATATCATCTACAAAGCAAAGAAGCAGAATCATATGCAAGGCAGTAGGAATATAGTATTAAAGAGTTTATTTTCAGATACTCTATGAAGTATTCTGCTACTGCAAGAGAGAAAACTACTCATCATGGTTCCTTCAAATTGTCTATACATCTTGTTTTCCATGTGAAATATCCAGAAGTGGTAGTGATATTAAATCTATGAACTTCTCCAAGGATATCCTCTCAAAGAAAATGAAGAGGTTCTTGGATTAGTATATTTGGGAATAATGATACTACATCAAAGAAAACCATCACTTTAGTATCAGGTACCAAAGATCTTTTATTTTTCCCTTTAAAATCAATGTTATTTTTTTTATATAAGTCCTAGAATAGTGATGCTATACTTTAAAATAAATCCAGTATAAATCTTTAGGACTCTTTAACTAAACTGAATAACTGCTTTAACAACTGTAGTATGAGCAATAAAAATATGAAAACGATGAAAATGGCCATGAAAAAGTTGCATTCTGCATGTGCATTTTTTCAGTTGCAGATCTATAGAACAAGTAAAAATTTCAGATTTTCTTGAAGTACAGTTTTTAGGGAAGATGATAAATTGCATTTGGAAATAGATGATAGAATAAAGAAAACTGATGTGGTGTGTGGTCATTCAAATAAATTTATATGGAATAGAGAGAATTAGCCAAACTACTAAACTAGCAGTATACAAGACAGTGTTCAAACCAATTTTGTTTTCACTTATAGATCTGAGAGGTGGGTTTGATCATAGACCACAAACATGAGAGTTGCAAGAAAAATTCAGTGATTAAATAGATTGCAACAGTAGTAAAATCAATGGTAGAAAGGAACTTGATTGTTAGATATTGCTTTATTAGAAACCTGATAAATAAAAGATTAATTTTGAATTAAATTATTAATGAGAAGCTAGTAATCATGTATTACCATCATGGTGCCCTGCATGCTTTTTGACAGTACATATTAGGTATGTGATGATGATGATCTAGTGTTCAATGAAACTTTGAAGTTGATTGGATAGAAACTTAGCTATCTGGAATGTAGTATCCTCTGCCAGTGTAAGGAATTTTTTTTTTTTTTTTTTCCCAACTTTGGGAATCTCATAATAAATATATAACTTGGGTACAATGAATCTGGAAACATTTTTCTGTCTGAATCATAATAATTTGAAAAATTCTGCCCTAACAGAATTTTTCACATTATGTTTTATTTTCTAATTTTGATATTGTTCAGGTAAATTCCTTCTTTACACCAATCGATCTATCAGTAGAACCTTTCTTTCTTTTAGATATGTCCTATATGCAGTAATGTTTATGATTTTAACACAGAAATGATATAATAACTGCAGCAGCACTTTAAAATCTTGAGTCGTCTGTTTTGTAAAAACACTTTCCTTTAGCAGAATTTACCAAATCGAGTCTTTTCTACTGACCAACATGATATGACATAACAGAAAGGTTTGAAAAACTTTGTTGTAACATATTTTTAGTATATCTGACATAACATTCAAGTAAATAAACATAGTCAGTTAAACATAGGAAAAAATTAATAAGTTTAAAGAAATTATTACACTAATAATTAGTAATGATAATAAAAATAATACCCCCCCCTTGGACTGAAATGGCATTACATATCAAGCTTTCCTCATGATTGTAACATCTAATCATCGCAACAAGCACTTTTTTTGTTGCGATGATTTTTATTATACTCTTTTAACCATAACACAGTGAAAATGGTCATCAGACATGACAGAAAATTCTGAGTTTACTGTATTTAAAAAAAAAAAAAATCTATAATTGTTTTTTTGCTTCCTATTAAGTATAATGTTTTCTATTTACATCTTGATCTTTCATTATATAAGGTAAAAAAAAAAAAATTGACTGAAAAGCTTATAGTTTACTGGAACTAGGCAAAAATGGTGTGCTTTTATCAGATTAAACTACTTTTGGAAGAATTGTCTCATTTTCAAATTATATATGATGAAAATGATGTTTCATTTGGTCACTTCACTTTTGAATAATCCAAACTGGTAGATTATTCAAAAATTCAAATTGTTCAAAAATGTTTGTGCTGTTCATAAAAATGCCTCACAAAAACTATGTTTTTTTAAATAAATATACAATGTTTTTGTTTTTATTCTGAATATCAAATTTTATCTATTTAATTACTTTTAATATTAAAATCCATTTAGTAGACTAAGTGGTGCAAACTAAAAATTTTCCTGGGTTTGAATATAGATTGAAACTGCTCTGTATAAAGGTTCTACAATGGATGAATGTAGAAAACTTAGCCCGAAAATCAAATCCCATATGTTTTTGTTTTACCGGTTAATAAAAAACTGACATGAGATTTAATGTGAGAATTAGTAGGAATCTCCCTACTTAATGTCTGGGAAAGATTCATGGAAGCATACTTAAGAAAAGGTCAGAAAAAAATTATCGAAAAGAAAATTGGTTAGGACAAATAGTTATTTCCAAGACCACATTTTTACTTGTAATGACCAATGAGAAATCCTAGGAACATAATAAGGATTTTTAAGTTTATTTGGGGGGAGGGACATACAGTGTGATGCCAAAGGAGGAGAACTTTTCAAAACACTAAATCTGTATTGCATAAAAAACAACTTTGAATTTTCAACTTAAGTATAGCTGTATGTCATTCATGTTGTTATTTACACAATACATATTTAGTGTTTTGAACAGTTTTTACTATTGTCACCATACTGTTTGTTTGTTTTCAGATAAAGCCTTAAAACAGAAATCCTTACTAGGTTCCTGAGATCTCATAAAAGTAAAAATGTGATCTTCAAAATTGCTATTTCCTAATTCCAATTTTCTTTTCAATATTTTTTTTTCCTAACCTTTTCTCAAGAATAACATATATAATCTCAGTATATAAATCAGTTAGAATTTAACAATGTATATTCCAAGAAGATAGTTTAATATTAAATCAGATGTGAAGCAGAATTGTACACTTATCTACAGTATTTATGATCTGATGTCCAAATATGGGTGTTAAACTTAGTTTTTAATCGGTAATGATGTTATCCTCTTTAATAAATGGCTGCAAGTCCTTCGACTTTCTTCAGCCAGATAAATCTACCTATTTTCATGCGTTGAAAATAGGAAGTGGGGGGGGGGGCTTTCACTGCAATCTCAGTAGTAAATTTATAGACTGAGTATAGGCATCTAAAATTAAAGATAACAAGAAATTATAATATACTTGGATTAATCCTTTATCCAAGTGTAAGCAAACAAAATTTGCACCTGAAATATAATCAGGACTGGGGCAACTCATTTATAGATGCTAATGACTTCACATCACTTGCCTTAGTATCCCATAATGCAAAGCACATCCTTACAGGTATGTATAATGCTATGCATTATGGGAAGGGTCACTAACCAGACTGGTTTCGACCTTTATTGTGGTCTCATCAGTGGAAGCCAGACCCAGAGGTGTTCATCTCTGGGTCTGGCTCATTGGCATCTATTACGAGTTGCCCCAATCCTGATTATGTTTCAGATGCAATAAAACTTGGATGAAGGATTAAACCGAGTATATAATTTCATGGTATCTTTAATTTATAGTATAGGTAATTCGTATAACGTGGGTGTTAGGTACCATAGAAATGCTGTGTTGTATAAATCGCGTTATGCGAGACTCAGATCACATAGAAAAAGTAGGGTTAGGTTCCGAAATCGATTTTTTTTTTTTTTTTTTTTTTTTTTTTTTTTTTTTTTTTTTTAATTATATAAACAACAATGACATATCCAACAAAAAATATTTTTATTTAATTCAGGTAATTCATGTAAACATATAAACTATGAAACAAATATATAGAATAAACTTATAAAAATTACAAATTGTACGTAAACTTCATTGCACATAATACACAAATGTTTTAGGCAAAATAAAGTGCATATTTTAATTGTCATCGTTGTCTTCAAAACTAACATTTTGTAGATGTTCTTTATGTACGAGTGTCCGGTCGTCGTCATCACCCGAAATCTCTTGGACATCATTTGTATAATTCTCATTGCATACTTCGTTTGGTTTTTATCAAGAAGTTAGTAATAAGACCTTGCTTACCACTATGTTGCAATTTTTTTATTAAGTTCATAATATGGAGCTAAACAAATATGCACTTGTCTCGTGAATTTTTTGGAGCGCTCCATTCAGGGATATCGTTATCCATAAAATAACTTCCTAACTTTCTAAGTCCAATCCTTCTGCTAATTTCTTTAAACTGAATTCTTTAACGATTCATCAAAATTAGAATCTTCGGCACAACTTTCCCAGCCATTTCATTCGACATCATCTATTAATTGTACCTTCTCATTTAAATCTGTTTCCTCATTAATTAATTCACTAATTTCGTTTTCAACGATATCGCAAAAGCCCTTAAGTGGCCATTACTATAAAAATAAATTTTCTACATAAAAAATGCATTACATATTAATTATGTATGTAAGTCACCAGAAAATAAAGTGCTCAGCTTGAGATTAACACACTTATGATTTTTAATGTGCTTTCCTGGCAGAAAACGAAGACAATTTTCAACAATAAACACTTTATATGTAAACACCTAACGGTATTTCCCCTAATATAAATTCGCTACTTATAACTACATGCGCGATACTGGCTGACGCAAATTTAACGAAGATAAAGGGTTATTACAATTTGTAGATCGCGTTATACGAGGATTACCTGTATAACCAAGTGGAAAAGCTTCCAACAATATGCATCTAAAGTAACACATATTAGTTATCATCATCATCAGCAAATTCCTGACATGTCTCAAGGGGTGTTCAGGATATGATTGTACTACATGAAAAATTTATATCATTACTAACTTCCTGTCTACAATTTTCCTCCAAATTAATCTGTTGCCTGTCAAGACTCCAATATCATCAGATTTTATATTTCTATCTTTGAAGACACTTTTTACACTTGTTTTGCTAATCTTCCCTCTCCCACACCTGAGATTAGCCCTGCTAACACATTCTTGAATGCTAACAATGGCAGGTACTTTCCTAATATTCTCATTTTTTTTAATGTAACACTGCCATTGATACCATCTGTTTACTGCACTAATGTTTCTCAGAACTCTCATATCAGATGTTTTCAGTCTTTGATCAAGTGTTTTTATTTCTAACCCAGCTCTCAGATCCACAAGTTAAAATTGGTTTGAATACTGTCTTGTATACAGCTAATTTAGTGTTCTCACGAATTTCTCTCTTATTCCATATAAATTTATACATTTGACTTCCTACCATACCAGCATTGTTGATTCTGTTGTCTATTTCCATATTTAATTTACCATCTTCATTAAAAGTCGTGCCTAAGTAGCTGAAATTTTTTACATGTTCTATAGTTTCTCCATTCACAATGCAGTTCATATTTTCATTGTCTTTGTCTTGTTATTGCTGACCTTCATACCAAATCTATTCCAACAGTTATTCAATTTAGTCAGGGAATCTTGCAGACTTGTAATGGATTTATTTAGAAGTATAACATCATCTGCATAAAGCAAAGAGCTGAGATTAACATCTCAAATTTTGATATCAGGTTTAATACCACTTTCCTTCATAATGTGATCCATATAGATAATGAATAACAAATGGTATAACGTACATCCTTGTCTGACACCAGATTTAACATTAAACCACCTTCCTGTACTTCCTTCAATTCTAACTGCTGACTTGCAACTCAAATAAAGACTAAGTATTGCTTGATATAATGCTCCATTGACACCATATAACTGTAGTTTTGAATAGCTTCTCTCTCAGTACCTTGTCATATACCTTTTCCAGATCTACAAAACTTAAATAAGATCTTTGTTGTATTCCCATGATTTCTCAACAATTTGTCGAAAGGTGAAAATCTGATCCTTACAGCCTCCATTTGTCCTGAATCCAGCTTATTGTTCACCAATCTTCCTTTCCACAAACCTTCTCAACAATTTCTCAAGTATACTTGCATAAATCTTACCAGGAACAATCAGTAGAGAAATACCTCTGTAATTCTCACATTCAGTTTTATTTCCCTTTTTTTGTATGTGAGTATTATAAGAGCTCTACTCCAATAAGCAGGAATTCCTTCCTCTGTTCAGGCCTTCTGAACTATGCAGTGCAGCCATATAAGACTTTTATACCTTCATACTTGAGTATTTCTGGTCGAATCTATTCCGGCTGCCTTTTCACATTTCCGGCTTTTGATGGCTTTTTCTACTTCAAGTATTGATGTGCATTTTTTATCACTGTGCTCTCATATCTGCTTGTTTCATTTAGCAATTACTCCTTTCCTCCATTTCTGAGCTTCTTCAACAACGTCCAGAATATCTTGCCACCTTCTTGATATTTATTTTCTATGTTCTTACCAAAATCTTCCCGTGACTTGTTTAGCTAGTTTTACACAGTGTTTATCTTTCTTACATTTGTCTCTGTATTCTCTAAGAGCACAAGCTGACTTATTTGCCTGGAATTTTTGATGTGCTTTTTTCTTTTCCTTCACTGCCTGTTTAACTTCCTGTGTCCACCATGGAGTTCTGATTTTTCTATCTTTGCAGACAACCTCACCACATGCCTCTCTGGCTGAATCAATCAATGTGTTCTTCAGGGATTGCTACTGAATCTCCAAGGTTTGGTTCCTTTTCTCAAACTCTTTCATTTTTCTTGAATGATGTTTGTATAGTTTGATCTACAGTTCACATCTGAGAGCTGCTCAACTTTTATTCGCTTTAAAACTTTCTTACGTGTTTTTCTTTTCAACATGAAATTCAATTTTATCCTGCTGAAGACTAAATGGTGATCACGTCCAGTTTCAAATCCTCTGTACACTCTACTATCCTTCACCAGGGAGAAAACATCACTATCAACAATAACATAGTCAAAAAGACTTTTTTTTTTATTACTTGCTGCTTCTCTCCACATGAATTTATGCACATTTGTTGGAACATTGCATTAGTAATAACCAGTCCATGTCCTGAGCAGAAATTCAACAGGTATTTGCCATTATTATTAGCCTTTCACTGCATTCTCAGTGGTAAATTTATAGACTTGAGTATAGGCATCTAAAGTAACACATTTTAGTTATTTAGGTAAAATTGTTAGTTCTGGAACCAAATATGAAACTGTATAATAGAGTAAGGAAATTGGTATAGTAGGGAGTCTGTTGAATAAATTTATGTGAAAACAAGATAAATTAATCATGTATATCTGAGAATTAAGTTAGAAATGATCAGATGGATATTTTATTTCTGAATGACAGCACATGAAAAGGAAGGAAGTGAACAGATGGTATCAGAGGAAACTAAATTTAAAATGTGGAGATATTAGAAAGCAATTTAACAACATTAATAATCAAGAACGTGTAATCAGAGCCAGTCATTGTTTTCGTCACTTCAATAGAATGTCAGATGAAGGATTAGCAAAAATGGGTCTCCTTCCTGAAATGAAAAGACCCTCATTCTTAATAGACTAGAAAAATATGTCAGTTTATTAAAAAAGTACAGGGAACTAGTAACAAAGTATTAATTGTTTTGGATTATCATATCTGCTATACCTCCTGAGGACATAGTTAAATATATCTTCTTAAAAAAAAAACATGTTCAGCACTGTTTTTGTATCCACTACATGGCCTTTTGAGTTACATTGAGCTATCAAGGTAATTCTTGCCCTTTAAATTATCAAAAACAAGATTAATTCAGTAATTACCATCTGAACGTGTTCTCACATGAGTCGCTCAGTATTAAGGTAAGCATAGATGCAGGTTTCAGTAATTATATGCTTTAGAGATGTAAGCAAAGGGAAATGTACTATGAAGTTTCTGTAAAATTTTGATCGAGCCATAATCGAATGAAAATTAAATTGAATGTATTAAAACTGTGCTTTGTTAAATTCAAAGACTGGTTTGAAATTCATTGTCAATCAACAATTACTCTATTATTATTATTATTCTTGTTCTTGTTATTACAAGAGACTTAAAGAGAGTCAGTTACTCATTGATGTAGAGCACTTATCACTCGCACCACTTGTCATATCTTCTCTTGAATTCATTTGGACTGTCTACACTCACCACCTTCAAAGTCAATGCCAATCCAATCATGCACCATTGTGTGAGAGAAAAATATTGTTCTCGCTCCTTTCTTGACTGCGTTCATCTCAACTTCCATGGAGCTCTCTTATCCTCTCTCCACCTTTCATAAAATAAAACTTTAATCTACTGTTATCCTGTGTGACCCTTTTGGATGTTTATAGGTCTGTCATATCATTCCTCTTTCTCCTAGTTGCTACTGTCTGCTGTAAACAAATCTGCAAAGAATAGACCACATGAGGTTTTATCAAAGCACTGTAAGGAGGCAAAATGACTTCCTTATTCTTACATGTCATTATTCATTTCAGCATTGCAATTATCCTCTGAGATATCACAGTGTTTGTTATATGGCTCTACTGAGTAAGATCCCTAGCCTGGTCGGTTTCTTCTAGTATAATCCTGCCAGTATAATAGACCATTGGATATCTCATTACACCAGAGTGCATAATTTTGCATTTAATAGGATCTATTTTCACACACGCACAATTCAATCTTATTCAAATCATGCAACATGTATTGCATGTTAGTTGCATTCCTGTTAACACCCCTCTCTTCACATTGTCAGCAAATAGCTGTGTCTCTCCTGTCTAATCCTGTCTATATATATTGCCAGCCTGGTTGGCCGAGTGGTTAGCATATTCGCTCTCCAGCCAAAAGGCTGCGAGTTTGAATCCCACCTTGGGCATGGCTGTTTGTGATTGTCTGTGAAAATACTAGTGATGGTGGTGGTATGCATCAGATGGCACTGGTGTAGATGATGACGGAGTGATGTATAGTAGGAGCCCTCCCTGACATCTATTATAATTTTACATATATGTAGATACTGCATTCCTTGGTTTAGTGTTTCATATATTATGTATTAACTTATTTTGTTAACTATTTTTGCACTACTGTAATAACCTCTGACCTTGTGTGTTGCTGTGCCCTCTGCAGCAGTTCTTTTTACCTAGAGATGCTGCTTTGTGAAACTAGATTCTTGTAGAGACATATTGTTTACAATTTTTTGTAACCTTCAGTATGGCACAGTATGACCTTTGTACTTTTTGTGCCAAATAAACTATAAACCAACCATCCAAGCCCTCCCTCGATGAGTCTTAGGACTCCTGGAGGTGTCATGTAATAATAATAATATATCACAACTGTGGCTAATAAAGGCAGAAAAGGAAGCATGTAGTCTTGCATTCTTGATAGGCAAGCATTAACGGTAAAATGCGCTGTGCTGTTAAGTTCAGTGACTTTCAATGTGGCATCCTATGTTATTTTTTGAAGTATGAACAGCACAGTTGCCACCTGGTACCCACATAAACTCACAGAACATGACCTCTTTGTGCTAAAGCATGTGGCACAAAAAAATCACTTGTCCTCAATTGAAACATTTGCTACCAAATTCCAAAATACCTCTGCAAGTAGTGGTGCACCATAACTTTTCATTGGGAGCTGAAGAACAAGCATCAGGTGGGGGTAGTGTAAAGTTTGCCACCAATGGACTCTGGAGCAGTGGAAACATGTTCTCTGGAGTGATGAATCATGGTTCTTCCATTTGGAAGTTGACAGATAAGTCTGGGTTTGAGATAGATACCATGAGAATGCTATCTGTCGAAATGTGTTGTGAAGGTTGGTGGAGGAGGTATTCTGGTTTGAGCTGGAACTAAGGCATCATGACCTTAGTTACAGTGATGACAGTGGTTTGATAAGCCTGATGTGGTCTTGATGTTCGGAAATACATTTATTAACTGATATTCCTGTTTGGCCATAATGTGAGAGCTTGCACAAACATGATATTTTATTGAAAAAACATCGTCGATGAAAGTTTGTCCTTTGGAGAGGGATAACAGATTGTGAATTTGGTTGATGGGTTTGAGGGTAGCAGTGAATTTGTATTTTTTTCATAATCTTTGTCCCTCATTCAGAGATGTCCTTGATGTAAGGGAGTTCTGTGGAGTTTTTCTTCTCTTGGATGCTGTCTAGGAATGGTGCTAATTATTTTTTTGTTCTTGAGTTATATCCATTTAGTAAAGATGTTCGTTTGATGGTTTCCATTTCTGGTGTGAGCAACCCCTCAGAGTAACAAATTTTGCGTGCACTGGACACTAAGGATTTTATTATATTACTTTTGAGTCAGAAGATGAGTCTCAATAGATTGTGGCATAGAGGCTGCTCTTCTAACATGGCAACCAGGCCAGTATCTGAGGCCATCTGCAGACTATTTAGTGCTCACAAATCACAGAATGGTGCACTGTAGGAAGCAGTGGCTGCATACTCTTAACAGCTGCCTTAATGCTTTCATTCTAGTAGTTTCATCATCAGAGTAATTACTCTGGTGATGAGACTACTATCTAGCACTACCTTTCAGCACACAAGGCATGAGCAGTATTGTTGCAGCAGCTAGATGGGATTCTGGCTTCAAGGTGTTCAGTAATCATCCACATTAAGGACCTAGAGTTATTCAGTCCCTATTACTCATGAAGCATGATTATTCATTTCATGCAACTATTATGTGCAGCATAGAGTTTGGGGCCTTGCTAATGTCAGGACAGGGCTGCCACGGATTTAGCCAGCCAAACGTTGCATCTTTATCTGTTAGAGAATTTGACCAAGCATGTGACCGGTGTTGCCATCTTAACCTAGCTTATTCCATCTTGCAAACTATCATAAATCTAGCTTAAACTTGCTTTCCTCTATATGCTCTATTCCCCTTCTGTCCCTGCTTGGAAACTATTTGCAACAATATATTACTTGTAGAGTTTGAATGATCTATCATTCCATCAAGTTCATGCTCAGTAAAGAGTAAAAAAGTAATTTCTAGAACTGCATGCATGAGGCACAGTGGGGGGTCTTTTGTGCACTCTCACCTCCTCCCAACCATGACAATATCATCATAAAGTGGTCTTAATTGCCTGTGATGGGCACACAGGTATGCTAGGTTGGGTGGCTAACTCCACTTAAGGACAGACCTTCCCTTGAGACATAGATTTTCATTTGGCTAGCTTATTTGACCAGCAGAACTAGTGCTACATCTAATAGCATCTATTTCAACGAGGGTCATGTTTACTCTCTCTTAATATCCATGACCTTAATTGATATTCTTTCTAATAAACATTCATAACAATATGCTGGATCACATTGCAGCAACACCTCTCAATAGCCATCACAATGCTTTGTTTCAATCAGACATTGAGATTCCCCTGGTCCATGTCAGTTATATATATATATATATAAAATGTTAAAAAGCGTTCTGAAAATTGTTGAATATACATTTACAGCTATCAAGCATTGATCAGAGTTACAAAAGAAATTCTAACAGCAGTGATAGTGGAACAAGAGTAAGAATACATTCACAAAAGAGTTATGAAACAGTGGGTTCCAGTTTATTGGACCACATTGGGAATGACATATTTGTCCCCAATCAAGTGGCTGTCCCAATTAAATGAAGTTGCACATCAAGAGTTTGTTAAAAGATGTATGCACATAAGACAAGTTTTTTTATTTATTGCATAGGAAAATTATTGAGTGACAGACAGCAATTGGCTTTAAAGTAAAATCGTAGCCTGTCTTTTTGATTGATTGCAATTAAACAAATGTAATCATCGTAGGTATCTGGTGCAGATATAGCACTGCCTTCCTACATGAAATAATTGTATTCCAGTAATAAATTTTCTAGCATCGTAGGTAGTCATTCATTCAAGCTCTCAAGTGTCATCCTCTTCACTTTCTTGTGCTTCTAATGTTGTCTGATGGTTTGCTGCAATTTCCTCCTCAAAACCTTCATTTTCATTATAGTATTGAAGATTGCCGCCAATTGATGCAAACTTCATAATTTCTGATGTGGTTCATGTTTAACGGACTTCATTTTCACTATTGGCTATATCTGATATATCCACAAACAAACACTTAATACCATAGTGAGCAAAACAGTTTTGAATGATCTTGCATATTTCTCACAAACTATCAGCCATAAACTGCATTTCTTATAAAGATTAACTTTTGCACTTAACTCCCTAGCAACTGTCAAGAAGAACCATTAAAATTTTTCTTGATTTTTGTTATAATTCCATGTCCCAACTCATAAGCCAGTTCTTAAAATACCCAAATCCGGTACTAATGTACTATAGACTGGTCAACCAACCTCTCATGTATGGCCCAGCATTAAAAAAAAAAAAAATTTATTCGCATAGTGCCAAACTAGTAAAGTCTCCATTCTAATCTCTTTGAAGTCTCAAGACCTGACCATTCTTCCAATGAAGAATAGGTTTCGTTTATCAGTTCCTGTCATATTTGAACAGCATATCATTGTTACACGATCATTGCTTTCATTGATCCAGTGTAGCGTGTGTAAGGAACGATGAAATAGCCTTATTTAGTAAGTATTTCAGATGTTGTCAGCACTAAAGTTTTGAAGCAAGATTACGCAAATTTTCTAACACTCCTTGTGGTAGAGGCTGGCTGGTTCAATTAAACGATATTGTGTCCCAAATAAAAGCAAAGCATATTCTTGTTTTGTTTTTCATTTTCTTTTGTTCAGATTTATCCCAATGAAATGGCTTTCCCAATTAACTGATGGAATTCAGAGTTACACAAGAAATTCTAATGCAAGAGAGGCTGAATATGAGGACTAATCTTGTGAATGTAGTCTACATTCACAGATGTTATGAAAAAAATTCTCTGCTAATAATGGTAAGCAAGTAGAATTTCCTATATCAGTGAGGATTGTGATTGCTTTATCACTTGAATTGAATCTATGGTTTCACCACCACAGAGGATTAGATGCCGATAATGATAGTTAAGAGTATGCAGAAAAATTTTGCAGACAAAAAATAAAATAAAATATCAAATACCAATCACAACAGCAAAATTAACTGTAATTATACTTAATTTTGCTTTCATATTAATTTGATAATAATCCATAATGTATATCTTAGGAGATAAATATTAATAATATTATTGTGTGTTTAAACCAGCTGATGGTAGTCCCACATCAGTTGATTTTCTCAGATGTGATCCAGCACAGATGGTTACTGCATATACATCTTCTAGTGCTATCATTTTTGATTTAGAAACAGGAACACCGGTTGTGCGATTAGACAGCAATCAAAATCCAGGTAAGTAAATATATTTGTGTATAATAAGTATTAAGGTTGCTAAAAATAAAATAAGTTAATAATATTATTTTTTAAGGAGTGTGATATCCATAAGTGGGAGTGGTATGGAGTGGGAGAGGGGTAAAGAACTTATATTCATTTAGAAGTCAAATTCAATCACAGACTGCATATCCTAAAGGTGTAAGTAAACATAGAAAGCATAACAGCGTTCATGTATTATTATTATTATACAAACATCTCCATGGAGTCAGAAGACTCATCACAAGAGATCTATTATTGTCATACCTCTCCTTAAATTCATTCACTGACAAAGTATTCAGTGAGCTTAGTTGTTGGTTTCAGCCTCTTCAAGTTTAATGGAATGAAAACAACATTAACTAAACACAGGTTTAATAGTTCCAGTATTTCATCTGTCACCGAGGCTCATCTTGGGTACAATATAAAAATTGAATAACACAAAAAAATACATTAAGAGCTGTTGGAAGTTTTTTCACTTGGTTATACTATAAATTAAAGGTACCAAGAAATTATATACTTGGTTTAATCCTTTAGGTGGAGCAGAACCAACAACACACAAAACAACAGAGATAACTCCTGATCAAATGGCTAATCATTTATTGAAAACCTCCAAGATACATCCCAGCTCTATCAGTAAAATTACTGTGCAATCTTCCATCAGACAAATCCTGAAGACAGGACCCGAGCTTCCTGAACTTGTACACCCAGTATCTCGGGAAGAGGTACAGGTAGCCTTAAACTCACCAAGAATGGCAAGGCTGCAGGAGTGGATGGTATCCTCCCGAGTTTCTAAAACATCTCGGTCAACAAGGCCAAACATGGCTGGCCGCCCTTTTCTCAGAAATTATAATGACTGGTAAACTACCAAATCTGTGGCGGTAAGCCAAAATAATTACCGTGCCCAAACCAGGGAAAGATCCAAATGATGCAAAAAATCTACGACCTATCTCCTTGCTTTGCTTCACCTTTAAGCTCTTTGAAAAAATTTCACCACTCATCAAAAAAGCACTTCCGATTGAACAAGCTGGCTTAAGGCTAGGAAGAAGTTGCTGTGACCAGGTCCTGGCCCTGACAACACAAATTGAAGCAGGCTTCCAGAAGAAACTTAAATCTGGAGCCACTTTCATTGACCTAATATCAGCTTATAACACAGTCTGGATCAGGGGCCTCCTCCTAAAGCCAGGAAATATTATAAGGTGCAAAAAAACTTTCCAGCTTTTTGAATCCATTCTCTCCAACAGAAAGATCTGGGTCATATTGGCGGAAAAAAGAGCAGGCCCAGATTCTTTCACAACGGTCTCCCTCAGGGCTCTGTGTTATCCCCTTTACTTCTTAACATCTACATGTACAACTTCAAGTATATATGTACGCTGATGACTTAGCGATCCTACATCAATCTACCTCCTTTGCCAACCTGGAATCAACCTTGAACATCCTGGAAGAGTACTTCAAGCAATGGTACTTGAAACCAAATCCGACGAAAACTGTGTCCACCTGAACAATGCAGAGGCAAATTGACACCTCAACGTTTCTTTCTGTGAAAAAATGGTAGAACACGAGCCTCACCCGAAATACCTTTGAGTGAGCCTGAACAGAGGCCTAACCTATAAAAGGCACATCACCAACCTGTCCAACAAAATTAAAATGAGAAACAATATCATTTCAAGGCTTGCTGGAACAACCTGGGGTTGTGGTGCAGAAGTCCTGAGGTCGTCTGCATTAGCCCTCATATTCTCTGCAGCAGAATATTGTGCCCCTGTCTGGGAAAGAAGTGCACATACTAACATTATAGACACCCAGCTTAAACTCTACTATGCACACAATTAGTGGGACAGTGAGAAGCACCCCCTCTCTCCTGGCTGCCTGTCCTATCTAACATTGCTCCACCAAACATACGGACAAGACAAGCCTCGATAAAAGAATTTAATAAAGCAATGAGCAACCCACTCCTGCCCCTGCACCAGACTCTCATAAATCCACCTAGTCTTCGCCTAACATCTAGAAAGCCTCTCTGGTCGGACAAACTCTCTTCAGCTGTCCTGCCATCAACACCTGACGTGAAGAGAATACTGGTCCAACAATCTTCCTGGATTGTCCAACAATAAAAGATTCCTGTGCTCTGCAGCCTGGTTTTACTCTTCCTAGGAAGATTTGGTCATCAATCAACAGGATCAGAACTAACCACGGCAGATGTGGCTACCTACTACATAAATGGATACTGTTAGACTACCCTTATTGTGATTGTTCTCCCATGACTCAGATGATTACTCATATTGTGAACGACTGCCCAAGGTATACCATTTTCACAGTGGTTGCCTCCAGGACATCCACAAGGTGACGGATGAGGCCTTGGATTGGCTTTCCAGACTGGACATTGACCTGTAGTTGTTCTGCATTCCTTTTGCCATAAGAATAAATAAATCCTTTATCCAAGTGTAAGCAAACAAAGTTTGTACCTGAATTATTTTCAGGACTCGGGTAGCTCATATCCTTACAGATATGTGATTTGCATTATGGGGTACTAAGGAAAGTGATGTGAAGTCATTAGCTTCTATATATGAGTTACCCCAGTCTTGAAAATAATTCAGGACCAGGGTAACTTTAAGTACTTTGCATTATGGAAAGGGTCACTACCCATTTTGACCTTTATTGAGGTCCCTTCAGTGGGAGCCAGGCCCAGAGGGGATATTACAGTTGAAGTAATGTAGAAGTCGTATTTTCTTATACAAGTTGCCAAAAGGTGTCCCACCTTATTATTAAATTACTCTGGATTAGCGAAAATTGTTGGAAGTTTTTTCACTTGGTTATACTATAAATTAAAGATACCAAGAAATTATATACATGGTTTAATCCTTTATCTAAGTGTAAGCAAATAAAGAGTGCGCCTGAAGTATTTTCAGGAGTGGGGCAACTCATATATAGAAGCTAATGACTTCACATCACTTGCCTTAGTATCACATAATGCAAAGCACATCTCCTTGTAGACATGTATAATACTGTGCATTATGCGAAGGGGTCACACTTGGAACAGATAGCTGGCTTCATATGAGGCTTGAGAGCAGTGCAGAGATTATATTTCTTTAAAGTTCTGGCTATTTTTTATGAGTTGCCTTGGATATGGGGGATTAGTTTTCTTCCCTAACAGCCGAAAAGATTCAGCTGTTAGGGAAGTCTGGGTTGAAACAGAGGTTGGAGGCTCTATTAATAAAGATTTTTATTAATAGCATATTAGTATATTGTTGTCAGGGCAGATAGATATTGGAAAGTTTGCACATCTGTCTAGCCATAAAGCTGGTCTGGTTGGCCGAGTGGTTAGTGTATCTGCTCTCCAGCTAAAAGGCTGCAGGTTCAGATCCTGCCATGGGCATGGATGTTTGTGATTGTCTGTGAAAATATCAGTGGTGGATAGTAGATTGGTGGATTGAGTGGTAGAGACAGAGTTGTTGAGTAGGTGCCCTCCCTGGAGGTGTCACTCAATAATAATAGATAGGTTTTCTGTAAACTGAAAAAGAAAGTACCATTAGGAAGATGTGATTAGATGGATTCCAAAACCTGTGTTTAA
This sequence comes from Typopeltis vanoorti, assembly GCF_054136105.1. NCBI lineage: Eukaryota > Metazoa > Arthropoda > Arachnida > Uropygi > Thelyphonidae > Typopeltis > Typopeltis vanoorti. The sequence goes on along the minus strand of NC_143558.1, from coordinate 71,437,859 downwards.
TTTTTGTAATTTATAATATAATAAATCTGCAGAGTTCTTCACACTGTACTCCTTTTGTTAAATCAAACACGACTTTTTAACAAATTTACTGGCCTTCAGCGTAATCTCCATTCTGCATTATCACTGCTGCCCACCATTTGAAAAAATCTTCATCATACTTTGTTGTTGATGCTTTTGATAAGGTAGGTGTCACTTCAATCGGAAACCTTGTCAATAGTAGTGAAATTTTTCCCATAGAGTGGTTCTTTCAACTTAGGGAAGAGATCAAAGTCTGGAGGACTGCACAGGGATGAAGCACTTGCTATCCATACTTTTCTAAAATGTTAAATCCTTCACGTGAAGGATTTTTTAATCTTACAGAGATGACTGGCCTTACATCACTGTGCAAATTGGGCATGATATCTGACCTGAGTGAGATTCTTGCTTTATTATGAAGTCTTATTTTGTGAACAAAACAGCACACACACACACACACACACAAAAAAAAAAAAAACATGGTATTTTTACTCATTGTGTCTGTATGTGTGTCCTGCAGAAATTATGAAATTAGTCTCATTGAATATATAGATAAAATAATGATAATTTATAACATCTCCAAATCACAGTCAGTAGTGATGACTCCCTTTAGTTGAAATATTAGATTTTGAATTCTGTCTAGTGTGATGTGAGGAAGTTTTATAAAGGTTTTACAACTGACGGTAAGTTAGCCAGTTTCTTAAGAAGGTGAAAAATTTTCTTCCTGCGAAAGCAGAGAAAGATTCCATTGAAGATGGCAAATAGACTGGTGATAGAATTAATAATGCTATCTTAGCATGAAATAAGTTAATGAATTCATCCTATTGACATCATTCTTCATCCTAATTTTCTTTGTAAACAAGAAATTTACCATAATTTAACTCTTCTTATAGCAGTATATGTGGACATCATTATCATGATTGAATTTACACAGATGCATATAGCATTTAATGGATCCCCTCTCCCAAACCATAAGTTTCATGTGTGTGTATATATAAAAGTGAATGATTTTAATTTTGTAATATAAAATAATTATTTAATAATCAAATTATTTGTAATTATTCTAAATGATGCTGATAATATATACTAATAATGTTAGTAATTTAATATTCTTCAATGTTAAAAAAATATAAATTACTGAAATTCTTTTTAAATTCCAGATAGGTATACACAGGGATTTCCAGAATATTATGATAGTACAACACGAAAAGTTTACATCATTACTACCTTCCTATCAGCAATTGTCCTCCAAATTAATCTGTTATCTATTGGATCTGAAAATATTGCAGCCCTTATATTTCAGTCATTTAAGACACCTCTTGCTGTATCAATCCACCTAGATCTTGTCTTTTTCTGGTCATCCTCCTAAAAAAAAAGGTTGTTTTGCTATCTTTTATACTCCCATTCTGTTTAAGTGACTATATCACCTTAGATTAGCTGATTAGCTCTACTCATCCACTCCTGAATGTTAACAACATCAAGTTCCTTCCTAATATCTTTGTTTTTAATGGGATTCTGTGATTGATTCCATCTGTTCCCTCCCTTAATCTTTTTTAGAACTCTCATATCTTATCTTCGGTCTTGGAAGTGTTTTATTTCTAACCAATCTCTAGGGGAGACAGATTCATATCGTAAAAGCACAGCATACTTCCTTCTGGGCATGTATATTACTATGTGTTATTGGATTGGTCACTAGCCATACTGGTTTAACCATTATTGAGGCCTCATCAGTGGCATCCAAATCCAGAAAGTACCAAGGTTGAAGTTTGTGCATGAAAGTACTTCAAACAAACTGTTCGCTTACTATACTTATATAGAGAGTTAAGCAAAAATATAATTTCATGTCAAGTATAATTTACTTTGTAACCAAGTAAAAAAAACGTTCTACAGCTATCATTGATCTGTAGTATTTTAATAAGGTGATACCCTTTTTACTACTTGTATATTTGAAAAATATGACTTCTGCATTAATTCAACCTAGCAGAAAAGTTCTTCACCAAGACAAGCAATCACCCGAACCTGCTGATCAAACAAGCTACTGATTACAATGAAGCAGAATACTGCAAATACAAAAGATCCAAGTCAATCCTACATCTAGCTGAACACAGCTAATCTCACTGCCCTCACAGGGCAAGCATAAAGTTCAACAACACCCCGCCCATTTTTCCTCTTTTCCTCTACAAACAAAGGGGAATATGAAAAGCATGCATGCTTCACCAATCCTGCCAGTAATGTTCTGAGTTCAACCTTGGTAGTTTTTGAACTTCCAGTTAAACAGTCAGAATTGTCATGGTTTCATTTGTGATATTGTGTTCCCATTAGTATGGTATTCAATTTATTGTAATTAGGTCTGTATTTGTTGTACTACAAAAAAAAAAAGGTAAGTTTTGTAGTGCAACATATATTTTCTTAACTTATGGAGTTGATTAGTTAACTCCATAAAGATGGATGGCAACACACTGTTGCAAAATCTTGTTCATAAACATGCTCTCATGTGGTTCAAAAAACTTGATGATAATTGGCTAGGATATCTTAAATTATTCACCATATCATCAAATACAGAAGGAGAAGAAAGCAATTCAGACGAGGAAAATGCTAAATTCGAAATGTTATCTCAAAAAGAAACACATCAGATAATTATCGTGTTGAACATATAAATAAAAATAGGAAAACACAACTTGATCCATTGGAGAAAGAATCCACTGCAGATAATACTAATATCGCTAAAGAAAAAATTTCTCCAGCTGTTTGTGTTACAAAAACAGATGGTCCACATCTATCACTAAAGAACTAAAAATTAACTTCTCCTAAGCTAAAAATATAGGTGAAGATGTTAGAACCAACCAACTACAGTTCTAGATTACTGTAACCTATCCACACTCCCTGATAATTTAAACATCCCTTATCATACTTTCGTGCTCTGTAGTGAAGTTCAAGGGAGTCATCAAATCAATCTCAACAGATGAGGTGGCTAGACATCTCAACAAACAAAGGCTCAGCCTAATAAAAATTAGTTCAATAACTTGTTCAATCTATATGAATATATAGATGGGACAGGCATCCTATGTCACTAATTTTAGTGGAAATAAGTAAAAAATAAAGAGAGATCTATGACATTAAGTCAGTTGGTGGCCTCATAGCTACTCCTGAGCTGCTTAGAAAGACAGCATCCACTGATCAGTTCCATAGGATATCAGAAATTTGGGCATGCCCAAAAGCTTTGTTAAAGTACAGTTTATAATCACCTAACAGATATGTGCAAGAAACCAAAATCCATTCTCACTAAATGCACAAAGTGTGTCAGACCACATCTTGAGAACTATAAAGGATGCAGTTTCATCTAAAAAACAGATCTGCAGGAAAGAATGCTGCTCCTAATTACTAACACAAATCCACATTTGATAACTACTCTCAGTACTCGGTACAAAAATTACTGTGCTTTCCACAGAAATTTCAAAGGGAACTATATAACAGATACACAAAACATATGCTGAAGTAACAAGACCAAAGAAATTGATCTACATTCAGAAAACCTCAGTATTCAACCAAAACTCAGTTACCATCATTGCCTGAAATGTTAGTAGACTTCAGTAAATCCAGCTCATCTCCGAAATTCAAAACAGATTTCTTAAACACACTCAAGCAATATTATTGGCACCCAGCAATGGACAGAAACCCATTACATCTAATTCACTATGAATCACCTTCTGAAATTCCAACAGCTTAAAACAAGATCCTGGAATTGCAGTTTTCAAATCACCATAATCCAGATATAATTCTAATAAACGAAACTTGCCTCCAATCAGTCAGTAACCCCAAAATCAGGAAGTTACATTCTATATAGAAAAGATAGATCTGATGCCAGAAAGGAAGGTACTGCTATAAAAAATTTTAAAAATTATCTCAGACATAATGAAGTTGCCAATGTGCCAACGATAAACTTAGAAATCACCATATTAGAAGTACATTCTGCTGAATGAACCATTCTTGAAAACAGGTCTCAAAGCAATACTTATCAATAAAGAAGCTGTGATTATAGCAGGTGATCTGAATATAAAACATCCCTCTCAGAATAGTAGAACAACAAACCATAATGGTGGAATATGAAATGGTTATGTGATAGTTAACGACACAATTATAGCAGACTTAGTTGAATCCCCGCACTACGGGCTCACCTCAAGACCTGATGTTTTGGACATTTCCATTCTGCAAAATGTCAAATAGCAATTTTAAATACAGGCAATCGGTGAACTCAGTTCAGTTCATAATCCAGTCTTATTGCAGCTTGGATTGCAAGACCATGCCAGTGTGTCTGGTTCAGCTATCAATGCAGACATCAGTTCGGCAATAGTCAACCTAGAAAACTAGTTACTGTAGCTACTTGTACTAAATAAAAGCAGCTGCTGTATCAGTCACTATGATTACTACCTATACCAAACTGGACTGACTCCCTGAAGATATTTTGAGGCAAGAATAAAGCCTGTTCAAGATACCATGAGACAGTGTTTCCACAAGACTGCAAACTTCTCATTAAGGCTACCAACCTAGTTCAAAATGCACTTAAACAATATAGGAATGAACAATGGGAAAATTAAAATCAAAAATGCTCCATAGTGACAGTAAGCTGTTTACCCACACACACACATTGTACAGGCTCGTGTGTGTGTGTGTGTGTGTGTGTGTGTGTGTGTGTGTGTGTGTGTGTGTGTGTGTGTGTGTGTGTGTGTGTGTACAGACTTAAAGCACTTGCAGACAGTCAGGAAAACCATTGTAGACCAAATTATGAACACACAGATCTAAACTTTGCACATTAGGTTCATCAACACATTTGTTGTTTCCCACTCTGGTTGAGATCGGCTCAACCTTGCCAGGTGAAATCACCAACATAATCAAAAATCAAAAGCACCTGGTCCAGATGGTATAACCAATAAAGTCATCAAGCTACTACCTTATAAAGCCATCATGCATTAGTCACCACCATCATCAACACAATACTGAAATTTTCAATGCTCTCCCCTTCCCTCCTGGAAAATAGCAGATCTAACTCCAGTATTCAAATCAGGAAAAGCACCACAATTCTCGCAAAATTACTGATCCATTAGTCCTCTCTCTAATTTTAGAAAAATAGCAGAAAAAGTCATTTTGATGAGACTTCAAGAAACAGCAAATAAGGAAAACATTAGATCTGAAGAGCAGTTTGGATTTCGTCATGGACACAGTACAACAAGTTCAAAGAATAGTTGAAATTATTACCACTGGATACAATTGGAGACAACACACAGGTGCTGTTTTTCTGGACATTACACAAAATATGGCATTATGGCCTTCTCTGTAAACTCATTAAAACAAAATTCCCAATCAACTTGATTCAACTTCTTAAATCTTATCTGAGCAATATCAAACTACAAGTTAAAATCAACGACATCAATCCTCACAAAGGAAAATCGAGCATTTCCCAAGGTTCCCTACTAGCTCCTCTCTTATTCAGATATTCCCAGAAATTCCACAACTGTCACAGCACTATATGTCGATGATACAGCCATCATGTCAAGATTGCCGACGCACATTTAGCCATCAAATGACTACAAGAAACCTTCTCTGTTCCGAAAAATGTAAATGGAGATTCAAAGTCAGCACTGAGAAAAAAAAGCTCAGCGATGCTGTTCACCAGGAGATTACCATCTTCTAAAGACAGCATAAGTATATTCAACTCCACAATTCCCTGGCAGAAAGAAACCAAATATCATGGTGTATAGTTAGATAAGAGTCTATGATTTACTGACCATATGAAGTTTATATGCTCCAAAGCTGTTGGACAAACCTATTCTCTACTGAACGGTCATAATAAATTAAATGCAAGGAACAAATTATTCCTGTTTCAGATTGCAATCAGGCCAATTCTAACTTATACTTCACTGGCCTGGAGCTATGCATCTCATAGTGACATTCAAAAGGTTACAGACCATCTGAAACAAATGCTTACCCATGATCCTAGATACTCCATGGTATATAAAAAGTGAACAACTCCAACAGGAAACTAACATCCTGAGACTCTGTAGCCACAATTCTTCTCAGATGTTACCATCCACCTGAAAAGGGCAAGTGTAAATGTTCACTAAAGCATCCACCACAGGTGTATTTTCTTTTCAGCTCACAGGGAATAAAAGGCTAGTGTACTTGAACCTATCTTGCCATATCATTATTAACCTTGATATCTTCCTGGATCTGGCTCCCACTGAGGAGACATCAACAAAGGTTAAAACTGGTCTGGGTAGTGACTCTTCCCATAATGTACTGTAATATATGCAGATGAAAGGAAGTATGCTTTGCATTAATGGGACACTAAGACAATTGATGTGAACCAACAACCTCTATAATTATACAAGTAGTATAGTTGTGAAGGTACTTCACATGCAAACTTTGTTTGCTTACACTTGGATAAAGAATTTAACGAGAATATAATTTCTGTTAAGTGTAATTTACTTTGTAACCAAATGAAAAGACTTTCTACAACTGTTAAGTTATATTTGTGGAGCACACTGGAGTATTGAGGTAGAGGAGGGGAAAGAAGAGGTAGTGAAGTTGGATTGTGTATGTTGACCACCTGCTGCTTGCTTTGTGTAATTTTGAAGGAAAGAAGAACTATGTATGGCATTCGAACATCTATGAAGGTATTTATAAAAATAGTAGAAATATTGTATATCAGAATTTTTCGCTGCATATTGCTGTATTATATCATTTTTGTTTATTATTGATTAAACAGCATTTTCATCATTTTTTGTGTTGAATTCATATTTCACTCAGCAACCTATCTAGTGTAAGTCAGTCACCAGTTCCATTGTGTTGGTTTGTGCTCCTGTTATGAGTAGCATTTTAATTTCTTTATTTAAATCACATTAGAAGCTTAGAAAAATGATTGAGAAGCACACAAAAAATTGTAATAGCTCCACTTAAAAATAAATAAATAAAATTTTTTAACTTAAAACTAAAATTTGAATGAACTTCAAACAGTTTCTTACTGAAATTGATGTTCATTTAAATCTAAACTAATTATTGGGTGATCAGGTATTCATCTAGTAATATGCTTCTTTACTAATGAACATCAGCAGTGATTGAACCATTTCATATAGGCTGCTTACCATATAGAACAAAATAATCCGTATGTAAGTTGGTCAGAATTCTTTATTAAAAACAATTTGGTTTTTGCTGGAATCTTACTTTTCTTTATGCATAAAAGCAAGACTAGGTTTCACCAGCATTTCGTGTTCTTAACAACTAAATAGGCCAAATTACTAAGATAGCTACTTGTAATGCATTTGTAGTTACCTCACCTTGTGAATGTCCCACGGTTCATCATCTGAAGTGGATTATTAACAATTGTTCATGATAGACAAATATAGCTTGATTTAAGCACCTCTATAGTAGCTCAGTTGGAACAACAGTGGGATATTGTGCCCTTTGATTGGAAAAGATTGAGTTCAATTTTTGTCATGACAAGATGAATCTTTATATGGGCTTTTTCAATTGAAAGTGAGTTAGCCCATCTCATATGAAATAGCAGGGTTTCCACTCTGGAAACTCTGGTTTTTCATCCCTCACACTGGCAAATCAGCAGTAGTGTCATGTGCCCATTTAGGTCTGATATCTGCTGTCATGTGGCCTATGCAGCCTGCTCTACAAAGTTCATGTCAATTTGATCATATGATTGTATTTTTATCGATGTATGAAAGTTTTAAGAGTGCATAGCACTCACCTTAATTCGTCCAACTCAATTAATTGTAGGATAACTTTGAATATTTTAATTTATCAATTAATATGATTTTAAATATGGAAAACATATGAATGAATAATACATATTCTTCACTCACACCGTTTATGTGAGAAGCACAAAGGGTTTACACTTCCTAGTGAGATTAGGTTATCATTGGCAAATACTAGAGTGAGACATGAATTTGAATTTTGATATGATTTTTAAATATAGCGATATAATACATACAGAAATCGGAAAAAGTAATTATTTGGGAAATAATTGAACCAAAAAAAAAAAAAAAGCTGAAATAACTCATTTTACTTATTTATACACAAGTTCTAACCTCCTTTGACCATAATCCATCATAGAATCCACGAAAAAACTCTGGCAGAAAATGTGATTAAGAAGATCGTCAATGTTTCCTATCGTAAGTATGGACGAAAAAGAAAAAGTTATAAATTATTTATAGAAAATTACTTGGCTATATCGCTATATCCTAAACGCGTCAGTTCACACTTCATGCATGCAAAACAGATGAAACTCAGAAAACAAAAACAGCAACCCATGACAAATGACAATGTTCAATTGGATTGGTTGACGAATCACAGCCACTGGTTTTTAGGTGCTGTTGTCTCAGCGCACATCCTACCTCGCTTTCTGGGTCATTTAAAACCATTGGAATGCTAAGAATTTGACCTGCTGCACCACCTGTATGTTCAAAGGTGTCCATATTTTTGACTGCACAGCCGGGCTATTAACGTGAATGTGATGAATCTTTATGCATCAAAAAGTGTTCCCTTAATGGAGCATTCACATATTGTGTTTAATTTTAGGAATTACACGAAGCCAAGAAACAGGGGAGTCTTTAACAGGAAAAATGCAAAAATATAATATTAGTCATATTGCTTTCCAAGAGTGTTCAATGCACACCCAGAATATACACCTCCTGCAAATCAGCCATGAAAACTCACACATTTTACAGACAAAAACTACTGTTAGTGGTGGTTGTGGGTGGTAGATGACATTGTATGTGTCATCCTCAACCACACACAGATGACACTGTGTGTGGTTGAGGATTAAGTAGGGGAGTGAGTTGTGTATGGCAGAGTAGTGCCCTCCCACAGTGAGTCCTTTGAAGTGTCTAATAATAATAGTAATTTAACAAGTGGAATATGTTTGGGGATGGATCAAAAGTGAATTGACAGCTGTTTGTTATGGATTTAAAAAAAAGAAAGTTTTAGGAAGTGTCACATTAATTGGATGGCAAATATCCCACTTACTAGTGTTTTTGTCCTTACAATACAGTAAGATTGTAAATTGTCAGTAGAAACCAAGGCATAGTCTTAATTGTGTGTGGTTACTGTAGTATCCTTTCTTGTATTTGAATGGATTTTTCATAAAGTTATGAATTAATTTGACAAGGATCTTGAGCATTTCCTGTTTGATAGAACCATGCTACTAAAATGGTTCAGTTGTATAAATATTTAGGTCTGTTCACTTTTTTCCCCTTAAATTATACTATCTTAAACGCTTGGAAAAGTATCTTTAATGTTTGTGTTCAGTATACATATTTAGCATGATTTACTTCATATTCTGATTTTTTTCTTTTTTCCCTACTTAAGAAAATGGGGGAAAATGTAAGTTTATTAATTAATATCTGTTATTTTAAAAAAGTTTATCTGTCTTCATAAGTTGTGAGTTAATAAAGGTATAAATCAAATGTAATTGAATACACCTAAAATTTAAAAATTTGCATATCAAGCAATCACTTACCTTTTAGTTATAACAGTGCAACCAAAGAAAATTTGGGCTCATCAGTACATTTTGAAATATTCCATTTTGAAAATCAGACTGTTTCCCTTTCAACAGCATTTTCTCGTTAACATGAGAGTCTACGGGATGCTGCAGCAGACGCATTCCCCCTTGAGCAGGCACCTGGTGTCTGTTTGTAATTGGATGTGAGATCGCTGGAAGGGATCACGTTTGATGCCAGGCTGACACACTGCACCCATATTTTTTATACTGTTACAATATGGTCAATATCAGGACAATGTGGCTGATTACACCATATCTGTTGCATGCAGACAACAACATCGGTACAATTATGTATGTCATGGATTGTATAGTAGACATTAGCTGGCTATTTCATTCAACTGGGTAATGTTGGGTTAGGTTAATTAACACCAATATTTGACTATTGAGCCGTTATCCTCCAGAGCGTTGGTATGAATCAGATATAATTAAATACACCTAATTCTTATCACTGCTCGAGAGGAGGATAGCAACTCACTAGTTGAATAATGATGCTAATTAACCCGGCGCTGGTGAAGTGGGAAAATGTAACAAAAGTGGTAAGGTGGGACCCACCCAAATAATGTAGTGTATTATAGAAATCCATATCTTTTTAATCAATATTAAATTACGTATTGTTTAAGATTCTTCCTCACAGTCTTGTTCTGTATCAGACTCATGGTTACTGACTAATTCTAAATCAATTTCACTATCATCATCTCCGCTAAATGGCTTCTCGTCTGTCAAAAGCGTCATCTATAAGTTGACGTAACCTCTGTTCTTCCTGCTCGTAACTCATCTGGTAAAAAAAAAAAAAAGATATTATTCTCAAAATACCCTCTAAATATTTACGAAAACGTATTTGCTTATAGTTGGTATGTAAAAATATAGAAGACACAACAGTAGTGATAATATTTTAGTAGAATATACATGAAAACAACTTACGTTTCGGAAGTAAATATAGTCACACTTTTGGTAAGGTGTGGTCTGGTGGACCCCAGCACATTTTACACTTCTGCACACTAAACTTGCTTGCGCGCAACAGCCTGTCATCTATGGCATCAAGTAGCGGGTTATAGGAGAGGAAGCTATACTGAGGCATGACTCACTGCTGCGTGTTCTTAAAAAGTTATAGTCAATTTAAAATCTTTGGGGTATGTGACACCCCACCTTACTAACGCCCGGGTTAACCTAACCTTAACCAACACCTAAGTCTTATCACTGCATGGTAAGGAGGAGGATAATAGCGGTTCACTAGCCGAGTAATGGCACCAATTAACTTTACTTAACCTAAGCTATTACAGTCTGCTTCAAGATGTAACTTGCTAATGGCATGTAGCACTTGAAAGTTGAATGAAATAGCCAGCTAATGACCACTATACAACCCACAACATCCATAATATTACTGACGTTGTCTGCATGCAGCAGATATGGTGTGGTCGATCGTATTGTCCTGATGGTGACTGTACCGTAACAGTACGAAAGATATGGGAATGCAGTGCATCACCCTGACATTAAATTTATATAATTTCCTGCTCATCTCTCCCCCCCTCTCTCCAATGACCTTACATTTGCTTGCGAATGGAGACCAGGTGCCCACTCATGCAACAATGCATCCACTGCAGTCTCCTGTAGACTCTCATGTTAAAGAAAATACTTTTGGAAGGAAAAGAGTCCTATTTTCGAAATGCACTGATGAGCCCAAATTTTCTTTTGTTGTGCTGTTATAACTAAAAGGTAAGAGTTTGCTTGATATGCAAATTTTGAAATTTTAGGTGTATTCAATTACATCTGATTTGATCTGAAAATATCTAAAGATATTTATGTGCACATTTTTCTCTCTAGATGCAAGTCCTCTTAGCAAACAGATAAATTGCATAATTAGCCATCCTACACTTCCCCTTACAGTTACAGCACATGAAGATAGACACATCAGATTTTTTGATAATAGTACAGGTATGTTTTTAAAACTTTAAATATTTTGCTTTTAAATTGTATTGAGTTATTTATATTTCATTTAGTATAAATAAACCATTCTAGTAAAGAATATGATTCATATCACATACTCTCAGAATATATTATTACAAAAGTGTGAGGAAAATGTAATTAAAATAATCACCAGATATGAGAGAATGGACTACATACACTTTTTTACTGTTATATCACCAGTTGACGATCTCAACTGATTTTCAGATTTCTTTTGTCTGAGTGAATATACAGATTGTTCCTGTACTCTCTTCTAAATGAAATTTTATTTACCATGTCAGTAAATGGTAAATATTAAATATACCATATCAGTAAATCGTAAATTTTATTTACCAAATCAGTTTAAATTTAATTTGGATATTTTTAGAGTAAAATTGGGCAAAACATTCTATATAAATCAGCATAATTTTGGATCTTCTTTGGGCAGATGAAACTTAATGAAATTTCATATTTATAAACTCTGCAAAAATACAAATCTGATGATTTTGGAAACCATATACCCAAGAGGATTTAAAACCAAACATTTCCAATTGAAGCAAGTAATTAAAGAGAAAGAAATTTAATGAGATTCTTGAAGAGCAACTGGAAGTTCTATTTATTGGGTAAAATGATATAGGAGAAATGGAATGAAGGAAGATGAAAATAAATAAATATTCATTTGTTTAATAAGTTTGGAGCTGAATAATGGATGTTGATCATCCTATGGTGGAGACTAGTTGAAATGGTGCCCATAACTCCCCCCCCTCTCTCTCTCTCTCTCCTGCACACTCCATGAACTCTGTGTTATCCAAATAGCTTGAGAAGTGGCTTCTTGAGATAGTGAATTTTTCTGTATACTAGAGAGGAGCCTGTAATCCTACAGTGTATGAGTGTGTGCTATTGTGTGTCAGATGTCTGAATTCTGCTATCGCAATATTAGTTCTTTTGATCATTTCATGAATTTCATTTTAAAAAAAACTTAATTCATATATATTTTTTATATTGATTATCATCTTTATTATCATAAAGATGATACTAAATCTTTATGATAATAAAGATTTAGATTCACCTTTATGATCATAAAGGTGAACATAAAGGGGATAAACATATAAAAATGTTATAAAAAGAATGTAACATTTGAGGGGTAAACATATTTTTAAATTTTCTTTGGTGTTAGGTGCAAATAAAATAAGACATTAGCTTATTTTATGATTGATTAAAAAAAGGTACCAAAAACCCATCAGAACAAATCAGTGTCAAAAGTACAAGTTAATGTAGATGCTGGAGATGAGAACCTTTGACCCCCCCCCCCTCTGAGAGAACAAAAGTTCTCATCTCCTGCATGTTTAATTATATAAGTGCGAATAACTTGACATTAGAATATCCAGGGAGTTTCGTTAATTGTTTCTCAATTTTTTGTAATTCTCTAGTCAAATGTCTTATATAAACGACTAGAGAATTGCAAAAAATTGAGAAACAATTAACGAAACTCAGAGGGGGGGGGATTATTAGAACAAGAAGAGGCACGAAGTATGGAAGTAAATAACAAGGAATAATAATAAGAACAGTAAGATAATTAAAATGTAAGAAAAAAGTAATATGGTGGTACAATAATTTGCTCCTTAAAATTAAATATATGGCAAATGTAATAGAGAAACAGAAAAGTAAAAGAGATGTTAGTGATTTCAGATAATAATAAATATGGCTGTCACAAACTATACAGTATGTTCACCATTCAGTGTTTGTAAAATTGAAATAAATAAATGAATTTTATCGTATAGTTCATTTCTACAATCAAAACTACTTTTTAGTACAAATATATATGTTCATATTTGGTTAAGAAATATGTTTGTTCTTTTATAAACTATTGTCAACTGCACAAATACAGGGGGTTGTCATTGACATCTGTATTTGCATCCTAATATGGGTTGGGGATGACTCCATTTCATAGTGGAAACTTGGATTTACTGTTACTTCACTAAATGCAAGAAGAAGAAAGCAATGTTTTTTTTTTTTTTCCTCTCATTTTTCTTTGTTACGTACACATTCGTTTTATGTTGCAAGGTAATTTTAAAAAGGTAATATACTGTTCAGTTGACTTCCTTTTTTCTTTTGCTTTTTTTTTCAATCATTTCATTTTTCTCAAGGCATTATTTATTCTTATGAATATCTCACACATCAGTGTGAGATGGACATTAAAAAAACAGCAAAAAATAACATGCTACTTGTACTTATCCAAGAATTGATCATATTATTATTAATTTTTTCTGTTAAAAGTGCAGAAAAGAGAAGCAGTTATTTCCAACTTTTTGTGTATCAAATATTATATATAAGCGTTTTAAGGAATTTTTGCTTAATTGTAGAAAAAAATTTATAAGTATGATTATCATGAATATATCTCATTTTGATAATAAATGATGTGCGTTACATTTTATGTTTTCTGCAACTGGTTACAAATTTAATTTTCCCAGTACTGAATTATGAAGTATTGTAGTCACTATAAATTATGAAAAGTATTTTAGGACAATTTCAGAAGTATCTTTAAACAGACAAATGTTATTTATCTGTTACATTACACTTACAAAATTTCTGCAAAACATTACATATCGAGGTCAGTTAATGACCTAAGAATGTCAGTAGTAAAAAAAAGATTGCTGCTGAACCAACATTATTGTAGCTGTTTAATGAATTATTACTATTTTCATAATCTATATAGTAAAAGGCAAATAGTAAAATGCGTTTCTTTTCACTCAATAAAGGCTGCAAAAGTTATTGTTCTTGAAGAAATGTAAAGAATGTATCTCAGAACTGCCAATCAGTGAACTTGTCAGGCTAAATATCAGTTAATTACTTGATGATGTTACAACCCTGAGGTCATAATTGGCATGTATTGGAACCTTTACGGTTGTCATATGGAAACTGCAAATGTAGAAAACTGTAAGCATGTTTAATGGATACTCAGTTCCACTATAATGGAGAGACATCTGACATATTACTTGGATGAGTTCAGAGGATGAAACTAAAGCAAAAAGATCAGAAAGAATAATAGCATGGATTATACTATTATTCTGAAGAACATTAACCATTTTTTAGGAAAGCTTTTCATGGTGCACAGCTCCAAATGTGAAAACAGTATTTGTTGATCCCTCAAATACCAAATACTTTAGAAAGCATAACTCATTCCATCTTCAAATAAACCAGAACTAAAGTAAATTTAACGAAGTAAAAATGTGCAGAAGTTGGTTAACCATTCAAGGGATCCCACACACCGGGGATGATATAGTAGAGAAAGAGAAACAGAATGGATATTATCTACAGGCTTCTGCAGTGTTCATTCATTTAGAGGAGTATTCTGGAAATAACCAAATTAAAATTAAATAAAACTTTGTGGCTCAGCTATTTTTGAATTCCTCATGGCACACTTCAGAAGAATGAATATATTAAATATTAATGATCAGATAAAATTGATAACATTCAAATCGAGGAAGAGACAGTAGTATCCAAACAAAATCGTTCGATAATTATTTTATTATAAATGTTTAAACTTTTATTATGTGTAAAAAGTTTAATTTATTATTATTCATTAAATCCTGACAATCATTTGCACCTTTTGTAAAAATAGGCTGCAAGTGGTATCAGATGTCTATATTGATATTTAAATACACAGGTGAGATCCTAGATATGTGTATTTTGCTATGATAATTTTGTCTTTTCTATAAAACCTATCTTGACTTCAACAATAATTAAGTGAATTGAGTCTTCACACCTCTATTTACAAAAAAAAAAAAAAAAAAAAAATGTTTAATAATACTAAAATACATTTTCATCAACAATATTCTGAAGTTTAACCACAATATCACATCTTATCTGGGTCCATAATATGCCAGCTATAAAGAACATTTGTTTCTCACTAACTCAGCTGTGCTTCAAAAAAAAAAAAAAAAAAAAAAAAAAAAGGAACAAGACAGGTTCTTTATTTCTTCAGCAGATATAGTTCCTTTCCTGAAAACCACTTTTACAAAGTCTCAAAATAACTGCACATTTCCAATTTATAATCAGAGATTCACAAGTTCACATTTGGATAATAAAATCCTCAATTTCAAACTTTAGTGTTCCTCCATAAATGCCTTCCAGAAAATTCACACAAATGCAATGCTTCTTCTTTCTTCTTCAAAATAAACAACTTTTTTTCTTTTTTTGTATAAAGGATTTCCAAGGAAAAATTATCAAACAAATTATCACTTAAAACTCATCTTTCTGTAACTATCTCTGAAACAGCCATGAAATCTTACTCTAATAATGGAATCTTCAGTATCTGATAAACATTTCTCTTCCTATATGAGAAACTTCATGTTACAAGGACTGCTACTTGTGGGATTTTTTATCTTACTTGTTCCAAAACCTCTTTCCTATCTCATCATATCTGTATCTCTCGCACAGCTCTACTGCTATTTACTGGTTACTGTGTTCCTTTTACTTGCATATGCTCCAGCGCAGATGATACATCCAGTTCCGCTTCAGTCGTGAAGTGAAGGAAACCACCGCCATTACATGTTATCTTCAGCGTGCTTTGCTTGAAAGCAGTAAGAACTCATATTCACTGTCAACTAAGTCTCTTTAGCTTAAGTATTTTAAACTTACACAAACATTAAACTATAATACTAATTTTGGATTCAGTAAACTACAAGCAAATCTTCTACTACATTCACTTTATAAAATGTTAATGTTACACATAAATGTAATATGTAAACAATGCACAATTATATATATATATATAGCTTTTTTTATGTGTGTGTATACACACATCTATAAAAGCAAACAATTAATTACACATTTCTTACAATATAAATGCATTAAAACCAAAAATAGTAATTTGAAACAGAATATTTAAGCTTATATTAATTTACACAAACAAAATTATGTAGAACAAAGGTTGGTCGATTGGTAGAGCCTCTGCTACTAATGGCTCAGTTAAGTAAGTTTGAGCGCGGTTAGTAGTTGGAAGGGGTCCAATCGTTTAATGCTGTTGGCACACTCTCCCTCGATGAGTCTTTGGACTCCCTGGAGGTGTCAAATAATAATAATAATTTCATATCAGTGATATATATATATATATATATATATATATATAGCTTTTTTATATGTGTGTGTATACACACACATATAAAAGCAAACAATTAATTACACATTTCTTACAATATAAATGGACTAAAACCAAAAATAGTAATTTGAAACAGAATATTTAAGCTTATATTAATTTACACAAACAAAATTATGTAGAGCATCTGTATGGGTATACTGATAATCTACATCATAGTTTTCCCCAAACTTTTTCGTGCCACCACCTACTTTGCAAGACATAAATTTTGTAACGTCCCCCATTATAACAGTTTTCCACGTTCAAGCCGTTTGATATTTTGACGTAAATAGCAACTAATGATACATTACTGCTTATGCCGTTAAATTTTTAAAAAGAAGTGGCCAATATGTGCTTCATCTTGAACACAGTTATTGCTATACCGATTTTGGTGAAACGTAGCCCATATGTAAAGATTGTAAAATGTATGCTCGAATAACATTATGCACAGTTTCATACAATGGTTTAAATATGAAAATGTGGAATACAATTAAGAGATTGCATTGCATTAGTAAGAATCTTATTGTAATAATTAAAACACCATTAAATATATTACAAAATTGTTTATTTCTAACTTATAAAGTAAAAATACAAAGCAAAAATAACAAATTAATGTGAAGTTTCATACAATGGTTTAAATATGAAAATTCGGAATACATATATTAAGAGATTGCATTACATTAGTAAGAATCTTATTGTAATAATTAAAACACCATCAAATGTATTAGATGGTTTATTTCGAACTTACAAAGTAAAAATACAAAGAAAAAATAACAAATTGATGTGAAGGTTGAGCCTGGTGCATTTTTAAAAGTTTGTTAATATCGTGTTCAACTTTCGTTAAAAACAGTCGTAAATCGCCACGCTCAGTTATATGCAATCGGTTCCTTTTCTTAGATAGTAAATTCACTACAGCACTAAACCCACACTCAGCCAAATAAGAAGATGGAAATGCAATTAAAATTTTCTGCACTATTTCCCATAATCCAGGGCAGTGTCGGTATTGATTTTTGAAGCTAGAACTCTTGGTATCCAGTTTTTAATTTTATTTTTAGTTCTTCATTTGTTGTGAGTTCTATGAGTTCCACTTCTAAATTTGATGATCCTGCTGTGCTTGCATGTGAGAAAGGATCTAGAACCCAATTTGGTATATTCATGTTTAGCATATCCTTGAATCGCTCATTGAAATCAGCATGGAGAACCTCCAAGTGTTGGCAGTATGTAAGTAAATCTTCCTTTTTGAGAGCCACTGCTGATAAATTAGAAAAGTGACTATATTCCCCTCGGCCCATATTCCGCTTGAACAGAAGTTTCTCTACAAAAGCAGCAATAATGTTTTTTGTTTTAATTCAATTCAATTCATCACCTTGTAGTTGTAGATTGACTTCATTAAATATTTTATAGAGGTCTCAAATAAGCAATGTCATTTTTGGATGTAATCAGGTTGGCCCGCAATCCGTCGTCTCTATTTTCTAGGAACTCTAGTACTGAATCAAAAAATTGTAAAATCAATTCAGACAAATACCTTTTGAAAGCCAGTGAACTTCGGTGTGAAGCAGCAAACGATTGAAATCTTCATCGTTTTCACTACAAAGTTGGCTAAACAATCTGTCACTCAATGAATTGCTTCTAATCTTGTTGACTACTCTAATAACGTAATGGAGCGACGTGTGCAGGCGTTCACTTAAATTTTTCATAACCAAATGTTATATTTTTCATAACCAAATGTTGACGATGAAGAACACAATGTATAGTGAGTACATTTGGTACTGCTTGTTTCAAATGCGCAATGAAACCCTTGTGGTGCCCTGTCATTGCTGGAGCACCATCAGTAACAGCAGACAAAATATTACGAATAGGAATGTCTTCCTCTTGAAAAAACTTATTAATGATATTAAACATAGATTCTCCCTTTGTATCCGCTTCCAAGTTTTTAGCAAATAATAATTCTTGACAAACTTTTTCTTCTTTTATGAATTGTACGTATGATAAGAGTAGTGGTTCATTATTTGGGAGAGTTGATTCATCGAGTTGAATGGAAAATTGGCATGTCTTCAAATAATCACACAATGATTTTTCAACATCTTCAGGCATTTCATCGATTCTTCTTTGCACTGAATTATTGCTCAAAGGAATTTTCCTGATGATATCTGACGCCGGCTTATGAAGCACAGTGTTTATTACTTCTTTTACTGCCGGCAAGAGTAAATCCTCACCAATTGTGTGTGGTTTTCCCACTTTTGTGATTAATAATGAAATATAAGAACCTTGTAATCCGTCATTATTTTGTTTAGTGGACAACATAAAAAGTTTTGATATAGTTAGACGTTTAAAATATTTTTCTTCTAGTACTTAAAAATAGGACAAATCTTTATCCTTTTTGTCAGCATGCATTTTAGTCAAATGCTCTTGTAGCCTAGAAGACTTCATTGCTTCATTTGAAAACATTTTTTGGCAAATCAAGCACGGTAATAATTGGTTCGTAGGAGACTGAATAAAACCATATTTCAAATACTCAATACTGTACTGTCGACATTTCTTCTTATATTCAGACATAATGAAGTAATAAAATTTGCAAAAATATTCACAAAATAAAATATTTAATTTACACTTTGTATGACAGCACTTATCTATCACACTTTCGACTGATGATTGTTGGCAAAGCACACAAAAAATAATGAAACTTATTCCTAAACCACTGGTATTTATAGATTTAAAATCTAGCCGGAATCGACTTGCATGCATTGACTTGTTTGCGATACCATCGTACTCATGCTTTGAACAAGTCACTGCAAACACCCATATTCCTGTCAAAACATGCTGAATTGAGTGAATTACCTACGTAATAATTGACCGACATACTACTAGTTAAGACTCGTCTGCTGCGTGAATAGAGTAAGGCCTGTATGGCATGATCAATTTTTACAATAGCAAAAAATGAAATAATTTTTTAAGTATATAAAAAATAGAAGTTAAAATATCCTGTATGACACGTTCAATTTTTTATTTTGCATGCAAGCTCATTTTGTTCGTCCGACCATGACATTGTCCGAATAATTCATAAATAAAATAATTACAGAAGATATAAACAACAAACCTACAAAACATAACCACAGAAAACAGTATAATAAGTTTCGAATAATATTTGCTTTGTTTTTTCCCTCTAGTTAGCAATATAAGTTAGTACTAACTAGGCTAACTAAAATTTACGATTTTATTTCTTTCTTGCCATTATTATTTTTACTCGTAATATTAAATTATATAAAATTGGGGTTTATTTTTGTACAAATCAATTAGAAAAGTGGTTTTATATATTTTGAAATGCAATATAACGAATATATTTGCTACTGTAAACATAACCTATTATACACACATATATACATGTTGACATAAAAAATTGACATCTATTTCTATCTGACAAAGTAAATTTTCAAATGATTAAATAATTGAAATAGAAAATGATAAAAAAATGATCGTGTAAGACTAGCATAAGATGAATTAAAATGCAATATTTAAATTTTAAATGATTATCTAATTGCAAAATCACGAAAATAATTACTTTTTAAATATATATTATTAATTTCTTCTATAAAGAGCCACCGACCGCCTGAACGCCCCCAAATGCTTCTGATCCCACTATAGCTTCCCCTAGAAGGCTTCAGCGCCCACTTTGGGAACCTATGGTCTACATTATCATTTACATGGATATTTCATATCAGTGATATATATATATATATATATAGCTTTTATATGTGTGTGTACACACACATATAAAAGCAAACAATTAATTAACATTTCTTACAATATAAATGCACTAAAACCAAAAATAGTAATTTGAAACAGAATATTTAAGCTTATATTAATTTACAGAAACAAAATTATGTAGAGCATCTGTACGGGTATACTGATGGTCTACATTATCATTTACATGAATATTTCATAACAGTGATATAACATTAAGGCATGATGTACAGTAATTAGCATCTTATAACTAAAGTCCTCATGGTATCCAACTATGCTAAACTCATTTATGCAGTTTATAGAAAGTCAGTTCATATGAGAAAATACTTATATGCCTCCGCCTCCTCCTTCTATCATATAGAGAAAAATACATTTTACAACAAAAGGTGCACAACACTTCCAGTGATGATTATTGTTATTATGATAAACTCCACTGGAGTGTCAAATTACACATTGTTTTAATACCTATCATAACTTTATTTGGAAACGTTCACCAAAGGTGCACTCACAGCATCCACTAGTACTATTTCCAGTACCTGCATAAGATAAACCTATTGCTTGTTCTTTATTACACTTCCTGACATTATATCATCAGTAGATAATAGTGTATAACTGTTCAGACCAAACCCAGTATCATTAATGGCCATA
This sequence comes from Typopeltis vanoorti, assembly GCF_054136105.1. Classification (NCBI taxonomy): domain Eukaryota; kingdom Metazoa; phylum Arthropoda; class Arachnida; order Uropygi; family Thelyphonidae; genus Typopeltis; species Typopeltis vanoorti. The sequence continues at coordinate 71,416,812 of NC_143558.1, read as the reverse complement.
TGCAGAACTCTATGGTATCCTAAGTTGACACTTTCCTTTGGATTGATAACATGTCGTTCTCTTCTGTAAACTGTCCTCATTAGAATAATAGCATGCTGTCAGCTCATTCAAGATGCAGATACTAATTAGCCTCTCCAATTTTCCAGACACGCTATAGCAGTATTGGTCCCTGTGACAGATCTTAACTTGTGGACATCCAGAATGGGAGTGGGGGGTTGCTGGGGTAGTCTTGCATTGCTTTGGCAAAATCAGCAGCCCAGCCAGATTGCCTGGCCAGGATCATTTGGCTAGTGGAATTGCCTATATGAGTCAGTGATGTTGCAGTTTGTTGTCTTCACATGGTCCGGGAAGAGTTCAAGACTCAATGTGCTGCTGATATATGGCATCCACTGTAGCCCTGGCATTCCACTTCTGAGCACAGTCATTATTTTGGATAGTGGGCTGCCATGTTCTTCACTGTTGGTAAGGAGAGCTCTAATTCTTTTTATCCTTGTGTTTATCAAGAATCATCAGCAAGCCCCAAGCAAGGTCAGAAACCATTTCAACATCAGCAGATACTAAAAATAAGAAACAGAAAACATCAGTGGTATAACTGCTTTTCTCATAATACTTTTGGTAGGAAAAAAAAAGTAGCTCTTTATCCAGAAAAGTTTGGAAAGGTTTGAATGATCTCCAAATTCTGTTAATATCTCCATTCAGGAGAGATTCTGGTTGAAACATTTTCTCAGAAACAGTTGGAGCCACACCTTTGTGCAATATCAATTGGGAAGGAGTACCAGTTAGAGAGGAGTGATATCAGAGCAGAACCTTCTTGATGTTTCTTAATGTTGGCAGTTTGCTCTGAATTAAAAGATGGAGTGGCAGCCATAAGGATTATCATATGTATAGATGATATCCTGGTACTGATAAAGAATATCATCCTAGCATCCAGAACCTCCATCATGTAAAAACAGGGTATCTCAACTCCAGTTAGAATGTAGAGCCTAACTCCAGTTAGGCTCTACATGCTAAACTGTTTATACTGTTTTAGATGCCAGTGAAATATTCCCTCTGATTTCTTCTCATGGCTGTGCCATCTGTCTCCAGTGTGACAGTAAATATTATGAAAATAAAAATTGCAAAATCTTATCACCCAAATGCATCAACAGTGGGGATCATCCAGTCCTCCTAATGCCAGAGGTGAAAGGATAAGAAAGAGATTCAAAAAAATCAAGAAATCTGTCTTGATTTAGAGGCAAGAAAAAGGAAGTATACATCATCATCTGGTGGGAAACTTAAAAAAAGAAAAAAGTATCTGAGGACATGAATTTCCCACCTTCTTGCATTTACATCATCCCTGAATGGTATGTGCTATGACTTAGTCTGCTTCTCACTAGAGTGCATTAAAGGGGAGAAAAATGAATATGGCATCACTCCTGAAAATACACCAAAAATAATATTACTGAACGAAAATCCTTTAGTTATATTAGCATGAGAACCACAAAAAAAGTAAAATAAATGCCTCCAAATCCACTAATAGATAAAATGGAAATCTCTGTATTCACAAATTCTAAAACTATTAAAGTATCTGGTATCCTAGACAGAGTTAAATATCTAGTTAAATGAAGTTGTCTTTGAGGAGGAAGAGATGGAAGAGCCATCTACAATAACCCCCAAAAAAGGAAAAATCCAAGTCTGATAAAAGCAAAACCAGAATCCAAATAGATCCACCTATAAATAATTAACCCTTTCCTTCAATGAAATAGGTGTATTTTTGCCAACACATTTGAGGTGCCCCTTTCAAAGACATAAGCAAGCATGCCTTTGCATTCAAGAGATATATTTGAAACCTGGTGAGGACCCAAGTTTCTCAAACTTTCTAACTGCAGCCCACTGTAACGCAGTGGCCATGATCCTTATACCCTATCCTTTACTTGATAGGTCATATTTACCACCAGAGGTGAGCATTCATATGCCACTCTTGAGTGCAGAATTGTAGAGTAGTTGGCATAACATACTAAACCTTAGTATTTTTCACTGGAAAATTGAGTTGGAGGTAAATCAGGATAGGAATGGGATATATAGTGAATTATACCAAATAGTGAAATACAGGTAACCCTCATATAACGCTGTATTTATACAATGCAGTTTCGATGTAACGCGGCCTACAAATTCAGTGACCCTTTATCTTTTCATATATTTTTCACCTCGTGACTTAAAATTCAAATTTTATCTTCGTTAAATTTGTGTCTGCCCTTATCGCACATATAGTTATATGCAGCGAATTTTAGGGGAAATACCTTTAGCACGCATCTACATCAATTGTTTACCATGTAAAGTGTTAATTATTGTTGAAAGTTGTCTTCGTTTTCTGCTAGGAAAGCGCACTAAAGATCATAAGTGTGTTCATCTCAAGCTGAGCACTTTATTTTCTGGTGAGTTACATACAATATGTAATGTTTTTTTTGTTTTTTTTGTAAAAAAATTATTTCTATAGTAATGACCGCTTAGAGGGCTTTTGCGATATGATGGAAAATGAAATTAGTGAATTAATTGATGAGGAAATGAATTTAAATTAGGAGGAACTAGTACAATTAATAGATGACGTCGAACCAAATGAGGAAAGTTCTGTCGAAGATTCTGATTGTGATGAATCCGTTAAAAAATTCAGTTTAGAGAAATTAGCAGAAGGATTGGACTTGGCAAGAAAGTTAGGAAGCTATTTTACAGATAATGACCCCAGAACGGAGGGCTCCGGAAAATTCACGAGACATTTGGATATTTGTTTAGCTCCATATTATGAACTTAATAAAAAAATTGCAGCATAATGGTAAGTTAATTAGTTTCAGTAAAAGAAACTAAATTAGCACTAATTTCGATTAATTCTGAAGGTTTAATTTTTTTTACCACGAAATCTGTAATTAATCATCGAGATTCTGTTTAGACTAGATATTTGTATAATTCTTCATACATGACTTAAGTTCACATTTAAACTGTTCAGCTCTTTCAGTATTTGGATCATGTGTAAGAAAATGATTTTGCTGTTTTACTAGCCATTTGAAGCCCTTGTTTAATTAATCCTGCAGTGAGTAGAATCTCTTCATGATCATCATCACTTTTTTCTTTTTCATCGAGATTCTCAAGGACAGCTTCTATTATTTCATCATCACTAACACCCTTGTCAACCACCAATTCTTCACTATCTGCAGACGAAAAATCATCAAATCCTTCGCCGCCAACTGCATGTGCTAATCAGATGATATTGGGGTATTCTGTTTATTCAAAGGTACAGGGATTTTCTTTTTCACACATTCTGGCCAGGTAGCTTTCCAGCATGTGTTTAAAGTTTACGGTTTCAATTCTGATAACGCCAACTTAGCAAGTTGGATGCAATTCAGAATAGAAAGTTTCTTCCTCACATCAATAACTGTCAGTAAATTATCCTTATCTAGTTTATCCAAAATGTATTGGAATGTTCTTCTTAAGTGTAGCAATCACACTCTGGTCTAATAGTGAGATATTAGGTGGCAGAAAATAAAATTCCACATTCGGTATTCTAAAACAGGATGGCCAGGCACATTGTCTATAATTAATAAAACTTTTTGTGATTTCGTTATATAAGTTCTACTTGTCGTTTTTTTTTCCAAAAAAGGCAGGTCTCATCTGCGTTCCAAACTTGATTAGGAGTGTAGCCACCATTTTCAATAATTTTGACAGCTTTGAAAGAAATTCCCTAGCTGGCAACTCATCTGCAGATGTGTCTTCTCCTTTTTATTTTTACATTATGAAGAGCGTATCTTTTGAGAAATTTTGTAAGCCAACCTGTGCTTGCAGAAAAATCACAGTTGTTGTTTGATGTTGTTGGCTTCTTTTCCTGAATATGTTTATACAACCATAATGCTTTCTGTTTGATGACATTTCTGTCTAAAGGTATTCCTTTTTGTGAGCAATCTTCTATCCACATCACCTCTTCATTTTTCTTAATCGTTCTCATAGCTTCGTTCAGTCCAAAATATTTCCCTAAGGATGTTGAACTTTCTCCAGCTGCTGAACTATCTAAAATTTTGATTTTAGTTTCTAAAGAAATAACTTTTTTCGTCTTCTGTCTAACTGAATTATCTGACATCATGAGTAAGGGGATAACGTTACGAAAATATCTGAAAATAATCAATAATTAATTTTACTAATTTGATATTACGCTTACAAAACTTCCAAATTTAATACATACCTGTATAACTTTATTTGTACAAACAAAACTTTTGTGAAAAAAAACACGTGTAAACATTTCTAATTGTAAACAAAAAATGATATGTACATATAAATATGTAAAAAGTACTTATGTACCATTCTAGGAAATAACAATTATAATGGAAATACCCTTTTTAACAGAATTGAATTCAAACAGAAATTTTAAAAATAATTGCCATTTGAACCTTGTTAAATCAAAATATACCATGTAAAAATAGAATAGCTTTTGAATTTAGAATTTGTGTGAAAAAAAAAAGCCACATAAAAGAGAATTAGCTATATATATATATGTGTGTGTGTGTGTGTGGATAGGTAGATGTAGATGCTCCCAAAGTTAAATATGTAATTAATTATTTCTCTTGTGAACCATTCAAAAATAAACTGTAATCAGAAATATGTCGTTAACAACCAACTAGATAACATACCCCTCTCCTACAATGAGCTGTACATTCGCAACTCGCAATAGGCGAGGATGTTTGTAAAAAAATTAGGTGAGAGATGAATTTCTTCGTTTGGAAATACTAGCATTGAGGACAAGAATGTATTGCAACTGGAATTGGCAATTCAGTTTATGCTGATTTACATCATTATAATAGCATTTACGTAATTTTATTATCATATTATTTAATATAATTACTCAAAAGTGCACCTATGATCTTAAACTAGCTCTGTAAACGATAACAGCGTACAACATATCTTTCCTATGTGGGAAAAGTGGAGTCATTTTCAAAATACATGTGTATTCAGTAATCACATCTGGATGGGTATCTAAATGCGCAGGAAAGTAGTGAATGGTTCACAGAATAAATATTCTTAAATATGGTGCCCACCCTATTCATTGCAGCTTGGAGGATATTCAAGAACTATCTAGTAGAAGTCTAAATTCCAAAGGTTGGTTAAGTAAGGTAGATTAAGTGAAGAGATTAAGCATGCGATATAGAGAAAAGGGGTATTGTGGAGGCAGCATAAGAGAAGTGGTAATAACCAATTCCATACAGATTGCAAAGACCAGGTAAGATAGGTGACTTGGTTAGTAAGGATAGCAAAAGTGAGGTATGAGCAGCAGTTAGCTAATGAAGCCAAAAAGAATCCTAGGGAGTTCTTTCGGTATGTAGCCAGCAAAAGAAAAAAAAAAAGAATGATTTTGGGAGAATGGCATTGATTGGAGAAAACTATATATAGGGCCACCGGTTGCAGATGATATAGTGGAGATACTTAATGAACAGTTCTAAAGGTCTTTCATTCTTGTGAATGTGACTTCATGGAGAGATAGAGAGCAGTTGATAATTTGGAGGAGAGACTGACTGTAAGTGAGCAAGAGGTGCATAGGGGAGTTGAGCAAACTTGATTTTAATGAGGCTGTAGGACTTGGTAATATATCACCACATATTCTGAAGGAATGTGCCATAAAGTTGACATCTGCCTTGACATATTTTCTTAATATGAGTCTTGCACTGGGTCGAGTTCCAAAGGAAGGCAAGATTGTGCTGCTTCATAAGGGAGGTGATAGAATTCGAGCATCAAATTATAAGCCAATCTGTGTGTCAGGTGTTGCGATTAAGTTGCTGAAGAAGTTGGTGAGAACTAGGATCCAGAATTGGGTTGACAACAATGGTATTATCTTTGATGGACAGCATGGATTTGCTAAAGGAAGGTAATGTTATAGTAATCTACTTACTTATTACAATAAGGTGACAGCTTCCTTGGACAGGAGGTGGGGGATACACAGTAGTATACTTAGATTTTGCAAAGGCTTTTGATAGATTACTGTATGATAAGTTGATAGCCAAACTAGAGCGGATGGGGTTGGATATTAGATTAGTGCATGGATTGGAGACGGACTATCTGATAGGTATCAGCAAGTTGTGTGTGTGTGGGGGGCAATATCCTGGAAGAGGAAAGTCACTAGTGGTGTACCTCAGGGGTCTGTTTTAGGGCCATTACTTTTAACTTGTATGTTAATGATATTGGCAAAGATTTGGATGGAGATATTCAGTTGTTTGCAAAACATACAAAGTTGGGACGACGAACTATGGAGAGTAGAGAAGATGTTGTGGCCTTACAAGAAGACTTGAATAAATTGGGTGAATGGGTACAGGAATGGGGATGCAAGTTTAATGGTGCAAAATGTGAGGTTTTAAAATTTGGGAAACAAAGATGGGATGCAGAATTTATGGTTGGTGGGGATATATTGTCGGAGGTGGAGAAAATAAGGATCTTGGAGTGATAGTGGATAAGGATCTGAAATTTAGGGGACACATTGCCAATGCAATGTGTCCCCTAAATTGACAACACAAAGACTTCTGGGAATGATGTAGAGGACACTGACTTATAGAAGTAGGGAGATTCTTGTTCCATTGTATAAGGCTCTGATTAGGCTATACATGGACTACTGTGCACAGATTTGATCACCTGGTTTTCAAAAGAATGAAGAGATGTTGGAAAGGGTCCAGAGGCAACTGTCTAAGGTAGTTTCTGATCTGGATTGTCGAACATGAGGAAAGGTTGAGAAGATGCAATTTACAGTGTCTAGTCGATAGGAGGAAGAGGGGAGAACCAGAGGTCATCCCTTGAAGCTGTATAAGGAGGGGAGTGAGCAACAGATTTTTTACATGCAGAGTTGTGAATGATTGGAATGCCTTTCTTGAGAGTCTGGTCTGTGCCGAGAATTTCAATGTGTTTAAGGTTGCGGTATGATGAGCTGTGTGTATGACAAAAGGACCTCCTACATGAGACTTTGACTCCATGGGGTCTTGGGTAATAATCTCATCTTCCTTTTACTTTGCTGTGTCGAGGGTTTATTAATCATCGGACCTTAAACCGTTCACAGGATAATGTGGTCAGTCCGATGCTCCAGTGTATCCTATGTCCATAGTGTTGAGTTCTCAAGGCTGGTTTGCCTGCTTTGCGGGATGAAAAACCCCAGGATAAACCAGAGGGGGGGGGGGGGCCTACTGTCCATGACCAAGACCAGCTAACTTGGCTATGGCTGACGATGATCCTTCAGCTCCTCACGTCACCAAATGGAATCGAACCTAGGCCACTCCTTCCCCAGGCATATGGTTGCGAAGCGCACAGCCACTAGGCTAACTGCACAGACTTTGGTAATAATAATAATAATGTCCATCTTTTGTTTTCAGACAAAGAAATGTTGAAAACCATTTATAACTTTGCAGTTATGAGTTGCAGACAATGGCAATAAGTACATCCTTACTATATTGATGAGTCTGGGTATTCCCATTGTATCTGAAGACAAAAGTCTGGCGCAAGGTGTTTCTTTGCGGTTGGTGAAAACTTACCCTCAATATTTTTTATGAACTACATTCATGTGAAAGGATTCCTGAGCCACTCAAATCCCTTTTCTGGTTTGGAAGACATGTTTTAAATTACTTGTATAGGCCTCGTAGTGCTGTTTGAGGTGTTCAATAATCAGGTTAGAAATTTTTTTTTCCATACATCAGTGTGAAATAATGTGGAGCTGTGAAGCTATCAAAATCTTGACTACCAAAGTGTTTCTGCCATAGTTCCAGTTTTGTGCAAATAATTATTTTTCACAAACATTAGAGATGTGACATCTTTTCCTTCCCTTGACTCTCATTTTCATGGAGGTAAATTTTGATCTCGTCACACAGTTCAAAGAAATGGGTAGGAACTTTTTTACAAGGTAGCCAATACAGTTTTTTGCTGCTTCATTCATGACTGTTTTAAGGCCATTGTTGTAACATTTGCAACATTTAATGCATTCAGAAAGGCCCTATTTTTCAACAGCGATTTGACTTTATGCTTCCCTAAACATGCATTCCAATTAAAATTATGCATATTATTATACTGAAAATAAACGAATTATGTAAAGTAACTTTTTTAATTAACTGCTCTTAATACTGTATTTAAAAATTTGCAAAATAAGATGAAAAACATTTATTTTATAATAATATTCTTTTGTGGTCCACCAGGGAAAACCATGCAGCCACAGACCAGCCACATGGAACCAACCATTGAGAAGTCACCATCCTTGTCAGCAACCATACCTCATTCCTACAAATCCAGCTCAATACTAACATAGAGATAGTCTCTATTCGCCTCTCAGTATGCCATCAATGAACACTATTGCAGATATTCCCATAATTAAATAATGGGCTATAACCAACTATGGAAGAGTCCCAGCTTATGTCCCATAGAGCCAATGCTGTTTTAAGTTCATTATTACTAACAGTAAACCTTTAGAGTAGCAAAATGAATTTACTTAGCAAATGACATCACAATCTGTAGATAAAGGAAATGGCAGGAAATCATGCAAAATTATGAGGAATCAAACATTGATGATTGAACACAGAGGATTGGGAGAAACCAAACATAAAGAATATGAAACAACAGTATGACAAAATACAAATGCAAACCCATAATAGGAACTTATAGAAATGAAAATCATTAATTGATGCTTAAATTTTGAAATGTTACATAAGCATAAGTTAATGTCAATTAAATGAAATCTTCATAACAAACTAAACATATACAGACTCTTTATATCTCTAAAATTCTAAATCAGAATTGTTTTAAAATCTTGTGGATAAAGAATCTTTCAAATATGAAATGAGTTACCTCACAAACTTCAAATAAAAGTTGAGCAATTCTCAGATGTGAACTGTAGACTAAAATACACAAAGATTATTGAAGAAAAAATGAAAGAGTTTGAGAACAGAAACCAAACTTTGGAGATTCAGTGGCAAGCCTTTAAGAAAACACTGATTGATTCAGCCAGAGAGGCATGTGGTGAGGTTGTCTGCAAGGATAGAAAAATCAGAACTCCATGGTGGACACAGGAAGTGAAAGAAAAGAAGAAAGCATATCAAAAATTCCTGGCAAATAAGTCAGCTTGTGCTCTTAGAGAATATAGAGACAAATGTAAGAAAGCTAAACACTGTGTAAAACTAGCTAAACAAAAGTCATGGGAGGACTTTGGCAAGAACATAGAAAATATTCTGGTGGTTGTTGAAGAAGCTTAGAAATGGAGGAAAGAGTGCTGTAAAAGGAATTAAAGATGATAAAGGTGTTACATATATGTATTCTATACAATTTATACTTAAAGAGTTTGTTACTTGATTATATCCTATCTTATTCAAAACCTTATTCAATTAAAATCCTACCGGCTGTTCTATTGTTATGGAGTTGCTTTCTCTATATTTTCTGATTTATCTCTTCTTATTTTATCTTTATATCGCTATTTTACTTCTTCAGATATCGGGCCTAATATGCTTACATCTAGGATTGTTTCCTCTTCAGATACTGGCAAATTTATATTTTTGCTGCGCCAGCCAGTATCCTATAGCAGAAAAGGATCCTTGCTCATGGAGACAATACTAGATTCTGAGGCTTTCTTACACAATATCTTACTTTAACACTGCCGTATAGATTCAGATTATTGCAGTTGTGATCTAAATCTATAATTATATACACTTTCTAATTCCTTCCTGCCAAAATAGGTTCTATTTTTATAAGTGGTAGTTTGGAATCGTAATCAGGCATGACTCAGGTTTAGGTAAATATGACATGTTTATTGGAATATCTAAACAGAATACACAAAAATTCATACACTCAATTATGACTCAATACTAAATGAAACTCGAGTTAAGAGGTTTACATATTCTAAATTAATTAAAGGTCATAAAGCATGCAAAACACAATAACTGCATATTGGGATAGATAGCAAATGATATCAAGTTAAACTAAAATTCCTTTCTGTAATGCTATTCATAAGATAATATAAACAAGCATTCTAATGTTACTCAGTTACTAAAATCCACAATTCTGATCTCATTAAGTTAATCCTATCACTTACAATTACTAAAGATCTTTTCCAAACAATTCTTCTTACTCTCACAAAGGAGGTTAACTTTCTAATTAGAGACTGTCCACAGAGTTCTTTAAAATACTGTTCTTAATTTCACATTCACAAACAATCTTCTCTCTTCTAATGAATTTTATACACAAAATAGAGCAATTTCACCTTACCGAACTTTTTCCACATCTTTCAGCACCACGTGTACGTCTGGTTACTTCTTGTCTATTGGCTGTCCATACACCAACGTTGGGGTTACGCTTTCTTCATTATTTCTGCCGAAAACGGACTCAATCTCTGCATTTTAGGAACATTTCGATGGGACTTCTCAGCGACGGCTTGATTCCGCTAGGACTGGAAATTTTACTTTCAGCTCTGCATAGAATTCTTCTCCATTTTCAAGAAAGCCTGCTGTCCGACATCTTATCTTAGCACAGACGCTTCCCCCCCCCTCCATTTTATGCGAACTCCCGCTAACTTCCAAGCCACCAAACAGGAAAACGATATGACGAGAGAAAGCTCGATAAGATGCTCATTCCCTTATATTCTTCCATAGAGCGCCCTCTTTTTCCTTTGCACACGACCCTTATTTTCTCTCCTTGGGTTCGTCCCTTGCTTTTTCCTGACGCTGTTATGCTCTTCTATTCCCAGAATTCGCTTCAATATGCGTTCTGTTTATGCTACTGCCGCCAGCATTACGCTGTACATGTGCAGTTTTGTACCTTCCAAGAATTATTATTTAGTAACTATTTGATGACTCACAGTTATTTTTACACAAGTTAGGCTTAAATTAAATCAGATTATCCCTCTTTTAAGACATACTCTAAATAAAATCTTAATATGATCACAATAGCCTAAATATATGTTACTTGAAATAAAGAATGCAAATTTTATACATAAAGTGAAGAAGTTTCAATTTTGATTTCAGCTGATGTGCAGGTATTTCTCTTTGTTAGGTAAGTTTAGTATGTTAGATTCTGAATGAATGATTTCTTTGCAAGATTCCTTCACTCAGGATCTAACAAAGGTGACATGAAAACAGGAGAAAAAGATATCCTTGAAGTATGGAGTAATTACTTCAAAAAATTGCTAAATGAAACAAGCAGTGATAGCACAGTAATAAAAAAACACTCAACAGGCATACAGTCAGGAATACATATCCATACTTGAAGAAGAAAAAGCCATCAAAGACTTGAAATGTGGAAAATCAGCAGGAGTAGATGATATTCGACCAGAAATGCTGAAATATGGTGGTATAAAAGTCTCACAGTGGCTGCACTGCATAGTTCAGAAAGCCTGGACAGAGGGACGAATTCTCGATGATTGGAGTAGAGCTCTAATAGCCCATATATAAAAAGGGAAATAAAACTGAATGTGAGAATTATAGAGGTATTTCCCTATTGAGTGTTCCTGGTAAGATTTTTGCAAGTATACTTGAGAAATGTTTGAGAAGGATTGTGGAAGAAAAGCTTGGGAAAGAACAAGCTGGATTCAGGCCAAATAGAGGCTGTCAGGATCAGATCTTCACTTTACGAAAAATAGTGGAGAAATCATGGGAATATAACAAAGATCTGTATTTAAGTTTTGCCAACCTGGAAAAGGCATATGACAAGATGCCAAGAGAGAAGCTATTCAATACGCTACAGTTATATGGCGTCAATGGGGCATTATATCAAGCAATACTTAGTCTTTATTTGAGTTGTAAGTCAGCAGTTAGAATTGAAGGAAGTACAGGAACATGGTTTAATGTTAAATCTGGCATGAGACAAGGATGTACATTACCCCCTATGTTATTCATTATCTATATGAATCGCATTATGAAGGAAAGTGCTATTAAACATGATATCAAAATTGGAGATGTTAATGTCGGCTCTTTGCTCTATGCAGACGATGTTATACTTCTAAATAAATCCGCTACAAGTTTGCAAGATTCCCTGACTAAATTGAATAACTGTTGTAATAGATATGGTATGAAGGTTAGCCATAAAAAGACAAAGACAATGAAAATAGGCAGAATCATTGAAAATATCAACTGTGTTGTGAATGGAGAACCTGTGGAACAAGTAAAACATTTCAGCTACTTGGGCATGATTTTTAGTGAAAATGGTAAATTAAATATGGAAATAGACAACAGAATCAACAAAGCTGGTACGGCAGGAAGTCAATTGAATAAATTCATATGGAATAATAGAGAAATTAGTCGGAACACTAAATTAGCTGTATACAAGACGGTGTTCAAACCAGTTTTAACTTATAGATCTGAGAGTGTGTCAGAAGTAAAAAACACTTGACCAAAGACTACAGACCGCAGATATAAGAGTCTTGAGAAAGATTACAGGCGTGAACAGATAGCATCAATGGCAATATCATATTAAAAAGAGGATATTTGGAAAGAACTTGACATTGTCAGCATCCAGGAATGCATTAGCAGAGCTAATCTCAGGTGGTATGGTCACTTAAACAGAATGGGAGAGGAAAGATTAGCAAAACAAGTGTTCCCTGCCAGGTTGGCAGGAAAACGACCCAGAGGAAGACCATGATATAGGTGGATTGATACGATACAAAGTGCCTTAGATGATAGAAGTATAAGATCTGATAATGTTGTGGTCTTCACAAGTAACAGACTGATTTGGAGAAAAATTGTAGATGGAAAGTTAGTAATGATATAAATTTTTTGTGTAGTACTATCATATCCTGTACACCCCTTGAGGGTACATGGCAGGAATTTGATGATGACGACACAAACTTCATAACTTTTAAACTACGAATTAAAGAAATGCTGTATATCATGCCATATCCCTTTAATTTTCAATTTTAAGATAGCTGTATCAATTTATGCCAATTATTATCATTCGATCTCTGTTTAGTTCAAAAGCTGACCGGGTCATTCAAGCTGTTCCAGTCACTTTTCCCATCCCCTTCTGCTGACTAATACAGACTAATATTCATCACTTGTGTCTTCTCCCTTGTTATAATTGGGTCACCAATTATACCATTCACTCTCATTTTAGGATCATTTTTTATTTTAATTATTATTATTGTACAGTCATTAAATTTTTTTAAAAAAATATTTATTTTATTTTAATTTCATTTTTTATTTTAATTATTATTATTGTACAGTAATTAATTATTATTATTATTGTACAGGGCGTGCTTAAGGGTCAAAGCTATATAGGAGCTAGAGAGGAGACCTCCACATAGCCTTTAAAGGAATGCGGAGAACCGACCAGCGGTTCTGACCTAATGTCCACTCCTCACCTTCTTGTGGTGCACCCTGTTGGGTATCTACCTGGATACTGAACGAATGAGGATGGGCTGGAAATTTGGGATTTAGCCAACCAAATTGTATTCTTATTGGCTTAAACCAATATAGAAAATGATGGTACAACATGACAAAATTTCATGCCGGATGGAGCATCGCCCGGTTAAACAAGGACCCCATTGTTTTCGACAGGGAACCAGGGCAAACAGCAAAAATTCAGCTACTGGAACAAAGCTGAAAGCACACCCCAACTCAACATCTCCAGAGTTAAAGATCGGTACTATCAACATAAGAAGCCTGAATGGCAAAGAAATGGAGCTAGCTGAGGAATTAGATAAGTACCAGATCGACATAATAGGGGTGACTGAAACAAAAAAGACCAAAACTGGTGAGATCTTTCTGAGCAATAAATACAAAATGTTATATTCAGGCAATCACAATCAAGGAAAAGAAGGAGTAGCCATAGTATTCAACACAAAATACGAGGCTAATCTTCTTGAATGGCAGTCAGTCTCAAGTAGAGCAATGTGGGCAAATATGAGAATGGGGAACTGGACAATGAGACTTATTTGTGCCTATGGTCCCACAGAAGGTTCTACTAAGGTAGAAGTGGAGGAATTTTTTGAGGCTTTAGAAAAAGCAACTGACACAAAGAAAAAGGAAAAGTTGGTCCTTGTTGGGGATCTAAATAGTAGAGTAGGAAATGATTGTGAGACATACAAAAATATTTGGGGAAAATTTGGAGAAAAGAGCAAAGCTAATAATAATGGCAAATACCTGTTGGATTTCTGCTCAGGTCATGGACTGGTTATTACTAACACCATGTTCCAACATAAAAATGTGCACAAATTCACATCGAGAGAAGAGGCAAGGAATAAGAAAAGTCTCATTGACTATGTTATTGTTGATAGTGATGTTTTCTCCCTGGTGCAGGACACCAGAGTGTACAGAGGATTTGAAATTGGAAGTGATCACTATTTAGTCTTGAGCAGGATAAAATTGAATTTCATACTGAAAAGAATAACATGTAAGAAAGTTTTAAAGCGAATAAAAGTTGAGCAGCTCTCAAATGTGAACTGTAGACTAAAATACAGAAAGATTATTGAAGAAAAAATGAAAGAGTTTGAGAACAGGAACTGAACCTTGGAGATTCAGTGGCAAGCCTTGAAGAAAACCCTGATTGATTCAGCCAGAGAGGCATGTGGCGAGGTTGTCTGCAAGGATAGAAAAATCAGAACTCCATGGTGGATACAGGAAGTTAAAGAGGCAGTGAGGGAAAAGAAGAAAGCATATTAAAAGTTCCTGGCAAATAGGCCAGCTTGTGCTCTTAGAGAATACAGAGACAAATGTAAGAAAGCTAAACACTGTGTAAAACTAGCTAAACAAAAGTCATGGGAGGACTTTGGCAAGAATATAGAAATTAAATATCAAGAAGGTGGCAAAATATTCTGGAAGTTGTTGAAGAAGCTCAGAAACAGAGGAAAGAGTGCTGTAAAAGGAATTAGAGATGATAAAGGTGACATGAAAACAAGAGAAAGAGATATCCTTGAAGTATGGAGTAATTACTTCGAAAAATTGCTAAATGAAACAAGCAGTGATAGCACAGTGGTAAGAAAACACTCGACAGGCATACAGTCAGGAATACATATCCATACTTGAAGTAGAAAAAGCCATCAAAGACTTGAAATGTAGAAAGGCAGCAGGAGTAGATGATATTCGACCAGAAATGCTGAAATATGGTGGTATAAAAGTCTCACAGTGGCTGCACTGCATAGTTCAGAAAGCCTGGACAGAGGGACGAATTCCCGATGATTGGAGTGGAGCTCTAATAGTACCCATATATAAAAAGGGAAATAAAACTGAATGTGAGAATTACAGAGGTATTTCCCTACCGAGTGTTCCTGGCAAGATCTATACAAGCATACTTGAGAAACAATCGAGAAGAATTGCGAAAGAAAAGCTTGGTGAAGAACTAGCTGGATTCAGGCCAAATAGAGGCTGTCGGAATCAGATCTTCACTTTACGACATATAGTTGAGAAAGCATGGGAATATAACAAAAATCTGTATTTAAGTTTTGTCAATCTGGAAAAGGCATATGACAAGGCGCCAAGAGAGAAGCTATTCAATACGCTTCAGTTACATGGTGTCAATGGGGCATTATATCAAGCAATGCATAGTCTGTATTTGAGTTGTAAGTCGGCAGTTAGAATTGAAGGAAGTACAGGAAGATGGTTTGATGTTAAATCTGGTATGAGACAAGGATGTACATTATGCCGTCTGTTATTCATTATCTATATGGATCACATTATGGAGGAAAGTGGTATTAAACATGATATCAAAATTGGAGATGTTAATGTGAGCTCTTTGCTTTATGCGGACGATGTTATACTTCTAAATATATCCACTACAAGTTTGCAAGAGTCCCTGAGTAAATTGAATAACTGTTGTAATAGATATGGTATGAAGGTGAGCATTAAAAAGACAAAGACAATGGAAATAGGTAGAATTGTTGAAAATGTTAACTGTGTTGTGAATGGGGAACCTGTGGAACAAGTAATACATTTCAGTTACTTAGGCACGATTTTTAGTGAAGATGGTAAATTAAATATGGAAATTGACAACAGAATCAACAAAGCTGGTAAGGTAGGAAGTCAATTGAATAAATTCATATGGAATAAGAGAGAAATTAGTCAGAACACTAAATTAGCTGTATACAAGACAGTGTGTACCAGTTTTAATTTATGGATCTGAGATCTAGGTCAGAAGTAAAACCCTTAACCAAAGACTAGAGACCGCAGATATGAGAGTCCTAAGAAATATTAGAGGTGTGAACAGGTGGCATCAATGGCAATATCATATTAAAAATGATATTGCCATCTACTAATACAGAATGAGCAAGGAAAGATTAGCAAAACAAGTGTTCTCTGCCCATGTTGACAGGAAAACGACCCAGAGGAAGACCAAGATATAGGTGGATTGATACGGTACAATGTGCCTTAGACGATAGAAATATAAGAGCTGATAATGATAATATTGGAGTCTTGACAAGTGACAGACTGATTTGGAGGAAAATTGTAGATAGGAAGTTAGTAATGATGTAAATTTTTCGTGTAGTACTATCATATCCTGTACACACCCCTTGAGGGTACATGTCAGGAATTTGATGATGATGATTATTGTACAGGCACCTCTATGGAGTCCGAAGACTAGACTCATATGGACCTAAAGTTAGTAAGGGGTTGTTATAGGATCACTGTTGAAGTGGTTTTACAGAAAACAGTGGGAGATCATGAGAGAACAAGAAGTCATCCCTGGAAGCTGTATAAAGAAGGTGTGAAAAAGGGAGTGAGAAGCAGGTTTTTTGTATGCAGAGTTGTAATGTGTTCAACAGGTGTTGTAGTCCTGTTTCAGTATTTGATAATAATGCCTTGTCATCTGCATATCTTATTGCAAATATTTGTCTACCTCCAGTCTTTATTCCTTCTTCCGAATTCTCCACTGCTTCTTTAAGCATTGCTTCAGAATACATATTAAACAAAATTGGTGACAGAGAACAGCCTTGTCTTACTCCTCGTCTAATGATAACTGGTTCTGTTGTACCATATATGTCTCTCACCATGGCAGTTTGTCCCATATATAGTGATGATGTAATAGATTTAACAGTATTGATATGAACACAGATGGATAAGAAAATAACTATTTATTAACTTAAAAGCTAATATTTTGCTGGTATTATATCTGGCATCTTCAGAGCACACAACACAAAGTTTGTTACAAATGCAAGACAACCACAATCCGGTGTAACAGTGGGGCTAGTATAAGTAATTGCAGCATGCAACACAAGATGCACGCTGGATGGCACCCAATTAGACTAAAGTCCTAATAGGGCGCCATCTAGGTTAAAAAAAAAAAAAATAGTTTAAAGTTTTGAAATAGTAGTCCACATAATAGTCTCAGAAAGTTTGAAAAAATATAAAATAAAAGTAATAAATATTAATTTGGTCTTAGGATGACTGTCTCCCAAATTCCCAAATCTTTAGTAGATTTATATAGCCATACTTGTTAAGGTTTGCAGTATGTTTTAATATTTATTACTTTTATTTTATTTTATTTTTTTCAAACTTTCTAAGACTATTATTTGGACTATGATTTCAAAACTTTGAAGTTTTTTTTTTTTTTAACGTAGATTTTTTTTAACGTCTTGTGTTGCATGCTGCAATTACTTATACTAGCCCCCACTGTTACACTGGATTGTGATTGTCTTTCATTTGTAACAAACTTTGTGTTGTATGCTATGAAGATGCTGGATATAATACCAGCAAAATATTAGCTGTTAAGTTAATAAATAGTTATTTTCTTATCCATCTGTGTTCATATCAATACCGTTAAATCTATTACAACATGTCTGACGAACACATAAGCCTATCCACACGTCCATATATAGTGAAATAATTAGCCTTCTATCTTTCCAATCTATACCAAGCTTTTTCAAAATCTATATAAAAGATATTAACTTCTTTATTCACTTCCAGACTTCTTTCACTTACTATTCTTAACAGTCCAATCATCTCTTGTTCCCCTACCCTTCCTGAAACCAAACTGATCTTCTTCAAGAAATTCTTCCACTTTAGATGCAATTCATCGTGTTAAGATTCTCATAAGTATTTTTAATGTATGGAAATGAGGCTTATTGTTCTAAAATCCTTGCAGTTCACTGCATTACTTTTCTTTGGTATAGGTATAAATATTAAGGTCATAAAATCTTTTGGTAGTTCTCCTTTGTTATAAATTAAATTTATTATTTTGGTTATTTCTTCAGTTCCTTTCTTCTGAAGTTGTTTCAGGAATTCTGCAGGTATTTCATCTATTCCTTCTGCCTTTCCACATTTTAGTTCTTTAATGGCCATTTATACTTCTGTCTTCAAAATCTCTGGGCCTAGATCATCTTCATTTATCTTCTAATGGCAACTCATTTGGTCTATTTTCCTTGTCATGTAGATCTTCAATGTATTCTTTCCATCTCATTAGGATTTTATCTTCTTCAGTTATGATTTCTCCATTCTTATTTTCTATGCCTCTAGCTCGAATTCCATTTCTCTTGTGATTCATGCTTCTTGCTTTTTCATATAAAAGATCATACTTTCCCACTTTCTCAATTTGTCATTCAGGGTTCTATATTGTATTTTCCCTTCTGGGGGTGTATTTATTTTTCCATTTTCTTCTTTCTTCCATTAGAGAAATCATCTCATTAGTTATCCAAGGTTTTTTTTATTCTTTTAGCTCTTACATATCCAATTTCTTCTTCTGCAATCTTCTTTATTTTCTCTTTAACTTATTCCCATTTCTTTTCTGGGTCTTCAGTTTTGACAAAACTTGTTTCCTCTAATGCTTTCTCCAATCTACTTTATTTCCAAATTCCTTGGTGTTTTTTAATTTCTCTAATTTCCATTTTTTCCTTTTCATAGCTTCTTTTATTTTCTTTAGTTTCACATTTATTTCTATGAATAGTAGGTTGTGGTCAGAGTAAATATCAGCTCCAGGATATCTGCATGCATTTTTTACACTATTCTTGTATCTTTGCTTTACTATAATGTAATCAGTTTGATACCTTTCTGTATCTCCTAGTTTTTTCCATGTGTATAGTCTTCTCTTAGATTTTTTAAACGAAGTATTCGTAATTATTAGCTTATTTTCTTGACAGAATTCCACTAACACCTTTCCTCTCTCTCTCATTACTATTACCTAGTCTGTATCTTCCTTCTACACTCCCATCCTCTTCTTCTCCTACAACTCCATTCCAATCTCCCATTATAATCATATAGCGTTTTCTTTTTTCTTCCTTAATTAGTTCTTGCAATTGTTCGTACATTTCCTCATCTGAATGGTCACTTGTTGGC
Source organism: Typopeltis vanoorti (assembly GCF_054136105.1). Classification (NCBI taxonomy): domain Eukaryota; kingdom Metazoa; phylum Arthropoda; class Arachnida; order Uropygi; family Thelyphonidae; genus Typopeltis; species Typopeltis vanoorti. The sequence goes on along the minus strand of NC_143558.1, from coordinate 71,397,589 downwards.
ATATATATCTGCATTATTATGTCCACCTGTTCAGCCTTCAATTTTACCACCATAATCCTGTCATTTAGACAGTTTATGCTAATGATGCTCTTTGCTGTTCTTTTATTAAAAACAAGTGCAACTCCTTGTTCCTTTTTATCTCCACCTGAGTAAATTACTCTTACTTCGTCACTATAAAAATCTGTTCCTTCCCATCTGACTTCGCAGAGCCCTATGATATCAATTTTTCCTTTGTCCATTTCTTGTTTGAGATTTTCTAATTTTCCACATCTGTTCATTGTTCTTACATTCAATGTTGCAATTTTGATTCTCTGACAATATTTCATTTTCAGTTTGTTTATAGCTTGTTTGGGAGGAACATCAGCCATCTCATTCTATCTTCCCTGAAAATACTAACCCTTCACATTCTATCCCTGTAACTATCCAAATTCCTCCCTCTTGTTCCTTATATTTCTCACATTACGTATAAAATTGCAACATTCCCTATAGGCACCCCAACCATGTTTACTTCCTGAATTGACTACCCTATTCAATATTTTTGCTTGAGAGACTAGATTGCACTTGTTGGTCATACTCATTCACCTCATGGGTGCCTTCACACACACGTGCGCTCTCTTACATTTACCCCTAATTGATTAAGTTTTCCTGAGTTTGACCATCAACATGCTCAGTGAACAAAACTCTAGACACATAACATCAAAATCATTTAGATGTGGTCCATATATAAATCCTTCTTTCCATGAAACTAAAGCCTTAGGTCCACAAACTCTACATCATGCCTTCTGCACAACCTTCATATTGATTCATTTGCTATTAGTGCCCTTCTCCTCCTTAGTTCACCTCTATTATAGCATGGCAGGCAACTTAGTCTCCTCATTTTTACTTCATCCAAAACTCATTCACATCCTCTCTTATAGAATACTTCTTTCCTTTCAGATCATTAGTGCCAATGATGAAAATTTAGTTCTTTTGCCTTACCTTTTTGTATCTGGATGGCATGACTAGTATCATTAATTTTTGTGCCAGGGAAGCATGATTTTGTTATAATTTCATTAAATACTTCTCTGATCAGAGAAATTGTGTTCAGGTTATCTTGATTTTTACCTTACACCACTTGCTTCTTTCTTTTTCCACCCTGGTAATCTCTTGCCACTTCTGCAACTTTATAATTTCATCTTTTGTTCTGTGAAGGATATCATGCAAGTGCAATATTTCTTATTTAGGTCCATTTTGTTCTCCTGTATTTCTACCACTGCACATTCAGTATTAATTCTGGCATTAACATTTTCCATTTTACCATCAATACTGTCTACTCTACTAACATTCGCTTTGTTCTTGCCATCTAACTGGAACTACTTGCTGTTGAAACACTTAATATGCAGTAATTCACCAGTTTCACTCTCCTTCCATTAAATCCTTTTATTTTTAAGTCATCCAACAATGATGTCTTTGCTGCTATTGTTCTACCATGCATTGGCACCATACCAACAATCATGTAAGGTAAGATGCAGCACATTGCAGATGACATGCAGAACAGAAAAGAATCTGTTCTAGTAAAAAACTAGGCATAATGTAGCTCAGTACATTTCATGTGTTGAGCTTCATTATGTCTAGATTAAAAATTTATAATGATTGTTCATCCATGCCAAAAGTGTAGTTGTAATTAGTTGTTTTTTTTTTTTTCCCATGAGTTTCTGCATTCAGAAATTTGCCTGAAGTTCCACTTGAACAGATTCATTTCTGTTAAGCATGTCATCTGCAGTGTACAGCACATGCCTTCAGAATGGTTAGCTGACTGCTATACATTCCTGATTGTAGTTTTAACATTCTTAATGATACCACAAAGATTAGCCTCTTGTATTTCTTCTTATGGCACTAAAGACTGAGTTATTCTTTTAGAATTGTTCAATGTTTAAATGACCAATAAGCAATAATTTTGCTGTGCTTACATATTTCTATACAGTGTTATTGATGTTATATAGGTAACTATGGGATCATAGGAAGCATCTTGAAGACAAACAGAATATTTATTTATTATACCTCTCCTTGAATGCATTCATTGATAATGTGTTTACAGCTCTGTTCACAGCCCTCCAAAAACACATTCTACTCATTTTGCTAATACAGAAAGCTGGTCAGGCACTAGGGAATCTGTTTGGCAATATGAGTAATCATATAAGTGTTTCAATAACAAGCAGAAAGAGATGATGTCATGAACTGTTCACAGAGAAGCTGCAACCAACAACCTGTAAGTGTATTGACTGCACATCATCTGTTGATATGAGCAAAGACACATAAAACTGGGACATGAAACAGCAGAAATCACTCATGGCAGAGTTATGAATCACATTATGTGCTCTTCCAGTCTGGTGAACCTGTTTGAATATGTAGATGCCTGGAGAATGCTTTTTATTAGAGAATATTGTTCAGTTAATGAAGTTTGGAGGTAATTGGATGTGAGGTTGGTTCTTATACATATTATGGGTTATATACCACTGGTCATGGTGGAATCATAATTGCCAGGTCTTATGTTTTAGTAGAAGTAAAGAACTAGTTTTACTTTTTCTAGCACAATGCTCCCTTTCAGAAAACAGTAATTACAAAACATTACTTGAAGAGAATAACACTAGAATATTGCCCTAGCTATCAGAGAATCCCAACTTTAACTGTAGAACATCTGTGAATGATGAACCAAATATAATATATAATAAGGATGAATTGTGAAATAATAAAATGTAGATGTTGTTATTCTTATTATTATCTGAGACCTCCAGAGGGTAAACGACTCATTGAAAGAAACTATACATCACCCAAACCAGCTGTACCTTCTTTTAAACTCATTAATACTAAATTCACTCACTAATTGCTCTGTGAGTGATAAATCTAGCTGTTGACTATGAATAAACATAACTTCCATGGATGCCCCACGCTCTCTCGCTACCTTCCATATAACAAAAAATTTCATCAGATAATATCCTATAACACCCATTCAAAATTTTACAGACCGCTATCATATCATTCCTCTTTCTCCTGTTAACCAGAGACTATAATCATGATACTCTCAACCAGTTCTCATAATTTACATTCCATAATCCTGATATAATCTTCTTTCTATTCAGAGATTCCCTTTCATGGCTTCTTTATCCCTTCTGAACCCAGGTGACAAGTCTGCATGCAGTACTACAGGTGTGGTCTTATCAGAGCCTTGTAGAGAGACAAAATGACTTTGTTGTCTTTATATGCAAAGGTTTGTTTCAACATTTCAATTATCCTCTGAGTTGTATTTGCAATTTTTGCTATGTGATCTTGGAACTTCAAATTCCTATCTACCATAACATCAAGATTTCTAGCCTCATAAGTTTCTTCTAGAATAACTTTACACATTGTACTGACAGCCATTTCCATTGCCCAAATTTGCAGCCAATTTAAATCATCTAAGTGCCAGTTATCAATAGCATCTCCCTAATTGCCCCCCCCCTCCCCGTAATTCACATTCACCGTATACCACATTTTGATACTTGTCTGTCAACCATCCACTTATCCAAGTCAAGAATTTATATTCCAAACCCATATTCTCCAATTTATGCGACAGCCTTTCATGTGGTACCCTATCAAATGACTTGGAAAAATCCAACAGTATTATAGAAGATTCATTCCATTTATCCATCTCACCCATAACATTATAAAATATGAGCAAATTGTTAAAACACATCCTCTCTTTAGTAAACCTATGCTGTTCCTTGCAGAATATAGGTTATCTATCAGCCTATTTCTGTGTGTGAGTTCTTACTAACTTCTCTAAAATCTTCACCACCATTCAGAAATACTAGTAGGTTGGTAGTTAGTTACATTGATTTTTACACTACCATTGTACAATGAAAATGTCTTACATTCTTTTCATTCCTGTGTGTCTTTTCTGATCTGAGACTCAAGTTACACAAACATTATAAAGGCCTAGCGAGTTTGTCTGAACATTCCTTTAGCATACGCTAATATTCCGCTTGTCCTTATTTCTGAATTTTTATCCGAGTTATGCAACGGCTCTTCAACTGCATTCTCATGCACCTCTATCTCTTCATCCAGTACAGTATTAACATGTTACATACACTCTTGTTGAAAATATCATTAATAGGATTTAAAGGAAAATGAAGTCTATGAAGGCATGAGCAAGGCCTGTTATTTTTCTTTGTTTGCATTTGTGCTACTACAGTGTTCTCCTTCCTGGATTTTGCAACTTCTCTCAGTCTGACTTGTGTAAGCCTTTCCAGAGGAAACGATGAACAGAGAAACTATCCCCTTCCAGGTGAGTAGGATAGTTTGGATAACGTTTTTTGACAACCATAAAAGAATGAATTATTTCACATACGAAGAAGATTTTGATGCTTCATTATAAGCAGTATAGAAGCTGTGTGTTGAGAAGACCTTCTGATATATGGAAAACTGATAAAGTCCCTTATATCTGATGTCTATAATGATAGTACATACAGGTTTCTGTATATAACAATCTGGGAATAGTTTCTTTGAATGATTGTTTAGAATGAACTGGTTTAGGAGCATGTTAAAGTTTTTACTTTTTATCACTTTCTTCTCATATATAGAAGCTCAGTGTTTTTTGCTACTTTGCGTAACTAGTAATGGGAATTTGCTGTGTGTGTTTTGATTAATGGCGAGCTTTATTTTTTGATAGAAATCATTTAAGAAAAAACGTTTGTTTAGATCACAGCTGGTTCCAAACAATATAGATATTATACATGTAATACCATCATGCAGCAAGTTTTAGAATAGCATTATAATAATGCTTCCTCATTTCTCCATATAATTTGATTGGCAGTGATAACAGAAACCCATCAAAATCTTATCTTCTCATTTTGAAATAAGACTTATACGCTGGTTATACGTAATTATTAATTGACTTAAAGAATTCACAACATACAATAAAATATAAATTAAATTAAACTTTAATATATATTTCCAGTATTTCAAGGAACTTACGATAAAGACACATGCACGCAGGCACCACATGCAGTAAATGAAGACGAAGCAAGAAGCTATCATTTCTCTAAAAGTCCTGATGGTGCCCCTAGCGGGCTATGTAGGTATTCTTGGCCGTTGGGCTGAAGGTCTGTATGTTTCCCAAATTTGAAGCAGTCTCATGCAACCAAATTTGTTTAGGTTTGACATGTTTCTTTAGGGCTGAGACTGATTCCATGAAAAGTCTTTCAAACTTGAACCTACTACAGTATATTATTGTGGCTTTCTTCCACCGTATTCTGTGGCGTGTATCCAGAGCATGGTCTGCAAGACCAGAGTTGCTATACTGGTGAAAACGGATGTAGTCGTTCTTGTGTAGAGGCTTAAGTGCTGTGAGGACATTATGTTGGAGGTTTAATGGATTTTTTACAACACTCAAAAAGAATTAAAATAGAATTTAATACTTCCTATATTTCGTCCTAGTCACTAGGACATCTACGGGGATTACAAAAACAATTAATGTAACATGCACACAAAAACTTACAATACTAAGCCCAACCACGTGGGTGACACTAAAGTCCTATCTAGGTGGAGCGCCCTCTAAGGGCAGTAGTAGGTGGCCTGGAATGTAAAGTGGACCTCTGGTGATGAGTGTTTCCCAAATCTTCGGAAGCTTAATGCAACCGTATTTGTTAAGATTTGGTTGGTTTCTGAGAGCTGCTGCTGCTTCTAAGAAAAGTCTCTCTTTCTTGAATTTGCTGTGGTGGAGCATGGTGGTTTTCTTCCATGATACTCTGTGGGTGGTGTCCAAAACATGGTCAGCCAAGCCTGAATGGCCATAGTTGTGTTTAACGATGTATGACTTGTGTTCCTCCAGGCAGATGGATGCTGATCTGCCTCTGTCCAAAGTATGCAAGCTTACAGGAACAGGGTACTTTGTAAACTCCAGGCAGAGAGAGAGGAGGGAGCTGATCTTTCGTAGATGTAGTCCTTGTGTTCTAAAATTCTGATATTCGCTGTCCTGCTTGTTTGGCCAAAGTAGGACAGCTTCAAGGGACCTGGTATACACCAGGTAGGTCTAGGGGAAGTGGTTGGTCTTTAGTAGAGCGGATAAGGGATGCCAATTTTTTATATGGTCTGTAACAAGAGGTCTAGTCATGTTTTCTTAAGATTTTGGTAATTTTTTCCGAGGTACCTCAGATGTTGGTGATGGATTTAGAGTAATTAATCCTTGTTGTGAAGGGGGGAGGGTTGTAGTTTATGGTTTCAATATTTTTTGGATGTGGGCGGTAGTTATTGGCTGAGAAAGTGTTGAGGATGTGATTTAGTTCAGTGGTTAGGGCATTGTCATTTGAACAGATTAATTTATCCCTGTTGTATAGTGTCTTAATAACTCCATATTGTTTGAGGGGGGGTGAATACATCTGCCTGTATGGGTGGGTTTTCTGTAAACAGAAAACCAAGGTTCCATCAGGCTGGTGGGTGACTAGTGTGTCTAGGAAAGTTGTTGTTTTCCTCTTTCTCCAGGGTGAACTTGATTCTGTGGTTGTTTAAGTGTATTAAGAAGGAGAGGTGTATGTGTCAGAGCCATGTGGCCAAATAGTAAACACATCATCGATGTAGCGAAGCCATATGGTTGGTTTTTGTGGGGCAGAGTAAGGCTTTCTTCTCAGCCCTATTTCAGTTCACAATGAACTCAGGCTATTTCGTTTGGCAGGGAAAATTCTACAAACAAATAGAGGGGACAGCCATGGGTTCACCACTCTCCTCACCCTTGGCCAACTTCTTTATGGAGACTTTTTGAAGAGAAAGCCTTAAACTCTGCCCCCACAAAAACCAACCATATGGCTTCACTACGTCGATGCTGTGTTCACTATTTAGCCACATGGCTCTGACATACTCCTCTCCTAGGAAACTAGGAAAAACTAGAAATTGAGGAGGTTTAAACCTCTTCTATTTCTTCCCCACAGAACCCAGAGAAAGCAATAACTTTCTTATTTATACTTGTCATTGTTTCTCAAAATCCTAGTGATCCTTAGTGCTGTTTTATTCACTTTGTAGTACTTTCCTGAAATTCAACTCCCTGTATGAGGCCATGCATTGCCCACAGTATGGAACTAAATAAACAATATGGATAACATATAAAAAATTAATTATTACCATAAAATTTCATCCATGTTTCGTAGACATCCTTGGTATGAAATGATTGTAACAAAAGTGCATGCTGCATATCAGAAAATTCGTCAATGTACTCGTAGTAATATCATTGATTCAATTGGACAACAGCAATTAATTAATACTAGAGTCAAAGTAGTGTAATGCATAAAGCAAAAATAGAGAATATAAAATTTATGGTAATTTTTCACATAAGATATTCTTATCATTAGTTTGGTTCCTTTTTGTCTACTTCTTTTTTATAATTTCTTCCATATTGATCTGATAATATCTCCTCACTTAAATGTATCTATCATATCGCCTCTTTTCCACTTAACCACCAAACTCTGCAGTCTACATTTCCATCAACCTCTCCCCATAACAAACATTCCAGAGTCATACTTCCTTGGTCACTCATCTGTGAATCTTTGCTAATGTTTTTATATCACAATAAAAACTACAAATCTCAGTAATCCATGTGTAGTTTGGCCAGTGCATTAAAAAATGGCATGAACACCTTCTTGTCCCTACTTGCTTATTGTGAAAGTCTCCTGAAGAAATATATTACAATAGTATAGGAAATAGTTTGTGAATCTGCAGCTAACATAAGTTTTCTCCATTACTAATTATAGTCCAATATCAAAATTCACATACATTTTCAGGTACTTTTCCCAGCTCTTTTTGTCATTGAATTGACTTGGCCCTTGATATGTTTTTATAACTTGAATCTCAGCTCAGGTAAGATCCTGCAGAAATGGAAAGAATGTATGATAGTTCCATTGTACAAGGGTGCTACAAAAAAATGTAACTACCAACCTATCGATATTTCTGGCATGGTGGTTAAGATTTTAGAGAAGTTAGTAAGAACTCATATACAGAAATTAGTTGATAGATAAGCTGGACTCTGCAAGGAAGGGCATAATTTTACTGAAGGGAAGTCATATTTTAGCAATTCGCTCATATTTTACGGCAGTGTTATGGGTGAGGGGGATAAATGGGATAGATATGCTGATACTGTTGGATTTTTCCAAGTCATTTGATAGGATACCACATAAAAGACTGCTGCATGAACTGAAGAATATGCATTTAGAATATAAACCTGCTAAATGGATGGTTAACGGACAGGTATCAAAAAAGTGGTGTACATGATGGATACAAATCTGTCACATTTAAGATGATCAGTGGTGTACCTCATGATCAATCCTTGGACCACTGTTGTTCAATGTATACATTAATGGCATTAGGAAAGGTCTAACAGGAAATGTTTTCAGTTGTTTGTTGATGATGCAAAGATAGGCAGGGCAAGTGTTAGTAAGTGTAAAGTTATTCACTTTGGTGTGGTATGATTTCCAATGGCATATTATATTAGCAGAGTAATGCTAGAAGAAACTGATGAGGCTAAAGATCTTGGCATTATGGTGGATAGGAATCTGAAGTACAAAGGTCACATACCAAAAATTGCAAATACAACTCAGAGGATAATTGCATTGTTGAAACAAACCTTGACATGTAAAGATAAAGAAATCATTTTGCCTCTTCACAAAGCCCTGATAAGACCACATCTGGACTACTATGTGCAGAATGGGTCTCTTGGATTCAGAGAGGATAAAGAAGCTATGAAAAGGGTGCAAAGAAGATTATATATCAGGATTATGTAATGTAGATTATGAAGACAGATTGAGAATATGAGAACTACTTGCTCAGCTTAACAGGAGAGATGGGTGATGAGATAGAAGTCTCTAAACTTCTGAATGGATGTTATAAGATATCGTTTGATGAAAGTCTTCATTATATGGAAGGTAGGGAGAGAACACGGGCATCCATGGAAATGGATCCCCCCTCCCCCGTTTCTAAATTAAAGTTGTTTGTGGTTCAGAAAGGGATAAGAGCTAGATTTTGCTCTCACAGAACAATGATGAATTGAACAGTTTGCCTGAAGTGGTAAGTACATCTGGTATTAATGAGTTTAAGAGAGGATATGACAGTTGGTTTGGATAATGTAGAGCTCTCAGTGAGTTCTTGACTCCCTGGAAATCTCAGATTATAATTATCATCATAATAATAATAATGCTTATGCATTCCTTAAATGTTTCCGCTTGATTTATGCTATGTATTTGAAATTTAATATCGGGATTTAAATTTCTGCAAATTTATACATTTATATATATATATATATATAAATGTGTGTGTGTCTGTATGTGTGTGTGTATATATATATATATATATATATATATATATATTGGAAAAGTGAGCAAAACATTTTAATTTAATATTTACTTTCTTTTGATGATTGTTCTTATTATTCTACAGGGAAAATGATCCACTCAATGGTGGCCCATCTAGATGCTGTAACAAGTTTAGCAATTGATCCCAATGGACTTTATTTGTTGTCTGGGAGTAAGTAATTAGTTCAGATTGATTAAAGTGTGTAATTCACCTATTTCATAAATTAGCTAAGCAATTTATTTAGAGTATGGAAGGCAGTCTGTGTAATGGTATGCCATTTGAAGAGCAGACTCAGGTGATCATTTATTTTGTCAGTAGTTATAGCACAGGTGCTCCAAACTTTTTGTGTTAATTTCAGAAAAGAACAAGATCTACTCTGAATTGGAAATGGCAGATTTTGCACAGAATACCATTAATATATATTTGATACATCTGAGAAATTTGGATCAGTATTCATAATAATAATCGTATGATGATGCAGCAGCCTTGAATCCCTTTTTACGGGAGGTATGGCACTATCTTAGCCCCCCCCCCCCATTTTATCCGGGCTCGGAACCGGCATAGTTGACGAATCAGGCATATGACTGGGTCAGTATTTCTGACTGTAATCCGTGTGTGTTCACGGGGCCAATTTGCCTGCTTGTGGGATGAAAAACTCCAGATAAACTGGCGGAAAAAACTCGGCTGTCCACACCCAAGACCAGCTAACTTGCGTGGTTAGCCTAGTGGCTCTGCACTTCGCAACCATATCCCCGGGGAAGGAGTGTCCTAAGTTCGATTCCCGTCGACGATGTGGGGAGCTTAAGGATCTTCCTTAGCCACAGCCAAGTATTCATAATAATTGATCGAGTCAGCTGCCAAATAATTTATCTTAAAAAAATTAATTAATTAAATAAACTGTTTATTTTATTATGGCATTAGCTACCATCAGTGTTGTTCTTAAGCTCTGTTCCTTCTGACATTTTAAGCTCTTAAGTTCTTAAGCTCTGTTCCTTCTTAGCATTCATTTTCATGATTTTATAGGGGTGTTTTCCATGTGTTAACTGACATTGAGAATTTTTTGCCAGAGTTAACTGTGGGACTAGTTTCATCTGCTTGTTTCTAAATTGTTTATCTTATGAGTCAAATACCACATCACTTTTATGTGGCCTTTAGTTGACAACACCTTGTTTGAATTATCTAAGAAGCAATGGTTATTTAGAATGCTTTTTATCTGAAGATCAATTAACCTGTCTGTTGCATGAAAGTGATAGGTTTTACTCCCACGATACAGATAACCTTGCTGGAAAATATGCAGTTCTCAGGCCTGAGATACTTGCTTCATAGTCAGTCTTCCTAAACAACAGTAATGTCAGTGTCAGTCCTCTCTGTTCAACAACCCCCCCCCCCCCCCGACTGAGATCCATAATGTTCAGTAGAAAGATAAGATAGAGGCTGTGATCTCCTCATCTTGAAGTTAGTATCGTGTGTGTAGATATGTGTTCATGAGCTACTTTGCCTGTTTTGAGGGACAAAAAAATCCAAGTTTCTCAGAGAAAAAAACCTCCCACCCTTCATATGAAACCAGCTAACTCGCCATTTGATTAAAAGCACTGATAAGGGTTATTCTTGTCATAGATGGGATTCAAACCCAGGTCTTTCTAACCAAAAAAAGCTTGTCTTTACCAACTTCCAAACATCCTTAAAAATATATTAAAAAATTCTATTGCTTCACACAGGAATACCTTCCTTGCTGGATTGGAGGAAAATGAGACTTGAAAAATTATTATTATTATTTTTTATTTATTTTTTATTTTTTATTTTTGAAGTTCCTGCTTTAATTACTGCTTTATTACACTCAGTAGCAAGTAGTGATTAAAAAAAAATAATAATAAAATTCTTGCTATCATTGCTTGCTTCTGAATTCAGGAAGCTGGAAGTTCTGAATTTCTTTTAACAGCTTCAGTAAAAGGTTGAGGTGCATTTACATAAATACAGAAAATCACTGTGGTTTTAATAGACAGTACTGCCACTAAAATTCTCTCAAGTGCTCAAAATGAACTAGCATAGAAATTAAATTTTTTTAAAAAATATATTTTTTACTTACATCTGAGGAAATAGATGCAACTGTAACAGAGATACAACACTAGGATGTACCACCCTTCCAGTAACTAATTCCGCTAGTCTATTTATAACATGCTCTAATCTTTCTAATGTGTAGAAATTAGTAGAAATTACTCTTATGGAAACTTGAGTTCTGCATTCCACAAACAGATAGCTGAATAGAACACGCAATTAAAGGGCATAATAACCAATTTTAACTGCTTTTCTAAACAAACATTCCAGTCATTCCACATCTTACTAAATGCTACACTATTTAGATGTTATTGTCAGGTGAACCAATCATTTAGCTGACTGATGCATTCAATAAAAAAATGCAGTATCATTCATTATTGTCCCCCCCCCCCCCCCGTGTGAGGCAGCTATTCTTCGTGGAGACGACCTCCCAGTGATGGTACTGGCCCTTTTCATTCTTCCTGTTTTTCTTTGCTTTTTTTTTCCCCATATCCTTCACTCTACTTCTGAGTCTTTTTTACTATCTTGTCATCCAGACTATCATCACTGGTATCCAATACCTTGCTAATGTGTTTGCTGTGTGGTTCAACCTGTGGACATCTGGAAAGAGGGGTCGTGGTGGTGTTGCACTACTTTGGCCTCTGCTTCGGCAAGATGGGCAGTTCTAGATGGCCTGGCCAGGATCAATTGGAGTGGGCTTGCCTGCAAGGGTCGAGAGTACTGCAGTAAGTCTTCTTATCCCCATAGTGGACAGGATCCAAAGCTTGCTGTGGTGCTTGTATAACATTTGGGATAATTCTGGCATTCCTTCTTCCAGTCATTACTTGCCAGTCAGTGGGCGTCCATGCATGGCTCTGTGGTTAGTGGGGAACAGAACTCTGGTAGTGATCTAAACTTCTCCTTAAAATGAACACTTCTTAATGAGGGGGGTCCTCAACAGGCCCCAACCGACTTCATAAACCATATTATCATGAACAGAGAACCAAACTAAGAAACAAAAAGCATCAGAAGCTGCAATAAATACATCTTAATATTACTTGGTGTAATTACCTATTTAGTGTAATATTACTTAATATTACACTAAATGGGTGAACATCCAATTGGAAAAATGTCATGCTTCATTTGGCAGGATCTCCAAAAGCTGTAAAAAAAAACTGCATTTGGGACAGGTTGAAGCAGCTACAGCACAATCAGAAAAATTACTCTGTGCAACATCTATCTTGGGAATGCTGATTACTTATAGTTACCGCCCCTCCACACACACACACACACACACACACAAAACTTTAAACTTTTCTAGAGGTGTAATATCCGAGTGGACTTCCTTGATGAAGAGATATATTTCAAACTCAATGGCCAAGGAGTAGCAACCATAGGAAGAATGGAAGAATCCTGATACATCGGATCGGCTTCTTGTTCCCATCAGAAGCTGCACCCCTACCTTTAACAAACCAAAGATGGAAGGACAAAGCAAATATAAAAATTAAAAAGAGAGCAATGCATTATGTACAAGGAGTCAAAGAAACAATATACTACAACATCTGCTAAACCCTCTTATACTGAGAAGGCAACTGTAAAGAAAGTGTCAGTCAGGACATTGACAAGGATGTCAGTGCTCCTTCTGACAACTACAACATTCCTGAAAGATATTGCTTGCTCGCTACTCCTTTAAGCAAATGAAAGAGAGAAATCATTATGGACTCACTCCTGAAAATATGCCAGAAAAGGGTCCCAGTACATGAAAATCCTTTTATTAAAAAAAAAAAAAATATATATATATATATATATATATATATACAGGGTGTTCGGGATAAATTTGACATATTTATAATTAATTATATTTTTCCGTAAGTTACATGTATTAACACACACTTCTCTTCATTTAAAAGTTTGGACCCTTCTTCATTCATATACAAGATGTCAGAAAGGATGGATAGCTGGAACCCACCTGAATCATGGAAGAGAATAACTTGTATCATGATGCTTCGTGCCCGCCATCAAAATAAGGATATTACGACTGCTGCCCAATGCTCCCTGAATACAGTAAAAACAATCAGGCATGAACTAGAGACTTGCAATGGTGACTACGAGGATGTAGCAAGAAGAAAGTTCCCTAGCAGACGATCTGATTGCGTTCGTACAGCAGAATTCCTCGCAAATCTGCAGGAACAGGTGTTGAAGAACCCTGGCATTGGAATTCGGGCTTTGTTCGTGGAGTTGCTAACTGTAGTCAAGCCCTGGATAACAAGGGTAGCCAATGGTAGGCCGTATGTATGGCAGCAGGATTCGGCCCCTTGCCACACCTCTGGGAAAAGTCAAAAATGGTTGTCTGAAAATTTCTACGACTTCACCAGTCCAAATGTTTGGCATCCAAACTCCCCAGACCTTAACCCCATGGATTATTTTGTATGGGGCGCAGTTGAAAAAGACACCAATCGCACTTCCAGTAATACAAAAGCCCAGTTAATGGATAAAATTAAAACAGTTTTTGCGGCCCTTCCCAGGGAGACTGTAGCATCAGCTTGTTCGAGGTTCCGAAGCAGAATTGAAGCTGTGATCGATGCTAATGGTGGTTATTTTGAGTAAATCTTGTTGATAGTATTGTAATTAACTCTGCCTGTAATGTTTTTTTGTCAATTCATTAAATTTAATAGATACAAAGAAGATTTTCTTTTTCCTTACGAAACTGTCAAATTTATCCCGAACACCCTGTATATATATATATATATATATATATATATATATATATATATAACATGCACCAGAGGATCAAAGATGCCTTCAGACTCTTTATTAGATGGCCCATCACAGATAACATGTGGGTACCTCTGCTCCTCCTGGGAAAAATAAAAATTAATACATCATGTGCCCTAGATAGAGTAGAATTTGATGTCTTGAATATTTTTCTAGAAGAAATGATGGATAGTAGCCATCGACAATCCCCCCCCCCCTAAAAAAAAAAAATTCCAAGACTAATGAAAACGAAGTCACTCATCAGAGGAAACCAGATGATACCATCAAAAATAAATAATGGAAACATTCCTACAATGATGGAATTGTTGTGTATTTTGACAAAATGTAGACAACATCAAGACTCTCTTGCAGAAGTATAAACCTGTGCTTCTGCTTGCAGGAAACATACCTTAAGCCAAGAGATGATCTTGACTCTCCATAATGTTGTCATTATTTGTGTCAACAGGAAATGTACCTGCCCATGGAGGAGTCACCATCCTTGTGGTCAACCCTACCCCCAATTAGCACCAGCATAGAAGCAGTTGCTGTAAGACTCTCAGTTACAGATATTTCTCAAGATGACCGTTATGATGTCATATCTCAGTTACCATCCTCCTTACTTTTAGTGAGGGATTTAAATGGACATAACACTCTGTGGGGGTGGTGCCCAAACAAACATCGGAGAAAGAATTATTGAGTGTATGCTCGACAACAACAATCTCTCCCTTTTAAACACAGGAAGCAACACCTTCTTTTATATGCATTCAGTGCCATCAACTTAACTATCCGCTCACCCTCCCTTTTCCTACTGTTTAAATGGGAAACTGATGACAACTAGTTTGGGAGGATCGCTTTCCCATGATATCCACTTTTCTACATGAGCAACCATATATTACATCACAGATATCACGATGTAAAATTGAGCAAGCTGACTGGTCCACCATTTCCTTGCTAGTAGATTTTGATTCTGCAACAGTCAGTTCATCTCTTATCAGTGATACAGTGAATCATGGAAGCAGCCACAACTACAATTCCTAAAACATCTAGTCGGTTCCCACATTTACCTGAGCCATGATGGAATGATGATTGCACAGCAGTCAAAGAAGTCTAGAAGACAGCAAGCCTAATTGCTTCAAAACATGCTCAGGCTCAAACTAGATACGCTTGTCACCAGAGCCAGAAGTAATTTTGGATCTAGTTTACTTCTTCTATATCAAGATCCACCATCGGCAAAGAAGTATAGGAATAAATCCAGAAAATGAAAGGCAGATATACCATCCACTGACTCTCTATTCTTGAGCACAGTTGTTGATCCAGCAGCGACTGATGACACTCAGGAAGAGTTTTGCAAAAGCATCAGCAACATCTTCTATAACCCCCCCCCCCTCACACACACACACACAAGTTTCTTGCCCCTAAAAGCAAAAATCAGAAAAAAACAACAAATCCAGTTTTCTTCAAATGGCACAGATAAATACAACAGGCTGTTTATCAAAAAGAAATGAAAGCTGCTTTGTTTAAAAAAGCATCCAACTGCTTTTGGACATAATGCCCATGTTGCAGATAATACCCATTACGTGTTGTAAAATATCTGTCAACATCAGCTAAGGATCAACTATGGCACCTTTATAACAAAATTTTCTGTGACAGCATATTTCCGAATGCCTGACAAAAGACAATTATAATTGCTGCTCTTAAGCCAGAGAAGGATCCAAAATTCCCAGATAATTACTATCCAGTTGCTCTGACCAGCTGCTTGTGCAAAATTCTGGAGAAAATAGTTAACTCTCGTTTTTTATGATTTCTGGAAAGAAACAACCTTTATTCCAGAACATAATCTGGCTTCCCAAAATATCATTCTACTACTGATTATCTTGTCTGGCTGGGAAGCATCTGTTAGAGATGTCCTAAAATATAAGCATCTAGTATCAGTTTTATTTGATATGGAAAAGCATATGACACTTCTTGGAGATTGGGAATGCTAAAAGACTTACATAATTTTGGTCTTGTAGGGGACTCTCTTTTTTTTAAAATGCTTCTTATCTAATTGAATCTTTCAAGTCCAAGTGGGAACCATCCTCTTCTTCCCTCTTTAACCAAGAAGAGGGAGTCAGTCCCACAAGGTTCTGTTTTCAAGTGTCATGCTTTGTGCAATCAAGGTCAACTCAGTAACAGAACAATAACTTCCAACAATAAGAATGCCCTATATCTGGATACTTTACCATCTTCTGTCATTCATGCAATATGAGAGTCATAGAAAGATAGCTACAACAAGCCATTTATATGGCTTGCTGTAAATGTCTTTCTATGACCCTCAAATGCTCAAAATGGGCGTTTAGATTAGGACAATCATTAATCCCAGCTGCACTGGAAGCCAAGTTCTTTGGACTGATATTTGACAGTAAACTCAGTTTCCTCCCTCACACATGTCAATTACAAGACAGGTGCTGTAAATCAATGAACATTCTCTGCATATCTTCCACCTGTTGGAGTGCTGACAGATGTTCTTTGCTTCCTTTGTACTGATAAGATCAAAAGTTGACTATGGGTCCCAAGTCTGTGTTTCTTCCAGGGAGAGAGCACACTGCAATGGCCGGATCATTTTGTACGTCACCTATTCCTAATCTGTATCAAGGCAATTGAACCACTTTTGTCACTTCAGTGCTAACAGCTCTTTCTGTTATACATAACTAAAGTGAAATCCCCATGTATCCATTTATCTTTTGGCCACAATTCGAGAATCTCTATAATATTCAACAGAATGCTATAAAATCTTTTAGTCGCCAGATAAAAGCTCTCCTACAAACTCTAGTGATTGGTAGACAACATAACTCAGATGCCATCAAACCACTTCCACTGTGGCAATCAAAGATGCCAGCATGCAGGCTACTGAAATTTTCCACCTCAATATCATCTACCAGCAGCTCTTCGAAACTGATAGAACCGCATACTCTGATTTTCTGCCTAACTACACGAATGACTCAAATTTGGAGAACCTAGCAGAATCTTCTGCCATCTTTTCAGACAGCTTTAGAGCAGAGCAGAGATGCATGCAATAGAGCTCGCACTAAAAATATATCAGATTCCATTGCTAGCAAAGGTGCATAACATATTCAGACTTGCAAAGTTCTCTTCAGGCAGTAAGAACTCTATATCTACAACAACAACAACCAGTACCCTTCTGTTGGATTCCAAGTCGTGTCAGGATGAAGGGGACGAGGCTGCAGATACAGCAGTGAAGTGAACTCATTTCTCAAACATCCACCATCTGCCTGTACCATACATAGAATATCAGGCAGGAACCCCCTATCCCAGTGGCAGCTATCTTAGAACTGAGAGACTAATAATGGGCTATATCAAATTAAGCCCTAAATTAAATTACCACAGTCTAGCCTGTGCAGGGTTTGAACACAGGAAATTGAACACAAGAATAGGCATATGTTTGAACATATGCCTATTCTTGCTTGACTCTGCACACACACACGTCTACATGACAAATATAAAGGGGGTTATCGTGCTATGCTTCAACTACATCACAAGTTAATCCGTTAAAAACCAGTTCTTTTTGATAAATACACACTGCAACAAAAATACACACTTTACATTTTCAGCTGAAAAATTCATTTTTCAGCGAATTATTTATTTGATGAATTGCTTTTTTGAGGAACTACCTTTTGATTAATTATTTTATCGATAAATTGCCTTTCAGTAAATTGTTGTTAGATAAATTGTCTTTCAATGAATTTTCTGGATATCACTGTTTATAGACTGCAGATAAACAAAGTTGTAGCTAAATCCTGTATACCAGAGTTTTCTCTGATACTTGTACTCATAGCATTAACTTCAAACTATCAAAAAAACTACAGCCACTGTTAAAGCTCCCAAAAGATTCCATCCATTTGAAAAATCCCAAGAATATATAAAATCACTTGCATATATAGTAACTCATTTACTAATCAAATAAGTCAAAATTCAAGTAATGCATTTGCATTCATCATACATATGCCTATTGTGGTGATTAGACCACATGGCGCTTTGAAGTTTAATTAGGTATTGAAATTACGGGATGTATAAAATATCCTGATGAAGTGATGTGAAGGACCTACTTTGTGCTAAGCACTTTTACACCCCAATAACTATAATGAGAAGCATGAGATATGCTTCTAACTTGATATTTGACTGTAGAATCGACAGCTCAGAAGATTACTTTTGGTGGGGGGGGGGATCTTTTGCTCTTTTAATGTCCTACCAGATAATTTCTATAAGTAAAATGCGTAGGTGATGTTATATTTATTTACTGTCTATTAAATCAACACAATTTTAACCCTACAATGTTGAATGGGTAAAAATTATGCTGACAAAAATGGAACTTGGATTTTTGAATACTCTTTTCAAATTTTTTGGGGTAAAACTTCTTGTTTATTATCAATTTGCAAATATTGTACATTATCATTCTGTCTGAATGATTGACTGGAAACAATGTGCTAGCTTAAAATCTTCGCATTTGACTAGAACTTTTTTTTTTTTTTTTTTGAGATACTGAGATAGGAGTGATGTTAGCTTGCTCCACCTTTGCAATGAGTTGCCTGGTGTTGTACCACCTTACCCCAGTCCTGAAGATACTTTCAGGTGCAAACTTGGTTTGCTCACACTTGGATAATGGATTAAACTAAATTTATTATTGACTAGAACATAAAGTGAATTTATGCATACTAAGGAATTATTAGCAGTTCAGTTTGTGTACTTTGAAATGAAAATAATAAGTGAAGAACCTGAAAACATTTTATGATATAAAATGGAATTTTGATTAATGTTTACTAGCCTTCAACTTACGCTAGCTTACTGTTTCAAGGTTTGATCTACAGTTAGAGAACTTTCTCACAGAAATGCAGCTTGGATAACCCCTGACACAGGGTGGTGATGATCTCTCTAAATCTCGGGTGCTATGCCACATGCTGTATGCCCATCCGGAGCATATACCCGATGTTTTAGTGGTTAAATGACTCTTCAGTGGTGAAAATCTTCTCATCTGTGAAGAGGATATCTCTGTGTCTGTTATTCATGTACTGCTGGAAAAGTGTGTTTGATTTTATCACCCTCTGTCACATAAGTTGCGGTGTTAGGAAGGAAGTGTCCAGTAGAATGAGAAGTTCTCACACTCCCCCCCCTTTCCTTTCCGGGTCATCACTTAGTACATATGACATTCGTTCTCTGTGAAACATTCATCTCTCAGAGGTATGCCTTCACAGCTCTCACATCCTAATTCACTGTTGTCGACCGGTTCTTTGGCAGTCAGATGTGTCTTCTGTATCATCATTATAACAATCAACAGTTCGATACACAAACATCCTATTGATCCTGAATATTTTTAGCTTATTGAGAATAATGGGTGGCTGTATCCCAACCTTGTGAAGTGCTGTTACATCCAAACTGTTCTCATAGTCTCCCCACTGCATTTTAAACCATGCAGTTAGGCAATTATCTCTTTTCTGATAAACATGCAAGTGTTGGCTGCACACAGCGCCACTAACGGAACCAGGCTCTCACAATTCTGAACACCATGGGGTGTGCCAAAGTTGTAGCAGTATTTATGGCAAAACTGTGTAGTAATTTTGACAATGTTTGCTCACAGCATCTTGCTACATCACAGTATTATGTGGTTAAAAACATTGTCATGATAGGGTACACAATTAAAGCATATCTTTGATGTATAATTCACTTAATGTGTGCTCCTAATTTCGATCTTCAAACTGCATCCACTTTTCCTAATTGCACACATACCACACATTTGACCTTTTCATCTCATTGATTATATGTATTCATTTCAGGCCAATGTCCAGTCAAGAATGCCACTGAACATTTTCATCTTATATTTTATTTTTACATCTTTGTTTTGTCAAGTCTAGCTTTCCCAATAACAGCCATCTTCAGAAACAGAAACTTTTTTAACATTTGCTACTTTAGTTAGTTGCTTTTTTCAAATACATTGATCTAGCAAATAGTGATGCTGAAACATTTGCTCTCATAATCAGTTATGCATTCTTCAAGCACTAGTGATCTATTCCTCGCCAATAATTCTTCTAAATGTGCCATAGATATTATTAGTCCCATATATTATTAGTACCCCGTGTAGTTTCGGACTATTCTTTAACCCTGGTCACAGGGTTAAAGAATAGTCCGAAGGTAGCCCATGCATGTCGTAAAAGGTGACTAAAATGGGTACCCAGTTCCTAGGGGTATAGCCAGGGTTCCTTCTTGTAAGGTTGGGTGCAGGGCTAACAACCCTGCCCTGTAAAAACTCAACTTGTTAAGAAAGTCTAAAGGAATATTAACTGGATGGACTTCACAGAATGATCTAGGCAAAAGGATTATGAATATTGGTTGGCAGCTGGAATGCTTTAGCCTGAACAGACCATGAGCATTTAGGCGGATATGTGAGGATAACAGCATTGCAGCAGGTGTGATGGAAAGGAAATGGCATATTTGATGCTAGAACACATACTGTTTTATAATTCTTTGATTTCCTCCACTGGAGGAGATCAAAGAGCCTTTGTTACTGCATTCTTGGTTTATAAAAAATGGAAACACTTGGTTCTTGATTTTAGACTAGTTAATGAATGACTTCGTGTACAGAGAATAAAGTTTAAGATGTTCAATATTTCACTTATATGTGCACATACACCAACCGAGGAATCTTGTGAAGAAGACAATGTGAACTTCTATGAATCACTAGAGAGAATATATGATCATTCACCAAAATACAATGTTAAAATGGTTCTAGGAGACATGAATTCCAAAATAGGAAAGGAAGATCTTCCGACCAATAATTGGAAGAGAGAGAGAGAGAGTGCACATGAAGAAAGTAATGAAAATGGCACAAGACTAATTGATTTTGCAAGTGGCATAAATATGACCATATGTACAACCTGTTTTCTGCATAAAAAAAAGTACATAAAGTTACCTGGAGATAGCAGGTGGAATAAGAGAAAATCTGATAGGTCATGTGATGATTGATAGACGACATGCAACAGATATCATTGATATAAGAAGTTTCAGAGGAGCGGATTGTGATATGGATCATTACTTGTTAAGAATTAAATATAAACAAGGAATAAAAATTATTAAGGTTGGTAGAGGAAGGAGAACACCAAGATATGACGTCCAAAAATTAAAAGATGGAAAAATCAGACAAAAATATGTTTGAAGATTGAGAGAAGAAATAAATGAAGAGAAAGAGGATGAATATACCAATGATATCACTATAGATAAAAAAAAAAAAAATGGGACAGGATCAAGAATAAAATTACCAAAGTGGCTGAAGAAGTTCTGGGGTTCAAAAACAATGATAAATGAAGTGAATGGTATGATTTGGAATGTAGAAAATGTATTGAAGACAGCTCTTCTAAAGATGCTTGAATGGAAAACTTGAGCAAATAAGAATGAATATAGAGGAAAAACAAGCTAAAAGATGTGCAGAAGAAAGAAGCATGAATTGGAAAAGACAAGGCTAAATGAAATTGAGATTTTGAAGAATACTGGACAAATTAAGAAAATGTATAATAAGATAAAGGAAATTTAAGGGCAATGTCAACCCAGAACAACTTTCTGCAGAGACCGTGAGGTAGGCTGGCCATATTTCCTTGAGACAAAAACGGGACGGAATATGTCCCATTTTTGCAGAATATGTAATATTCTGTATTTACAGAATATAACAATGTTTTATTACATAAACATATAATAGCTTACCATTATTCTTCAGTGACAGAACCCATACAAAAATTTTAGGTAGACGTAGTGGGCGGGGGGGTTTCACCACGATCGTACCATGAATATTTCTCCAATGAAGTGATCTTACGCAGCAACTTTTGGTCTTTCAACACCTTATCATAAAACTTCTCATTGTCTCAACACTTAATCTAGATTTCTCCTTTGACCACATAGAAAATATTCTCTCAACAGGTGCTTGCTTCTTGAAAGACAAAGAATAAACCCTACAATATTACAAAAGCCTTGAAAGTCTAGCCGCTTTTCACTTATTTCAGAAAAAATCTGTACCCATCTTTCAGATACAGGAATATTTTCTTTATTCCATGTATCCAACTGCCTCACAATTATTGATTTTTATGAGGGTCCACTGGTCGAATACACGAGTTTATTCTGTTTCTGTGCATGTGATGAGTTCCTTGTTCAAGCTGTCCTGTATTTCTTTCCATTCAGGTGTCTTAGTAGCACCCACTTGAACTTCTCAATGTTTCCAAAACTGCACTTCCACTTTTTGACATATTCTAAGCTGATTTCATAGAAATTCTCAACGATCTCAAAAAAAACTTAGCCTCGTTAATTTCTCCTGAATCTACTAACTTTTCAGTTGTTTTTTGACATCAGTAGTTACAAACATTTCACTTTTTTTGGACTTTAAATTGTTTACAAGATTTTCAATGTTCATAGCTTCTGTAGCTGAGATATCTTTTTCTATTAAGCTAATGTATGTCTGGAACGTAGACACTTGATCTCTTGCAAATGACAACCACAATTTCAAACAATTTTTGCAACATGACAGGGCATTTTTCTTGAAAAAGAAAATAAGAACGAAACCCATCAAAAATGCTTAAAATTCTGTCAATTGACAAAAATCTTCCATGCTCTAACAATTTAGCATAATTATTGCCTGCAAAGTCACAAGTTTTTCAATTCTTCAACCCTGGCTGTGTATATATTGAAGTATTTGTATACTTTCATTGCAAAACATTCAGTCTCAATCGATAAACAGTTGACAGCAGCAGAACAAAACAGTTGACAACAGCAGAACATGTTGGCAACACTCAAGTGTTGCCAACATGTATTTTTTTATTTTCTCTGAATAAAAAATCGCTGCAGATTCGATATTTAGTATCAAACAATGCGACTCCATGGTTATATAAATTACTGATATCCATGATATTGATATATGATTATAGGCTATGAATAATAATTTATGATTGACCAATACTAAAGTATGTTTATAGTTTTTATTAAAAATGGGACAAAATTGACATTTTTATGAATTTGTTATTAATTAAATTGCTATTTTCTTCCCTATCCATAAGAAAAGTGACAAGTCTCTGTGCCAAAATTATAGAGGAGTATCACTGTTAGCAGTGATTTACAAAATATTTGCAGGGATACTTACTGGCAGCTAGATTGCAGCCTTTCACAGAAGAAACGCTGGGTGACTATTAATTTGGTTTTACATATGGTAGATCAACAATAGACTCTTAGAGATTTTTACAGTACGAACCATAATGGAGAAATGTTACGAGTTTAATATTAATCTGCACCATTTGTTTGTGAACAATAAACAAGCCTCTGATAAAATTTTAATAGACATGGGCTATTTAAAGTCATGAGGGAATTCCAAATTCCACCCAAATTGATAAGATTAGCTAAAATGACACTCAGAAATACTATGTGTAGAGTGCAAATACAGGGTGAACTCGCACCAGAGTTCAGATTACGACAAGGAGATCAACTATCAACAATGCTTTTCAATCTATGCCTTTAAAAGATGATATGAATTGTAATCATAAACATAGGTGGAACTATTATGAATAGAAGTCTACAGCTTTTGGCTTTTGTAGATGATGTGGACTGTATTGGAAAGACTGAGAGAAGCCTCAAAGAGGGCTATAGAAATGAGGAAGGGGGCAAAGAAAATGGGACTACAAACAAACAAAACTAAAACAAAATACTTAATTGTTGCCAGAGATAAACAAAAATTTGGAAACAACCAAAGTTTTCACTGTAGATGAAGAAACCTTTGATTAAGTACAGCAGTTCACATATTTGGGTTCGACAATAATGGAAAGTAATGATGTGTCAGTTGATACCTATAGAATAGCTGCAGCAAATAGAACTTATTAAAATCTAATCTGATTTTAATAAAAAGTAAAATCCAGCTATATAAAGTAATTCTCAAACCCGTATTTTTGTACGGCCTTGAAACATGAACGGTGATTCGGAGAGATCAAAACCAATAACAAATACAAGAATAGAAGGTATTAAGAAAGATCTTTGGCCCAATTAACGAGAATGGACTTTGGAGAGTGAGGAACAAAAATAAATAAATGAAAAAATTAATGAAGTGGATATTTATTACTGAAATAAAGGTGAGAATACGGAGGTGGCTAGGACATGTTCAGTGAATGAGAGATGACAGAGCCATAAAAAAGGTCTTCTTGTCTGGACCGGATGGATCTAGACCTAGAGGACAACCCAAAAGGAGATGGCTTGACGATGTGGAGGATGATTTAAAGAAAATGAGAGTAAAGAACTGGAAGAACAAGCCACAGATTCGTGAAGAATGGAAGGGTATCCTGAGACAGGGCCAGGTCCTAAATGGACTAAATTGCAAAGGAGTAGTAGTAGTATATGTTGTTAGTCCTGTATGATTCAAATCAGAACAGTGTTGATTTCTTCTGAACTTATTAAAGCAACATTTGCACAATCACATTTAACTTCTTTGTAATTTTTCTTAATTTCCCTGATTGATGAATTATTATTGGCCTTCTTAATCCAAACATTTTTACTGATGGTATCATTGAAACAATTCTTATAGGTGTGGAAGCATGTTTTCACCAATTTTACTTTCTTGTAAACCAGGACTTTTATAAATCATGTTTTTCAAGCATATTGCCACTGGCTTTTGTTGAAATCTCCAGCACCCTTTTTTTGAATACTTGCAAAAGAGTTGCATTGAAATAGCATTTGAGCTCTCTTTCTGGTCCCCTTCTTTCCACCTGTTTTGCATCTTGATATTTTATTGTGTCATTAGTGACATGAGAATTTAGCCATTGGCATATCATTCTCCTCCATTTTTTGCAATCATAATATTAACAAATGTCCTTTTATCATTTTAAATAAGTGACATTCAGAATTGATAACAAGAATCTTGTCGGTTCCGGAGACCCAAAAGCCTCCAGTATCTGATAGATCTCTGATTATTCTAGTATTTCTTATTAAAGGAATAAGAAATGATTCCCATACTGTTTGGTTGTGGGAAAAGGACAATCTAGTCACCTAGAAACACACATCTGTAGTTTCTTGATCTCTAAAAAACTTGTCCTGTTTTTTTTCCTTTGATGAAACTTTTCATTTGTCCTGCTACTATATACAGATCCACTGTCCAGCTTTAAAATGCTATCCTTATATTTCAAGTGATACACTAACTACCTTCCATGTACCAATTAATAACCTCCCTAATAATTCTTGTTGTTGTTCAAAATAATGCACTTAGGTAGTTCCTCGATGACTATTTATAAGGTTAATTATGAAGAATAGAAGTTTTTGGGGGGAAGGGGGAGGGAGTTCTTGTATTGATCTTGTATTCCTGGTTTGGAGCTTGTTCATTTGAACAAATAGTTTGGGCTCTGTGTTGAAGGGTGCTTATGACCCTTAGTTTTTGTGTTGGGTGGTGATAAGAATTTTTGTGTATGTACTGGCCTGTGTGTGTAGGTTTGTGGTAGACGACTGAGAAGGAGAGACAGCCTAAGGGAAGACGTGTGTCTAGGAATGGAAGAGAGTAATAAGTGGTAATTCGGGCTGTCGATTCCTTCAACAATAGGGGTGTAGTGGTGTGTCTGTTTTGTGTTTTTTTTGGCAGGCCAAAAATTTGTGTAATTCTAGATGCGCAGGCATAATGAGGTATTAGTTTTTTAGTTGTTTATTCTGGCCATGTGTTAACGGATTTAATTAATTCAGTTGTTTTCTTTTTGATGTGTTTTGTGGGGTTGTAGTTTACCATTTGGTAGGTGTTGTGGTCAGCTACCAAATGGTTAATTTTTTCTATGTAAGTTGTCTGATCTAAAACAACAGTGGCATTCCCTTTATCTGCTTTGGTGATTAAACCTCTCTCAATACGATAAAAAAATCAATTAACAGCATAGATTTAATTTACCTTTATAGAGTGCAAGACCATGTAGCTTGGTTTCCTATACACATGTATCTTTCTGATGATGCCCTCAATACAGGGGTCGAAACATCGAGTGTTATTTTATTAATAATAAGTAAAATAATCATTTCAGCATGTGCGTTTTGTGTCCCTAAATTCATAAATATGAATTCCAGTACATTGAATTAGACGGTTCTTAATCTCGTGTTGCGAATTATATGGTTTGCCTATTTTGCATGATTGAAAAAACCTGTTTCCAAGAAGAGAGAAATGGAATGAAAGAACAGCAGATTTGGATGATTAGAAAGTAATATTGGGGGGGGGGGGGGGGATTAAATGGATATTTTCCAGTTGCTGTGCATGTTATAAGTTTAGCAAGGGGAGGACAGATGCCAGTTCATTGGAACAGTGCCCATTGAAAAGAACAAAACAGAAATATACTGTCTATTTGGAATGAGTCTGTGAAGGAGTGATCATAAGCTAACTTGACTCACTTCTTACAGTGTTTCTGTTTTGTCTTTTATAGTAAACAATTAAACAGCAGCAAATGAATTTCATTGCCCACTGGAAGCTCTTCACCCTGCATACTGAAGACTTTAAAGTGCTTAAAAAGTTCCATGTTTGTTCTGCGCAACTGTTTCTGGATTATCAACCTCTCAGCCTATCCACATATTAATAATGTACTCTAGGATTACAAGATGTTTCCATACATATTTTGTCAGCTAGATTGGCAGGGAGGGATCTTAAACCTCTCTTGATATGATAGAAAGATCAATTAACAGTGTAGAGTGCATTCTTTATAGAATGCCTTCTACAACCTTTACGAGTGAAGTTTCATATAAAACCTTTGAGGGATGGGACTCTCATTAAAAAATTTCAAATTGCTCTAACTTAAATGCTTTATCAATTAATAGAAAAATACTTATATACTCTATGGCCTTAAATATTGATCTCAGAGCTTTTTTCTTTAGAATTCTCATAATCTCTTTAACATCAATGCTAGCAAAAATGCAATCATATTTCTTGCAAATAGGAATTAAAAACCATGAGACAAAGCTCCTTGATATAACTTTATCTCCAGATTTTCTTGGCATAAGTATATCATACTATCTCTTCATCATCCAATGAAAATAGGTTTCTTGTGTTGATCCAGGTGCTGTTTTTTACACTATACAGATTGTGATTTGTTCAAATCCGTTCATAAAACAAATACTGTGTTCACATTTAGGATAATACCCTTAAAATCTCCCAAAAAATTCTTGACTGCACAGATGAGAGCAGTTATTAATGACTTCCTTTAATCTTCTTCACATGAATTTTAGTTTCCTTCATCCACTTTATTTAGATGGTTACTGTTCATCAGAATTGGCACCAGTGATCATCCCACACTTCAAATCTGGTAAGACATGTAGCAGCAAGTCTTCACTTCACTTCAACTACTACAAACTCAAAGAACAGATCTCTCTCTCTCTCTCTCTCTCTCTTCATTCATTCATTCACTTGTTGTTGAAAACAACTATAGTTCTCTTTGGACAACTTTTCATATATTTTCTTAAAAGACAATCTGTAGTTATTTATTCCAATCCATTATTAAGGAATGCCTTCTATAAGTCATAATTTTACATTTGAAGTCGCCATAAAAATATGTATAAATTAAAAACAATAAAATAAAATAATAATTCAAATACTGTAGTCTCCCCCTTATCTTGTATCAACCCTGGTCTGAAAATATTAATAGATAATTCCAGAAATAAACAATTTATAATTACCTAGACAAAGTGAATACTAGATCCAACATTATTTCAAAATCGAATGTTTGTAGAAATTGTGAAAGTTTCGTAAGTTAACCAGAAAGCTTACGAGAATACAATCCTTGGTATCCCCTAGTTACATTAGCTTGCACTACTTAAATTAAGTAAGATCTTGAACTTCAATTCCAGTTTTCCTTAGCATAAGTATTATTATTATTATGTGATACCTCCAGGGAGTCCAAAGACTCATCGAGGGAGAGTGTGCCAACAGCACACTCTCTCCCTCGATGATCAACCGACCAACCTTTGCTGGGAAAACTACTTACCGTATTTTATCGTGTATAATGCGAAAAATTTATGGTAAAAATTACTACTTAAAGTTTTAGGATTCGCATTATATGCGGATCCTAAAAAATATAACATCTTATTAGACTTGCATGCACAATATATACTACCTAATGCCTATGCAACCAAATCTACTTAACCCACTCGCATTCGGTGACCGAGCGTGCATCGTATCCTCGCATGCGCTCTCCGTCGCCAAATGATAGAGCACAGTTAGGTATATCGGTTTAACCATAGTTCATTTTAAATATTATTTGTTAAACAAACCTAGCCTGAAAATGAGCCAACAGAAACGTAAAGTTCATCTTTTGAAGCAGGATTTAAATTGCGTGTCGTGCAGTTTGCAGAAGAACATAATAACAGTGTTGCTATGAGAGAATTTGGTGTAGCAGAGAGTAATATTAGACTTTGGCATAAGCAAAAAGACAGTCTTGAAAAAATCCCCAAAACGAAATGTGCCTGTTGTGGAGATGTAGCATCCTTTCCAGAACTCGAAGAAGAGCTAAATGAATGGATTTTGATGCAACGACAAGATGACATTATAGTAACAAGAAATGCAATTCGTTTTCGAGCTCTACAACTCAAGAATCGTAAATTCAAGGACACACCAGGTATTTCATCTTTTCTTGCTTTGCCTGGGTGGTGCAACAGATTTATGGAACATGAAGCATTAACATTACGACACCGAACAAAAATTGCGCAGAAGTTACCAAAGCAGCTTGAAGAAAAAGTGCAGTCCTTCCATAAATTTATCATAAAATTATGGAAGTGTCACGGATATGAACTTTCCCAAATTGGCAATATGGATGAGATGCCCATGTACTTTGATATCCCTGGGAATCGAACAGTAAACTCAGTTGGTGAAAAGGGTGTCTTCATAAAAACAATGGGACATGAAAAAATGCATTTTACCGTTGTTCCAGCATGCATGGCATATGGAACCAAATTAAAGCCAACAGTGATATTTAAAAGGAAGAAAATTCCGAAACATATGAAATTTCCACCAGGCGTAATTGTTCGTGCCAATCAGAAAGGTTGGATGGATGAGGAGGTGTACAATTGTGGCTGGATCAAGTATGGAACATACATCCAGGTAGCTTGTTACGTCAACAAAGCTCTGGGATATGTACCGGGCGCATTTAACAGAGGCAAGCAAAGAGAAAGCACGTGAGCGACGTACAGACCTAGCGGTCATACCGGGTGGTCTAACTTCCGTTTTGCAGCTGCTTGATGTCAGCTTGAATAAGCCATTTAAAGATCACTTACGTGAAAAATGTAGAGAATGGATGTCATCTGGTTTGGTGAAGATGACAAAGGGTGGGAATTTTCAGAAGCCTGAGATCACCCTAGTCACCAGTTGGGTTAAAGAAGCATGGGATTCGATATCATCTGAAATGATTCAACGCTCATTTCTTAAATGTGGAATAAGTAATTCAATGGATGGATCCGAAGATCATGTCATATACGAAAGCGAGGATGACGCACAACAAATTGGAGAGCATGAAGACAATTACGACAACTGCTACACTGATGACGCAATCCCTACAGATGAATTTATAAATGAAATGTTTGACGACTCAAAAGATGAAGAAGAATTTAAAGGATTTTGACATTTTGTTTTAAAATAAATATTTCTTTCGTTAATTCGTATTGTATTATTTATAATGTTATGGAACAAGATTAACAGCGTTATATGTGGACATGGCTTTTTAGGGCTAGTTTTCAAACAAAATTTCTAGTTCGCATTATACGCGATAACATACAATAAGTTAAATATTGCAAACTAAGGCAACTGTGTTTGAAAATTAACTTGAAACATTGATTCAAAACAATGATATACTTCAAAATATAAGAATATTTGTACTGTAACCTGAGTAATTAAATGCCTTGCATCGTTGCAAGGCATTTAATTACTCAGGTATTAAACCATCTTACATTTTAGCTCCATGCATGCAAACATGCACTCGCTTTATTTTCACTAAGTAAGATTTTAATGCACATTTCTTATATTTTATGATTTTGTTTTTAATCAAATGCTAGTCTAAAAATTTGCAGCTAACTTCAGAAAAATAACATTGCATTATGTAAAGTGCTTCTCTATTTTTAGGTCATGACTGCTCAATACGTTTATGGAATATGGACAACAAAACCTGTGTGCAAGAAATAACTTCCCATAGAAAGAAATTTGATGAAGCTATATTTGATGTAGCTTTTCACCCTTCCAAGCCATACATTGCCAGTGCAGGAGCTGATGCTTTGGCCAAAGTATTTGTGTGACAGATATATGCATATATTAATTTAAAAAAAGAAGATAAAGAAAATAAGAATGATCGAAGAAAATCGGTTTGCTGGCACAAGCTCATCGTGTCCAGCCAGCATTTTACCCACAGACCAATGAACTGTATTTGTGCACCATTATTTATTTATTATGTACAGCTAAACAGGGTCTTGTGTTTGCTGGCAGGTTTTATACCTTCCCCTAATATAGGAAAAGACTGCCATTGGTTGACAGCTTTTTTTATTATAATTTTTTTTAATTTATTTTTTTTTTTTACTTTTTTTTCCCCCTTTAGTCAACCATTTTAACTAGATAGACAATTATGGTGTTTTTAAATCATATAATATTGGTGACAATCGATTGAAAAATTATGTGAATAATTTATTCTGACAGTGCTAAGGAAAGAAAAAAGAAAAAAACACACCCAAAGAATTATTTATTTTATCTGAAGCAACATAATTACAAGAAACTGGATACTTTCCCTTCTGAAATCATTCAGTTTGTATAAAATGATTTAAAAAAAAAAAAAAAAAAAAGTGAACTCAATTCACCAAAATTACCAAGGATTTCTTCAAACTTCATTCAATCATAAGTTCCTGTCAGTGGTGGAATCAACATCTGTAAAAAAACAAGTGGCTGTATTCACAAATTCGTTTTATTACTGATCAGGTCTTGACTACTGATTTATATAAACCATGCAAAGACATCTTCCTAAGTTTTGGATAGCCAGAAACAAGAAATTTGTGTGTAGTTTATGATTATCTTGAGTTATTCAGCATTCTTAGTTATAAAGTGTTCAGTGATAAAACTTTGTAATCCTAGCTCATTACATCCCTTCTGTGCGTGTATGCGTGTGTGTAAAAAAAATGAATGAATCTTGTATATAATTAAATAAATGTGAGGATTCCTGTAATTAGTCGTAGGAAGGTTAAAATATGCCTTGCACCACGAAATAGTGTAGCTAAATCAGTAGGGGGAATCAACATTGGGACTGTCTCTTATAATTTCTTAGGACACATTAATATAATACTGTACACTACCACCTTGTGCAGCACACAGGTATGAATATGAATATTGTAAGAGTGCCAGTGTTGTACAGTGTACAGAATTAATTGTGTGTGTGTGTGTGTGTGTGTGAGTGAGAGAGAGCAAGTGTGTGCATGGGAGGGGGAGGGTATCAATGTGCTCAGGTGGGTATGTGATTTGTGCAGTTCAGTATTCGGCTTCTCTTCAGAGAAAGTACAGCAGCTGATCATATTAAATGGGTAACACTTTTTATATTTTGTTCAGAAGAAGGGTTAAAAGAATGTACTGCACAATTTGAGATTTCTAATCCTTTAGATGGTATATGTCGTATTTATTTAAATTGAACTTTGTTATCTGACCATATTTTCAGCTGTTTAGACCAGGTTATTTTAATTTTGCAATGCATGTTACTTTAACATTGTCACGGTAATGTATATTACAACAGTCTTGGAGAAGTGACTCATGGTCTGAACTATTAATCATACATTTTCACAGAGAAGACGATGTATGGTTTAATAAGTACAGGAGGAACCCTGTTAGCCACTCTTCCCTCACGTGGGAAAAAAAAAAAAAAGCAGTACTGAAGATTTAAATACTGTTGGTTGCGGTGATTCCTTCTGTGTCATGCAAATTTTATTGCTACATAAGCTGGGCTTTGTGCTTCCTTTTTTAATAAAATCTCTGAAGGAACAAATAATTGACTTGTTTACTTCATCAATACAGTGCATTTATATATACACACACACAGAGAATTTTTCATTTTGATACTTTTGCAAATGTGAATATAAAAATATTTTAGAATTACTAAGAATATAATTTAATATAATATAATTTTTTTAATGTTTCATTAAAAAAATAGACGTTTCGCTTCTTGAGGAATGCACCCTCAGTTCAAAGTCAGAAAAATTGACTTATTCAAATCTAAGCTGACCACCTTGGTTGTCAGGTTCTTCAGGTTCTTTTTTTTTTTTTTTTTTTCATTTGCTTTTACTATTAATATATTAGCTTGTAACAAATATTTAATTTAGAGAATTGATACAAAATTCTGAAAATTGTTCTGTTCTCATATTATTTTCACTACTTTCTGTTTAGCATTATTTTATTTTGATAGATAAAACATAATCTTTCAGAAAGGAATAGTGTTTTTAAATTTTAAGGTGCAGTAGTTATTGGATGAAGTAATCTCTTTCCGTTACATTCTCGTATCGTTTCAAGTTTGAAATCAAAATGCTAGTTCTAAAAAAAAAAAAAGTAATCTACTATTTTCCATAACAGCAGTCACTTCAGCTTCAAAAGCATAATTTTGTGATTACCCATCATCATTTTGTTTGTAAGTAACATCAGTGTGTTATAGATGTACAGACTTTTGTTAGTGGTGTGCATGAAAGTTTTGTTTATAACTCAACTTTCAGCTCCATCTATTAAAACAGGGACACTTGTCCTTTCTTTTGGTGTTGCATGGTGATCAGCATTCATTTTAGAAATTATGGACTTTACAACCATGTTATAAATAACTTTTAATTTCCCGACGTTTCGATCTTCATGTTAAGATCATCATCTGGAGCATACAGAAATATACAGGACAAGCTGAGTTACATTGCATGCAGTAAGCTAGAGAAACAAAGATTTTATCATTGTTTCTCTAGCTTACTGTGTGTGTGTAAGCTAGAGAAAAAAAAAATACAAATTAATTAATTATTTAGAAACTACATCAAGCTAAATTCTATTTATGATAACATGAGCAAACATTCTTTCTTATAAATAATTTTTTTTCAATAACAATGATGTCTTATTTTTAGCATTACAATTGTTATTTTTGATTTAGGATCCTGGATTATCTACACTCCTGTTTATAGTTACTCTTACAGAGGAAAGTTCCATGGGTCGAATATGTGCCTTCCATATGTTTGGGATTTTTAGGCCATAATTATTGTTCAGATTGGGGTGGTTGATAATAATCTCACAGGCTTCCTGAATTTTGCATTCATACCATGTTTTGGTGGGATGTAAACAACTGGTGCTTTTCCAGTCAATTCTATGTAAGGTGTTCAGGGCATGATCAGAAAGGCCAGCTTCACTATAGTTATATTTAATGTGTCGTTTATGTTCTTTTTGTCTGATAGGAATTGTGGGTCCTGTTTCCCCTATATATGGTAATTTACAGGTGCAATAAATACGGTATACTCCAGGTTGGGCCAGTGGAGGGAGTGGGTCTTTGGATGAGTTGAGTAAGCTTTTTAATTTTGCAGGAGGTTTAAAGGTAGCTTTGAGGTTGTATTTTTGTAGTATTCTGTTTATTTTATCTGATGTCCCTTTAATGTAAGGAATGGTTATAGTTTTATTGTAATCTGGTTTATCTTTGTTTTTCATTGAGGTTTTGTAGAGAATTTTGTTAATAATGTTTTGGCTGTAACAATTTTTTTAGAAAAGTATTGCTGATAACTTTAAATTCGTCTTTCAGTGCATGTTCATTGGAGCAGATCTTCAAAACAGAATACTACAAAAATACAACCTCAAAGCTACGTTTAAACCTCCTGCAAAATTAAAAAGCTTACTCAACTCATACAAAGACTCACTCCCTCTGCTGGCCCACCCTGGAGTATACCATATTTATTGCGCCTGTAATATACCATATATAGGGGAAACAGAACAAACAATTCCTATCAGACAAAAAGAACATAAACAACACATTAAATATAACTATGGTGAAGCTGACCTTTCTGATCATGCCCTTGAACACCTTACATAGAATTGACTGGAAAAGCACCAGTTGTTTACATCACACCAAAACATGGTATGAATGCAAAATTCAGGAAGCCTCTGAGATTATTATCACCCACCCTAATCTGAACAACTAAAGAAAACTATTTATAAGAAAGAATGTTTGCTCATGTTATCATAAATAGAATTTAGCTTGTTGTAATTTCTGAATACATCATAGTCGATGTATTTAAAAACTACATCAAGAGGAATGCAAACTCCTCTTGATGTAGAGAGATTTTAATTAATTTGTAATTAAAAAATTACAAATTAATTTTAATTTTTATTTTTTCCACTAGAGGTCATGTCAGTAGAATAACCAGTGATCAAATCATTGTTTCTCTATCTTACTGTGTGTAATGTAACTCAGCTTGTCCTGTATATTTGTATATGCTCCAGATGATAATCTTAATATGAAGATCGAAACGTCGGGAAATTAAAAGAGTTATTTATAACACGGTTGTAAAGTCCATAATTTCTAACAGGGACACTTGTCTAAATATTACTAGTTTGGTGTTTTGGAATTTCTCTTCTTGCCCCACTTTTTAATGAATTTGTGCAATATGGCATTTATTTATTTTGGTTAAAGAGTCTTGAAATTATGGAAAAGACTTATTTAAGATATATCAGTTATTCAGTAAAGAACTGAGTGTAAAAATCTGTGTAATATCAATTTTCTTAATGCAAACCATATAGATGATAAATCACAATGCATTCTTACTTTACACATTATCATATTTCCTGATATGTACCCTTAAGGAATGTACATGCTACTATGACAGGTATTATATATGATTAAGTTTACATTATTACTAATATCCTATTAACACTATTCCTCCAAATTAGTCTGGTACTTGTCAGCTCTCAAATATTGTATTCAACATTTTGGTCTTGTAAGATATTTCTAACTGCATCAAGCCACTTACATCTTGGTTTTCCTCTGGTTCTTTTTCCTGCCAACCTGGCAGAGAACACTTGTTTTGCTAATCTTTCCTCTCCCATTCTGTTTAAGTGACCATACTCTCACACATTCTTGAATGCAAACAGTGTCAAGTTCCTTCCTAATAGCTGCATTTATTAATATGACTCTGCCATTGATGCCATCTGTTCAACCTAATTGTTATCAGAAGTCTCATATCTGTGGTCTAGTCTTTGATAAGTTGCTTTATTGCTAACCTAACTCTCATATCCAAAACCTAAAACTGGTTTGCATGCTGCTTTGTATACTACTGGTTTAGTGTTTTGGCTAATTACCCTCTATTTCCATATGTAATTTGCCATCTTCACTAAAAACCTGTAGCTAAACAGCTGCAATATTTTACTTGTTTTATAGGTTTTCCATTGAGAATGTAGTTGAAGTTTTATAATTTCCTTCCTACTTTTCATAGTTTTGGCCTGTTTATTGCTGATTTCCATACCAAATTTATTATAGCTGTTATTCAGTTTAGTTAAAGAATCCTGTAGACTTGCACTGTGAATGTGTTTAGGAGCAGAACATCATTATTCAAGGAAATACAGGAAGATGGTTTAATGCCACCTTCTTTCATGATGTAAACCATATAGATGATGAATAAGAGTGGAGATAATATGCATTCGTGTGTTACACCTGATTTTACATCAAACCATCTTCCTGTATTTTCTTGAATTCTAGACTTAAAATTTAAATATAGACTATGAATTGCTCTGTATAATGTTCCATTTATCCCATATAATTGTAGAATTTTGAAAAGCATTTCTTTGGGCATCTTGTCATTGCCTTTTACAGATCTACAAAACAAGTACTGATCCTTGTTAAAAAACGTTTAATTTTCTTGACCAAAAAGCTCTGGAAAGACTTTTATTGGAATTATATTGATCAAGTGTATATAATAAACAACTAAGTTATACCAACTAGTTTCACCAACTAAGTCTGTTAGCATCTTCAGGGTACATAACTGATGTAAGGCACTAAAAAGTAAAAAACTGTTACTAACTATAATTTAAGAACGGTAATGTAAAGGAGATGATTCAGTGTACTATCTGCGAAATGTATGCTTTGTGGAGTGCAGTCAGAGTGTGGTTAGATGATAATAAAGGAGTGAATGTGTGTAGAAAATGTAGGGAGAATGAGGAATTGAAGTGTATTTCGGATCGTGAGTGTGATATTTTTGTCAAACTTCAGAATGAAGAAAATAGGGATATGACAAGAAGCGGCGAGGTTGTACCAGAGAATTGTGAGAGTGTGAATGATAGTATTAATGGTTTTACAGAGAATAAAAAAGATGAGATAGATGCAATGAGTGAGATCGCGTTGTTGAATGGTGCGACACAAAGGGCAAAACAGCAGCTAGAGCATATGAGCAAAAGTCAACTGAATGAGCTAGCCAATAATAAAAAGTATGACAGGAAAAATGGGCGTATGAGTGTGAACATGAACAAAATGAAGGATAGAGTGATGTATGGAGACTCGTTAGTACAAGGTGTGTTAGTAGAGGATTTGACAAAATCGTACCAACCTGGTGCGACCATAAAGGATGTAACTGAGTCTATTAGAGAGCAAAAGGAAAGGGTGAAAGAAATGATTGTTGTGGCAGGTACGAATGATTTGAAAGGAGATAAAATGGAAATGATAGAAGACCTGAATGAATTGTTTGAGATAGCAAAAGAAAAGAGTGAGAGAGTTAGAATGATTAGTCTTTTGTCACGGTATGACAGTGAAATGTTTGAAAGGAGGGCCATA
Organism: Typopeltis vanoorti; assembly: GCF_054136105.1. NCBI lineage: Eukaryota > Metazoa > Arthropoda > Arachnida > Uropygi > Thelyphonidae > Typopeltis > Typopeltis vanoorti. The sequence goes on along the minus strand of NC_143558.1, from coordinate 71,360,645 downwards.
ATTGCGAATGACTTTATGTGTGGGTTATGTATGGCGAGTGGTGTGGAATTTGTGGATGTGTGGAGTGAGTTCGATGGGCGAAAGGATCTATATAAGATGGATGGCTTGCATTTGAATGGTTACAGTGTAAGGAGACTTGAGAAAGTGTTGCTGAATGTAGTGGATGTGCAAATTCAGGGAAACTAGATTTATTAAGGGGGGGGGTAGATATACAGTCATTAGGGAGGCAGTTGAATGTAAGAATGAATATAATATGCCTGAGCGAATAAGGACAACAAATCAGAGTGGGATAGTTAATATAAGGCATCAAGGTAGGGTTGGGGCTAATGGGGGTCTTAAATTCATGTACACTAATGCTAGGAGTATTAGGAACAAGAAGGAAGAGTTTTTGGCCATGGTTGGCACTTCCAGACCACAGGTTATTGGTATTAGTGAATCATGGCTGACTGTAGATGATATAACTAGTGGGATTGAATGTGATGGGTATAGTGTGTTCAGGAATGACAGGGAAAATAAAATGGGGGGAGGAGTATTGTTGATGATAGCTGATGAGCTACAGCCAAGGAGAATAGAAGTTGAATTGCAGGATAGAGAAAAGAGCACATTTGAGGCCGTTTGGTGTGAGATTGTGGCTAGCAGAACTAAATATACAATTGGATGCTGCTATAGACCAGGTGATGGAAAAGATGGTGGTGGTGACAGTATGCACAAACAAATAGAAGAAATGAGTGGAAGGAGGGTAATTATTATGGGAGATTTCAACTATGGTTGCATTGATTGGAGTGAGGAGAGGACACACGGGAGGAAGGAATTGGATTTTATGCGATTATTAAGGGATAACTATCTGCGACAGCATGTAATGGAAAATACTAGGGGTCAGAGAGTGCTTGACCTAGTAATTACGTCTGAGGATTTGGCTGTAACAAATATGACCACATTGCCACCAATTGGTGAGAGTGATCATAGGGTCTTGACTTGGGAGGTGGCTAAAGGTGTGGAATTTTCAATTAAGACAGGGTACATGTGGAATTATCGGGCTGGAAAGTATGACAAGCTTAGGAGTTTGATTGGTTCAGTGCCATGGCATGTACAACTGCAAGGACTAGAAATTGATAGTGCATGGGAGGCATTTAAGAAGTGTTTGCATGAAGCAATGGCTGACTGTATACCTAGAGTCCGAATAATAAATCAAGTAGGGGTTAAATGGATGAATAACACCATTAAGCTTGAGCTGAAAAAAAAAGAAACACCTATGGAGGGAATTTAAGGAGAAAGGTGACCGGCAGGCACATGAACGGTATAAAGCGCAGGCCAGAAGGGCAATGAGTGTGGTAAGAAAAGCAAAAAAGGATTACGAAAGAACCTTGGCCATGCAGGCTAAAGAGAATCCTAAACAGTTTTTTAGATATGTAGCAAGTAAAAGGAAAGATGTATATGGCAGAATGATTTTAAAGAATGCCGATGATAGGGAGGTAACTGAATCAGTTGATATAGCTGAGTTACTGAGTGAGCACTTTGCAAGTATATATCATCCAGGTGGTGACATTGCAGAAACGAATAAACCAGTAGATTATACGGGAATTGTGGTGAATGAAGTGGAGGTGAGTAGTCTATTTAATAACCTCAGTGTCAATACATCTGTGGGATTGGATGGTATACCAGCTCGTGTGGCACGAGAAGCAGCTAAAGAATTGTCAGTACCCTTGACCATTTTGTTTAATTTGAGTCTCGGGTCTGGGTTAGTCCCGAGGGGGTGGAGAGAGGGGAAAATAGTTCCACTGCATAAAGGTGGTTCCAAGACTGCTGTTGTAAATTACCGACCGATTAGCATATCAGGAATCATTGTCAAGGTCTTAGAGAAATTAGTCAAGAAAAGAATACAGGATTGGATAGATGAAAATGGGATATTGTATGGGGGACAACATGGTTTTGTGAAGGGTAGATCATGCCTCAGTAACTTGCTCACGTTTTATAACACAGTGATGGCTGAACTGGATAGGGGTAATGGGTTTACAGTGATACTACTGGACCTTGCCAAGGCCTTTGACAGGATACCACATGGAACCCTAATCAGTAAACTGGAGCAGATGAGAATAGATACAGGGTTGGTGAGATGGATAGGAGGGTGGTTGAAGGAGAGATACCAGAGAGTGGTTTATGCAGGAGTGGAGTCTAAAAGATTGCTTGTGACTAGTGGTGTGCCGCAGGGCTCTGTTCTTGGACCACTGCTTTTCAATTTGTTCATCAGTGATATAGGAAAGGATTTGAGAGGAATTGGTCACTTGTTTGCTGATGATGCAAAGTTGGGTAGAGCAATTGTGAGTGCACAGGATGTCAAAATTTTACAGGATAGTTTGGAGGACTGGGTTAGGAAAAATGGATGTCAATTTAATGTGGCAGAGTTTAAGTTTATGCCCTTTGGGGTGAAAAGAATAGCAGCAGTATATCGCATTGGTGGAACCATACTCCAGGAGATTGATGAGGCCGGGGATTTGGGAGTGTTGGTGGATAGGGAAGTGAAGTTTAGGGGGCACATTGCAAAAGTGACTAAATCAGCTCATCAAATCACTTGGCTTCTGAAAAATACTTTAACATGCAGAGACAAACAAGTTGTTGTTCCTCTGTATCGAGCCTTGATAAGACCCCATCTGGACTACTGTGCCCAGTTAGGGGCACCAGGGTTTCTTCTTGATGGGGAGGAAGTGGAGAGGATCCAGAGACGAATGACCAAGATGATAGAAGGTCTGTGGAATGAACCTTATGAGAATAGGTTGAAGATTTGTGGGTTGCAGAGATTGGACGATAGGCGAAGGAGCGGTGATATGATTCAGACATTCAAATTACTGAAGGGTTTCTATAAGATTGATCCAGAAGATATTTTTGAAAATATGACTGGTGGTGGTGGGAGGACTAGGGGCCATGCATGGAAGCTGGGCAAGAACGTGGTTGACAAGGGTGTGTTAGAGCTAGGTTTTTTACTAGGAGAGTAGTGAATGAGTGGAATAAGCTTCCAGAGTCTGTTGTGGGTGCTACGACCGTGAATGAGTTCAAGGCAAGGTATGATAGATACTGTGTCAATGTCGAATATTTGTTCTTGACATGATGTTAGGGCCTCCCTCGATGAGTCTCTCGACTCCTTGGAGCTGCCCGGAATAATAATAATAATTCAAGCCGCACGAGCATGGTATGTTATAAACTCCAGCATATTTGGAGAAAGGATGGCTATCTTTTGGAGATCTTAAGAATTGTCTAATCGTTTCTGTGGGTTTAAAGGCTACTCTGATTTTATGTGGTCTAAGGAGTCTAGCAATCTTATTGGAAACTGTCCCTAAGTATGGAATGACGATGGTAGAAATATAACGTACATCATCTTGTTGTCTTTGTCGGGGTTCAGAGAAAAGTATCTTCTGGACGAGTCTTCGAGGAAATCCATTCATGGTAAGGTTGGTGGATATCAGGGATAGTTCTTCCTGGAGGTCTTGTTGATCTTTTGTAAGGAGAGAGGCACGGTTCTTCAACATGTGTACAATACTAAGTTTCTGAGAAATGTGGTGTGAGGAAGTGAAATGTAAATTAAATGTAAATGTAAATTCATTCCTAAATAACAACAAGTGATATCATCCACACACTATGAATGTATTGTACACGCTGTGTTCTTTGTTTAATATAATTGGAATCGGTTGATTATAGTTTGTAACAGTTTTTTACTTTTTAGTGCCTTACATCAGTTATGTACCCTGAAGATGCCAACAGACTTAGTTGGTATAACTTAGTTGTTTATTATATACACTTGATCAATATAATCCCAATAAAAGTCTTTCCAAAGTACTGATCCTTGGTACATTGCCGTGAGTTCTCAGCTGTTTGGTATAAAGTGAAAATCGGATCTTGACAACCTGTATTTGAACTCAGCTCGTTCTTCCTCATGTTTGCTTGCATAAATCTGGTACATATAGTGGAGAAGTTCTGTAATTATCACATTCAGGTTTATTACTCTTTTTATAGAGTTGAACTTTGACAGCACTAATTTAGTCATCTGAAATTTGACCTTCTCACCAGGCCCTCTGAATTATGCAAGTTATGCTACTGCAACTTTATACCTCCATATTTAAGCATTTCTGGTTGAATATCATACTCCAATGGCCTTTCCACATTTCAGGCTTTTGATAGTAGTTTTTTTTTTTTGTTCATCAAGTGTTGATTTGTACTCCTGTTTGCATTCCTCTTGAATATTTTCTACTACTATAAATTAAAGATGCCAAGAAACTATATTCTTGGTTTAATATCCAAGTATACTTAAATGAGTTTGCACGTGAAGTAACTTCACGACTGGGCATCTTGTATATAGAGACTAATGATTTAACATCACTTGCCTTAACATCCCATAATGCAAAGCACATTTCCTTACTGACATGTATAATGCTATGCATTATGGGAAGAGTTACTACCTAGACTGATTTTGATCTTTATTGAGGTCTCATCAGTGGGAGCCAGACTCAGAAGTGATACCAGGGTTGAAGTAATGCAGAAGTCATATTTCCATATACAAGTATTCCAGTCGTGAAGTTTCATATGCAAACTTTTTTTGTTTATGCTTGGATGAAAGATTAAACCAAGAATATAATTTTTTGGCATCTTTAATTTATAGTATAATCAAGTGGAAAAACTTTCAACATTTTCTACCATTGTTTGTTTCGTTTAACAGTCTTTCAAAAAAAATCACTCCTGACATCTAGGATATTCATATCTTCAATTTTCATATCATCTTTGTCATCTGTGAATCCTTTTACAGTACTTTTTTCTCTATTTCTAAACTTTTTCAATAACCTTCAGAACATTTTGCCACCTTCCTGATATTTATATTCAATATTCTTACTGAAGTCTTCTCTTGACTTTTGTGTATCTACTTATACACATAACTTTCTTTTATTTTCTTTAACTGCATCTGGAAACTTATGATGCCCTTTCGGTTTGCTCTCATCTTTTCTAGGAATGTCTCTTGAACTTCTTGTGTCCGCCATGTTGTTCAGTTTTTCTGTCCTTGCAGACACCTTCATCACATGCCTTCCTAGCTGAATCAGTGGTTTCTTCAGAGTTTTCCACTGAGATCTGCTGGTTCTTGTTTTCGAATGGTTAAATTTTTTTATGAATAAAAAATAATGCTTGTATAGTTAAGTTAACCTATAAAAGCTTCTCAACTTTAATTATTTTTAAAACTTTCTTACATAATGTTCTTTTCACCATGATATTCATTTTTATCCTAATTAAATGATGTGATATATGTTTATTTCAGGTGGTTATTGTTTTTTTTTTTTTTTTTCAGGGTGGTTATTTCATATCAGGTAGTAAAATTCATTTACCACTGAAAAAATTTTTTTTAACCTCCATTCTGTTAGTGGGATTTACACTCATTGTCTATTGATTGGAGGGTTAAGATACTGTTTGCCTTGAATGTAGCTTGTTCTCTTCTGTCTTCAGCTGTTTATATGGTTTCATTATTGTTATGTTGATGTCTTGTGTTGTGAGAGAGACAACAAATAAATGCCTCTATAATATCCTCAAGTTTTATTTCCTTTTTATGTATTGTTCACAGTGAAGCAGTTTATCTTGATTTGATGCTCAGACCAAACTTACTGAAGTGTGCAGCATAACCACTACGAAACTTCAGTACCTTCTTATTTGAGCATTTTAGATTATCATTTGTTTGCTTTTCTACATTTCAGGTTTCTAGTAGCCATTGTGTTTTTTTTATGTTTGAAAATAATATTAATAAAAAATTATTAGTAGTAATAATGTAATCAATAAAAATTTTCTGTTTCCTGTGTATTCTTTCCAGCTGAACTTATACATATGTTGGTGTTTGTATGTGATATCAGTAATAACTATTCCATGTGAAGAAATCTAGAGTGCATTTACCATTATTTTTAGCACTCTCCTATTTTTCCCAGAATATTTCTTTATAACTCAGGGATTCATCTCAAACTCTGTTCTTCAGGTGTCAAACATGAACCAACTTTTCTCTCTGTTTGGTCGATTTGAACCTTTGATGCAAGTATTAAGCACAAATAACATGCAATTTAAAATGTGCTGTTTTTAAATTTTCTGCATCACCCTACTTGAGAATATCTCCATCAGGAAGTTTAGCTTCTTGTTTGATGTTAATGCTATAGCTACTTTGTTTCTTTCTCTGATCCACATTGCCTGAGTAAATCATCATACAGTTATAAAATTTATTTAAAAGTGTCTGACGTGTTATAATCTTCTTTATGTCACCAATTGCAGCTAACATCTTATTTCTATAATTCTTCTACAAGCTTGAGCTTCACCATCAGTGATTCTTAATTTATTCTTCCAGTTGTCAATTCTGTTGAGATGACAACTGGAATAATAAAAATAATCATGGTTTTCTGATAAAGACCACTGTTTGTTGAAAGTGTTTAATATGTGACATATTACTATTTTCAGTAAAGGAATTACAGTAATCTGCTGTTTATCTCACCTTCAAAACCGCAACTCTTCGATTAATTGATCCTGGCATGTCAACCGACTTCTTTTACAGCACCACAGTTATCTGGCCCTTCAGTTATGGGAACAGCAAAATTGCCTTCTCAACGTGGTCAGATAAATGGTAGATTTGATAATAAGAAAGCTGATGAATAAGAAATGAAATGTGTAATGGTACTGTCATATGTTATTTAGATAAGCATAACATTGAAATTCAGTAATAACTCACTACAGATGGTAATTATTGGAAATATGTTATATTTAAATAACATAGCATCAAATCATGAATAAAATGTTCTCAACATATTTTTATCATCATCAAATTCCTGACAGGTACCCTTGGGGGGGGTACAGGATATGATAGTACTACATGAAAAACTTACATCACCACTAACTTCCCAACGACAATTTTCCTCTAAATCAATATGTTACCTGTCAAAACTCAAACATTATCAGATCTTATATTTCTGTCTTCTAAGGCACTTTTAACTGAATCAAATCACCTATATCTTGGTCTTTCTCTGAGTCTTTTCCCCTCGAACCTGGCAAACACTTGTTTTGCTAATCTTTTCTCTCCCATTCTGTTTAAGTGACCATACCACCTGAGATTTGCTCTGCTAACACATTTCTGGATGCTAACGATGTCAAGTTCCTTCCTAATATCCTCGTTTTTAATATGATATTGCCATTGATGCCATCTGTTCATGCCCCTAATCTTTCTCAGGACTCTCATATCTATGGTCTCTAGTCTTTGGTCAAGTTAAAATTGGCTTGAACACTGTGTTGTATACAGCTAATTTAGTGTTTTGACTAATTCCTCTCTTATTCCATATAAATTTATTCTGTTGTCTATTTCCATATTTAATTTACCATCTTCACTAAAAATCATGCCTAAGTAGCTGAAATGTTTTACTTGTTCTGTAGGTTCTCCATTCAAAATGCAGTTAATATTTTCAATGATTCTGCCTATTTTCATTGTTATTGTTGACCTTCATACCATATCTATTACAATAGTTATTCAATTTAGTCAGGGAATCTTGCAGGCTTGTACCAGATTTATTTAGAAGTATAACATCATCTTCATAAAGTAAAGAGCCGAGATTAACATTTCCAATTTTGCTATCATATTTAATACCACTTTCCTTCATAATGTGATCTATATAGATAATGAATAACAAAGGAGATAATGTAACCAGATTTAACATTAAACCATCTTCCTGTACTTCCTTCAATTCTAATTGCTGACTTACAACTTGAAATAAAGACTAAGTATTGCTTGATATAATTCCCCATTGACACCATACAACTGTAGTGTTTGGAACGGCTTTTCTCTTGACACCTTCTCATATGCCTTTTCCAGATCTACAAAACTTAAATACAGATCTTTGCTATATTCCCACGATTTCTCAACAGTTTGTTGTAAAGTGAAAATCTGATCCTGACAGCCTCTATTTGGCCTGAATCCAGCTTGTTCTTCACCAAGCTTTTTTTTCTTACAATTCTTCTCAACCGTTTCTCAAGTATACTTGCATATATCTTACCAGGAACACTCAGTAGGGAAATACCTCTGTAATTCTCACATTCAGTTTTATTTCCCTTTTTATATATGGGTACTATGAGAGCGCTACTCCAATCATTGGGAATTCGTACATCTGTCAAGGCATTCTGAACTATGCAGTGCAACCACTGTAAGACTTTTATACCCCCATACTTGAGCATTTCTGGTCGAAGCTGCCTTTCCCATTTCAGGCTTTTAATGGCTTTTTTTCTTCTTCAAGTGTGGATATGGATTCCTGATTGCATGTTGAGTGTTTTTTTTTTTTTTTACCACTGTGCTGTCATTACTGCTTGTTTCATTCAGCAATTTTTCAAAGTAATTACTCCATACATCTTTTTCTATAGTTTTCATGTTACCTATATCATCTCTAATTCCTTTTACAGCACTCTTTCCTCCATTTCTGAGCCTTTTTTAAGAACCTTCAGAATATCTTGTCACCTTCTTGATATTTATTTTCTATGTTCTTTCCAAAGTCTTCCTATGACAAAGGGGATAATGTAACCAGTGTTTAGCTTTCTTACATTTGGCTTTGTATTCTCTAAGAGTACAAGTCGACTTATTTGTCAGGAACTTTTGATATGCTTTCTTCTTTTCCTTACCTGCTTCTTTAACTTCCTGTGTCCACCATGGAGTTCTGATTTTTCTATCCTTGCAGACAACCTCACCACATACCTCTCTGGCTGAATCAATCAGGGTTTTCTTCAAGGCTTGCCACTGAATCTCCAAGGTTTGGTTCCTGTTCTGAAGAAAAAATGAAATAACTCTTTCATTTTTCTTCAATAATCTTTGTGTATTTTAGTCTACAGTTCACATTTGAGAGCTGCTCAACTTTTATTCGCTTTAAAACTTTCTTACATGTTATTCTTTTCAATATGAAATTCAATTTTATCCTGCTCAAGACTAAATAGTGATCGCTTCCATTTCAAATCCTCTGTACACTCTGGTGTCCTGCACCAGGGAGAAAACATCACTATCAACAATAACATAGTCAATGAGACTTTTCTTATTCCTTGCCTCTTCTCTCCATGTGAATTTATGCACATTTTTATGTTGGAGCATTGAGTTAGTAAAATAACCAGTCCATGTCCTGAGCATAAATCCAACAGGTATTTGCCATTATTATTAGCTTTGCTCTTTTCTCTAAATTCTCCCAAAATATTTTTGTGTGTCTGACAATAATTTCCTACTCTGCTATTTAGATTCCCAACAAGGACCAACTCTTCCTTTTCCATTATGTCAGTTGCTCTAAAACCTCAAAAAATTCCTCCACTTCTACCTTAGTAGAACCTTCCGTGGGACCATAGGCACAAATAAGTCTCATTGTCAAGTTTCCCATTCTGATATTTTCTCGTGTCACTCTACTTGATATAGCCTTGTATTTAGTGTTGAATACTATAGCTACTCCTTCTTTTCCTCGATTGTCATTGTCTGAATATGACATTTTGTATTTATTGCTCAGAAAGATTCACCCGTTTTTTTTGCTTCAGTCACCCCTATCAATCTGGTACTTATTCAATTCCTCAGCTAGTTCCATTTCTTTTCCATTCAGGCTTCTTATGTTGATAGTACTGATCTTGAACTCTGGTGATGTTGTTTTGAGGTTATTATGCTACTCTGTGCGCTTTTAAGGGCACAGAGTAGCATAATAACCTAATTTTTTTTTAAAGAAATAGATTTTTTAAAAAAAAGTATACAAACTGAAAGGAAGGGTTTATAGAATAAATTCAATGAATTGGATTTCTCAGTAATCACTATTTAGTGTCTGTCTCTGAGAAGGAGGGTGAACTGTGATTTATCTCAGGGTTCTGTATTTTAGTCATTGTGGTTTAACATGTATTTTAATGATTTGGAGAAGTTTTTGAGTATAACATCCAGTTAATGATAATTGAGGTATTGACAGCAGTAAGTAAGGTAACTGATACAGAACCTTTGGAAGCTGATTTGAATAAATTTGATTATATATGCAGATGACATTAAAGTCAATTCAGAGTTGTGAAGGATAAGGTTGTGCATTATTAACAGAGGATATTACATGCAGAGTATTATGTTAATGGGAATTTATTGGAAGCAGTCAATGAAGCTAGTGACTTGTTATATGGACAGTGTGTTAAAGTTTAGGAATCAAGCTGCTAAGGTTGAGGTTGTTGATTTATCATGTTGGATAACAGTGCTGTTAAAGCTAATACCAACTTGTAGGAATAAGGAATTATTCTCCCCTTTGCATAAGATAAAAACATATCTGGATTACTGTGCACAGACTGGTCACCTAAGATCCAAGTCAGTGGGGAGTCATTTGAAAAAATTCAGCAGTAAGTCACCAAAATGATAAAGTATATGGAATTATGACAGCAGATTGATATGTGGTCTTCAAAGTTTGAAAAATAAAATGACAAAAGGAGATAGGATAAAAGCATACAAGTTAGTAAAGGGGTCTTAAAGATCTTATAGTCACAAGTGATATTTTGCAGCTTGTGGATGGTGTAGTTAGAACTTGGAGTCATCCTTAGAAGCTGAGCAGGAGTGTAGTTAGGAAGCATGAAGTCCAGGTTCTTGTGGCATTTTGAGTTCAAATGTAAATGTGTTCAAGGAGAACGATAATGGGTATTTAAGTATGAGTGTCTAATATGCTCACCATTGATGCATCTTTAGAGAAGCATTGATGATAATTTTCTGTTTTATCTTCTTTTCAAATGTGTATGAAAAGTTTTTATGATAATATATTGCTGACATATAGGATACATTCAGTGTTCTAGGTTTTTTTTTCCCCTAAAGTCCAATAACCTGTATAAACAAATTAAAATTCATCTCATGAACTTTCCTTAATATAATATATTACTAATGACATTTTAACTGGGCTTTGTATAAGCATAAGTAATGCTATGGTTGGGTGGTTAATTATGTCTATTTTTTTTTTGTTTGTTTGTTTATATTAACCCAAGATCAAAACCTGTAACACAACAGTGTTGTATGCAGACAAGCACTTAAGGAGAAAGAACAAATCTATTATTGGGTTTCTTGAAAAGCTGGATTTCTGACTCTTTGTAGTAAACAGTTATGGTGAAGGCTCTTCCAAACAGCTATTTGGAAGGTGGTGGTTAAGGATGTGAACCAGTGGATCCTTATGTTTTTACATGATTAGAAGAAACTGGGGAATGGCAGTGTCCAGTTGGGAGAAGCTCAAAGAAGTACCTAAAAAAAAAAAAAAATGTAGAAAGAGAGTGACTGCAGGAAGTAAGTTATACTTGCCAAGAAATTATATTCATGTTTAATCCTTTATCCAAGTGTAAGCAAACAAAGTTCGTAAGTGAAATATCTTTTTGACTAGGCTACTTATATATATAAAGCCTAATTATGAAGATACTTCACATGCAAACTATGTTTGGTTACACTTGGGTAGAGCTTTAGATTAAACAAGAATATAATTTACTTTGCAACCAAGTGAAAAACTTCCTATGACTGGAAGGAATCTGAGAGAGAGAGATGAATTGGTTATTAAATGGATTGCTCTCTTCTGTATACAATCAAGAATTCTTATGGTGCTCTGTAGCACTGCTCCAAATGTGAGAATAGTATTCTATGGTTGGCTGGATTTGAGATTTATGAAGTATTAGGAGTTGAGCAGAAGAGATATACTGTTTTGAACAGAAAAGAATCCCAAGTTTTTTGGAGATTGAGGTGGTTCTGAATGTAATTTATGCCAAGATAAGTTACATGCTAAACTTGATGTGGTGGATACCTAGGTAGTGAGGAGGCTGATTGTTGATGGCCTTTCCCTGTGGCTGACTTTTATCTCCCTTTTTTTAGGGACACGCTGTATAAAGGTTGATTCCACAGTGTTGGGTAGATACTGTTGAGTTTTTTTTTAAATCACATTTGACGTCTGTAGACACTGTATGGTCACCCATACCTCACCGGGTTTTGGGAGCGAAGTCTTCTGCTAAAATAAGTGTTAAGGTCAGATTCCCTTTCCATGCAGAGTTAGTAGGACAATCACAAACATCCATCCCCATAGTGGGATTCGAACTCGCAGCCCCTTGGCTGGGGAGCAGACACACTAACCACCCAGCCTTGTTGTTGACTAAGACAGCGTATATGGATGATATATGATATGTTTTAATTCTGCAGGGATACCATCTGGACTAGGAGAGACATTAGTATTGAGCCATTTAGTATGTTCTAATGAAAGATCAGAGGAGGCATGCTTATGGGTAATTCACAGAATTACCCATAAGGAGATTTGCCTTGGCCAGCTGAACAAGAAGTGGAGTTACAAATGTGTGGTCACTTGTCTCTTAGGTTTAATGGAATAAATACAATACATGAATTATTAAACATGTTTAATTAATCCTATATTCATTACAGTCAACAAGATATCATCAGGGAAACTTTATGCAAAAACAAAATAAATGGAAAAGATTAGACTGAAATCCTATGAGGGGGTGCCATCTGGTGGCTGCTGTTGGCTAGCATTAGCTGTGTGGGGGCAGAGGCCAAAGAATTAGTTTCCCAAATCTTGGAATATTTAAAATTTTTTCATTGCTTTTCAACCATGTCTTCTAATTTCTAGCTTCTCATTTTTCAAAATATGGAATCGATCGTTTTATTTCATTCATTTTTAATTTAGACATTTTATCCTTCCATTTGATTTCTAACTTTTTTTAATCCCATGCAGCTTTAATTTAATTTTGGCAGTTACTCTGTAATGATCAGATCCTACATCTCATTGTCTTACTGTAACGATGAAGCATGAACTCCTAAAATTACTTTTATGTAAGTCTTTATGTTTAAATGAACTTTCTGCTGTCACAAAAATTATTCATTTTGCAAAATACCACCATTCTCATTTCTTGAACCACATGTTATGTTTCCTACTGCTCTCTCATCATTATTTCTGTTGCCAACTTCAGCATTCATGTCATGTATGTATAAAGGTCATCATTCTCATTTGTTGGTGCATAAACTTGTATTACTGTTAATGTTGAATATAATAAAACCGTTAACTGCTCTTTCTTACGGGCTTTCAAATTATCAAGCTTTTACTTGTCTCTGCACTAAATGTAGGTGCCTTTCATGACTCATCCGATCCTAAATACAATATTTGATATATATATCCATCTACAGTTCTTATCTTTTTATCTCAACTCACTTATCCCTAAATTATCTATTCCGTACTTTTCCCATTTCCTTTATAACTTCTGTCATGCCTTTCCAATTTGAAATGTTCTAAGATTCCATGTTGCAGTTGACGTTTTCTGTTTAGGTGATAGTGATTTCATCTGTTTCAAAGGTTCCTTCAGGATTTGTCCTTAAAATTTCATGCATTATACTCTTCCCAACTTAAATAGTGGTCATCAGGATTCCTGCAGGCTAACACTTGGTATACTGGTTTACTTGGGCTCTCAGTTTCCATAATCATTGAATTTTTACAGGTAGGGTGATTAGCTCTTCGTCCAAGCTTCCATTATCCTGGCATGGGGGAAGACACCCCCTCCAAGGGAATTCCCATGAGCAGAGTAAGGGATACAAAATCAAAATGGAGTCATCGAATGAGGAAGGTGGTGATCTCACACAAAGTAGTGCAAATCATCCATCACCTAAAGAAAATTACCAAACAACTGGAGATGTTTTCCATTTGGTAGGAAAGATTTAAGTACAAATCCTGTGTAGACCTTTATAAGAATCTTTGTGATTATCTGATCTCATATGAAAGCAACAATTCCGTCCCTACCAGATTTCAGGTATTTTATCCTACAAAAATAAACTGGGTGGAACACGTGTAATGAATAAGTATAAATATGCAGATTTTAAATGCTTGCTTCCTTCCTTCCGCAGTAATTGCAAACAAACCTAAGCACAAATATCTGGGTTACAGCCTGCAAAGTGGAAAAGCTCTCCACTCAACCAACCGATTTTTGAATAACAGTTGGTAATAACCCTTTTAAAATTGCTCTCTTTTTGTCACTGAATCTAGGATAAAGAGATGTGTTTTCCTTGTATCCAATGTTAAAGATATTTTGTAACTTTGTGGTGAATGTGCAGATATGCTGTAATCTATACTTATTTGTTTCATCACTTGGCATGTCTGCAAAACAAAAAGCTTCATATGCCTCTGTGACATATCTTTCGTTTGTATTATCTTAGTTATCAGCAGAATAGTTTGTCTATGGTATTGACACTGAAACACCAGAGTAAAATACGGTAAAACCCCGTTTTTACGTTCCCGCAATTTATGTTTTTCTGCCAATCACGTCATTTTCTGTTGATCCTGTCTTAAGGCCTATTCTCACGATGTATTGTTTTCCCGCCATTAACAACTTGACTTGGACATTATTTCCCGTGATTTGCGTTTTTTTTTTTTTTCTCGGTGGCAATACCGATTTTCGAATCGACTTCAGCGGAAATCTGCGCATTTCTGTTCTCAGGTGGCGTTTCCTTTTGGCTGTAGTTTCGTTTCCGCCATCACGGTGACTTGTGCGCATGCAGCAGTACTGTAGTGGTGAGCGATACCGTGATTTTTCAATCACAGTACGAAATGATATTGCAGAATTTCTGCAACGTAATTTAGCGTGTGAAAGTTGCTTTCAAGTTGCGGTTGTAGATTATCCATGGAGAAAAAAGATAAAAAATGTATTTCGGTAGAAGAAAAGATGGCAATTCTGCGACGTGTAAATTGGCATGCCGGAACACGTGTGCATTTAGCATAAGATCTTGGACTCTTCACTTTGAACACGAAAAGTAAAAAAACAGGTCAAGCATTGAACTCAATGCAAAGCAATCTGGCGCTAAGTCAAAAAAGAAAAGCAAAAACAATCAACAATTAAAGATTTTTTAAATAGATAAATGCAAATTCATTTATTTTCGGTTATTTAATTTTGTAATCTAGTATGTAGACTCACATACTAGCAGTAAGTCATCTTTTAGCCTTTTTTAAATGTTTTTTTACATTTCCTGTTATTTGACTTTTTTTTTTCCATCAGTCCCCTGAAAAGTATAAAAAAAGGGGTTTTATTGTATATAAATGTCATGAATAAAAAAAATAGTGCATGTTCGTAAAGAAATATATAATAACCAGAGAAAGAAGTGCAAGTTTCTGTAATAATGCTCTTTGATAATTTTGCCCTGAATTTTCTGGAGATTTTGAGGCAATTAAATTTTCCCTTAATATTTTAAATGTAAGCTGCTTAACAGATTTAGAGTGGGAACTAGTGATGGTAATTCTGATGGCATATAACCATAGAAATATTTTTCACAATTTGTTGTCCAGTCTGCTTCAACTCTTGGTGATCTTGGGATGAATGCTGTCCATCCCCCTCAACTTCCTGTCCTTTCAGTAATGGAAATTCAAGTTCTTTTCTGTTGTCCATCCAACTCTTGTGGTCTTCCTCTTCTCACTCCCTCAACCTTCCCCAATATAACTGCCTTTTCGATTATTCATCAACTCTTATAACATGTCCAAAGTACAACTTCTGTTTAGAGATCATTGCCTGCAAGGAGCATTCTGTTTTTATAATCTCTAAAACCTTATTGGTCATTCTTGCAGTGCATGGAATTCTTAATAGTCTCCTCGGCACCAAAAGCGAATTGATCAATTCGCTTTTTTCTGTCTTCGTAATCGTAATAATAATCCAGCTTTTACATCCATACTACTGGAAATACCATTGCCTTGACAATTCTAACTTTTGTGGCCTTACACCTCTGTATTTCAAAATTTTTGTCAGGTTTAACAGCTTTTTTCCCCATGACGATCTATTTAAACCACATGCGCCATCGTGGTTGGATCCACGATTTTTGAAAACAGCAGAGCTGACTGATTTCTCGAAAGATGAGATATCTCAGTGTTTAGTCAGTGGCAAAATAACCCACATTCGTGTCTAAGAGGTGCAACTGTGGTCCTAAGACAGTATCAGGTAAGATTGCCATCGTCTGAGAAGGCTTGAATGAACAACTTCCTGTGAGCAGCAATTGACTGAATAACAAAGGTTGTTCCCGACTCATCTCACTGAAATATGTGCAAGAATTGAAAGGATCGGTATTGGCAGCCATATGTCTATACGGAAACCATTGTATTAAAAGTTTTGAATTTAGTGACCTTCAAATTTCTTAATTCGTTCGGTCATTATTATTAATCCGTGTTTTGGGGAAGTATTATACAGAATCTTCCAAATTATTCTGCATTTCCATGGAATCATTACAGTTATCATTGGGGGTCTGTCTTAGACAACCTAATTTTTGTACCTCTTCTTAATCTCATGTCTACAATCTCTCCAGTGTCCATCTATTACCTTTTTAATGGTTTGTATTAATCTTATCACTGCATTTTCTATTCACCAATCACCACAGACAATGCATGCAGGCTATCTTCGTAACCAACGTTTGGCAGTCCTGATATTTTTGTCACATGCTTTGTTTCCTTTCTGAAGTTATTTGATCCACATCAAATGTAGTCACCAATTCTATGCAAAATAATGTAATGGTTTCATCAGAGCTATAGACAATGGAATTTATTACATGCATCTTTTTTTGTCAATATCATTATTGCAAGCAAAATATGTGTTGCCTTTCCATTGATAGTAAATGCTGCCTGATGAAAGACCTTTTCAAGATCGATTCTAGTCCAATTAAAAAAATGAATTTTCTGAGCCATTCTTTTCAACCGGTTCCAAAGTTATTTGATCCCTGGAACCACTAAGAGCTTTTTCTCAGAAAACTTGAGGTTTTCAAGCATCATATGGAACGCGAGATAAAAATTGTTAGAGCTGATGAAAGGGTCGGGTTTCAGTTAGACATGACTATTCTTCTAATGGGTGATCACACGTATTGACATCAGAAGAGGATGTGTATATCGATTATCTCATCAGATTACATGATGAACTACAAAGTAGAAAACAACAGCTGAAGAGTATACTAGGTTCTTTTCCATGGTGTCAGTTGCTGGGTGGGAAAGATATCGGCAGTTCATGGGATGCATTAAAAAATGTTTAATGATGCAATATCGAAATTGTCCTTAGAATAAATACGGTAAGAGTGAAATAGATATGCAGTGCTATCAACCAAGTGAATCTAAAAAAATCCGATGTGAAACGAATACTGCGAACATCAGGATGATGTCAGTTATGGAAATTATTGCACCGAAATCTACGTCTGACCATGAAAATAATTGGCTCTGCAAGCTAACAAATTAATAATTCAATCTTCATACTGTGTGTAAAAGAAAGAATGAATTCAATTTAATAAAACTCATTTATGTAATTTCGAAATTATAAATCTTCAGTGGTATTAGGTAATAGATTCAATGGACAAATTCAAAACAGTAAGCCATGTGATGTCATGAAAAAGTGCAAAACAAAATTAGGAAAACGAAGTAGCTATTACTTAACTATTATTACTGGAAAAGATTTTTATTCTCCTGGAAACTCAAGAATATCGACCGTAGAACCCACACTATTTCAGTCAAAAATATTGTGTTGGGATTAGGGACAGTAAGATGGTGATACATGTCAATCAACTATTTATTCGATGCCGCTCATAATTACAGATAATGCTGGGAAAGCTATCTTTGATTAACTACCTCTGGAGATTGAACTGCTTACTTGGTCTCCAAATGTTAGATATAGGCTAAAACGGCGTCGCCTAATCCCTATAAGAAAATATAAAACTAAAGGTTTTTTGTTTAATAAGAATAGACTTTGCCATAAAAAACGGCCTCGCCTAATCTCTATAAGAAAATATAAAAGGCTTTTTGTTTAATAAGAATAGACGTTGCCATATTTTTAAAAGTGAGAGGAGGACTTACCGATTCGAGTTAAGATAATGGACGAAGGCTTAGGATCTTTCCTTAACGTTCGAATTTATGGCTACACCTATGAATCAATCTTGTTTCAGATCATTAGATGTGGTCGGTATTTATTCCACGTTGTGCAAAGCCAGCTTTCTTGGGTTTCCCATTGATGGTTTACGACTGCTGTTTTGTGTTCTTTTCTCCAATTTGTCTGAAATAAGAGGTGATAATCAGATGGAATTTGATAGACAGCAGGAAGAGCCAAAGGGTAGCATTGATCTTTAAAGGGTGATAACGATGAAGACAATTTGTTGAATAAATTAAACGTTGTTGCTAGATTATTGAGAATTCTCGAGATTGGTTCCGAAGTGCCAGCAATGTATGGAATAGAAAGAGAGAGAGAGAGTAATTACCTGTGGGTAATTAACTAAATCATTAATTACTCAACGGAATCCAATCAGCCGTGTTCCTTATTGTTTGAATTAGGATTATTAAGCACAAAAAAATACACAGTGTTCTCTTCTCTGAAGAGAGAAAAAACTTCGAAAATTCCTCTAGTCTGCGACGACATTTGAACCCCAAGTCCTTCTCCGTGCGGTCAAGCGGCATAGATTGCAAACGCCGCTTCTACTGAGCTACACAGGCTCCCTATCGATATAGAGACCCAGATACTTGGCTGGTTTTATTTATTTATTTTTATTTTTTGACTAAGCTACATTTGCAATTGTTTATATCAGTACATTTCGTTTCATGCCATTTTATGGTTATATTGTAATCTAGCTCATCTGTTAATGTGAACAGAATTGCAAGCCTGGCTGGCTGAATGCTTAGAGTATCCGTTCTCCAGCCAAAAGGCTGCGGGTTCGAATGTGGCGTTGAGAACAACAGTGGCATTACCCTTATCAGCTCTGGTGATGACAATACTTTTTTCTTTCCATAATTTTTTGAGGGCAGAGAGTTGACTGGAAGATAAATTAACTTTGGAAGATAAATTACGGAAAGAAAAAAGTATTGTCATCACCAGAGCTGATAAAGGTAATGTCACTGTTGTTCTCAGCGCCTCAGAATATAATCGGGAAATGGATATTATTCTCCGTGGTCGCGCTACCTACATACCACTGGAACACAATCCCACAAAAACTCAAGTTAAAAAATTAAAAAATCTACTTTAAAATGTTTCTTCCTGGCCTCTGACATTACAAAAAAACTCATTCTGTTCTCGTCCTCCCGCCCCCCGGATATACAGTTTACCCAAAATCCACAAACTTAATTCTCCCCTAAGACCTATAGTAGATGCCATCAATGCACCTTGCTACAAATTATCTAAGCAGCTAGCTAACTCTTTGAAACTCCTCACTGGTCTTACCTCATCTTATGTAAAAAACTTCACTTATTTTAAAAACTTAATTGAAAATCTTACTTTAAATAATACAGATATATTAATCAGCTTTGACATCATCTCTTTGTTTACAAATATTCCCCTATTTGACACATTAACACTCTTAAAAAACGTTTTTCCTTCTGATATCTTAGAGCTCTTTTCCTTTGCCATCAACTCTGGTTATTTCTCTTGGAAGAACAAAGTCTACAGACAGATAGATGGAACTGCCATGGGTTTCCCCTCTCATGGGTTCCCCCCCCCCTTCTTTCCAATTATTACATGGAAAATTTTGAAAAACGAGCCATTGACTCTTCCCCTCTAAAACCTTCTCTCTGGCTAAGATATGTAGATGATGTGTTCTCTATTTGGCCTAATGGCCCAGACACATTACATTCCTTCCTCATTCACCTCAATAGTCTACATCCAAGAATCCAGTTTACGATGGAAAAGGAAAATAACAATAGTTTACCCTTCCTAGACACCTTAGTAAACGCCTTCCTAATGGTACCCTTTCTTTCTCTGTATATAGAAAACCTACTCATACAGGTAGATACATTTACAAACTCTCCCACCACCACCCCTCCCAGCAATATGGCATTATTAAAACTTTGACCAATAGGGCCCACAATCTTTGTTACTGTAAAACTGCCCTGTCAACCGAACTCAAACACATACACAACACCTTCTTTTCCAATGGCTATAATGACTACAAAATTTAAAAAATAATCGTCCTTCCCCATTCCCCGACCATCTCTTCAGAAGGACTTCAGAAATGCCATCACTATTCATTACATCCGTGTTACTTAAGAAAAAATAGCCAGATCATTAAAAAAGTACAACCTTCATACACCTTTTAAGCCCCACCGTAAACTTGCTATCCTTATCTGCTCCACTAAAGACCAGCTCTCACTTGTTTCAGTGCCTGGTGTATATAGAGTACCTTGTTCTTGTAAACTTGCCTACTTCGGATAAACAGGCAGGTCAGCATCCATCCGGTTAGAAGAATACAGTTCTTACATCTGCAAACACGATTATGGTCAGTCTGGCCTTGCAGACTATATTTTGGATACATCCCACAGAATCTCCTGGAAAAAAATTACCATGTTCCACCATAGTAAATTCAAAAAAGAAAAACTATTCTTTGAATCTGCATCTGCACTCAGGAATCAACCTAATTTAAACAAATACGGTTGCATTAAACTTCCCAAAATTTGGGAAACTTTACTTATCAGAGATCCCTATTTACATCCCAGTCCACCTGCAAATACCCATAGAGGGCGCACCACCTAGATAGGACTTTAATTTCACTTTGTATTGTATTTGTGTGTGTGTTGTTGCAAAAAGTTTATGTAATCCCCGAAGATGTCTCTGTGACGGAAACGAAATATTGGAAGTATTAAAATTAATTTTAATCCTTTCTCAGTGCTGCTAATATTCCATTAAACCTCTAACATGAATAATAAAGTACATATATCTCGTTTTACTGGTATTAATTTTAAGACCGTTATTGCGAAACCACTTATTTAGTTTCAATATACATCATGGTTAATCCGATTTTCTAGATCCTCAAAGATCGTTTCGGTGTACAGTGTATACTAATGCCGTATCATCAGCGAACGATATCATTTTGCCAAAACGTTTTTCACACAGATCATTAACATATATTAAAAATAGGATGGGTCCTAGCACCGAACCATGTTGAATTCCGTATTTTTTTATATTTGTTGTGCTATTGTATGCGCCGTAGCTGTTATATTGTTTTCTATTATTCAGATAGGATGTGAACCAGTCTTTAGTAACTGCTCTAATGCCGTATCTAGATATTTTCAGTAGTAGTAGGTCATGATAGACACAGTCGAACGCCTTAGATATATCAAGAAAAACGGCAGCTGTGTAGTTTCCTTTATTTATTCCACTATAACTGTTCTATGGAACCCTAAAGCGCTTTTTTTGGGCATTGAATCCGAACCTAAACCCGTATTAATTAGATGCGTGATAGGATATGGTACTTAGATAGCTATTTAATCGTTTTATTATTATTGTTATTATTAGGATTTCAATAACCTTTACCGTCAGCTGATTTTTTTTTAAACTTTGACATTGTGGATAGTATAGGTATTGGTCTGTAATTTCTGATTTCATTTCTGTTATCGCCTTTATATAGCGGAATAACTGAAGCAATCTTTAAGTGTTCTATAAATTTCCCGTGTTCAAAATATTTATTAACGATATGTGTAAAGAACTTTAACTTATATTTAAGGATACTATTTAGTTTTTCGATATTGATATGGTCACATCCCATTTCTTTTCCTTATTTTAATCCGATCACTTCACTCTTACCTCGCCTTCATTTACTGTTTGTAGATACATAGAATTCTTAATCTACGGAAAGTGACTCAAGTTCTTAATCCTCTCTGTAGGATCACATTTACCATAGGTTTGTAAAGTGGTTGTTCATTTCTTTAAGTACAACGTTGACGTCTTTGCCCTCTGGGAATGAGTGCGTTTTCTGCTTCGTATTGGCAATTGTCATGTTGACCAACTCATATTCTTTACTTTTATCATTCATATAAGAAAAAAAAATTTCGTTAAGAGATAGTGTTCTTTTGCGTGCTTTATTTTTTTCTTTGTTTAACGAAATTTTTATTGCCATGTTCAAACATTAAATTGTAGGGATTCTTCCTATGCTTACAATATAGCTTTTCTTTTGTTCTAATCATGTCTTTTATTTCATCTGTTATCCAGCGTGCGAACATACTTTTTCACAGTAACTCTGTTGTGAAATTGCGATTTGCTGTCTGCATATTTGATCATTTTGATAAATTCCTCACATAACTGCTTTGAATCTAATAGATGATTTTGAGGCAATTGATAATTTTTTATGTAATTCTCAAATGTATTATAATTTTGAATTTTTCACGACTACCTGCACAGTTCATATCATCACTATTAAGTAATGATAGATTTAACAATATAGAGTGATGATCTGTTATTTTGCTAAAATAGATTTTAGAGGATACCTCATAGGCCGTTTTATTTCTTATGAATAAATGTCAATGCAACTTACTGAGTTGTTCGCTTCTCTCGTATTGCCATCGACCTATGCAAGAAACGCACTTGTAGAATAATATATATTTTATATTCTTCAGTTTTGCTATCATTCTTATATAAATTCCAACTTCTATCCCCCACTAGTAATGATGACTATCGTGTTTTAAGGTCTTTAGGACATCATTTAGCTCTAATAGAAATATATCAATTGGGCCATCATGTGCACGGTATATAGCAAATATAAATATATTCATTACTATGTCGTAATTCATCACAGTTTCAGCACTGTGCATAGATTTGATTCCCGTTTATGAAAATTAAAAGTATTTTTCCTAGGGTACAGAATTAATCCGCATGAACGATTATAATCACGTCATAACACGCGTTGTAATTAACGAGAGAATCACGATCAATTTCAAGTTGTTTGATCCATATTTCATTTAAGACTAGCACATCTATATATGGTTCGATTTCTGAGAAAAGTAACATTAAATTATCAAAATTGGATGGGGGATCATAGCAGAAGCGTTCAAGTTGCAACCTCTGTAGGCTTGTTTACAAGCCGCGAATTCTGCTGCCAGCGATCTACAGTACAGTACAGTACAGTATAGTATAATACAGTACAGTGTTTTATAGGTTTCTACAGCTTTATAGCTGTAGAAACCTATAAAATTTTAGTCATTGCGTCTCTAATAAAGGGAATGCTAGTCAGAGACGCAATGACTAAAACCCAACGGCCCTTATCGGAACCGGCCCTAACAATCATCTTACACAATATAGAGGGCCTCTCCTCTGTAAAAGAAGATTTTATTGCAAAAATGTGTAAAGAACAAAAATGTGATATTTGATGTCTACAGGAGACACACAAAGCCAGACCTTTTTTTAGGTCAACAAGCCAGACCTAAAATTGCTGGAATGAAGCTTAAAGAAATACCACATGAAAAATATGGAAGTGCTATTTTCACTCGGCAGGAGATTCAGATTACAGAACGCCTAACCAAAATAATATAGAAATCCTTGGAATAGATCTGGATAACATCATTGTTTTCTCGGTATATAAACCACCTAATATAACCTTAGCTTTTGAAATATCCCAGTATTTGACACAAAGGAAACCTGCTATTATTATAGGCGACTTTAATAGTCATACCACACAGTAAGGTTATAGTGAAACAAATCAGGATGGAGAGTTACTCGAACAGTGGGCTGAGAGTAATCAAATGCGTCTTATACACGATCCTAAACAGCCATCATAATTTAACAGTGAAAGATGGAAAAGAGGATATAACAAGACCTTGGATTCGTTAGTAATCGAATAGCTAATCTGTGCACTAAACAGGTACTTGCACCAATCCCAAGTTCACAACATAGACCAATAATGCTGCAAGTTTTCCCACCAGTCGGACTTAAAAAGAGCCCACTCAGAAGACGCTTTAATTTTAAATAAGCTAACTGAGAACAGTTCTCCAGAGTATTTGACATAAATTTGTCCAACCCAGACCAGAAAATTATGGAAAGTTCATCAAAGCTATTAGAAGGTTCTGCTACCAGGCACATCCCAAGAGGTTGTAGAACATTTCATATTCCAGGTTTTACAAAACACACCATGGAAATGTATGAAAGATATTGTGACCTATATGATAAAAATCCATTTTCATCAGAAAAAATTTAAGCAGGAGAGGAACTTATAGCAGCACTGTCTGAAAAAAGAAATCAACAAAAAATTAAAAGATTAGATATGAAACACCGTAGCAGGAAAGCCTGGCTTTTACACAAAAAATTATCTGGTGATCCCACAACAGCAGCAACTAAAGTCAATATAAATGCAAACCAAATTGGAACTCAGCTATCTCTGAACGGAAAACCGAGTACCAAAATTAAAATACCTAACGTTTACATAAAAAAGTTAGGGATTCAGAACATAATTTCTTATAAGAATCATTTGCTAAAGAGGACCTAGAAAATGCCCTAAAAGTCCTAAAACCAGGAAAATCTGCCGGTATAGATTATATCAGAAACGAGATGCTAAGGAATCTGGGAGAAAAGGCAATGGAGTGGTTTAGAATTTTTCAACTTTTGTTGGAAATTTGCTAAAATATCCAGCAAATGAAGGCAAACGAAAGTAATACCTATCCTGAAACTGGGTAAACCTGCTGAGGAACTTAGAGAACTACAGGCCTATAGCTCTCCTGAGCACAACGCTGAAGCTGTATAGAGGTTAATCTTGAACAGACTGTCCAGAAATAGAGAAAGTGCTAATAAAAGAACAGGCAGGATTTAGACCAGGAAGATCATGCACTGGACAAGTATTAAACTTAACACAGTTTATTGAGGAAGATCTATTTATAGATTTGACAGTAGCATATGAGAGAATAAATCTTAGAAAGCTTATAGTCAAAATTTACAGCATGAAAAATAGCTATCGATTAGTGGAGGTATTCAGATCGCTGCTATTCAGCAGAAGATTCTTTGTTGATTTTCAAGGAAAAAAAGAGCAGATGGCGTATCCAGAAAAATGGTCTACCACAGGGAAGTGTGCTCTTTCCCCTCCTCTTCAATATATATAATAACGACGAACCTATAAACCCACACTCAAGAACCTTCTTACCGAGCAAAATCCTTTGATAACATTGAGAAGCAGCTCACACACAAGAACTAGAAACCCTTAGAGTTTACTATGAGGAAAACCAACTGAAACCAAATCCCAGTAAAAATCAAATGTATCTTTTCCATCTCAAATAATAGGGAGGCAAATAGAGAGTTGATCAAATTGGTCAATTATCGAAATCCAACTTACCTAGGTGTCACACTAGATAGGACCTTAAATTATAAGCGACACATAGAGAAGACAGCAGCTAAAATTCAAACACGTAATAATATCCTGTGCCGATTAACTTAATCTCGGTAGGGTGCAATTCCACACCCCTGCACTGGCACTTTGCCTTTCGACAGCCGAGTATGCTATCCCTGTTAGGGAAAGATCATCACATGTCAAAATTATTGACGAGGTTCTTAATGAAACGTGTCGGCACATTACCGGCTGCCTTAAGCGTACAAAAATTGACCATCTATACCCACTGTCTGGTACTGTACCTCCTCACATCAGAAAAACAACACAGAGTAAATATGAGCGGAAACAACAACCAAATGATGAACGGCATACTTTGTGTTGACATGTTGCAGTAAACAGGAGGCTTAACTGAAAGAAAAGTTTTATTCGCTCAGTGGAACCGTTGGTTGATTCCATAAAAGCCACAAGGTCAACAATGTGGAAAGAACAATCTCCAGAGGCTCTGAACTTAAATGAATCTCTTCCATCCGGCTTACATCTAGACTGGCAAAGATGGAAAACATTGAATTGACTTCGTTCCGGGATGGGTAGATCAAAGCAGAATATGGCCAGATGGGGCTACACAGACAATGACAGCTGCTCATGTGGTGAAACACAAACCATGGATCATCTTCTGCAATGCTGCTAATAGACGTTAATAATATATGTACCCAAGAAGATTTAATGCAGTGTAATGAAACAGCTTTAGAGTATATTAATCACTGGATGAGTGAAATTTGATATTTAATGTTTTTGTGTAATATTTTATGCAAGTGGCATTTTTGTCTCTTAATGTATGCTTTTCATCCATATTTTTTAATGTCTATTTCTTTAAATGTACACTTTTAATCATTTATATGTATGATCTTAATTTCCTGTAATAAATGGTTTATTGATGCCTATAAAGGTTGAATTACAGAGATTAGTCTTCCTATGATTACAGCTCTTTTTGTGTTCATTTTGCAAAGTTCATTCTTAACAGCATCGGCTTCATGCAATGGCGGACGGTGAAAAATTTAAAGGAGTGCTGCATAAGAAATATAATTCATTTTTCCCTAATCAGTAACCAATTTATTAATAAATAAATTTACATATTCAAAAAATTGCTTTATTAAAAATATTTCACCCTCACCACGAACACACATCAATAATAAAAGTTTCGTGTACAGAAATAATGCGCGCAAGCATACACTTGCGTGCATTATTTCTGTACACGAAATTGTAGCGGCACTGCTCATAGAGCAGTGTCAGATTTACTTGTTATGTGCAGTGACAAGTGCAAACGAATATCGGCGAGTCTAGCTGCAATTGGCCGAACGTGATAATTCCGACACTGTGTTAGATCGTAGTGCATTTGTTTCGTGTAACGATAATTGAAAAAATAATTTTTTCATATTTTCAACAGTGACCCTCGTCATAATTCAGCCTTGTATCTATAATAAATAAATAATTATATGTTATTTTAACAGAATAAAATAAGATTTACCAAAAAGATTTCACCCTCACCACGAACACACTCCAATAATCAAAGTTTCATATACAGAAATAACGCGCACAAGCATGCACTTTATCTGTAGCGACACTGCTCCACGAGCACTGTCAGATTCATTTGTTAGGTGCAGTGATAAGCGCAAACGAATATCGTCGAGTCTAGCTGCAGTTGGCCGAACGTGATAATTCCGACGCTGCGTTAGATGGCAGTGCATTTGTTTCGTAATCTAAAGCGTTAATCGAACAATTCCAATTATTAACTATTTAATCAATGTCGAAACATAAGCTGTAACCTTTAACGTGTTGTATTGCATTTATATAATATTGTCAGCATTGTTATTTATAAACACAAACGAAATTTAATTTTTTTCCATGGGGGTGTGCAGTGTTTATGTACAAGCCACCTCTGGTTTCATGGCATCTAAACTGATCCCATACTAACAAAGCAGATTCTTCATCCATCCATCCTTTTGGATGAATATGAAAAAAACTCCTTTGGGAAGTTTTTCTTTTAAAAATTAAACAAGGTGGAAATTTTGTTCCATCCACACAGCACGACAAAACAACAATAGTGGTTTTTCGTGACCAGAAGTTTTAACAATAATATATATATATATATATATATGTAGAAAGTATTTTTACCTTGGGTATAAATATGTTAAAGATGCCAAGTAATTTTAAACCTGGTTTTACTCCATTTCCCAAGTAAGCAAACAGACTAAAAGTCAAGTTTGCGCCTGCAATTGATGCAAGTCTAACTGATCCCACAGGTAGTGCAGGACCAGGGAAACTCGTGGCAAAGGTGGAACAAGCTCCGATCACTAATCTTAATATTTACCCTTAATGCCAAAACACATCTCCAAGAAGGGGATGTATGATGTTTTGTATTAAAGGCAAGGGGCCACTACCCAGACCGGTTTTGACCTTTATTGAGGTCTCGTCAGTGGGAGCTAGGCTAGAATTAGAAATACCAAGATTTAGTAGTACAGAGCTTGTAAGTATTTCGCCAAAACAAGTTACCATAAGGTGTTTTAACCTTATTATTAAATAAGAATCTCTGGAGGAGATATATATAAATGTAGAAAGTATTTTTACCTTGGGTATAAATATGTTAAAGATGCCAAGTAATTTTAAACCTGGTTTTACTCCATTTCCCAAGTAAGCAAACAGACTAAAAGTCAAGTTTGCGCCTGCAATTGATGCAAGTCTAACTGATCCCACAGGTAGTGCAGGACCAGGGCAACTCGTGGCAAAGGTGGAACAAGCTGCGATCACTAATCTTAATATTTACCCTTAATGCCAAAACACATCTCCAAGAAGGGGATGTATGATGTTTTGTTAAAGGCAAGGGGCCACTACCCAGACCGGTTTCGACCTTTATTGAGGTCTCGTCAGTGGGAGCTAGGCTAGAATTAGAAATACCAAGATTTAGTAGTATAGAGCTTGTAAGTATTTCGCCAAAACAAGTTACCATAAGGTGTTTTAACCTTATTATTAAATAAGAATCTCTGGAGGAGATATATATAAATGTAGAAAGTATTTTTACCTTGGGTATAAATATGTTAAAGATGCCCTGGTCCTGCACTACCTGTGGGATCAGTTAGACTTGCATCAATTGCAGGCGCAAACTTGACTTTTAGTCTGTTTGCTTACTTGGGAAATGGAGTAAAACCAGGTTTAAAATTACTTGGCATCTTTAACATATTTATACCCAAGGTAAAAATACTTTCTACATTTATATATATCTCCTCCAGAGATTCTTATTTAATAATAAGGTTAAAACACCTTATGGTAACTTGTTTTGGCGAAATACTTACAAGCTCTGTACTACTAAATCTTGGTATTTCTAATTCTAGCCTAGCTCCCACTGACGAGACCTCAATAAAGGTCGAAACCGGTCTGGGTAGTGGCCCCTTGCCTTTAATGCAAAACATCATACATCCCCTTCTTGGAGATGTGTTTTGGCATTAAGGGTAAATATTAAGATTAGTGATCGGAGCTTGTTCCACCTTTGCCACGAGTTGCCCTGGTCCTGCACTACCTGTGGGATCAGTTAGACTTGCATCAATTGCAGGCGCAAACTTGACTTTTAGTCTGTTTGCTTACTTGGGAAATGGAGTAAAACCAGGTTTAAAATTACTTGGCATCTTTAACATATATATATATATATATATATATATATATATATATATATATATATACCTTCGGAGTCAACAATCTTGTTCGACGGCAAAGCAAAAGTCAGAAGCAATTCATCCTCATTAGCTATCTGTGAAAGTTCAAAATTATCTTTTTTTTCTCTCTCATTTATGATGAATCTGTGAAATTCAATATTATTATTTTCGAATTTGTCTGTCATTTATTGTGATATTTTCGTTTTGTTACGCATGCATAAATCATTTCACTTCATAAATAAAGCACCAATGGTGATGCTGTAAAATATTATATTTCTTTCTGTTGCCAATAATTTCGTTCGTTGAATAATCATTTTTGTAGAAGCGCAGCAACTCGACCTTCATTGATACATTATCCAAGTTTTTAATTCATTTTCAATTTCTGGCCATTTTGCCGGTTTTCTGCAGAGATTGCGTTTTTTTACAATTTGCTTCTATTAATTGCTGCTCTCGTTTCCTCCAAGTTAGCCATTTTTTCTGTAGGTGGAGGCCCAAAATGCTACTCTACTGGCCTTTTATAATCCATGAGTTATAAAAAAAAAATAAATATAATAATGTATTGATTATTAGTTTAAGTGAGTGATCGTTAACGACCGTGCAGCTATTCAAACTGATCACGCATTACCGACAAGCGATAACACACAACTGCGCATACATAAAAAACGAATCGGCGTATAAGATGCATTCGGTTTATAGAACGCATCCTAATTTTAAAATAAGTTTTCAGATACAAATAAGCGCGTCTTATATAAGGCGAAAAATACGGTATTCATGTTCTCTCTTAAGTCAATTTAATTCATCAGTGTTCCAGTTATTCATAGGTGACATTTAGATTTTATTGCCTTCTTTGACTGTGTTTGTTGAGGTCGTCAGGTGTTTTTATCGGTATCGCTTTTGTGTTGCCGTTCTTTCTCATGAACAATTTACCGTCTCTTACCCACCCACACACATTTGACTGCGCCACTTGCTCTCATTTTCTTTTGCTTCATAAAGCAATTGCTTATTAAGTTTAGTCAAGTGGTCGTTTATATAGACAGGCACCGGTTTTAACTGTTCATCAAACTGTTGGACGGTAATCTTCGTGAGTTTTCTTGCCTCCGCAATCCATTTAGTTTTAATATTCTTGCTTATTAATTGGATAACAACTGGCTTGATGTCTGATTTTCTGCTGGTGGGTAGTCTGTGGGCGTGCACGATGTCTTCTCTTTTAACTAGGCTGATCATATTTCCTTGAGACAAAAACGGGACTGGGGTTATATAATATTCTGTATTTATGAAAAAGTAAGACGATAAAAAGTTTTATTACATAAACACATTGAACCTACCATTATCCTTCAGTGACAGAACTCATACAAAAATCCACGTAGACGTTGAGGGATCTGTATTTCGCCATGAAACACGATCTTACCATGATGAAGTGATCTTACGCAGCAAATTTCTTTCTTTTAATGCCTTATGATAAAACTTCTCACACTCCATGACACAATTTTGTATTACAACTAACATTGCCCTCATTGTCTCAACACTTAATCTAGATCTTTCCTTTGACCACATATTGTTAATAACAAAACATATTCCCTTAACAGGTGCTTTATTTCCTGGAAGAAAAAGCATAAACTCTACAATATTACAAAAGTATTGAAAGTCTAAGCATTTTTTTGCTCATTTCAGAAAAAATCTGTACCCATCTATCAGGTGGAGGAATGCTTTCTTTATTCCATGTATCCAACTGCTTCACAATTATAGATTTTATGAGGGTCTGCTCCTTAAACTCATTAACCGTTCTTCCTAACTAGAAATCCTTGTTTTAACGTAAATTTGTGTTAAAGCATTAAATATTTTTATTTGAGTTGAATCTTGTGTTTGCCTGATTTCTTTCACTATTCATTAAAATAGTTCGAATCTTAGCATACATACATACATACATACATATATATACAGGGTGTTCGGGATAAATTTGACAGTTTCGTAAGGAAAAAGAAAATCTTTGTATCTATTAAATTTAATGAATTGACAAAAAAAACATTACAGGCAGAGTTAATTACAATACTATCAACAAGATTTACTCAAAATAACCACCATTAGCATCGATCACAGCTTCAATTCTGCTTCGGAACCTCGAACAAGCTGATGCTACAGTCTCCCTGGGAAGGGCCGCAAAAACTGTTTTAATTTTATCCATTAACTGGGCTTTTGTATTACTGGAAGTGCGATTGGTGTCTTTTTCAACTGCGCCCCATACAAAATAATCCATGGGGTTAAGGTCTGGGGAGTTTGGAGGCCAAACATTTGGACTGGTGAAGTCGTAGAAATTTTCAGACAACCATTTTTGACTTTTCCCAGAGGTGTGGCAAGGGGCCGAATCCTGCTGCCATACATACGGCCTACCATTGGCTACCCTTGTTATCCAGGGCTTGACTACAGTTAGCAACTCCACGAACAAAGCCCGAATTCCAATGCCAGGGTTCTTCAACACCTGTTCCTGCAGATTTGCGAGGAATTCTGCTGTACGAACGCAATCAGATCGTCTGCTAGGGATCTTTCTTCTTGCTACATCCTCGTAGTCACCATTGCAAGTCTCTAGTTCATGCCTGATTGTTTTTACTGTATTCAGGGAGCATTGGGCAGCAGTCGTAATATCCTTATTTTGATGGCGGGCACGAATCATCATGATACAAGTTATTCTCTTCCATGATTCAGGTGGGTTCCAGCTATCCATCCTTTCTGACATCTTGTATATGAATGAAGAAGGGTCCAAACTTTTAAATGAAGAGAAGTGTGTGTTAATACATGTAACTTACGGAAAAATATAATTAATTATAAATATGTCAAATTTATCCCGAACACCCTGTATATATATACATATATATATATAAAATAAAGAGAATTTCGGACTGAATTTAGTTGATAACAATATGTGCTAGCTGATGGTTGCTGTCACAACGTTGCTTTATGCGAATTAGAACATAGAGTGGTGCAGTTAAAAATAAATTTTATTTTTTTGAATATGGAGTCAGTCAACAGGTAGAATATACATCAGAGTAGAAAGTAGGATCCAACAAGTAGAATTAAAATGCATTTCCCTGATTTTGGATCTTGTCTTCAGTGAGAAGTGAATTTCCAGAATTATCTGCAGCAGCATTGAAAATCGTCATCCAGTTCTCTACAACCTATCTTTGTGAGAAAGGATTTTCATCGCTCCAAATAAAAACAAAATACAAAAATCTTCTTCGTGTGCCGATCTTCGACTGAATTTGACCAATATTGGGCCAGATATACAGTAACTCTGCAAGGGCTGAGCTTAACCATCTCATTAAAAGTAAGTATTAACATAATTAGATCATATTATTTGTTTAATAAAAATTAACTTTGTTCAATGATGCTACACTTTTAATCGTTTACTTCCAATTTAATTGTTTCCATATGTATTTAAAATGTGCTTTAAGTTTATGTTATTATTAATGCCAGTTTTTTGAAATGTTGGTAATTCCT
Organism: Typopeltis vanoorti; assembly: GCF_054136105.1. Taxonomy (NCBI): domain Eukaryota; kingdom Metazoa; phylum Arthropoda; class Arachnida; order Uropygi; family Thelyphonidae; genus Typopeltis; species Typopeltis vanoorti. Next base: position 71,328,386 of record NC_143558.1, on the reverse strand, counting down.
TAGGTTTTTAAAAAAATTAGGAAAATCGAAATGACGTATATATACGGAAATCAATTAAAAACAGGCGGATCTCCCCCTCCCCCCAGCTACGACTCCTTAGTGGTCCGTAGAATTGTATTCAGCATTTTACTGGTCCTTGGCCTTAGAAAGGTTGAGAAATGCTGTATTAGGAGAAATACCATTCATCATGTGCCTGTACATCAATTGTTTACCGTATAAAGTTTGTTGTTGAAAATTGTATTCGTTTTCTGCCAGGAAAACGTATTAAAAATCATAAGTTTGTTTAGATTATATTTGGTCATTGACCTTTAATTGACTATGATTTATAAACATCTAATACCAACAAGTTTCACCGACGGGGCTGTCCAGCTTCTTCAGGGCTTATAACAGTAAGAAAAAAAACTCAAAGCAGCTAGTACAGAGAAAATGGAGTAACATTGTATAAATTAAAACACGCTCCATGCGCGTAACATTACGCGCATGGAGTGTGTTATTAGTCACTTTTATGAGAGCACGCTCTGTAGTTTTGAGCGAAATTAAATTCTGGCAGACTGAGTGATCTTATTAAGGTTTTCCATATGTCTGCTATTACCATTCCTGGTTTCTGATAAGATTTTCTCCAGAACGGAGGACTAAATTTATTGCTCATATATCGTTTCATTTTCCTTTAAAATAATTACATTTAAGGCATGAAAAAGGTGAGAGGATAATGATAAGTACTTCTGCTGGGATGTTTTTCCACGTTCATGGAAAAGCTAGAAACAGACATCATCTCAAAATTCAAAATCACATCCAAAACCTTTAGTTTAGTGGAGGTATGTAGACGATGTCTTCATAATTTGGAGGGACACAAAAACAGCTGTTTTGGATTCCTTAACCAAAATTAATTCTTTTCATCAAAAAATACAATTCACTTTGGAACTGGAAAAAGATAATCAACTATGATTTTTGAATACCCTAATCAAGAAACTAGCAGATAGACATATCAAACTAAGTCTACTGCAAACCAACACACACACTGGACGCTACCTTCATTTCAAATCAACTCACCATATTTCCCAAAAGCTCAAAAATAGAGCCACGAACATCATCTCAGGAAAAAAAAAACTCTATGAACTTATTCATATATCAGACATTAAAAAATGGCTATCCAAGGAATTTAATCAACAAGATTCTTCATAGAAACTCCCCCCCCCCACACACAACAACCTAACATCACTCAATACAGTTGTTATTCCTTGTGCAAGTAGTGTCCGAAAAAATCGCGAAACTTTTTAACCCTTTTTAATGGCAGAGTTGCGTTCAAACCGGTACTGTCCGTTACGTTTTAGGGTCAAAAGACATTAATGCTTTTTTTCAAACACTCTGGAGTGTACATCCTTTGTGCTTGTGGTCTAAACTATATAGGACAGACGTCGAGAAGCTTCGAAATCCAAAAGAACATATAGGTTAATAACAGAACAGACAGTTCTAGCCCATCGTTTCGCGATTACTAACAATACCATTGATTGGGACAGCAGCTCCATGCCTTACCTAGATTTCCGTTGTAGTCCTGAACTCTGGAGAAAATCTTAAGAGAAACCAGGGAATGATAATAGCTGACATGGAAAACCTTAATAATCACTCGTTTGCCAGAATTTAATTTCGCTCACTACAGAGCGTCCTCTGTAGTGAGCGAAAGTAAGTGAATAACACATGCTCCATGCGTGCAATGTTACGCGTTGTTTTAATGTTTAATTTATACGATAGCGTTACTCCATTTTCTCTGTACTAGGCATTTTGAGTTTTTTTTCTTATCGTTATAAACCCTGAAGAAGCCGGATAGCCACGTCGATGAAATTTGTTGGTATTATATGTTTATAAAGCATGGTCAATTAAAGTTCAATATATATTACTTTTAGTTAAATCATAAGTTTATTCAATCTCAAGTTAAGGACTTTATTTTGTGGTAGGTCACATGCAATATGTAATGTTTTTTTTTTTTGTGAAAATTTTATTTTTATAGTAATGGTCATTTACAGAGCTTTTGCGATATGGTTGAAAACGAAATTAGTGAATTAATTGATTAGGAAACAGACTTAAATGAAGAGGGACTAGTACAATAGATGACGTTGAACCAAATTATGGAGAAAGTTCTGCCTTAGATTCTGATGAATCCATTAAAGAATTCAGTTCAAAGAAATTAGCAGAATTGGACTTGGCAAGAAAGTTATTTTACGGATAATAATCCCTCAATTGAGCACGATGGAAAATTCATGAGACAATTGGATATTTGTTTTGCTCGATATTATGAACATAATAAAAAAAATGCAACGTTGTGATAAGCAAGGTCTTATTGATAAACCAGCCAAAGTATGCAAAAAGATTTATACAAATTACGTCCGGACACTGCTAAATAAAGAACATCTCGAAGTTAGCTTTGAAGACAGTGATGACGATTAATATGCACTTTATTTTACTTTGCCTACACCACTTAATCATTATGTGCAATGAAATTTATACCGAGTATGTTTCATAGTTTGTTTTAACTTACATGAATTAAATAAAAATATACTGTATTTCTATTGGATATCGTTTATATATAATTAAAAAAAAGAAAAAAAAATCATTTATCAACACATAACCCTACTTTTTCTTTGTGATCTGAGTCTCGCATAAAGAAGTATTTCTATGGAACCTAACATTCGCGTGATATACCGGGTCATTATAAAATAACATCAAGTATTCAGAGCCCTCTAGTAATGTATTGGACAAAACACACCAATATTCGGTAGACGTACACAATGGAACATGGGGATTCGATTTAACGAAAAAAATAGTATCAAAAGTCGCCAACAGGGGGAAATTTCGGCGCTGCCAAATTAATTTTAATAGGTGACTAATGAATGACTAAATGGCAAATGAGAGACAGCACACATCAATTTCATGACGTTTGTTAATTACAAATGAGGTTCAGTATGACCAGCATTGTTCCAGTAACTACATATATGCAGTGCACATTTTCTACAGTGGCTTGCAACATATCGGAATTGATGTCTCACCTATAACGTTATTCGATCTTTCAAAGTTGGAATATCGGGTACATGTCCTTGATACACAATGCTTTTAAGAAATCCCCACAGCCCAAAGTTACAAGGATTGAGATCAGGCGATCTCGGTGGCCATGGCGTGGGAAATGCATGACTACTGATTCTTCTCTCAGAGAAATATTGTCATAAAGCATGCTGTAACTGAAGTGCGATGTGGGGTAGTGCACCATACTGCATGAAGATGGTCGAATGGAGACATCTTTGTTGCAGTTGTGGAACCACAAAGTTCTGTAGCATATTGGCATACCTGTTAACATTGACAGAACAGGTCACTGGTCCATTTTGGCGATTTTCCTTGTAAAAGTATGGACCGATGATAAAAGATGCTGTAAATCCGCACCACACTGTGACTTTGGGCAAGTGGATATGCATCTGCAGACACACGTGGATTAGTTACAGCCCAAATGCGAGTTGCGTGTTAATATCACTGTTCAAATGAGCGCGCTTCGTCACTCCATAAAATCACGGCCATGCATCATCCACTTCCATGCGTGCTAAGAATCTCAAAGATAAGCCGATTCGTGTGGTCACAATTCTTGAACATGACTGATTTTATATAAGGGTTAAAACTTCAACATCTGATGTAGGATTTTCCACACCGTTGTGTATACGATATCCGTTTGCTGGGATATTGCTCGTGCACTGCTGGTACCCCACATATTCGTCATCTCCTGTTCCACAATAGCAGTTGCAACTTGTTGGCGATTGATTAGTTTGCGTGCCCTGCCTACCTGCACTGCTAGAATTCCAGTAGTTTCAAGTCACAATGTTTTCATAAGTTTGTTACGCTAATGGGTCCTTTTTGTAAATTTTTCATACACCGAAAATCACGAAGACAAGCACTGGCATTATTGTTCAGCTGATAATAGTTTGACTAACAAAGCACTCATGTAAGATAAGAGGCATCGAAAAGCAGTTCGTCTACGAATGATAAGAAATCTCACAGGCTTTCCTTTTATTGCATGATCGCTCACGTGATAATGCAAATTAACGCATTTTACTCGGAAAACAGCGCCAAAATTTCCCCCGGTGGCGACGTTTGGTACTATTTTTTTTCGTGAAATCGAATCCCCATGTTCCACTGTGTATGGCTACTGAACATTGGTGTGTTTTGTCCAATACATTACTCGCTAGAGGGCTCTGAACACTTCACATTATTTTATAATCACCGGTATATATATATATACATACATATACACATGTGTGAGCTCTACAATTTGAGTTGTAGGGTTGTTTCAAAAAAAAAAAAAGCAGGCCCGATTTCGTTGAATAGAATTTAACCCGCAAGTCTTTCTTCTGGCCAGATATCTAGCACATTAGTAACAAATGCCATTCCCACAGGCACAACTGAATGTTTACCCACCTGCCAAATAATCTACTGATTATAAAAACATTTTTGAGAACTGGCCACTCCAGATATCCATGTGAAGTGATATCAGAAGCAGACAAAAGTATTTTAACTAAGCGTTTCCAAAATTGGTTGCATAGATTGACATTTTACACGAAAGCACAAGCAGCTCTTAAAACATTAGGATCTACCAAAATTCCAATCCACCCTTGATACCCACACAAGACAATGTGAGAGATTTGGCAATTGAAATATAGGTCTCTTTCATAAGAATTCAGATGTTCAGAAAATTAATTTTCATAAAGCGATCATAAATTTATTTTACTTCAGTATTCATCTTTGTTTTGTCTTTCTGTATAACTGATATCAATCAAGAAATAGAAATAAACTAAGATAAGAAATGCACCAAAAAAATAATTTAACCATAAACATTTTTTTTAAGACTGTTCTTCATATCCTAGATGGGATTCAAATCCAACTAAGAGAATTTGTTAAAACCTACTGAGTTAGAAGTCTACATTAATCACCATTTTTAATAAGAGAGCACTTGAAACTAGAGGGGAAAAAAAAAGTGAAGAGTTACAACACAAACACTAAAACCTGCAAGAAGATAAATGCTGAAACCAAGTCAATGATAGTCATATCAGATATGACATACATACAGGGCTGTGGCAACCCGAGGGGGGTACACCGCACCCGGGCGCATTTTATGTAGCTAATATCTAATTTGGATTATACAATTATATTAAGGCAGCCGATAAAAGTTTGCACCGGGCAGCAAATACTCTTGGCATGCCCCTGCATACATACATTTGTGCTCAAAATATTACTGCAAGATCTCTTAAGGCACCGGTGAGTTTTGGTGAAGAGCAGTTTTTGCTGTGGAATATTTGGCTATAGTATGGCTTAGGTATCTGAAACTGAAGTCCAATGACAAATTCTAGACACGGATGTAATTATTGCAACAAAAACATTCAATCTCCAAATATTAGTAATGCAGTTTTTGTCATGCTATTTGGTCAATAATATGGAAACCAACTTTATCCTGATTCATGCAACAGAAGTGAAGCGAACAATTCTTGGTTTGTGTATGAGAGAGAAATTAAAATTCTTAAATTCATTCAAACAAGAAAGCTCTATTATAGTTATGCAAAAGGTGTTGAAAGTTTATTTTTCACTTGGTCAGACTATAATAAATTTAGTTTAATCCTTTATCCAAGTGTGTGCAAACAAAGTTTGCGTCTGAAAGTATCTTCAGGACTGGGGTAAAGTGGTAACAACACCGGACAACTCCTTTCTCTAAATCCAGAGTAATTTAATAAAAAGGTGGCACACCGTTTGGCAGCTCCTATAGGAGGAGATGACCTTGCTAATGCTTCTGCCTGGTATCTGCACTTGGGCCTGGCTCCCACTGAAGAGACCTCAATAAAGGTCGAAACTAGTCTGGGTTGTGGCCCTTCCCTTAATGCATAAACATTATACATATCCGCAAGGAGATGTCTTTTGCATTGTGGGAGATACTGAGATATGAGTGTTGGTAACTTGCTCCACCTTTGCAAGGAGTTGCACCACTTTACCCCAGTGCTGAAGATACTTTCAAACGCAAACTTTGTTTGCACACATTTGGATAAAGGATTAAACTAAATTTATTATAGTTATGCAAATGCTTTTCACCATGTCTGACCATAGGTTCAAGTTGCAAATATTATAATTTATGCAAAATAAAATAAATATAATGAAAAGTTGGTGATGATACACAAGCTGCAGCTGAATGATATGTTGAGAAATTGCATGCTAAACTTGGAATGAATTAATTCTGGCAACAAACTCTGGGCTAAAAAATAAAATGGAACAGGGTCTCTTTTCTCCTTCCCCCGAGCTACAACTACTGTTAAAAACAGAAATGAAGTTGGAAACAATTTCATTTAAGTTAATGCTGAAAGGTTTTATACATGGCCAGTCGCAGTGTATTTTTAGATTAATTTACAAAAAATTTGTGTGAAGTAATTAATTTACACAATTTATACATATCACTTGAACAGAAAATCTACTTACTTTGAAGAATAAAGATGGGATGAGAATAAATGTGATCAAGATGAATTCACATAAACTATATAACATGTATTTTTCACAAAGAAAATGGTGTTCAGATATATCTTAATATTGCAAACAATCTTGTTTATTATTCTCGGTCTTTAAAATATCCATTTAAAAAAATATAATGAAAAATTCCTTGCAACAACTTAAAATCAATACTGAAATTTACTCTGATGCTACTGTTTAATAATAAAACATTACTTTGGAAATAACACTAGAACCAAAGTAAATTTTATTCTTTATCAACTCAACAGCAATAATCGCTCAACATGAAAAAGGAAGATCTTTATTTTTATGATGAGCAATTCAATGACCAAGATACATCTTGGTTCCAATTTTATGCAACTATTAACTAGAGATGCCTTCCCCTTACTCCCACTTACTCTTTTTCTACATATGGTGTTTTTAAGTGAATATATTAACAAAAACAGTAGTGAAAATAAATACATTCAGCACTGGCACATTCTGGTGTTAAAAATACAAGGCTATTTAGAATATTACAGACCAGCACAGCAAAAAACCAAAATACGTGGACTTATGCATAAGAGCACAACATTTTATCTGTTAGATGCTTAAAATGCAAAAGGAATAACTTCCAGGGAACTTTATACAGTATAAGTAAAAGAAGTTGCAATTTCTCTTGCTCCACTACTACACTACTGCTTCAAAGTATCATATTACACTAATGAAGGGTATTTGGAATAATAACAGCAAGTACTGTATACCAAGAAATTTAGATGTGTACCAACTAACGGTATATATAAATTAGCATATTTCATTGTGAAATGTTTGAAATTCATCTATTAGTTAAGGGATTAATTGATAATTAATACATACAGTCATCACACAGTTTTGTTTTGTTATTTAACAAATACAAAAACATTGGCAATTTCTTGGTTTCCGATGTATATCAACTGACAGAACTACTCTTCAGTTTATGAAAGTTTATTTGATCAACACATACTTGCCACTAGTAGCACTGCATGGCACAAGAAAGCTGACTTCGGCACTGGGTCTTCTTTGAATGTCTCATATTTACAATGTTGATATAACTGTATTCCAATTTCTTGACTTACAGTACAATGATCTCTTTCTCACTCACGTTTTATCTTCTCACTTTCTCCCTCACTCTTTATATATATATATATATATAAAAAATCACAGACGTTCCATTATGGAAACTAAAAGAAAATAACAAATTGCATGATACACAAGCTAGGAATACCTCTGTACAATTACACAAACATAACAATGGTTATAAAGTGCGTGAATAAGTAGAGACTGAAGTCTCAATGACAGCCATCATGGACCAAATGAAAGCACAGGTGCCAAAATTCATATCTCTATCCTCTTCCAATATATTCAAATGATAATGAGGTATCTGCCCAAATAACGAGCTAGCATCAGTACTCGATACTATTGTGAAACAGTTATTCTTGAAATCTGGGCAATGTTTCCAAAATTTCTGCACAAGGAGATTTATACAATTTCACAGTCTTTCCTGCTTTTGTGACAGTTTAGTAACCAATTAATCTTGCCCAAATGAGAAAGTAATCTTTTGAGGTTCCACTGCAGCAATCCTCTGGGTATTATTTCTGTTAAAAACAAAAATTACTATAAAATCTGAATTGGTAAATAAAGAATATCATAAAACACTTATGAAAACTGCTTTATTAAATCAATAAAAATATACAAATGCAGATTAAAAGCTATTTAACTCAAAATATGGTAATATATATAAAATTTTAAAATACATTGAATTCAGTTTCCTGTAAGGCAGTATAAATTGTTGGAAAGAAATTTTCATTGCATAAAATATTCTGCAAAGAATATAAAACAGAAGTGAGATAAATTATGGAGTATTTGATTTAGTATTTTTATTTTAACATTAAACAGTTTTTAATGATATGTAAAATGACTATTTACATACTATATTCAAACAGTATTAATCAAGTTTCAGAATTAAAACACACCAATAGTGAAAGAGAACAGTTTGTATATACTGAAAATTTATTTTAAAGAGATTAATAGACAAAACAATGTCACTATCAAGAAAATAAAATGCTATTTAGTATAAGAAAATTGAAAGCCGTCTTTTAAAGGAAACAGCTAATTTCACAAAATATTCTGCACAAATTTACACTGACATGAAGAAAAAAGCACATCTCAGAGAGGAAGTGGTTGACAGAGTACTAATACCTGATTTTCTACATTATTTTCTAAACAAAAAACATAGTGATGAGTACAGAACCCCCTTTAACTCAGTTGATATAGACAAGCCCTTTGGTTGAAAAGATCCTGGTTCAAATCATCTAGGATGTGAGGATCCCTTATTGGGGTCATGAAGGTAGAGTATTTTTAAATCCCTCATAACAGGTGAACTGGCCCTATGACACAGTTCTCAAAACACGAAATACTTACCCCTAGAGAGGGGCGGGGAACATCTGGCACCTGGGCTGTATAAGGCCTGCAAAATCATTTGCTCTGGCCATGCCAAGGCAAACCGCAGGCGGGACTTGAAATTCAATAAATCTAGGAGCTTTTTTTCATAGCAACATAAATTTATATTAACTGAATCATAATAATGAAGTAAATTTTTTGACAAGCAAGGAACATCCATTATGGGATAGACAGGACATGTACGAGTACATGACAGGACAGACACGTATGCTTCTCGTCGGCTGCTGTGGCAGCCAATGAGAAGATCTCGAGAGTCGATGGTACGAATGTTGGATATGTTCCAAATACAAGATGCAGGATTAAAACAGTGATCAAAGCAAAATAATTGCATCACTGATAACACACACAGGATAGTGACCAAGTAAAACTTAAGTGGTGTGACATCTTAAAATGGCATCTACAAAGAAAAGTTGATTTTCCCAAGAGAAATGGACAAATGATTATTTTTTTTGTTGAAGTCAAAGGCAAACCCATGTGCCTAGTTTGTGGCGATGTGTAAGCAGTAATGAAAAAGGCCAATCTGGAGATTCATTACAGCTCAAAACATGCTAAACTCAATGAATTGGTAGGCCAAATGCATGTGGATAAAATCAATGCTCTTCAGCGGAGTTTGGAATCACAACAAGCTGCTTTCACTAGGCCTCGTTGTAACAGAGACAATGTTATTCAAACGAGTTATGTAGTGAGTGAGCTAATCACAAAGAAGCTGAGGCCTCATGTAGAGAGAGAGTTTGTGAAAGAGTGCATGGTGGCTGCTGCAGAGTTGCTAGCAATAGACATAGTAAAATTGTTTCAGAGTGTTAGTTTGTCTCGGAGAACTATCTCAGATCAGATTACTGACTTAGCACAAGATATTGAAACAACATTGAAGGATTCTGCAGATTCCCAATTTTTCTCTCTGACTTGTGACAAGACAACAGACATAACAAATACTGCTCAACTGGCCGTTTTCATTCGTGGGATAACTGCAGATTTTGACATGTGAGAGGAACTGCTGTCACTGGAAGCCATGCATGTCACTACAAGAGGACTTGTTTTATCAATGAAAAAAACTTGAGCTAACATTTGAAAAGTAGCGTTACTGCAGATGGAGCACCAGCCATAGTTGGCTCGTAAAAAGGGTTAATTGCATTTGTCAAAAGAGAACTGAATCGTCTCAGTCTTGATCCAAGTGATTTAATTATATGCCATTGCATCATATGCACCAAGAAAGTCTCTGTCCGGTCGTTGCGGCGCAACAATGTGATGTCAACAGAAGTGTCACATGAAGTATGGTGGCTGAGTGTCGGGAACATGCTCATGAGGTTTTACAAACTGCAGGATGAAGTCAAGCAGTTCATGGAGATGAAGGGAAAACCTGTCAGGGAACTCAATGATAGCAAGCGGCTGTGTGATCTAGCATTCATGGTGGGCATTACCAAGTACCTCTCAGAGCTGAACGTCAAGCTGCAGGGCCCTAACCAGCTTCTCAGCTCCCTGCTTTCAAATGCGAAATCATTTGAAGCTAAATTTAATAAAAGTGCAACTCGAAAGGAATAACACGGTGCATTTCCCCACTCTGGAAGGACAAAAGCCTTCTACGACACTTGAACATGCTGGTGAACGTGTGAAACTAATTGAGGCATTTAATGAAAGATTCAAGGACATGAAAAGTAAATAAATGGAAGTGAGCATCTTTGCTACACCTTTCAATGTGGAACCAACTGATGTGCCTGATAACCTACAACATGAAATCATTCAGCTGCAAAGCGATGATGAGCTAAAAGCAAGGTACGACAACTTTCCACTGCTTGGGTTCTATAAACATTACATAAGCAATGATGAATTTCCCAATTTGAGGAGACATGCATTAAAATATGCATCTGTGTTTGGAACAACTTACTGCTGCGAGCAGTTCTTTTCAAAACTGCTTGCAGCATCGTAAGGAGTCGGCTGCGCTCCAGACTGACCAACACAAACTTGGAAAAGCAGTTGCGAGTAGCAACATAATCAATACCAGCTAACATCACATGCCTCACCAAATAGAAGCAGTTCCAGCCATCACAATAGAGGTGAATTAATTAAATGTTTGACCAAATATAGCAGGCTGATTTTTATGTTCTCGTAGAAAGGCTTAGACGTTGGTTGCACATGCTTACTAAATAACAGCATACAATAGAATATACATTAAATTTCCTCCCGTTATCTCAGCCCTATTTCGGTTCGCAATGAACTCAGGCTATTTCGTTTGGCCGGGAAAATTCTACAAACAAATAGAGGGGACATCCATAGGTTCACCACTCTCCCCACCCTTGGCCAATTTCTTTATGGAGACCTTTCAGAGAAAGCCTTAAACTCAGACCCACAAAAACCAACCATATGGCTTTGCTACGTTGATGGTGTGTTCGCTATTTGGCCACATGGCTCTGATGCACTCCTCTCCTTCTTAACACACTTAACCAACCAACACCCTAGAATTAAGTTCACCCCGGAAAAAGAGGAAAACAACCTGGGGCTGATTCCATCTAGTGGAATCAGTTCCAGCCCTAAGAAACATGCCAAATCTCAACAAATTTGGTTGCATGAGACTGCCCCAAATTTGGGAGGCTTACATCAGGAGGACCTTCAGCCCAACAGCCAAGAATACGTACATAGCCTGCTGGGGGGGGGGGGGGGGCACCATCAGGACTTCTAGGGAAAACCATAGCTTCCTCGCTTCGTTTCTTATATACTGTGTTTAGTGCCTGCGTGCACGTGTCTTTATTGTAAGTTCCTCTGAAGATGGCAACGTGACATTGCCGAAATATATTAAAGTTTAATTTAATGTATATTCTATTGTATGTTATAATTTCCTTAAGTCATTTAGTAATTTTTAAGTTCATAATTTCGTATGGCCCACGAATGATGTTATAAATATCCAAATGGCCCTTGGCAGAAAAAAGGTTTCCCACCTCTGCCCTAGAGGGATGCAGCAGAGTAAGGACAAGCCAGCTGCATTAAATGGTGTAAAGCCCATAATCAAAGGAAAAACCAATCTTGGATGGATGAGAAATGGATGGGAACAGGAGTACATATGTTTTCCTACATGAAATAATTTAAACCAAATCTTTTATAAATATGTGAATCACTCCCACAAAAGTCTGTAAACCTATAGAACATTAGTACTATGGGCGAAATAAGGAATAGATATTCTGGAAATACTAGTACAGAGACCACGCACAGAATTTTTTTTTTCTTCAAAATACCAAAATAAGGAGATTGATTACTATTCTGGCTGGTGCATCTCTTTCACGTGATGAAAAACTTCCAAGGAGGACCAGAAATGGCAAAATACATGTTTCAATCCAAGGTTGTGCTCCTGGGTTATCCTTTGCCAAGAGGAGTATACTGATTTAAGAAAGACTGCCAACAATACTTAAATCAGGACACTCCTCTTGGCAAAGGATAACCCAGGAGCACAACCTTGGATTGAAACATGTATTTTGCCATTTCTGGCAAAATATAATATTCATTACAAGCTACACCAAATAACAGACTCTTAAACATCATATCAAATTACATCTTTCTATCTTTTACAAGATGATTTGATACATTTTTACCAAGGCAGTTATTCAAGAATGACTGAGGTCATGAACATCACCTGAAACTATTCTTCATTGGGGAACAGAACACACACACACACAGAGGCTCACAGTGCATCTAGCCTCTTGGATAGAATAAATTAAAGATGCCAAGAAATTATATTCTTGGTTTAATCCTTTATCCAAGTGTAAGCAAACAAAGTTTGCACCTGATGTACAACTCATATACAGAAGCTAATGACTTCATATTACTTTCCTTAGCATCCCATAATGCAAAGCACATATCCTTATGTGCATGTATAATGCTGTGCATTATGGGAAGGGTCACTACCCAGACTGGTTTCGACCTTTATTGAGGTCTCATCAGTGGGAGTCAGACCCAGAGATGATACCAAGGTTGAAGTAATGCAATTTCTTTATTTCCATACACAAGTAGCCAAAAGATGTCACACCACCTTATTATTAAAATACCCTGGATTAGAAATAGTTGTTGGAAGTTTTTCTACTTCTTAGATAGAAAGTATATTTATATAATGGGTCTCAGACTTTCTCTTACTCAGCTGATTTTCTTATGAATTTAAAAAAGAAAGTTTAATTAAATTTTCCTCTACTTTAAATAAAATCAGCAATATTTCCTTCTCAATAAGTCTGGAGAAATAGGTACAAGGTAAAATTACTGTACATCTTTCTATCTTTTACTTTAATGCAAAACATCTAGAGACACTGCTCCACTGAGTTGAAATACATCATTCGTCCATTTTCTATTGGGGCTGTTAAAACACAAGCAGTAGCTGTCCAACATCCTTTTCAAGTTCAACTGCATAACGAACTGAATCTGTGGGTAACTTATTTCCCAACTTTTCAACAGCAGAGTACTATAGGTTCTGCCATCTCTTATGTGTGTGAGAATATTATATATATTCTTATCCTTAACAAAAGGCTGTTAAGCCCATTAAACATTAGTACCATGGGTTGCTCTAGAAACCAAACATGGAATTTTAAGCAACTTCAGGCCTTCAAGAAGCAGGATGGTGGTCTCAGTGTGGGCAATGGAATTCATCTATTGCCGGAGGGCATTTGCAGAACATGGATTTGAACCAAGTTTGATAGTTGTCAAATCTTCTAATGATTGTGTGCTATAAGGTTTGTCAAATGATGAAGAATGGAGTATATTCATGAGTATAGTTCTGAATAGGATGTGAGGTCTGTGGGAGAAGGTCATTTAAGTACAAGAGAATGAGAGAGAATAAGAGAAGTACAAGTGACTGAAATAGCCATGCCAGTAGCAGAAGGCAGTCACCAAAACACAGTCCTGTAAGAAAGATCTCACTTCATTTCCATTCACTCTTCATCTTCACCTTATTCAGACATCCAAACAGGATCATATTTCTCTTGTTGAACTAACTCACACAGCTAGTTTCATCTTACACAAGCATAGTTCAGCTGGTATTTCTTCAGCTTAAAAAACTCACTTTTCTGTTCAAGACATTAGTTCTTGTCTCTATCCAACTACTAACACTGAATAAATCCCAAATCTTCTGCCCTCAAAATGCTGCTACAGCATCTGGAGTGGTGCACAATCTGATCAACTAATAACCCAACTTTAAGAGATTTACACTCTTTCAACTACAGCCTCATGTCTGACCTATATATTTCCATGGAGAATGTCCTGCTGAACTGGCTATCATCAGTCCATCACTTTCATCCAAGTTTGTAACAGCACAAACAATTGCTAATCATCTATTTCCCATTCTCATTCAAAGTTACCAAACCACCCATCTGTATACTTCGAAATAGCTGCCCACATTCTGCTTCTACAAAAACTACTCATCACATATGGCACTGATGTATTGTACGTTTTGCAATCTGTCATGAGTGGTTTGCACAGAGTCCATTTGTCTCTTTTGTGAAATTAAAAGAGTAAAATTTTCAGTGGAAACATCTTATTATGATGTTCATCAGGGCTTCTTAAGATAATTTCATTCACTGATGCTATAATCTAAACCAAAATTGCTCAGTGATCATTTCTAATTAAGTCCCAAATTCTTGATACTCACAAAATGTGAATGAAAGAACTATAGTTACATAATTATTTGTAAGTGTCCAGAGAAATCTGCAAAACTGTATAAACAATATTTTAAGCCTATCCAGATGCGCCTTGGACTATGCTGTATGCAGATGACATTGTGCTGTGTGCAAAATCAAGAGAAGAAGTGGCAGCTAAACTGGAAAGTTGGAGGCAAGTACTGGAAGAGAGAGAGAGGTATGAGATTGAGCAGAGGTAAGACAGAGTATATGTGTTGCAAAGTGGATGGCAACCAGGAGACATATCTAGAGCTGGAAGGAAATGTCATCAGGAAGGTAAGTGACTTTAAATACTTAGGTTCAACAATGAAGGTGAGGCCGAGAAGGAGGTGGGATGCAGGATACAAGCAGGATGGAGGAACTGGAGAGAGAGATGGTCTGAGTGCTATGCGATAAGAGGGTACCGATCAATCTTAAAGGCAAAATCTACAGGACAGTAGTGAGACCAGCTATGACATATGCTATGGAAACTGTGGCCCTCAGGAAAAATAACATCACCAGGATGGAGGTAGTGGAGATGATAATGCTTAGGTGGATGTGTGGTGTGACCAGAAAGGATCGTGTGAGAAATTATTATGTAAGGGGAATGGTGAAAGTTACAGGAGGCAAGGTTGAGAGGGTTTGGTCATGTGATGAGGAGGGAGGAAGAGTATGTGGGAAGAAAGGCCATGTAGATGGATGTCCAGGGGAAGAGGAAGCGCGGACGGCCAAATAAGACATAGTGACGGAGAACTCGAGGATGATGAACTTGGATGTGGCTACAGCCCAAGACAGGAGGTTGCGGAGGAGACTCACCACAAACAGCGACCCTACTTAAGTGGGAAAAGCTGCAGAAGAAGGTTTTATTTTTTTTTTTTTTTTTTTTTTTTTTTATGAGAGTCAATGCCATAATAAATATAGGGCTACCTTTTGTTGAAATATAGAATATTTATTCACTACTTATGACAAAGAATTGGAGTTTCCCAAAATTCTAGCAGCTGTCAGTGTAGTGTTATTTTATTTTTTTTTTTTTTTTGGAATTGTATAACCTAACATCATAAAACAAAACTGGTTACTCTTTTGGAAATAAATTACGCCCCTTTAAAAACAATTTATAATAATAATTCATACTTCATAATCTCACTATATATAAGGGAGACTGGAAAGTAATTAATTTTTTGAACTACATTTTCAATATAAATTTTATTAAAGAACAAATTAACATTATTCAATTCTATAATCGGCATCGTTAATTATAACCTTATTCCAATGATCTACTAAGTTTAGAATTCCTTTTTTGAAAAAAGTTTTTTCTTTGGAGGCAAAAAATGATATCGAACTCCTTTGGACATCATCTTGCAAACGGAAGGTTTTATTTCTTATGCTGTGTTCTAAGGACCTGAATAAGTGATAGTCACTAGGGTCAATATCCAGCAACTCAAGAAAAAATTAGGCAGTTAGGAGGCAGTTAGGCATCCTAACTGCCTAATTTTTTCTTGAGTCATTCTTGCAGAATGTGGTTTTGCATTATCTTGTTGCAAAATTACCCCTTTTCGATTGACAAGTGCAGGACATTTGATTAACAATGCTTGTAGTCGCTTTAATTGTTCACAGTAGATGGCTGCTGTGATAGTCTTAACTTGTTCCATGAGTTCGTAATGAATAATTCCATGAATATCCCACCAATCGCACAACAGAACCTTTTGTGGATGAAGTCCATCTTTAGGTGTTGGAATTGGACTTTGATTTGGAGAAAGCCACTGTTTTTTGCATTTAATATTCTTATACAGAATCCATTTTGTCACCAGTTACGACTTGTTCCAAAAAGGGGTCATTTTGTTGTCAGGTCAACAATGAATTGCAAATAGTCCGTCTCTGTGCTTTATTGTTGTCTGACAGTTCATGCGGTACCCATATACCCTGTTTAAGAACCTTGCCACTCTTATGTAAGTGCTCTTGGACAGTTGACCATGATGAATTAGGTTTCTCTGCTAATTCTTGTATGGTTTGTTTTGGATCTGATTCAACAAGTCTTAAGAGCATCGTCATCTAGAGTAAGAGGTCTTCCAGATTGAGGACTATCAGTGAGATCAAAATTTTTTTTTCTGCAAATCTCCTAAATCATTGCTGACATTTGTTAACGTTCAATACGTCTCATGACCATGATGAATTAGGTTTCTCTGCTAATTCTTGTATGGTTTGTTTTGGATCTGATTCAACAAGTCTTAAAAGCATCGTCATCTAGAGTAAGAGGTCTTCCAGATCGAGGATGATCAGTGAGATCAAATTTTTTCCCCTGCAAATCTCCTAAATCATCGCTGACATTTGTTAACGTCCAATATGTCTCCATAAGTTGAGCAAATGATTTTGGTAGCCTCGGTAGCATTCTTTCCTTGGTGAAACAAAAACAGCATATGATAAATGGTGCTCTTCAACTTTAAAGTCTGCCATATTAAAAAAAATAATCTAAAATTAAAAAAAAAAAAAGAAGATTTTTTTAAATAGAAAAGTAATGCTAATATTTAAATAAAAATCAAATTTAATAATTTATGTGTTATTTAAGAAAAAAACAATCAGCTAAAAATGACCTATTAAAAATCATTGATTACTTTCCGGTCCCCCTTATATATAGTTATACTAAAATGGAGAATATTATGGATCTGTCCATATTTTATAGCCCAATATATAGGCTGACCATATTTCCTTGAGACAAAAACGGGACAGGGGTATGTAATATTCTGTATTCATGAAAAAATAAGACGATAAAAAAGAAGTTTCATTACATAAACATATTGAGCTTACCATTATTCTTCAGTGACAGAACTCATACAAAAATTTAGGTAGACGTAGAGGAGGGCTCTATTTCACCATGATCGTACCATGAATATTTCTCTGATGAAGTGATCTTATGCAGCAAATTTTGGCCTTTCAACACCTTATCATAAAACTTCTCACACTCCATGATACAAATTTTGTCTTACAACTAACATAGCCCTCATTGTCTCAACACTTAATCTAGATTTCTTCTTTGACCACATACTGTTCATAACAGAAAATATTCTCTCAACAGGTGCTTACTTCTTGAAAGACAAAGAATAAACTCTACAATATTACAAAAGCCTTGAAAGTCTAGGCGCTTTTCGTTCATTTCAGAAAAAAATCTGTACCCATCTCTCAGATACAGGAATGTTTTCTTTATTCCATGTATCCAACTGCCTCACAATTATAGATTTTATGAGGGTCCACTGATCAAATACACGAGTTTCTTCTGTTTCTGTTCGTGTGATGTGTTCCTCGTTCAGGCTGTACTGTATTTTTCCATTCAGGTAGCTTAGTATCACCCACTTGAACTTCTCAGTGATTCATAAACTGCACTTCCACTGGTTGACATATTCTAAGCTGGTTTCATAGAAATTCTCAAAAAAAACTTAGTCTCATTAATTTCTCCTGAATCTACTATAATTTTCAGTTGTTTTTTGAGCTGATGTTTTTAACTGAAGCCAGAGTCTTTTCCTCATCCTTAGGTTGCTGGCTGTCCATGTGGTTAGCCTAGTGGCTATGTGCTTCAACCATATGGCGATATGCCTGGGGAAGGAGTGTTCTAGGTTTGATTCCTGTTGGCGACGTGAGGAGCTTAAGGATCTTCCTCACCTATAGCCAAGTTAGCCGGTCTTGGGAATAGACAGCAGTGTTTCTCATCCCACAAGCAGGCAAACTGGTCCCATGAACACACAGGATAGCCATAGGATACAGTATGGCAGGGAAGGCAATGGAAAACCACCATGCTGTTTAGGAGCAGCTATATATTTATATAGATGCTCCTAAACAGCCGAAAGGCTATAACCACAACAACAACAACATGCTTCTGGCTATGTAGATGTTGGTTGATGTCACTTCTGCCTCCATGAGCAATGGAAAAATGGATATTACAATGTTGGTATACCACTTTTGTTTCATCACTACACAGCTTGTCCAGTTTAATAAATTTGAACTTTTTCTGGAGATAGTCATTAAAACTGCAGTTATGCTTCTTTGACATTGCAAAGATAGACTTAAAGCTTTAAAAAATATGAAATGTAAACCACTGGCATTGAATAACAAAGCCACAGGTTAGCATACAGGCAAAACAAAAATAATGCTACATCAGAACAGACGGTGCGTCTGAGATGTGACACCTGTTCTGATGTTGCCAACATGTTCTGGGACCACTAATGTTTAATCTGTATATCGATGAAATAGTTCAAGATATGAGAGGAGATATTCTATTGTTTGTTGCTGATACTACCTTGAGAAAAGCAATTTCAGGAAACTCTTGATTCTTGATTGACTTTAGGTGGATGAATGGGAATTTTTTCAGCATTACAAAGTCATGCATTTGGGCGAGTAAAGGTTGAACAAGATGTATTGGAGGAACTTTGTGCAAGGAGGTGAAAGACACAAGGAGCTGAAGTTTAAAGGACACAGTGCAAAGCTACCCAGAAAATTACTGTATTGAGAAGGATGCTGACTAATATGGTTAATAAATTTTACTGTATAAGGCACCCATTCCCATCTATATGGATTATTGTACTTAAAAAAATAAGTGTGTGAAAGAGAGAATGCACGGGTGAAATGACAAGATGGCACCTAGCCTCTGGAATATTGAGTTTGAAGATATATTGAAGAAACATGCACTGCAGAGATTAGCAGACAGGAGATAGGATATGATGACAGGAGACAGTGAAAGATGCCTAACAGACAGATGCAGTGAATTTACTGCACAGTGCAGCAGGTGGTGGAGGATGAGGTCTGGAAATTGTATAAGGGTAAATATAGTAAACTGTAAATGTAGGTCCAGAAATACTAATATATGAACACTTTAGGATTACACAAGTAGAGTAGTGGTGTCACATTAGGTGATGAAACATCTATACCACCTAAAATTTACTTTATCTGCTCTACCACAAACAGGTTGTGACTTGGAATCCCAATGTAGTGTGACTCTTCATGAAGTCTAAGGACTAGACTATTTTTGTTACTCTGTGTTCAAGGGATTGAAATAGTCCAAGGAAAAAATTTTTTGGTTTCTAGAGCAGATTTCCTAACTTATCGAATCCTTATTTCACCCATGAAATAAGTACAACCTTTTATGGGTGGAAATCTTTTTTTTTTTTTTTGAATTTTAAAAAAGTGTTCATTATCTGTCTAATGCTTTGCTCTACACTGTTGGGCAGGGGATTAATTATAGTTTACTTAAATCAGAACATGAAAATGTGGATTGCTTGTTCTTATGGGGAAGTTCAAAAATGGTAATTCGCTGTTTTCTCTGTTGCCAATAAAATACAAGCACACAAAATAAATCATTACCTGAATTAGGTATGTTCAATTACTTTCATATGTCTTCTTTACTGAATGTTTATGTTAAAGCTGTTCCATAACTCTTCATTCAAACTGAAGACATTTTCATTTGATGCTATTCCCCTCCACCACTTCAAATTTCTTTTACTGTTTTTGTATCCTTATTCAGTCTGTTCAGTTCTAAATGTCAGTTATCATGGAGCAAAGATTGTAAGTTAAACATCAGTGCTTTGGAGGTAATTAAAGTATACATCAAAGCCTTGATACAATTGCACTTGGACTAATGTACACAGATTTGCTTTTCTGGGTTCCCAGGAGACAGAGAAATGTGGAAAGGCTACAAAGAAGATTTATAAAGATGATAATGGGATTATGGAATTCAGATGAGGGCTGTAGACACTGGCAGATAAGAGAAATACGAGTTGATATGATAAAGGTCTAGAAACTGTTGAAACGGTGTTAAAGAATACTGGTTGATGAAATTTTTCATTATATGGAAGAGAACAAGGGGGAATTTCTGGAAGTTATGACTGTGTAGTTAAGAAACAGGTGAGCAAAACAGTGCCTGTTAAAGTAGTGGGCACATCTAGTGCCCACTACTTTAACATGAGTCTCAAACAGACTGCAGTATGTTTGCTGCTCTTCTAAATATGACACCTAGACCAGTAACCTAGATCATCTGTGGACAATCTGGTGAATGCACATTACATCTGAATGGTGCAGCATAGAATGTGGAGGCGCATGGTTGCAATGGCTTCCTTACTGCTCCCATTTTATTTGTCTCATCACCAGAGCAATCCCACCATAACAGCACAAAAGCTGGTTCTGCCTTTGAATGTGTAAGGCATGAATGGTATCATTACAGTGGTCAGAGAGCATCTTAATTTAGAGACATTTCAGTCATAATTCCATGGATGGTAACTCTGCACCCCAGGTCATTCTGTCAAGCACACGTATCAAGTGTCCGAACTTGCAGCTCCCCTTGTACTGAGGGATTACTAGTGCATTGATTAGTTACAGCAAAGTAAAATTAACCTGTCTTACAACAATCTAAACTTAGCTCATGTCTGCTATTAGTTGGTGAACAAACCGATGCTTGGCGAATTCTGCTTCACAATTATAGGAAGAACCAACATGAAGAATCAGAAAGAGGTGGTGTTATGAATTTTGGGTTGACACAAGCCAGTTATCCCTGTAGTAACTTTTCTGATATATCTTGTTTAAAACTCTTAAAATCAAAACTATCGATAGGCACTGCTTTGTGGTCCATACTGAAAATCAAAATCAAGCCAGCTTTTGCCCTTTTGCTTTACACAAGGTTTCTATCCATGCTGAGTTCACTTTAGTTACCTTTTGACAGATGTATTGCCCCAGTAAAACTCCCCACCCAAAACACTGTCCTCAGAGTGGACTGCACCAGGAAATGGAGATCTCTGAGGGCTAGAATCTGTTTCTTTGAAGCAATAAATTCTGAAGTCTCAATCAGCAAATTGCAGAATATTTACTTGATTCCATGTTTGGTTTTTCTTTTATCTGTTCATTGTGCATGCTAAATTCATTTTGCTAGTTATTTTCTGTAACAAAGTGATTTCCCAATCCTAGTACCATTGAGGAATGAAAAACTGCCTACTTTAATTATAATATATGAAGAGAGACTTCTACTATCACTATAGATTTTGAGAACTGTGGCCATATCCTTGTATGCTCATTTATAACAAAAGAAAAACTGCCTGCTTTAATTATAATATATGAAAACAGACTTCTACTATAACTACAGATTTTGAGAACTGTGGCCATATGTAGAAGTGTGGTGCAAATCATGCTCTAAAATACATATTCTGCAGAGAGATGGATAACGAGTTTGGGATTATGGATGAAACAACTAAGGTTTGGATACTGTGCTTATTAATCAATCACATGGGTTCTCCATTTAGTTTTTGCCTGTTCTGTGAATAAATTACCCTTCAAGGAAGACAAAAACTCTACCTCCTTCTTATAGATTCATATGTCCTAAACAGAATCTAAACCTTGATCTTTCACACTGAAAGGCAATATCATATTGTACTCGTGTGTGTTACAGCAGTACTAGCAGAGTTGGAACAAACTTGTGCAAGTAATTGAAAATTTAAATAAAATATTTTCTGAAATAAAAACTAAATAAATATTTTATTCTGTTAGGAAGTTTGAAAGAATCTGAAAATACTTTTCAACTTGTTAAGCCTCGTAAGCCTAAGAGATAGCTAACAAGCTATGGGTTTAAATCCTATCATGGGCAGATATTTATGAAATCAATGGTGGTAGATAAATTTCATTTCCAGTGTGAAGCCTATAGAGACCATTTCTGGATTATCTAGCTCTTAGCCGATGTGCATTATTAATACCAATGCAATACAGATTTCCAATGTTTTGTGGACAAGATTAACATTAAAAAGACACAGGAAAAAATTAATATTTTATACATGTCTCAAGATTTCAGAAATGACTGGATCAGCTTCTAAGTCTCCTTTAAAAGTTTAAAGGAGACTTAGAAACCTTGACATGTTTTAGCATTCTGATACCTTGTGTTAGGCATAGGCAAAATAAATTAATTTTAAAAAAAATGATAAAAAAATAAAAACAATGAAGTCTCAATGCACAACTTCCAAGTGATGAATGATACTCGTCACCTATGTAGAGATAATTTTCTACCCACTCCACTAAACATCTATTAGACTTAATGTGGTTGTAGAGTAAACAGTAGCAGGATTATTCTACAGATGATTAGGAAGCCTCCTGATGTGTTACAATCAGTTTGAGTACAACTCAACCTAGTGAAAGGGTTACAAGACCATTTTTCTGTTTTATATTTAAATACAGTGAAAAAAAAGGTGGGGAAAACAGAGATGAAACATGGTGAGTCATCTATTACTCAGAGTTTGAGATGACATTTCTTCCGACTAGGGAATACAACCTTATAATGCAGCAACATTCACCTTCCAAGAACCTGATTTGTGGGGGAAAAAAAAAAAAAAAAAAAAAAAAAAGCCTTACCACAGAAAGATGGGGGTTGACTTGGAAAGACTAGATATTGTCGTCATCACATTTAATGTGTACACAATGATGTTTCTGAAATCTGTTTAATGCAACAAATACTTGCCAATGGTGTTGTTCCATTTTAACAATGGCTTCCTAAGCAAGTTTGAAATGTAATCTTGCTAGTGCTTGCATAATGAAAATGGTTATTTGTAAATGAATTTTTTTTCTTTTTTTTGTAATTGCTTTTAAAATTTTCATATAAACCTGAAAGCAAATGGGCCTGGAGGAAAACTAGAGAAAGGTATGTTAAAAGTTGCAATGAGTTGATTAAGAAAAGGTTCAGAGTATTGGGAGAATAACAAAACCATAAACAGATATCTGAGAACAGTACAAAACTGGAGTATAGAATCGCACAAATTAACATCATATAATTCACCTTGATGCTTTCAAATCAGACATAAGAATAGTAAATACACCTCAATGGAAAGAATTCACTCTTGATATCCTAGAAACTCATTATAAAGAGGCATTGCAAAATAAACTACCCAAAGGTCCGAGCAGGACATATTGTACAATCTGCCATCAATGAAATAGCAGCAAAAACTTTGGTTACCAAGACTGCTACATTATCCCAGAACAAAATGAATGATACTAACTACTGAAGAACTAATAAAGAAATGCAGTGACATTAAGCAAGAATATAGAGAATTCAGAAGATACACAGCTGGGTATATGAATTAAATGAGCAAGTATACGTGGTATTCCAAAATGACAAGGAAAACACCCAGACTATCTGTTCACAGAACTATACTAGAAGATGCATAAACCCAGAGAAATATACTTGTTGAAAGTTTTTTTTTTTCTTTTTTTCTCTTGGTTAAACTATAAATTAAAGATGCCAAGAAATTATATTCTTGGTTTCATCATTTGTCCAAGTGTAAGCAAATAAAGTTTGCACATGACCGGTTTAACATTTAATAAGGCCTCATGAGTGAGAGCCACCTAGAAGAGATACCAAGCTTGAAGTAATGTGGAAGTAATATGTTTCCCATATAACAAGCAATCAAAAGGTGTCACACCTTATTACTAAAATACTCTGAATTAGAAACAGATGTTGAAAGTTTTCTTTTTTTACTTGGTTATCGTCATCGTCTTCCGGTAGCATTCTCTAGCAAGAGGGTTGCAGCAGATGAACAGCTTTTCTCCATTTCTCTCTGTCTGTCGCCTCAGCCATTCTTAAACCAGTCCATTCCACGATGTCATCGAACCACTCTCTAATTGGTCTTCAACGTCTTCTCTTCCTCTCAACTTTCCCTTGTAATATAGTTCTTGTCAGGTGTCCAGAAGAATCTCTCAGAAGATGTCCTGCAAATCTAGTCTTTCTCTGCATAATATTCTTGAGCAGTGTTCTTTCCATCCCAACTCTTCTTAAAACTTCTTGATTTGATATTCTCTATGTATAGCTAATCTTTTCCATCTTTCTATAACACCACATTTCCAATCTCTCAATTTCTGAGTGTCCATGACTCACTTCCATAACTTGCAATACTCCAAACTGTTGCTTTAACTATTCCAATTCTAACACCTATTTTAATATTCTTGTTTATACAAATTTTCTTCCTTTCCATAAATGCCGGTTTAGCTTTGCCTATTCTATTCCTAATGTCCAAATCTGAAGTAGAAATATAGTTCTTGATAAAGTAGCTTGATCTCTGAGATCAAGCTACCTAAATATTGAAATCTTTCCACTTCTTCTTCTAAAATCTTGGTTATACTATAAATTAAAGAAGCCAAGAAACTATATTCTTGGTTTCATCCTTTATCCAAGTGTAAGCAAACAAAGTTTGCACATGAATAACATATCATATAACACGGTGTTTCCCAACCTGTGGTCCACAACGATGGGACAGGTGGTCTGCAGGCAGACTTAAATTAATTCAATAAATATATATATTTTAATTATCTAAACCAATTAAAATTGAATAAGTAAGTAATAATTATAGAAATCAAATGGAGACTTGAAAAAAAACAACGACAACAAATATCGTCAGAATGTTCAAAGGCGGAAGCAATAAAACTATATTGTTGTTCACTTCACCCTTTTTATCATTCTGCCACTAAATTTGTAGTGGCAGAATGACAATAATATAGGAGGGGTGAAGTGAACCATATTATATGTTTATATATTTTTCGGAAACGTTTTTTAATAATGGAAAAATTGCTTAGAACTAGGACTTTGAAAAGAAAAGCAAATGAAACAGGTGATGCTAACCCTAATTGTGATACAATTGTTGTAATGGCAAGTAAATCTGATACTATTAAAGAAGAAACAAGCAGTTCAAAAAAAAAAAAAAAAAAATACAGTAGGAAATATAACGGTTTATATTTGGAATTCGGGTTTAATTGGTGTGGAGATGAAAGTGAATAGAAACCTCAATGTGTTTTGTGTTATGAAGTGTTGTCGAACGAGTGCATGAAACCTGCGAAACTTTGATGACGTTTAGAAACTAAACATTGTGATGTGAAAAATAAGCCAATTGAATTTTTTCAGCGATGTTTAGGGACATTAAATCATGGGAAAGATATAGTTTTGGCCATGGGTTCCATTAATAGCAAGGCACTAGAAGCATCCTATCTCTTAAGTTTGCACATAGCAAAAGCAGAGAAACCTCATTCTATCGGGGAAAATTTGCTATTTCCAGCTATAAAAGATGTGGTAAAAACGATGTTTGGTAACAAGTTACTAAAAGATGTTGATCTGATTCCTTTTTCAAATGACACTGTCGGTCGCAGAATTAATGATACGGCAAGTGATGTAGAATCTCAATTAATCAAAAGAGTTAAGAAGAGCTCTTATTATGCGTTACAAATAGACGAGACTACTGATGTTACAAGCGATGCGCAGTTAATATGCTAAGTAAGATATGCGCATGATAATAACATTCATAATGATTATTCTGTTTTGTAGAACTCTGCCATCCCGAACGACTGGAGAAGAAATATTTCCCTCTCAATAATTACATAATACACCAAGGGATCCAGTGGGAAATATGTATAGGCTTCTGTTCGGATGGAGCTCACTCCGGATATGAATTGGGTACACTGTCTCATATATAGGGAAGCATTAGCCTCCAAAGGAATGCCACCAGAATTTAAAACTGTGCTATATAACGCTTTAAACTAGCTATTTTTATTAAATCTCAACCGTTAAATAACAGGTTATTTTCAGTACTCTGCGATGAAATGGGCAGTGAATATATACAACTTTTGCTAATTAAGTCATTAAGTACTAAAGTACTTCTTGCCTTAATTGAAATTGGGGCAACTTAATTGAAATAACCTTGTTATTTCAATTAAGGCACGAAGTTTTATTATTTGTAAAAGAACGTAATTCTGATTTTGCATCACTCCTTGTTGACAAAGCATGGTTATCAACAATATCCTATCTTTCAGACATTTTTTTGAAATTAAATGAACTAAATCTCTCCCTTCAGGGAAATTCTTTAACTGTTCTTGATGCCTATGACAAAATAAACGCATTCGAGAAAATACTGGTTTTATGGATTAATTATGTAAAAGACAGACAATTTGCACCTTTTCCAACATTGGAATCCTTGTTAGTGGAAAATGATATTTTTATTGATTCTGAGTTTCTGGAAAGGGTTTGTGACCATCTCAAAAATCTGAAAGGGAATTTTGAAACATATTTTCTGAATAACTTTTATAAGAAATTTCTGTGGGTTCGCGATCTATTTCAGGCTTGCAGTCACGAGAACAACCTTTTGTAATCGAAAAAAGAACAATCAATTGAGCTTACAAGTGACAATAGACTTAAAATGCAATTCCCTGATCTTGCCTTCAGTGAGAAGTGAATTTCCCAAATTATCTGAAGCATTGAAAATCATCATGCAGTTCTCTACAACCTATCTTTGTGAGAAAGGATTTTCATCGCTCCTTCAAATAAAAACAAAATACACAAAACGTCTTCGTGTATGTGCCGATCTTCGACTGAATTTGACCAATATTGAGCCAGATAGCCACCAATTCTGCAAGGGTTGAGAAGCTCAACATCTCATTAAAAGTAAGTATTAACATAATTAGATCATATTATTTATTTGTTTAATAATAATTATGACTTTGATGATGCTACACTTTTAATCGTTTACTTCCAATTTAATTGTTTCCATATGTATTCAAAACATGCTTTTAGATTTATTATGTTATAAATGCACAGTTTTTCCGAAATTAGGTTTTTAAAAAAATTAAGAAAGTCAAAATGATGTACAGGGAAATAAATTAAAAACACTATGTTTATTTTTGAAGTAAAACTTTAATTCCAACATTCTAAAATATTATTTTTCTTGCTTTTCTGTTTACAAAATCAATGACATTGTTGAAGTCTATTTCATCACTCAGTGCTGTTTTATAGACAGTAAGGCAAGATTTCTTAAATGCCAAAAAGTGCTGCCCAGGGCAGATCACCCACCCCCAGCCACACCTCTGTAACTTAGTAGTCTGTAGAAGTTTTCAGCATTTTACTGGTCCTTGGCCTTAGAAAGGTTAAGAAATGCTGATATAACACATTACTTCAACCTTGGTATCTCTTCTGGGTCCAGTTCCCACAATGCACAGCATTATACATGTCCATAAGATTATGTGCCTTGCATTATGGAATACCAAGGAAAGTGAGGTCCAGCCAATAGCCTCCATAAACAAATAGCCCACTTTATGTGAAACATTTCTTTGCTTACACTTGGATAAAGGTTGAAAAAAAGAATAATTTTTTTTTTTGCCATCTTTAATTTACAGAAATATATTTGGTAGCTAATTCCATATATAAGTGTTCATATTTATGAATTTAGGGATACAAAACACGCATGTTGAAAAGATTATTTTACTGATTAATAATAAAATAATAATTTGACATTTTAACCCCTGTATTGAGGTCATCATCAGAAGGATACATGTGTATAAGAACCAAGCTACATGTTGTTGCACTCTATACAGGTAAATTACATCTACATTGTTAACTAATCTTTTTTCTTAGCCTGCCCTCTAGTGATTAAAAAAAAAAAAAAAACTACAATAAACTCTGCTGAAATCCTCACATACTAGGATTCTTCTGGAATTATACAGTTCACATTACTAATATAAATAATTGTTATATTACGATTATTTTCTGGATTTGTACAGTAAGATTGCTATTGAATGTTCAGGAAAAAAAACAAACTTCAAGTCTTCTTGTATTGAGATTTTTCTTTGTGGTTGCTATGAAGGTTGCAGATGGGTCCTCCACGTTCTTGGAATGTTAGACCATCATTTTTATTCAGATTATGTTTGAGCATTTCACATGCTTCCTTGAATTTCCGCTCGAACCAGGTTTTGCCGCGGTGTAGGGACTTGGTATCTTTCCAATCAATTCTGTGGTCAGAAAGGCCGGTTTTTCACATGCATTCTTCTGATGATGACCTCAATACAGGGATCGAAACGTCAAGTTATTATTTTATTATTAATCAGTAAAATAATCTTTTCAACACGTGATGTGTTTTGTGTAAATTCATAAATATGAATGCTGACCACTGTGTAACCTTAAAAGAAAGAATCATATATAAGTGTGTGTGTGTGTGGTGTGTGTGTGTGGGGGGGGGGGGGAATCCAAAAGAGTGGGAATCAAAAGGAAATTGGCAAGCTACTCAAAAAAGCCTAGAAGTACTTTGAAAACTTTGACTCGTTCACCACCAAACTTTGCTATCAAAAAGAATCCAACAAAGAACTTCCCATCAGAGGTAATGATTTTACAATACAAGTATTTAAACCTGCACTAAAATGAAAAAAGATTGAAAAAGCACCTAGACTGGATGGTATGACAGAAGCTTTAAACATGGAGGAAAGATCTTTGGTAACAATTACCAAATACTTGCAATATATCTACATTCAACCACAATCCACCACAATTGAGGGAAAGTCTAAGTACTCAAGAAAGGAAATATAAACTACCCTAGAAAATTACACAGGAATCACACACATGCCTTCCACTATGAACGCTACAACAGAATGATTCCAAACTGAAATGAACCACATTAACATTCATTCTGCTCAAAATCAAGAGGGTGTCTTGGAAAAGAAAAGTATTAATAACATTTCCACTGTTAAAATGTGCAGAACACCTTTGCTTAATCTTCATCTCAGTAGATTTTGCTGAAGTCATCGATTTAATGATCAGATAAAGGATGTTCATGATTCTCAATTACTATGGAATAACCTTGCAAATAATGAAAGGAATAGAATAATAAATTTAGTTTAATCCTTTATTCAAGTGTTAGCAAACAAAGTTTGCACCTGAAAATATCTTCAGGACTGAGGAAAGATAGTGCAACACCAGGCAACTCGGAGCAAAGGTGGACCAAGCTATCATCACTCCTATCTCAGTGTCTCCCACAATGCAAAACACATCTCCTTGCAGATATGTATAATGTTATGCATTAAGGGAAGGGCCACTACCCAGACTGGTTTTGACCTTTATTGAGATCTCGTCAGTGGGAGCCAGGCCCAGAGGTGGAGATACCAAGGCAGAAGCAATGAAGAGGTCATCTTTATCTATATGGTGTTGCACTATCTTTCCTCAGTCCTGAAGATATTTTCAGGTGCAAACTTTGTTTGCTCACACTTGGATAAAGGATTAAACTAAATTTATTATAGTTTAACCAAGTGAAAAATAAACTTTCAACATCTTTCTCTAAATCCAGAGTAATTTAATAATAACGTGGCACACCTTTTTGCAACTACTATAGGTGAAGATGACCTCTCCATTGCTTCTGCCTTGGTATCTCCAGCTCTGGGCCTGGCTCCCACTGACAAGACCTCAATAAAGGTCAAAACCAGTCTGGGTAGTGGCCTTTCCCTTAATGCATAACATTATACATATCCCCAAGGAGATGTGTTTTGCATTATGGGAGATACTAAGATAGGAGTGATAATAGCTTGGTCCACCTTTGCTCCAAGTTGCCTGGTGTTGCACTACCTCTCCTCTGCCCTGAAGATATTTTCAGGTGCAAACTTTGTTTGCTCACACTTGGTAAAGGATTAAACTAAATTTATTATAGTCTAACCAAGTGTAAAATAAACTTTCAACATCTTTAGGAATAGAATAACTTTACCAGAACTATCATGCAAGAAAAATGGTTGAGCAGCCAGAGTTTTACTATTTCCATAAGAGTTCCTGAGGGAGACTCTAGCATCATAATCTATTATTACTGTTATTAAAGAAAAGGACCATGGAATAACTCATGAATATTCAACAGGTTAATCTTACATAAAGTCTCTGCTTTGTAGATAATGCTGTACTAATCAACTACAGCATTCAGAATACCCCAAATCACCTAAATCTGTGGTAAAATGCAGCATTAATTAGGTTAACGGTCAATATTAAAACTAAAGTCCTAAATATAAACAGAAAGAAATTAAGGCCTTGCTTACCACTATGCTGCAATTTTTTTATTAAGTTCATAATACAGAGCTAAACAAACATCCAATTGTCTCATGAATTTTCTGGAGTGCTCCACTGAGGGATCATTATCTGTAAAATAACTTCCTAACTTTCTTGCCAAGTTCAATCCTTCTGCTAATTTCTTTAACGGATTCAACACAATCAGAATCTTCGTCAGAATTCTATGTCATCTATTAATTGTACCAGTTCTTCCACATTTAAATCTATACTTCCCCATCAATTAAGTCACTAATTTCATTTTCAATCATATTGCAAAAGCACTTTAAGTGGCCATTACTATAAAAATAAATTTTTTACATAAAAGAAGCATTACATATTGTATGTAACTCACCAAAAAATAAAGTGCTCAGCTTGAGATTAACACACTTATGATTTTTAATGTACTTTCCTGGCAGAAAACGAAGACAATTTTCAACAATAAGCACTTTATACGGTAAACAATTGACGTACATGCACGGTAAAGGGTATTTCGCCTAATATAAATCCGCTACTTATAACTACATGCACAATACGGATAGAAGCAAATTTAATGAAGATAAAATTTGATTTTTAAGGTCGCGCATTGAAAAATATGAAAAGATAAAGTTTGTAGACCATCTTATATCGAAACGTCATACGAGTGTTGCCTGTACTTTTGTTCCTATTTCGATACTCTGACAAACTGAAAAGGCACAAAGCATTTCAATTTCACAAAAGTCTAAAACTAGTATCTGAAAACCCCATCTAATCATGATAAACACTAAAATTTGTTTTTATGCAATAACTAGCCAAGTCATATTTATATACGGTTCCCAGAAATGAAAAAAATGACTATTCAACACGATTCCTCCAAATCTTCAAGAAACACATCGACACAAGACTCTATAATCATTTGCCCACAGTAGCATTGGCATATTCTAGGTCTTGAGACATCTCATATGTGGGATTAATGATGATAATAAAATAGAAATATCAATAGTTATGGACCAGTATGCCATTTCATTAGTATAGGGATACATGCAGCATGACCATAATTGAAACTGTCATTCTTGAAGAAAGCCACCAGCAAATTCCTCTTAGAGGACAGACAGTAGAGCCGATTTGGCAATACATAAGAGCTTTGTATAAGCTAAGTTCTTTCTGAAGACACATAACCAACAAAAGTTACCAGTTGACACACAACAGACCAAAACTAAGTTATATTCTCAGCTGTTATATCATATTTGCATATATAATTTCCCTAATCATACCTATAAGCTATAATTACACTTTGCATGAATGAAGATTTCGGCTATTTCATGAAATTCCGTGCAATAATTCCACTAGAAATCTGATCTCAGAAAAATCTTTTTAAAGCACACTGATAATGTAGTACTGTTAAAAAAATAAAATATGCTAACTAATTAACATTTTTTTTTAGGTATTAGTGATGCTTCATTTAATCAACACAAGGTGCATGAATGACTTACATTTATAAGAATTTTTTAAATGAAATTAATGGGTTTGTGAGGGGAAAGGCATATTTTGGTTCCCAGAAACTCAGGTTTCTCTCCTTCAGAAGTAGACCAACAGCAGATTACTATAAAACAAGAATTAAGAGTCCCATGCTTACTAAAATTAGATTAAGAAAATGGTAAGTTCCTCAACTAACAGGTAACTAGGCCTCCTTTAAAAAGTGAATCTGTTTCATAGATTGAGTTAAAGCAAGAGATTATTTGGGCTAAGCCTGTATTGAACACGTTAACATGAAGCCTAGTTACTTGCAATAGGCCACTTTGGTTGAGGAGAAGATGAGAGCTTTTAAGTTTTGTAGGTGATTGAGTTTATGAAACCGTATACTCAGGATGTATAGGTCTTGAGTACATAAGCTAACTAATTAAGTACACGTTACTTAAATGACAAGCTTTATCCAACATTCCATATATTTCTCTTCTGAGTAATTTTGACTAAGGATTCTGCTTTGAAGGCTAAAGTATTAGTTCAATTAGAACTAAAGCATAAAAAGCACAGGATATTACAGTAACTCAGTATTCTGGGTTAAGTGTTATTAATGTCTTATTCCAGTGGATTCAAGAAATAATTTTAATAGCATGATCTGCAAAGCCAGATTTTTTTTAATTTATTTCCCAGTCATATATTTGCAGTCAGTCTAATAAGCAACAGCAAAAAAGAAATGAACTTCAACACATGGACAGTCCTACACGTCTTTAATCTGGCTTTAATTATAGTGCACAAAAATACACTTAAAAGCATAGCTTTCTCATTCAAGTCCATACTCTTACCATGAAACAGCCCTGTGAAGCATCCTATCCAAATTAGACAAACAACAACAAAAGCACTAATCTGAAGGATTATTGTGAAGACAAGTCAGACTACACCTAAACAGGAATGAATGCTTAAAATTATCTCAATTTTGGGAAGTAGCTGCTTGCACTGTTCATTATCATTAGAAAGTCTGTTATACAATTCTCACTCACTGATAGTATCACAGCCTATAACATTAATCTTCCACTTCCCAAAATTGAGATAATTTTAAGCATTCTTGGGGTAATAATAATAATATTAGTTTCATGACCCCAAGACCTCATGGAGTCAAAGATTCATCTGGGAGGTCCTTTTATCACACACACAGCTCATCATACCGTGTCTTGAACACACTCAAACTCCTTGCAGACACCATACTCTCAGGCAAGGCATTCCAATCATTTACAACTCTGCACGAAAAAACCTGACTCTCACATCCTCTTTATACAGTTTCCAGGTTTTTCCCCGATCTCCCACTATTTTCGTAGAACTTCTCCGACACTGATCCTATAACAACTCCTTACCAACTTGTAGGTCTCTATCACATCTTCCCCTCTTCCTCCTGTCCACCAGACTCTGCAAATTGCATCTTCTCAATCTTTCCTCATACTCGACATTCCAGAGGTCAGAAAATACCTTAGTCAATCGCCTTTGGACTCTTTCCAACATCTCTTCATCCTTCTGAAAACCAGGTGACCAAATCTGGGCACAATAGTCCATGTGTGGACTAATCAAAGCCTTATACAATGGAACAAGAATCTCACTACTTCTATAAGTCAGTGTCCTCTGCATCATTCTCAGAAGCCTTTGTATTGTCTTCACAATTTTGGCTATGTGTCCCCTATATTTCAGATCCTTATCCACTATCACCCCCAGATCTCTTATTTCTTCCACCTCCAACAATATAACCTCACCAAGCATAAATTCTGCATCCCATTTTTGTTTTCCAAATTTTAAAACCTTACATTTTGCAACATTGAGCTCACATCCATTTCCATGTCCTATCACTCAATTTATTCAAGTCTTCTTGTAAGGCCACAACATCTTCACTACTCTTCATGGTTCGTCCCAACTTTGCATCATCAGCAAACAACTGAATATCTCCATCCAACTCTTCACCTATATCGTTAATATACAGTGCCTCAGGGCCCCAAAACAGACCCCTGAGGCACTCTACTAGTGCCCTTCCTTTTCCTGGATATCGCTTCCCCCATACATTTGCAACATTGAGCTCACATCCATTTCCATGTCCTATCACTCAATTTATTCAAGTCTTCTTGTAAGGCCACAACATCTTCACTACTCTTCATGGTTCGTCCCAACTTTGCATAATCAGCAAACAACTGAATATCTCCATCCAACTCTTCACCTATATCGTTAATATACAGTGCCTCAGGGCCCCAAAACAGACCCCCGAGGCACTCTACTAGTGCCCTTCCTTTTCCTGGATATCGCTTCCCCCATACACAACTTGTTGATACCTATCAGATAGCCAGTCTCCAATCCAATGCACTAATCTAATATCCAACCCCATTTGCTCTAGTTTGACTATCAATTTATCATGAGGTACTCTATCAAAAGCCTTTGCGAAATCTAAGTATATTACTGTATATCCTTCTCCTCTGTCCAAGGAAGCAGTCAATTTATTGTAATAAGTAAGTAGATTACTAAACCATGACCTCCTTTTAGCAAATCCATGCTGTCCATCAAAGATAATACCATTGTTGCCAACCCAATTCTGGATCCTAGTTCTCACAAGCTTCTCCAACAACTTAACCACAACAGCTGACACACAGATAGGTCTATAGTTTGATGCTTGAGTTCGATCACCTCCTTTATGAAGTGGCACAATATGTTCAAAACAACTTAACATTATACAGAATCATACACTGTTAACTGCTAGTCACTGTCAATATTTCATCTGCTTTAATGTCACCTACTCACTTCATGTCAAACTAGTGTTTCTTACTGAAAAATTACAATAATTTAAAGAAGCATTCCATTTAGATTGCATTTAACTTAACATTATACAGAATCATACACTGTTAACTGCTAGTCAGTGTCAATATTTCATCTGCTTTACTGTCACCTACTCACTTCATGTCAAACTAGTGTTTCTTACTTAAAAATTACAATAATTTAAAGAAGCATTCCATTTAGATTGGCCAACAAATTTTCAATTTACAGTGTAAATAAAATAAATTAATAAAATAAAGCTGTTTTCTTATCCAAGTGGAAGGTATCAGTCAACTTATTTAACCTCCCCAATAGTGTTTAAGCCGTAATGCAAAACTGTTATGGGTAACTAGTGGTTCTTAACTGAGAATGACAAAATTACCAGTTCAAAAATAACTACAGGATACAGGAAGTAATCCTTTCTTCAGGTACTATAGCTCTTTACCTCTTCATTCAATGAGAAATTGAACAGAATACCTTTACATCTGGCATTTTTTTTTTTTTTTACCTTCTGGTCCTTGATCTCTCTCTCTCTCACATGTGCTGCAGAACAAAAGCCCACTCTGTATCACCTTTACAATCTTTCATCCACATCTGGCATTGCATTGGCACACTGCAGTTCTATCAAAAATGGGGGAAGTCATCGGCAATCACCTCCTTCACATAGAAGCCTACCACCAGTCAACCAATGGCTGCCAATATGCATCTCGCCACTCTCAATTTACAGTAGATCTCCTTGTGAGCATCATCCATTAATGGAAAGGTTTAATGGAAACTTGTCTAGTCATCACTACAGGAATTTCCAAGTTATTTGATCAGTTCTGACATAAGGGCTACTTACCAAATTACCACCATATGGTCCAGTATTCACCCTGTGCAACTAGCTTGCCAATTTCCTTTCTGATTGTTCAATCATTATATATGGCTTCCTTTCTTCATATTTCTCCACAATGCTGGAATACCCAGGACTCTGTGCTTTCTACCACATCTTCTCCTATTCAAAAATTACTATCTAATCACTACCCTAATAATAAATTTAGTTTAATCCTTTATCCAAGTGTGAGCAAACAAAGTTTGCACCTGAAAGTATCTTCAGGACTGGGGTAAGGTAGTACAACACCGGGAAACTCGTTGCAAAGGTGGAACAAGCTAACACCACTCCTATCTCAGTATCTCCCAAAATGTAAAACATCTCCTTGCGGATATGTATAATGTTATGCATTAAAGGGAGGGGCCACAACCCAGACTAGTTTCGACCTTTATTGAGGTCTCTTCAGTGGGAGCCAGACCCAGACGTGGAGTTACCAGGTAGAAGCAATAACAAGGTCATCTATAACTATAGGAGTTGCTAAACGGTGTGCCACCTTTTTATTAAATTACTCTGGATTTAGAGAAAGATGTTCAAAGTTTATTTTTCACTTAAAGGGAGGGCCACCACCCAGACGTGCAGATACCAGGCAGAAGCAATAGCAAGGTCATCTCTAACTATAGGAGTTGCTAAACGGTGTGCCACCTTTTTATTAAATTACTCTGGATTTAGAGAAAGATGTTCAAAGTTTATTTTTCACTTAAAGGGAGGGCCACCACCCAGACGTGCAGATACCAGGCAGAAGCAATAGCAAGGTCATCTCTAACTATAGGAGTTGCTAAACAGTGTGCCACCTTTTTATTAAATTACTCTGGATTTAGAGAAAGATGTTGAAAGTTTATTTTTCACTTGGTTAGACTATAATAAATTTAGTTTAATCCTTTATCCAAGTGTGAGCAAACCAAGTTTGCACCTGAAAGTATCTTCAAGTGCTGGGGTAAGGTAGTACAACAACGGGCAACTTGTTGCAAAGGTGGAGCAAGCTAATATCACTCCTATCTCAGTATCTCCCAAAATGCAAAACTTATCTCCTTGCAGATATTCTCTAAATCCAGAGTAATTTAATAAAAAGGTGGCACCATTTAGCAACTCCTATAGGTAGAGATGACCTTGCCATTGCTTCTGCCTGGTATCTCCATGTCTGGGCCTGGCTCCCACTGAAGAGACCTCAATAAAGGTCAAAACTAGTCTGGGTAGTGACCCTCCCTTTAATGCATAACATTATACATATCTGCAAGGAGATGTGTTTTGCATTTTGGGAGATACTAAGATAGGAGTGATGTTAGCTTGCTCCACCTTTGCAACGAGTTGCCCGGTGTTGTACTACCTTACCCCAGTCCTGAAGATACTTTCAGGTGCAAACTTTGTTTGCTCACACTTATGGCTTAAACCAGTGGTTCTTAACTGGTGTTCCACGAACTGGTTACAAGTGTTCAGCCAGTGAAATATGTCACATGACACTGTTCTCAGTTTAACTGGTTACTCTGATCCTAACAACTGATGACCTTTGCATGTTGACTTATAAACTAATAGAATATAGTTTATAGGTACTATTTTTAATGTGTAAAAATTTAACGATATTGGAAGAAAAGATTTCGAGTTACTTTCCTTCTTTAAATATACACACAGTTATGACTGGATACGAAATCCATTTGGCCCAATTAATACATCGAATTGTGAATTTTCATTACAAGAAAAACTATAAGTTACCTTCTCAATGGATCGTATTCTGAAAATGAAATTCTCTGAAATAACTCTTGAGGAATTTTGGATTTTTGTCCAAGCTGAATACCCAGCTCTCCCCACAACAACATTGAAAATTTTGTTAGATGTTTCAACATCATATTTGTCGAGCTCGGTTTCTCAATATTAACCAATATAAAAACTAAAACGTGTGAAAGACTTACTAATATAGACAAAGAGATGAGGGTAGTTATATCACATATTAGACCTGATATTGCTGAAATCTGCAAAAGCCAACAAGCTCAAGTATCGCATTAAAATAAGTATATTTTTATAAAAGGCAAGTCCATGCATATTTTTATTGTTAACTTTATCATCCTAATGCTTTTGGTGTTCCCCAAATTTTTCTTATAATCAAAAG
Source organism: Typopeltis vanoorti (assembly GCF_054136105.1). Lineage (NCBI taxonomy): Eukaryota > Metazoa > Arthropoda > Arachnida > Uropygi > Thelyphonidae > Typopeltis > Typopeltis vanoorti. The sequence continues at coordinate 71,290,698 of NC_143558.1, read as the reverse complement.
TGTTCCGTGACTTCGAAAAGGTTAAGAATCACTGATCTCCTTGCCATATTTTAGAATAAACATACAAAACACAATCCTGCCTTATTTAAAAAGCCCATGTTTTGATAATATCCAGATTTCCAGGTAAGACTAGATACAGATCCCGAGACTGACATATATGGCATAAGCACATCGCACACACTTAGTCTTATCTGCAACCAAAATTCTAAGTGTTTATCCATTCAGGACATTATTTCTAATCCATAACAGTGTAAATTCCAAATCGACCTCTGCTTAGAATAGTGTTCTAGCATTATGAGGTGATGCATCAAAGAATCTCTCTCTACAATGTTATACAGAAAAGGGTAATCCAGTTAACTGGTGATCCTTCTTTCTGAGAGAGAGGTGCACTGTTTCTGCCTTATGCCTCTCATATAGGTATTTTTTCATTATATAGCTCTTTCTTCCACTTTTCTTAATGCCCCATGAACAGCTAATCTGTTCAACCCAGTTCCAAGTATATGAATCAACTTTTCATCCTCCTCTTCCTCTTTCATTCTTTTTACCTTGGGCATTGGGACAGTCTTTCACACATTGGTCCCTTAAATCATTTGTTCCTACTACTCTCCTATTCCTTGCAAATGTCATTTTCATTGCACCTGCCATATCCTGTATACATTTCCACACTAGTCAAACATAGAAACATTCTTATGGTCTGTTCTACCAACTTCATGCAACATCCAAGAGTCATGATTCTCTCTTAGAATTCTAATCAATGGAATGCAGTTCCCCTTGTACAAACATGTTCTTCGTCCATTTCACCTTTTTTAAAAGCAACTACTTATATAAACTACGTCATTTTCAAGATCTTTAAACCCTAACAATTTCAGTTCCTATAAATTATTTTTCCAGATGAAAAATCTTCTATTTGTCATCACTTTCTAGTAATTCTGTCAAATCACTCAATTTCCTTTTCCACAAAAACTATCGGTAACTTTCTTCCTAGAATTAAATGCAAGACTGCATACAATCTGTAACTTTGATTTGTGCTATGCTTAATTTCAAATCCTGCTTTCAGGTCATCAAACATATGATCTACAAACAATGTCTGTAGTGTAAGTGTTAAACACTGCTATTCCTTTCCACGCAATTTTAAACTCTGTAACAATCTTTCTGTATTTTATTTTTATGGTTCTTATTTATATGATAATTTCAATTAAATATTTTATAATGTGTTTGGTATCACTGGTAGGACCAGAGTTAGGGAAACTAAATTATAATGGGAGGAATGGTAAGAATATGAGGGTATTCCTATCATTAGCCAATTATATAATTGGGCTAATAACAGGAACAGGCATTATCATGGAAATGATTATGAGGAGAGAATGATTTCAACTTTGTGTTCATTTGTTTCGGACCCATCAAAAGCAAGCAAAGATGTCTACATGTGTATAAGGCACTAGAGCATTGTCCTGCAAGCTGTCCAACTGTGTCATGCAGACTGCAGACAAGAATATACAAAATGACATGCAGGTTAGATTTTATTATTGTCTATAAGTGAATGCTAGAAGTATCAGAAACAAAGGGGACATTAGTATGTACCAGTTAATACTGGTATCAAGTGTAAAGGGCACAGTATTTTTAGAAGGACAGACAGAATAGGAGAGAAGGGAACATGCTGCTAATGATAATGGATGACTTGAAGCCAGTTTGAGATCTATGACTGTACTACTAATAACAGTATTTCACGTAGCAGTGAATTTGAAGCCACCTGGTGCGAGGTGGAATCTAACAAGATCAATTACATTGTGGGGATGTTTTTACAGACCTAGCAGATCAGTTGCTGGTGATGAAGAAATGCATCACCAAATAGAGACAATGGGTGCAAAAAGAATAACCATAATGGGAGACTTCAGTTATCCAAATATTGATTGGGTACAGTAAAATCTCACGAGAAGAATGAAACTGAATTTATTGAGCTGTTGCGAGACAAACTTCCTCAAGCATCATGTGACAGAAGGAACTATTCTGCCTCAGGTTGGTGACAGTGATCATGCAGTACTCACTTGAAAAGTGCCTAAGTTTATGAATGTTCCATTCAGAAAAGGTTACATGCTGAACTATAAAGCAGAAAATTATGATCAACTGAGGAGTATGAGTTCAGTGGAATGGTATTGGTTGCTGGATGGGAAGAATATACAAGTATGGGAAGCATTTAAACAATACTTAAATGATGTGATATCAGAATCTGTCCCGAGAGTTTGAAGAATAAATAGGGTAGGAGTCAAATGGATGCGTAAGCGCATAAAGCAAGTGATTTGTAAGAAAAAGATGATATGGAAGGAATACCGTGTGCATAAGGATGATGTCCGTTATGAAAGTTATAAGCAGCAGGCTAGAATAGTCAACTGTTGTACAAAAAGCAAAGTCTGAGTATGAAAAGAAACTGGCTCTGCATGCTAAAGACAACCCACAAGAATTCTATTGATATGCTACACATAAGAATGAATATGAAAGAATAGCTCTTCTAAATACTGATGGTGTGAGGGTGACAGATGAAGAAAAGAACTAACGAGTGCCCATTTTGCTAAAAGCTAACCTGGTGTATGCAACATTGAGTTCACTGCTACCTCTTCTGAAGAAACTCAGTGACTGATGGGATATTGTTGTGTCCTGAATAAGCATTAAAAAGGTTTATAATAAAATATTCAGGTCACAACATTAATTCTACTCAGGCAGAGAACATGGAACGTTGGCAGTAGAAAAAATAAGTTGTTTGTGAATACAAGTCAACAAAGTTTAAGGAATTGTATAAAATTGTATAAAGAGTTTAAATATAATCTGTATTAAGTATGGGCCTAATAATAGAAATCCATGTAAGCTGGCAAAATCCATTTGAAAAACCAGCCTCTTGCACTGAGATAGTAAAGCCTGTGAGTCAGGGTTCAAGGGTCACTTTACCGTCCTGCATTATGAAAGTATTGGAAAGTGAAACCTAAGCATCTTCCAGGAACAGGAGGCAGACACACGTGCGGAAAAAAATAATAGAGGGAGCTAACGAGATTGACGTGGACACACGTGACCGAGTTGGCGCGTATCGCAAATATCGAGATTTAACGAAAGGAGAAAATTAAACAAAAAGGCCTTGCATGAAGATTCGAGATCTTTTTTCTTCCTAGATTCCTGATCTCTTGGAGTGGTCCTGCTCGTTGTAGGAGG